>NC_054388.1:5653501-6349751 GCF_017654675.1 Xenopus laevis | reverse complement strand
CAATCGGATCAGCCCAATATCGCTCACTTCAATGTGGGCATATCGGGGAGAGATCCGCTCATTTGGCGTCATCGGACCTCTATGTCTATGGCCACCTTAAAGGGGAGTTTCCTCCAGCAGCACATTTTATTCAATGGAAAAATGCATCAACCAACCCACGCCCAATGCCCACTACAGTGTTTTCCAGACAGAGAACCACCAGTTCTGTAGGTTTTCCAGCATTCAGGGTCGGACTGGGCCGGTGGGACGCTGGGAAAAAACCTGGTGGGCCTCAGCACTTATAGGCCCAGACCCGCTCCACAAAGACAGCAGTTAGCTGTGCATAGGGTTGCCACCTGGCCCGGTGAAAATGATGGTTGATGCCAATATTATTGATAGGAAAAAACTGCAAGAATATAGGACGGCCGGTATTTTTTTCCAGAAAAGGTGGCAACCCTAGCTACTGACCCCCACATGCGCCCGACTGCATGAGGAACTGACACGCTCAGGTACACGCTGGTGGGACAGAGGGGGTTATGGCTGGGTTAGGGGGCCCGTGGGGGAGGGCACTGATGTGGGAATATACTCGCCAGGCACAAATTTGCAGCGTATTCCCACGAATATATTTATGAAACCACAGCAAAAAACGGATGCCGGCATCAAAAACGAGGCGAATCTAAACACGCAAAATTCGCCCATCACTACCTGGGTCTAGTAACTTATAGCAACCAATCAGATGCTCCGGTGACAGAGCTGACCAGTAGACACTACTGTTAGGGGTTATTAGACCAGTAGAAAACCTTGCACCCTTTGTCATATTTATCATATAAAATACACACATTTTGGTGAGTCATGTGACCCAAGTGATTAAAATGCACCGGCAATGGCTTCCCTAAACACGGTTTATAGGGGTATAATACACAAAAGCCATGAATCTCTTGTAAATTATATCCTTATAAATGGTGACTAGTGATGTCATCAGTTATAAACGGTGAGTAGTGATGTCATTTTTGTCACGCGACTAACTAAAACTTGTGTATTATAATAAATAAAGTCGTTTAATACGGTCATGGAACTCCTCGGTGACTTATAATATCCTTATATTTTACAATAGGGGGTATTTTATTCACTATATATTTGACAGGTTATTCATGGCTTCTATATACAGGTATGGGACCTGTTATCCAGAATGCTCAGGACCAGGGTTTTCCGGATAATGGATGTTTCTGTAATTTGGATCTTTATACCTTAAGTCTACTAGAAAATCCTGTAAAAATTAAATAAACCTAATAGGCTGGTTTTGCCTCCAATAAGGATTAATTATATCTTAGTTGGGATCAAGTACAAGTTACTGTTTTATTATTACACAGAAAAAGGAAATTATTTTTAAACATTTGGATTATATAGAAATAAAATGGAGTCTATGCTAGATGGCCTTTGCTTTATTCTGAGCTTTCTGGATAATGGGTTTCCGGATAATGGATCGGATACCTGTATAAATGATAAAATCCTTAGTTCTATACAGAAGCCCATGAGTGAACGAGTTACTGGACTGGGGAACAAGTTAAGTGTTAACTAAAGATTGTTATTTGCTTGCGGGGGCGGCCATAGAGCAAAACCCACTGTGACTGGTTCTATTGTGCTCTGTACCTAAGGTAATTACAGCCTGGCTTTTTTATGTGCTGGAATCCATATTGGGAGCTTTCGGCAGCGATAAACATAAGTTATGGGGGTTTTATGTGACGACAACAATCGTCCGAAAGTGACACATGATATATATTTATATGGAAAGTCTATACAGGGCCCTTCATTTACTGTAGTTACAGAAACCACATAGACATTCACCCATACACACATTATATACTGTACATTTTGCCTATGGGGTGGTCTCTAATATTGGGGGGCAGCTTGTGCCCCAGTACATGTGGTTAAACTTCCCAGCGGCTGGGATTTCAGTCCAACAACAGCACCTCAGTGGCAGCACATCCATATTCA
This sequence comes from Xenopus laevis, assembly GCF_017654675.1. Taxonomy (NCBI): domain Eukaryota; kingdom Metazoa; phylum Chordata; class Amphibia; order Anura; family Pipidae; genus Xenopus; species Xenopus laevis. The sequence goes on along the minus strand of NC_054388.1, from coordinate 6,347,777 downwards.
TACAGCGCAAATCTGCTCATCTATCTCTGTCTGAGAATAAAAGGCAAATTGTGTTTCTTTGGCGTCACTGGATCTGATGAGAGGAGACGCGTCACGGGCCCCTATTGCGTGCGAGTGGATATCTATGGAAGTGATTGGCAGATTTGGAATAGGATGCTGAATCCATGCATGATGCCGATGGCTGAGATTAACCCTTGCTGCTTGGCATGGCACACACCACATAATCCAGTGTTATATATGTATATATATTAATAATTTTATGGGATCTCTATCAGCAAATTTAGGGGACTGTTCCTGCTGAATTGTGTTTAGTACAGGGAATACCTATGCAGCCATAGTTTTATTGGGTCTCTTTGTACAGACTATGAGCAAACTTAGGGGCTGTTCCTGCTGAATTGTGCTTAGTACAGAGGAATACCTATGCTGCCATAGTTTTATGGGATCTCTCTGTACAGACTATGAGCAAACTTAGGGGCTGTTCCTGCTGAATTGTGCTTAGTACAGGGAATACCTATGCAGCCATAGTTTTATTGGGTCTCTTTGTACAGACTATGAGCAAACTTAGGGGCTGTTCCTGCTGAATTGTGCTTAGTACAGGGAATACCTATGCTGCCATAGTTGTATAGGATCTCTCTGTACATTCTACAAGAAAATGAAAGGGGCTATTCCTGTTGAACTGAGCTTAGTATGGGACAATACCTATGCTGTATCACACTATATAGGCTATACACAAACTAAAGGGGCTGTTCCTGCTGAATCATGCTTAGTACAGGGGAATGCATACACTAGTAGAGTTTTCTGGCATCCCCTTCATAAAGCCTATGAGCAAACTGTGGGATTTCTACACATTTTATGGCTGTAGCATTCTATTACTGTCCGTTTTTGGCTCACCCCACTATAATATTACACCGAGGCTACAGCATAACCCCCAACTGCCTTAGTGATAACCGATAATGTTTTGAGGTTTGCTGAGAGTTTTAGTCCAGCAAGATTTCAGTAACCTGAGGTTAAACAAGCGAAGTAATCATCTGAATATGCTGCCTCCTAGTGATGGGCGAATAAATTCAGCTGCGAATTTCCGAGATTCCGATTCCGAGCTGCGCTGAAAATGGGCCAGCGAAAATTTGGACGCGCATTGGAATAGTCGCTAGCGTCAAAACTGTCACGCGTCAACATTATTTGGACGCCGGTTGCGGGAGTCAAAATTGACGGGACAAATTCGCCCATCGCTGCACTCCAGCCCATAACCGACTTGCAATGGGCTCAGTGCTAATGACATATAATTAAATACAGGGAGATATTACTAACTGGTTAATTATGTGCTTAACTCATGGCTTGATACACACACACCGAGATGCAATACATTGTGCTGTTGGGAAGGAGACGGCAACTTATTACTCGGGCCCCGTCCTCCTGTTGTCTGTGAGCTCAATTAGAGCCATAAATAATAAGGCTTAATGGAGTAACGGAGATGGATGTCACAGTATTGTGATCCTCTGAATCCCTCTAGAAGCCGTTAGTGTCAGAGAACACAGGGGAAAGCTACGCGGGGACAAGCAGAGCGGAGGTTGTGACAACACTCAGAGCCGTAGGATACACAGAATATCATTTAATAAGACACTCAGATACCAATATGGGCTGCACTTTAATATCCCATCTAATGAGACCCTCCTGCTGCAAGTCACCCAGTCCTGCTGCAGTGAAACAATATAAACAAAGCAGCCACAGGACTGACAGTAGGGGGAAACTGTCAGGCAGGAGGGAGGCATCTGGCCCCACTTTTGGTTGAACATCCAACTTCTGGGATAGGTGTCCAATGTAACAAATATTTGGGCGATTAATTACAGTATAATGTTTATACGTTGATCCCCCCTCTTGATAACCCTAAAAAAAAAGTATGAAAAAATGGCTGTTCAGTAAAACATGGGGGTAATGCGATGAAACATGGCTTGAGGCCGGTCTAGTAACAGAATCCAATAAGATAACCAGAACAACGCACAGTTCAAATGAGGTCCCTGCACCATAGGAGCTTACGATCAACAAGGAAGAGGAAATACTTGAAAGGGATGATTCACCTTTAAGTTATGTTTTATTCTGTTATAGAATTGCTAATTCTAAGCAACTTTTCATCTAGTTTTTTTTAATTATTTTCCCTTCTCCTGACTCTTTCCAATTTTCAAATGGGGGTCACTGACCCCATCTTAAAAAACAAACAAATGTTCTGTAAAGCTACAAGTGTATTGTCATTGCTAATTTTTATTACTCTTTCCTTTCGTATTCGCATTGCAATGTCTTATTTAAGTCAATGCTTCTTTGCTAGGGTAGTTTGGACTAGGAATGCACCATCTGAATCCACTATTTTGGATTCGGCCGAATACCAAATCGAATGCTAATCCTAATTTGCATATGCAAATTAGGGGTGGGAAGGGGAAAACATTTTTTACTTGCTTGTTTTGCGTCAAAATATCGTATTCGGTTCAGCTGGGCAGACGGATTCAGCCGAATCCAAATCCTGCCGATAAAGGCCGAATCCTGGGTTCGGTGCATCCCTACTTTGGGCCCTAGCAACCAGATGGCTGAAATAACAAACTGGAGAGCTGCTGAATAAAAAGCTAAATAACTCAAAAACCACAAGAGATAAAAATTGAAAACCAATTAATCTCTACATCCTACTAAAAGAGAATTTGAAGGTGAACAACCCCTTTAAGGCCAGTATATAATCATGAGCCATACTTTAAGGGTAACAATATGATTGCGGATAATAATGGAATCATTTCAGCTTGAAATCGTCAGCAGTTTCAGCTCCGCCAACGCCTCCTGCCTATAGACAACCTATAACAATGCGCTCGCCATTAATTCCCTGGAAATGATTCCTTCGTTGACATCACACCGGCAATTTGCTGTCAAACCTGCTGAATCTCATTGTGTTCGTTGTCTTTATCTCCCGCTCTCCCTGCGACTGTTTAGATCCCCCCCCCCACCGTGATTGTCACCTTCTGTTGGAAGCATCTGAGCAGCTTCAATCAACTATAGAAATGATACTTCAGCTATTGTGTTTTTTCTTCTTGCACTTAAATAGGAACCCCTGTACCCCACTTCATCACTAGCAGTATATATTAATTCAGCTTCCCCCGTACTTGCTCTCTAACTGTAGGGTCGGCAGCCAACGTCGTATCCATTGTCAGACTCCCAGGTTGAAGGTGTCAATCAGGATAAGAATGCGTTTGCACCTCTTAATGCATATTGTATAACAGTCTCCCCATAGTCCAAATTTAACCGTGTGGATCCAAGTGGGATGGGCCTCATCAGATTATGGGTGAGATTTCAGAGCAAGAGTCAGAATTAAGGTGGCCACATTTAACATGACGATTCAAGCCCTTTAGACTGATTTGGTATCATCTTCCCATGTATGGGGGCAGGTGTTGATCATCTAGTTGATGTGGCCCTCGCCTCCCAAGGTGCGCATATCAGGGGAAAAATCTGCTCTTTTGCCAACCTCCCCAAATGAGTGGAGCAAGGCCTGGATTTTGGCCTTGGGCATTCCTAGGCCACTGGGTCCCTGTGCCTGACACCCTCACAAGCACACACCCTCCATGCACCGGAGTACTGGGAATTATGCGTATGGGAATATGTGTCCCCAGTGCTCCTCAGATTATGGTTGGGTGGCATGCTGCCCTTCAAGGGGGAATATAGTGTAAAATAGAATAAGGCTAGAAATGCTGTATTTTGTATACTAAACATAAACATGAACTAACTGCACCACAAGCCTAATCAAACAAATGATTTATGCTTTCAAAGTTGGCCACAGGGGGCTGTCATCTTGTAACTTTGTTATACATCTTTGCAAGACCAAGACTGTGCACATGCTCAGTGTGGTCTGGGCTGCTTAGGGATCGTTATAAATGATCAAAACAGCACAAGTCAAATAATATCTGCCAGAAGCCGATACAGCAAGACTGATTAATAATCAGAATATACAGACTGCACTGGGTCCTGTGTTGTCATGTAATCTAATGTGGATTTTATAGTTTTTGTATTGTTTAATACAAACTTTCTCCAACTCTGCAGAACCAGTGGCTGCAGCAAAATAATCCTCCAAATAGAATCCCAGTTTATCTGTTTAAATCTGGCTCCATGATCTTTGTCCCTGCAGCTGGAGTTGGAAACAGTAAAGGGGATGTAAAGGCAAAAATAAAATCCAATACAAATCTCTACACAGTCACCGACTGCTCTACAGGGAAACAAACAAAGCTGCTTGAGTTCTGCATGGCTGGGAAGTAAGGCGGGGGCTCCCCCTGCTGTTCATAAGTATGATTGTTTCCCTGCAGAGCAGTTAGGGACCGTCTGACAATTCCTATCCACAGCAGTAAATGAAGGGAGAATTTCACTGCATACAGTCAGGTTTCTTATAAAAACAGTACACATTTTTTAATTAAAGTATATTGGAGATAGGTTTCTTTTTCATTAAAGAAAGTAAAAATGGGATTTTACATGCCCTTTAAATCTTGCACCCTAGGCCTGGGCCTTTGTGACCTCAACACAAATCTGGGCAAACCAGTTGGACAGATGATAAGAGGGTCAGGTATTTGGAGTTGTTTGAGGCTGATTGCTCAGTTTACATTAACCATGAAGGGTTACAGGATAAAATATGAGGATTTGAGGTTTGGATTTTGCCCCCTATTCATTTGCTCTTATTCTGCCTTCCGGTTCCCTTCAGATGTGAATTAGGACCCCTTTGTTACTCTTCTAGGTGATCGCTGCTGGAATCAGTTTTGCCCTCACCTCTCTCCAGGACCAATGTGAAACCCTGCAGCACAATTCTAACTTCACAGGTAAGAACCCATGAGGCCTCCTTGATCCTAAATATAAAGACATATTTTGCCCCCTATATACACATGAGATTGTTTCCTCTTCTCCTACAGGTTTTACCTGCAACGCTTCCATTGATATGATCGGCACTTGCTGGCCCAGTACTGCAGCTGGACAGATGGTGGCCAGACCCTGCCCCGAGTACTTCCATGGGGTGCAATACAACACAACAGGTACATTTCTCCGAAAGCTGCATTTCAAGATCCCATGCTATTGCTGTTTTAGCAACATAAACTGAGTCAAGGAAATACAAGAGGGTTTCTGGGGTGCAGCTATGAGAACCAATAGGCAGAGATTCTGGGGATATATATATTAGAGCACTGTAGCTTGGGAAAAAAAAATTCAAAATCAGTTAATAGTGCTGCTCCAGCAGAATTCTGCACTGAAATCCATTTCTCAAAGGAGCAAAGAGATTTTTTTATATTCAGTTTTGAAATCTGTCAATTTCCCAGCTGCCCCCAGTCATGTGACTTGTGCTCTGATAAGCTTCAATCACTCTTTACTGCTGTACTGCAAGTTGGAGTGATATCACCCACCTCCCTTTTCCCCCCCAGCAGCCAAACAAAAGAACAATGGGAAGGTAACCAGATAGCAGCTCCCTAACACAAGATAACAGCTGCCTGGTAGATCTAAGAACAGCACTCAATAGTAAAATCCAGGTCCCACTGAGACACATTCAGTTACATTGAGAAGGAAAAACAGCAGCCTACCAGAAAGCATTTCTCTTCTAAAGTGCAGGCACAAGTCACATGACCAGGGGCAGCTGGGAAATTGACAAAATGTCTAGCCCCATGTCAGATTTCAAAATTGGATATAAAAAAATCTGTTTGCTCTTTTGAGAAATGGATTTCAGTGCAGAATTCTGCTGGAGTAGCACTATTAACTGATGTGTTTTGAAAAAAACGTGTTTTTCGACGACAGGATCCCTTTCAGCACAATAATTAGTTATACAGATCAATATTTTGGGGACACATCTGTAGCGAGCAGATTGCAATCCCTCTATAGCCCCCACACTCGGCTTTTATCTGGTGGTGCAAATTGCCTGGCCGTGATTCAAAGGGATTTCTGGGTTCTTTATATTCGGAAAGACCTGTTGACCCGGTAGAAAATGAGGCGCCTTCAGCTTCACATTTCACAAACTCAAACCGTTGGCAAAATAGATTTGTCTGCAAGTAATGAGAAAGCAAGGCAAGCTGAAAATCCAATTAAACTGCTGTATATTCTGCTGCGCTGGATTAAATGGACCTTGTGCTGTAAGAATCGCTCCACGTGGGACTCCCAGGCTCTGTTTTACATATAATGCCCGTCCGTGGGATAATGGAGTCTTCACCCTTTCAGTCAAACTGAGGACTCACTGTCCCCCTAAATCTCCCCCTCCAACGAGCACAAATAGTCTGCGGTCTCGATCTGCTGGTGTCACTGCCTCTGTCTTTTCTTTGTGTAGGAACCTGCAGGTCTTAGATGGAGGGGGGGAGTGAGGATAACTGGGGATGGAGCACAGGACCCGCTGGAAATCAATTCTCTTTTTGTGCTGATCTATAACCAGTGGCACAGACGATAGGGAGCTCCCTGCTTAAAGCCTGCCCTTGACTCCTAGCAAAGTAATATGAAAACTAATGGATATTGTACTATACAGACTCAAAGAGTCATGTTATTTATATAAAATACTACTACTATTGTACTATAACTGTAACTTGGCATATGGGACACAGCTTGAGGAACATCAATATGAAATGATGCCCAACTATACCTGCTATCTCACACTTCCTTCCCAGAAACTATCATCCCACTGTTACTATAGACACCATCTCTCCCTACTATACCTGCTATCTCACAGTCACACTCCCTTCCCAGAGACTATTATCCACTGTTACTATAGGCACCATCTCTCCCTACTATACCTGCTATCCCACAGTCACACTCCCTTCCCAGAGACTATTATCCACTGTTACTATAGGCACCATCTCTCCCTACTATACCTGCTATCCCACAGTCACACTCCCTTCCCAGAGACTATTATCCACTGTTACTATAGACACCATCTCTCCCTACTATACCTGCTATCCCACAGTCACACTCCCTTCCCAGAGACTATTATTCACTGTTACTATAGGCACCATCTCTCCCTACTATACCTGCTATCCCACAGTCACACTCCCTTCCCAGAGACTATTATCCCACTGTTACTATAGACACCATCTCTCCCTACTATACCTGCTATCCCACAGTCACACTCCCTTCCCAGAGACTATTATCCACTGTTACTATAGACACCATCTCTCCCTACTATACCTGCTATCCCACAGTCACACTCCCTTCCCAGAGACTATTATCCCACTGTTACTATAGACACCATCTCTCCCTACTATACCTGCTATCCCACAGTTACACTCCCTTCCCAGAGACTATTATCCACTGTTACTATAGGCACCATCTCTCCCTACTATACCTGCTATCCCACAGTCACACTCCCTTCCCAGAGACTATTATCCCACTGTTACTATAGGCACCATCTCTCCCTACTATACCTGCTATCCCACAGTCACACTCCCTTCCCAGAGACTATTATCCACTGTTACTATAGACACCATCTCTCCCTACTATACCTGCTATCCCACAGTCACACTCCCTTCCCAGAGACTATTATTCACTGTTACTATAGGCACCATCTCTCCCTACTATACCTGCTATCCCACAGTCACACTCCCTTCCCAGAGACTATTATCCCACTGTTACTATAGACACCATCTCTCCCTACTATACCTGCTATCCCACAGTCACACTCCCTTCCCAGAGACTATTATCCACTGTTACTATAGACACCATCTCTCCCTACTATACCTGCTATCCCACAGTCACACTCCCTTCCCAGAGACTATTATCCCACTGTTACTATAGACACCATCTCTCCCTACTATACCTGCTATCCCACAGTTACACTCCCTTCCCAGAGACTATTATCCACTGTTACTATAGGCACCATCTCTCCCTACTATACCTGCTATCCCACAGTCACACTCCCTTCCCAGAGACTATTATCCCACTGTTACTATAGGCACCATCTCTCCCTACTATACCTGCTATCCCACAGTCACACTCCCTTCCCAGAGACTATTATCCACTGTTACTATAGACACCATCTCTCCCTACTATACCTGCTATTCTACAGTCACACTCCCTTCCCAGAGACTATTATCCCACTGTTACTATAGACACCATCTCTCCCTACTATACCTGCTATCCCACAGTCACACTCCCTTCCCAGAGACTATTATCCCACTGTTACTATAGGCACCATCTCTCCCTACTATACCTGCTATCCCACAGTCACACTCCCTTCCCAGAGACTATTATCCCACTGTTACTATAGACACCATCTCTCCCTACTATACCTGCTATCCCACAGTCACACTCCCTTCCCAGAGACTATTATCCACTGTTACTATAGACACCATCTCTCCCTACTATACCTGCTATTCTACAGTCACACTCCCTTCCCAGAGACTATCATCCCACTGTTACTATAGGCACCATCTCTCCCTACTATACCTGCTATCCCACAGTCACACTCCCTTCCCAGAGACTATTATCCCACTGTTACTATAGGCACCATCTCTCCCTACTATACCTGCTATCCCACAGTCACACTCCCTTCCCAGAGACTATTATCCCACTGTTACTATAGACACCATCTCTCCCTACTATACCTGCTATCCCACAGTCACACTCCCTTCCCAGAGACTATCATCCCACTGTTACTATAGGCACCATCTCTCCCTACTATACCTGCTATCCCACAGTCACATTCCCTTCCCAGAGACTATTATTCCACTGTTACTATAGACACCATCTCTCCCTACTATACCTGCTATCCCACAGTCACACTCCCTTCCCAGAGACTATTATCCACTGTTACTATAGACACCATCTCTCCCTACTATACCTGCTATCCCACAGTCACACTCCCTTCCCAGAGACTATTATCCCACTGTTACTATAGGCACCATCTCTCCCTACTATACCTGCTATCCCACCTCCATAATCCCTTCCCAGAGACTATTATCCCACTGTTACTATAGGCACCATCTCTCACTACTATACCTGCTATCCCACAGTCACACTCCCTTCCCAGAGACTATTATCCACTGTTACTATAGACACCATCTCTCCCTACTATACCTGCTATCCCACAGTCACACTCCCTTCCCAGAGACTATTATCCACTGTTACCATAGGCACCATCTCTCCCTACTATACCTGCTATCCCACAGTCACACTCCCCTCCCAGAGACTATTATCCCACTGTTACTATAGGCACCATCTCTCCCTACTATACCTGCTATCCCACAGTCACACTCCCTTCCCAGAGACTATTATCCACTGTTACTATAGACACCATCTCTCCCTACTATACCTGCTATCCCACAATCACACTCCCTTCCCAGAGACTATTATCCCACTGTTACTATAGGCACCATCTCTCCCTACTATACCTGCTATCCCACAGTCACACTCCCTTCCCAGAGACTATTATCCACTGTTACTATAGACACCATCTCTCCCTACTATACCTGCTATCCCACAGTCACACTCCCTTCCCAGAGACTATTAGCCACTGTTACTATAGGCACCATCTCTCCCTACTATACCTACTATCCCACAGTCACACTCCCTTCCCAGAGACTATTATCCCACTGTTACTATAGGCACCATCTCTCCCTACTATACCTACTATCCCACAGTCACACTCCCTTCCCAGAGACTATTATCCCACTGTTACTATAGGCATTGTTTATTCCTACACAACCACCAGAGAAGAAAGCACAGAAAAATTTTGTTCCAATATCAAGCTACCACTAAATGTGTGTAATAATTGTAAATATTCCTTAAATATTGCAAAGTTACTTACTATGTAATTTATTTTATTAATCAGAATTTAATTTTACTACGTACACGACAAGCCTGAGGTCATAATGCTTCTGTCCCAGTATTAAAAACAGAGCCAAAAAAAGCCCTGAATGCACAACATGTCAGCATTTCTTCATTACGTTAGTTACTGTATCACCATGTCATATAGGAGATGGAGGTGTGAGTAGCAGGATCTTGTCCAACCTCCCATGGACCTCTCACATGTCCCACTCTCTCCCCTCACTGCTGATGGAGGTGTGAGGATCCAAGGTCAATCTTGGCAATGTGTATCTCACTGTCAGCTCATTGCAGCCTGCTAATTAGGGCACCGCTAATGAGAATGAAGAGGAGAGATTTAGGCAGAAGAGAAGATTGCATAAAAAGAACTTTGATTATGCTGATAAACGAGTTTAACTCTTGTGTGTGTTATAGTCCTCCCAATGGAGTATCTAGTAGGGCTGCCAACGCACCAGGATCAACCAGCAATGTTCCCCACCCATTGGTAAGCCTACTATAACTCTATGAAGCCTATGCCACTGCTGTGGTACATTGCCTACATGAGTTGGGGAGCACTCCGAAGGAAAAGTTGCACCAGATTCCACAGGACTCAGTTACGTCACTTATCCTCTCATGGACACAAGGTTATCTTGTTTTAAATCCTCCGCTTGTAGATGAGATGCCTCTTTTCTATCTCTGGCCCAAATACTAGAAATTGTCTGCACCTTATTCCTGGTGAGGGTCAAACCCCCACTACCTGCACAGAATTTCCCCTGCAATCATCTGTAGTTAGTGGACCCTGTGGGATATATAATCAATGGGCCACTTCAAAAAAATAATGAAGACCTGATGAAAGTTCTCTCCAAATGTGTCCTCCAGCCTCTATTTTTAATCAAGCTCATGCAGTTAATCATGGGTAAAATACATTATTCAGCACAGACATTGCTAGGGAGTGCAGTTGAGTAACTTTGCCCCAGCAGACATTTAGAGCAATAAATTCTCTACAGAGTCACTGGATCAAGAAAAATTTTGGATAACGTTTGCCATTATGGTTCTTCACTGTGGGAGATCGTCGTTGTCTCCTCTGTGTCCAGGCAAATGGTATCACCTCATTGCGTGACCGATGGGCCTTTTTTGCCTGTGAAATGAAGTCTCGTCACAGAACTGGTTCTGGGTTTTCTATATCATTAGGTCTCTTTGCTCTTCTTCCCAGGGAATGTGTACAGAGAATGTCACCTGAACGGCAGCTGGGCTGGGAGAGGAGACTACGCTCAATGCCAGGAGATTCTAAAGCAAGAGGTAAAGTGATGATCTGGGCCAAACCACTGGTGTAATATGAAATATGACTTTAAATAAATACATGATCAAAGTGTAACTAAATCCCCTAAAAAGTATTCAGTCCTTTGCAATAATGACATGCTAACTGACTCCCTTAGGAATTTCCTAGGAATTTTCAGTGCTATGAAGAGACCCGGTGATGTGTGACCAAACTCTACGCATTGCCAAACCATGTCCTCCCCTTGCTTCTTGTTATGTGATTGTAACACAGTAGGAGTCTCATGGGAGGTGGCAACTAAGGTTTCAACTAGGCAGGCTGAAAGACAATGTCAGTTAGGCAAGACTGAATCTACAAGCTCAGACAGTAGGATAAGAGAAAATGAAGAGGGCAATAATTGTTTATGACCCTTTAAGTGTTATCACAACATTGAGCTGTATTTTTTTTTCTTCCTCTCCCCCTGCAGAAGAAAACCAAAGTTCATTATCACATAGCCATCGTGATTAACTTCCTGGGTCACTCCATTTCCCTTTGTGCTCTCCTGGTGGCTTTTATCCTGTTCTTGAGGTTGAGGTAAGTGTAGAATCCTTAAATAAGGAATAGTGGCCAATACCTGTATATGACTTCTCAGATGGTAACTGCTATGGATGCTGGGAGTTGTAGTCCAGTAAATGTCCTTGGAACCATAGGATGCATATACTGTATGATGACTGAAAGAAGGTTTTATTGGGTGTAATGAGCAAAGGAACCCCATATTGAGTAGAGGATGATCTTATTGAGTAGTAGAGGCCAGTCTTATTGAGTAAGGAACAAGCTTATTGAGTAGGGCTGGTGTTATTGAGTAGGAAACAAGCTTTATGTGTAGGGGTCCTTCATATTGAGTAGGAGTCAGTCTTATTAAGTAGGGGACAGTCTTACTGAGTAGGAAACAAGCTTATTGAGTACACGCAGTTTTACTGAGTAGTTGGTGTCACTCCAATTAAATAGGGAAAAGTCTTATTAAAGAAGGGACAGTTTTATTGAGTAGGAAAGAAACAAGCTTATTGAGTAGGATCAGTCTTATTGAGTAGTAGAGGCTAGTGTAATTGGAAGGGCAACAGCCTTATTAAAAAGGGAACAGTTGTATTGAGTAGGAAACAAGCTTATTGAGTAGGATCAGTCTTATTGAGTAGTAGGGGGTAGTGTAATTGAAAGGGCCATAGCCTTATTAAAAAGGGAACAGTTGTATTGAGTAGGAAATAAGCTTACTGTGGCAACCTTATTGAGTAATAGGGGCTAGTCTTATTGAATAGGGGGCAGTGTTAATCAAGAAGTGATGGTTTTATTGGGTAGGAAACAAGCTTATTGAGTAGGATCAGTCTTATTGAGTAGTAGGGGCTAGTGTAATGGAAAGGGCAACAGCCTTATTAAAAATGGAACAGTTGTATTGAGTAGGAAACAAGCTTATTGTGCAGGATCAGTCTTATTGAGTAGTAGGGGCTAGTGTAATTGAAAGGATCATAGCCTTATTAAAAAGGGAACAGTTGTATTGAGTAGGAAGCAAGCTTACTGTGGCAACCTTATTGAGTAATAGGGGCTAGTCTTATTGAATAGGGGGCAGTATTAATAAAGAAGGGATCATTTTATTGAGTATGAAACACACTAAATGAGTAGGAGCAGACTGATTGCATAGTAGGGGCCAGTCTTATTGAATGGGGAACAGTCTTATTAAAAAGGTAACAGTTGTTTTGAGTAGGAAACAAGCTTATTGAGTAGGAGCAGTCTTATTGAGTAGTTGGGGCTAGTCTAACTAAACTGGGAACAGCCTTATTAAAAAGGGAACAGTTGTATTGAGTTGGAAACAAGTTTATTGACTAGAGGCAACCTTATCAAGTATTAGGGAGCACTTATTGAGTAGGGGGCAGTCCTAATAAGTAAAGGATAGTCTTATTGGGAAGGAAACAAGCTTATTGAGTATTGGGTAATTTATTGAGTAGTGCATATCCCTACTAAGTCTTATTGAGTGGATCATAGTGTTAATAACTGGGTGATAGTCTCATTTAGTTATTTATTGATTATAAAGAACTGTCATGCTGAGTGAGGACCAGATTTACCAACAAGACCTTTTGGTCATTGAATCTTATTTATGGAATGAAGGAAAGTTTCAATGGGAAAGAGCAGTCTTATTGTGTGATTGACAGCCTAAGGGTAAGGCCAGACGAGGAGATTCGGGGAGATTTTGTCGCCTGGCGACTTATCGCCACGTCTTTTATGCGACTATCTCCCCGAATCTCCTCGTCTGGCCTTACCCTTAATGAGTAGTGGAGAGGCTTAATTAATACAAAACTGTCTGTGTGAGTCGGGGGGGGGGGCAGTCTCACTTAAAAAAGAACAGTCTCAAAATGTTGGCTTTCTTATTACTAATGATGTCATACAACTCATTTTGGCATCATAGTCAACCCACTGATGTATCTTGCAAGCTTTGCCTCTCAGTGTTCATGAAAGTGAACTAAACTTAAAGGGGAATCTGTAATCCTAGCTAGATATTTATGGTATCTACTGTCACAGTGGGTTGCAGCTTGGCTTATTTTTTCGGCCACATATCCCTATGAATGTTTCTTGCCAGAGGATTATGATGGAAAGGTTTTGGAGGGAGATAAAGAAGTACATTACGATAAATCCTTATAAGCTTCCATTGGAGGTTCACACCCCTAAAATAGCACATTTTGCAGAATCCTGCTGGTCTTTCTTAGAATCAGTGTCGGACTGGCCCACTGGGATAACAGGAAAAATCCTGGTTGGCCCAAGTGTCAGTAGGCCCTCCTGCTTCTAACCATTTGGCCTGTTTCATGGTCAATACCTACTTCTGTATGGGAACAGAGAGGCTAAATAGATAGAATAATAAATAATAGAATAGAAAGAAAAGAGACTTGAAGAACAGAGGTTGAGTGAGGTGAAGAAGAGGAGAAATAGTTTTGAAGAATGAGCCCATGGACTAAGGTTTTCTGGTGGGCCCCTGGCATCCCATTCCGACACTGTTTAGAATTGACATTTCTGGGCAGCTGTGTATTTTAGAGCAGGCAGTAACGCAGCAGTCAGTCACATGCTTCCAGTCAATATGCCGAGGACTTGCAGGAGGAGAGGGTGAAGAGAAGGATAGGGGGCGGGTTGGCTGCTGATCTTTCCACCATGGCCTTTTTAAATGGCAGACTAATCTCGCTGTGACATTTTTACGCAGGCACTCAATTTTGCATGAGTGCTGCCCAGTATCAGGAGGGCTTTATTTAACCATGTCTAACTAATTCCCTACAGGTATGGGACCCGTTATCCAGAATGCTCGGGACCCAGGGCTTTCCAGAGAATGGATCTTTCCGTAATTTGGATCTCCATACCTTAAGTCTACTCAAAAATCATGTAAACATTAAATAAAGCCAATAGGCTGGTTCAATTATATCTTAGTTGGGATCAAGTACACGCTACTGTTTTATTATTACACAGAAAAAGGGAATCATTTTTTTTAAATTCGGATTATTTGGATAAAATGGAGTCTATGGGAAATTGCCTTTCCGTAAATTCGGAGCTTTCTGGATAATGGGTTTCCGGATAACAGATCCTATACCTGTACTATACATTACAAAAAAAATGGCAAACTATATTCCACCACCACCCAGACACAGCCTACTCGCCCTAAGCCCCAGAGTTTTTACACCCACAAATCCAACTCTGTCATAAGGCCCCTGTCTGTATGCCCCCGTATGCCCTGATGCCAGCCCTGTATATAGTAAGCCAAGGTATATAATCAATAGGAGCCCTACGCTGACTTTCCATCTTTTCAGGAGCATCCGGTGCCTACGTAATATCATCCACTGGAACCTGATCACGGCTTTTATTCTGCGTAATGTAACCTGGTTTGTGATGCAGCTCACTCTCAGCCATGAAGCCCACGACAGCAATGTGGTGAGTAATGTGTTGCAGGGGCCACACTATAGCAGAGTCAATATGTCGCCCTGCAGTGGGAGGGGAAAACTGTATTAGATGGAACACACCCAGTAGCACCCTGAATACAGGCCCTGGGACATATTTGTATTCCATTGCTCCCTCCTGCAGATACACCATTCTTTATTGCCCTGGCACTCTGTATTGGGATGGCCTCTGTCTGCTTTCCATTGGTCGGTGCCCCTTGCATTGAAAGGGGAGATACTGATATATATACAGTATATATACAGAATGTATATATATATATATATATATATATATATATATATATATATATATATATATATATATATATATATATATATATATATATATATATATATATATATATATATATATATATATATATATATGAATATATGAAAATCTCTTCTTCTGTGTTGCACTGCAGTGGAAGGAATGTACAGTATGATCCCTACTCTGTTTTTTATCTGTATATCAGTGCCTGGCAGCAGCCTTGCCTTTTGCTCCCACAAGAGCACAGTTAACTTATTCATTGTGATTAGGGTGAATCAAGGATAGGAGCAGTTTAATAAGAGTCTGATGAGTGACGGCTGCTGATATCTCCACTGCAGCATAAGCTTGGGGCACTGCACTCAGCCCTACCAGCCCATCTGACTCAGCAATCTCCTTCCTCTGGATCTATCTGCAGAGAGCATATTGACCAGCATATATACACAAGGCATTGCCATCATTACCCAGCCTGGTCCATTTGCTCTGTGTAACAAACAGCAGCATCTGCCTTTACTAGCAGGATGGCACAGGATAAAAAAAGCTCTCTACAGTAGGGTGGTGCAGGGGAATGCATCTCTGTACAGTAGGGTGGCACATGGAAATGCAGCTCTGTACAGTAGGGTGGTACAAGGGAATGCAGCTCTGTACAGTAGGGTGGTACAAGGGAATGCAGCTCTGTAGAGTAGGGTGGTACATGGGAATGCAGCTCTGTACAGTAGGGTGGTACAGGGGAATGCAGCTCTGTACAGTAGGGTGGTACATGGGAATGCAGCTCTGTACAGTAGGGTGGTACATGGGAATGCAGCTCTGTACAGTAGGGTGGTACAGGGTAATGCAGCTCTTTACAGTAGGGTGGTGCAGGGGAATGCAGCTCTGTACAGTAGGGTGGCACATGGGAATGCAGCTCTGTACAGTAGGGTGGTACATGGGAATGCAGCTCTGTACAGTAGGGTGGTACAAGGGAATGCAGCTCTGTACAGTAGGGTGATACATGGGAATGCAGCTCTGTACAGTACGGTTGAACAGAGGAATTGAGGTGTGTACAGTACAGTAACACAACAAAATATCTGCCTTTGGCTACAAGGTGACACACAGGGTTATGGACGATAGGATGGCACTGCTGCAGCACAGCATAGTGACATGAATTGTTTAGCTTTTCAGTGATCCCCAGACCCTAACTCAATTGGAAGGGGGGTCCAAGAAATGTATTTTGCTGGGGATTTAAGATATATGACTGCAGCCTTGGAGTCTGCTTCCTGCAGGGTGGCACAGCAAAGTAGCAATCTAGGAAATGGCAATGAAATAGATCATGCCAGTCCCAGCATACAGAGATATGTTAGAATGAGTTCCATTATAATTGCTCATATAGATTCCTCTTTCCTGTCTCTCTCTGTTAGGTTTGGTGCCGCCTGGTCACCATCGCTCACAATTATTTTTATGTTACCAACTTCTTCTGGATGTTTGGGGAGGGCTGTTACCTGCACACGGCCATTGTTCTAACCTACTCAACTGACAAACTGCGCAAATGGATGTTCATCTGTATTGGCTGGTGTGAGTCACGGGGAGACCTGTAGCATTTTTTTTCCCTAAATTCCCTGGGTTTGGCTCATCCCTCATCTTACAGTTTCTTTCATGTCTGTATCTTTATTAGAATCTTGCACCCTTCTTTAATCCTTACTCGTATCTCTCTTCTCTACAGGTATCCCCTTTCCCATCATTGTGGCTTGGGCCATTGGCAAACTTTACTACGACAATGAAAAGTAAGAGCAAACTGGGTTCTGTTCTGGGGACTGAGAGAGATCTATAAAGGAGAGTCAGTATAGGGAGTGTGGGAAAGTAGGACGGTCTACGAAAATAACCCTTATCAGCACTTTGTCTCGCTCTCAGTTGGGTAAGCCCCATGGCCATTCTATTGTTTTGGTTGACTAAAGGTTGAGTAAGGTGTGTGACTATCCTTGGATACACTCAATGAATATTCTAATCATTGATTGGCTATAGGTTGAGTAAGATCTGTGGCCATTCTAGTGCTTTGATTGAATAAAGGTTGGATATCCAAATGACCATTCTATTTATTTCACTGGTTGGATAGAGAAGCTCAATAACCATTCGAATTCTTTAATTGGCTATAGGTTGAATAAGCCCAATTACACTTGTAATGCATTGATTGGCCAAAGGCTGGATGAGCCCTATGATTGACTACAGATTTGGTTTAAGCTCTCTTCTGTGCTGGTTACACAAATTTTAAAAAAATCCAGTACAAAAAGGATCACAAAGGGTCATATGAAAGACACCAAATGGGATGTGTGTTTATCTTTCCTAGGTGCTGGTTTGGGAAGAAAGCGGGAGTCTACACAGATTTTATCTACCAAGGACCTGTCATCCTTGTGCTGCTGGTAAGAACGTGTTTCCACTAGCAATGGTTATTGTGTGGCTGGGGCGCCTAAGTAAGTGCAAGGGAAGAGTCTCCAGTTCTTGTTAGTGGAGCTAGAAAACAAATAATAAGCAGATTAAGGAGCAGAAGGACTTCCTGCCTGTTGATGCATTCATGCTTGTGATTGGCTAGCCTGTATGCATGACTAATTAGTATCAGAATCTTCTGATGAGAGGAAAGTCTTGCAGATGGTCAAGGAACCATGTTTCTTATGTTTATATCAATGTAATTTTTTAAAGATTAAAAGCATTTATGTCTAGAGCAGATTTTTGGGGGGCTGAGCCCCCTCTAGAGTCCTTGGACACGTGTCCAAAGACCAAAAAGTGAGAAATATTCATTGCCACCAATGTTCATGCCTCATGCTTGCTGAGCCTGCACTCAAAAAGACCATATTCAAACATCTAACTGGTTTATTCCGTTTGCTTTCAGATCAACTTCATATTTTTATTCAACATTGTACGGATTCTGATGACAAAGCTCAGAGCTTCCACCACTTCAGAGACCATACAGTACAGGTAGGTAAGCTGTTGTGTTTGCTCTCACTCCAACAACATTGCCTTTTCCTCACTCGTCCTTTGGCTCTCATTGCTGTTGCCGATCCTTGGCCTCCTTTCTTCTTAAGACATTTCTTGGTTTCCATCCCAGTTACTGCCATCACTCCACTGAACTTGTCACTCACCCCTTCCCACCTTATGTACGCTCCTTCTTCACATGCTTTCATTGTTCTAAATTAAAATAAATTGTAGCTGAAGGACATGTCCCTTTCCATCTCAAGGAGCTACTGAAGGACCCAACTTTTACACCAGTCTATAAATGCTAGTCCCTCCAGCTTCCCCATTTCTATACTTTAAATTCTGATATTATACTATTTTCTAAGAAGAAAAGAAAAAAGACTTTTGTGAACTGTATCTAGTGTTAGTTGGGCGGGAGATTAATAACGCTCAGGTGTCCATTATCTTTTGAAAGTGTTACTCTAAGCACTTGCCATTGACAGAGCTGCCATCATTCACCATTGTATAAGGCACCAAATTGTTGTGCAATCAGCCTAAAAGCCAACAGTGCAGTCCACTGATTATCCCATATTTCTTGCAGGGAATAGAATACTAAACAATGGCCATGAAAAGGGATAATTGGGCTGGTCTGTTGCTTTTTTGTAGAATTTTGAGCATTCTAAACGTTTTTCAAAGCCTCTTGGTCCAGATATGTCCTTGTCCCCCACTTTGATATTCAGCAAAACGTTCTATGCAAAGCCTTAAGAGTCTCATGCACAAAATGCGTAAGGCTTTAGATAGGATGTTTTGCTAAATATTAATCTAAGTGGACTTGAGTGGCTACCCCTTACAAATTTGATAAATTATTGGATTGTAAAACCTACAAATTGGTACAGTCTAGCAACATGTTGATTCTACCTCCCAATGCCATTTGGATCCCTGGATGTATGTGGAACGGTTCAATTAATATTTCTTTTGAAACCTTTCAGGAAAGCTGTTAAAGCCACCCTGGTGCTCCTGCCTTTGCTTGGGATCACCTACATGCTTTTCTTTGTGACGCCCGGGGAGGATGAAATCTCACGTATCGTCTTTATCTATTTCAACTCTTTCCTGCAGTCCTTTCAGGTGGGTGGGGTCTGGGGAAAGTCAGAAATTAGGATTTGGGAGCTCCTTTAGCTCCACCTCTGGTGGGAGAAAGAAATAGCTCAACAATAGAGGTCCTTGAATGGAATAATAATATTTGGGTTTGGTTTGAAATTACTTTTATGAAGCCATGTTTGTTCTGGGATCCGATGCCAATGTAGCCATATTTATTGCACAACCAATTGTGTTGGGGGCTTTGTCTAAGAAGTAAGAGAGTCGGCGTGACTGAGGTATTCTCATGTTAGTGCAAAAGTTCAATTGTGGAGTAAAATTGTCATCAAATCTCTTTTTTATTTCTCCACAGGGTTTCTTTGTTTCAGTTTTCTACTGCTTCCTTAATAGTGAGGTGGGTACATTCATATGTCACATTGGGCAGCCTTATCATTGTGCCATCCTGAAGTGCTACTGAAAACAAGAGACAAGCAGCCAATTAAACTTTTGTCAGTAGGCAAATAAAACATTCCCCTCCAGGCAGTAAGACTCCACTCCACTCAATTTTTATCGACCATGTTGTTGTTTGTGAGACTGGTACTCTAATACCATAAACATGTATTGGACATACTATATGCCTTTTATATATCACATGTGCTTTTATATGATCAGAGAACCCCTCAGTAACTTCTAATATCCTTATCATTTACAGTAGGGGGTACATTATCCCTTATAATACATGAGTGATACTCAGAGTTCCCTGTATAACTCAGCCTGCAGCCTTGTGCCTCTATATGGTCACAGAACAACCCCTCAGTGACTTCTAATATCCTTATCATTTACAGTAGGGGGTACATTATCCCTTATAATACATGAGTGATACTCAGAGTTCCCTGTATAACTCAGCCTGCAGCCTTGTGTCTTTATATGGTCACAGAACAACCCCTCAGTGACTTCTAATATCCTTATCATTTACAGTAAGGGGTACATTATCCCTTATAATACATGAGTGTGCAGCCTTATGCTTTTATAGGGTAAAAAAACTCTATGCTGCCCCCTAACAACCCTACATTTTGCACTTGGGGCTACATTATTTTTCTTATCGCTATTTTTATCATTTTTTCGCTGTTGTAGGTGCGCTCAGCAGTCCGGAAGCGATGGCACCGATGGCAGGACAAGCATTCAATCCGTGCTCGCGTGGCCCGTGCCATGTCCATTCCCACATCACCCACTCGGATTAGTTTCCACAGCATCAAGCAATCTTCTGCCATTTGAATGTACTCTACATGAGAATTTCCCTTAAGCGCCTGCTCTTCTAAGAACTCCTCAAACCCTTACAAGAGGAGCCATCTTCTGAATGGCTGAAGAGGGTTTGTCCTCCTGCGTGGTTTCTAGGCTTGGCTAATTACAGGGGCCAATATCTATCCTCAACTAGACGGACCAAGACAATCAACTCAAGATATAGTGGAGTGCAGGTGCCACAAGGGAGGTTCCACAAGCAAGAGCGCAGTACTGGCACTGCCAGGCCCAGGGAAGAATTGAGGACAGGACTCTGCACACAGCACAATTCATACACTGATTTATCACCAGCCAGACAAGCTCTGAGAGACACAGTTTCAGATTTTTCCAAAGAGAATAGATGACCACAGTATGGATCCTCTTCTCAGTACCTGGAGAACAAGGCCACACCAGCACCAGACCAAGCAGCAGAACTCAAAGGGGAAGCCCTACATGTCTTCACCTAGTATAATCATCCTCAACCAAAAAAAAAAACGAGCACAATGTATTACATATATATATTCGTGTGCTGTGCACTGGGTTCTGCATCATGCATTTTGGGACATCATTCAGTGAAGATGTGTATCCATGAATAATAGATCATGTGGAAATATGTGGACCATCAAAGGGCGGTGGATAGAGACTTCCAGGTGTTTCTGCTGAGATGATTCCTGTAGATGAACTATAACAGGCTGAAGTCTATTTTTTCTGTAACGCTTGAGTCTGTGATCATACTCGTGTTTATATGTTAATCTGTGGAATTGAGGTATAAATCAGAATGCCTACTTTGTCTTTCCATTCCATGTCTACGTGTAGTCTTGACTGGCAACTCTGTGCTTATCAAGGCAAGGCACGGTTAGGAATATATGTGACATGAGATGTAAACTGTCCAAGTGCAATTCCATTGGTAGGCTGGAGATTATCTTGAATCAGCCTTACATCCTACATTATGGTGGATGACATCCTTAAGATACATGAAATACATTGTCCAATTATATTTGGCCATCTAAGTCAACCTATTTTTGCACCTTATATAACCTACTGTCATTCTGAGCCTTCACTGAGACATTTTTCTTTTAAGAGTAACCATCAAAGCCCCAAAAGGATCATCATAACTGGGTAACCACCATGGAGGCCCACTGACAACATCATCAAGATGTTGTCCACCCTTAACTCATACTATATACTGTGGATTTAGATGGCACCTGTGAAACCTTCTACCACCTTCTAACCACACTGGGCATACTGGCTTAACACAAGGCATCCCATATTTATTTTATTTTAACACAGCACAGCGTGTAACAGCAAAGGTGCCCCAATATATATTTAAATATTTAATGTGGACACAGGTCCTCCATATGTATATGAGCAAATTAATCCTAATACATGTATTTATAAGTAACACGCGAGAGTTGTTCAGTTTTATGAATCATTGGCGGTGTTGTGAATTCTGTATTCTGAGATTATCTCAAAGGGATCTACAGAGACATGTTTTGTTTTGTACCTTCCTGAATAAAGCGGCCCAGTTGCTCTGGAAAACCATTAGCCGACTGGTGGAAAGAAAATGTAATTGTTAAATGTCACTCTTTTTAGAAATGAGAAACTGTGGTTATTGCATGTGTGTGTTTGGCATTGTTGTGTCTGCTGTCTATGTATAACCAAGTCTGAAGTAGGTATGCCTAGACAACCAATCAACCTATTAATATATTCATGGTCCTTGACCAGCCTCTAGCCAATCAAAGCAGTAGGATATTGACAGGGCTAGATCAACCAGTAACTAGTTAAAATATTAACATAGACCTTGACCAACGTATCGCCAATCAAAGTAGTAGGACATTGACAGGGCTAGAACAAAAAGTAACTAGTAAAAGTAGTAACAGATTCATAGCCCTTGACCAACCTATAGCCAATTAAAGCAGTAGGGCATTGACAGGGCTAGACCAACCAGTACCTAGTAAAAATAGTAACATATTTATAGACCTTGATCAACCTATAGCCAATCAAAGCAGCAGGGCATTGACAAGGCTTGAACAACCAGTAACTAGTAAAAGTAGTAACAGATTCATGGCCCTTGAGCAATCTGTAGCCAATCAAAGCCATAGGACATTGACAGGGCTAGACCAATCAATAACTAGTAAAAGTAGTAACAGTTTCACAGCCTTTGAGCAACCTGTAGCACATCAGAGCAGTAGGACATTGACAGGGCTAGACCCACTAGTAAACATATTAGCATATTCATGGACCTTGACCAACCTGTAGGCAAACAAAGCAGTAGGATATAGACAGGTTGCTAGACCAACCAGTAACAAGTAAAATAGTAACAAATTCCTGGCCCTTGAGCAACCTATAGCCATATCAAAGCAGTAGTACATTGACAAGACTAGACCAACCAGTGCCTACTGAAAGTATTGTCATATTTATGGTATAGTATAACTCTTCTTTATTTGAATATTAGCATATTTATCGACCTTGAGCAACCTGTAGCCAACCCAAGCAGTAGGACATTGGTAGAGCTGGACCAAGCTGTAGCCAAAATAGAATATGCATAAGGTTAATCCAAGTTGGAGCAATTGGAGCCTCATATATAGCTGTAGTAATCAGAGCATTATAATCATTATAGGACAAGACCAGCTTGTATTATTAGGCTTACTAGTATATTTAATTGCAAAATTAACCCAACATGTAGCCAATGAAGCATAAGAAGTAAGGCTTTCCTATAGTGCAGTGGTCTTTAGAGTTTTTTGGTTAAAGGCCGTCTTTTATTGTCCACACTATCAGCCATACACAGGGCAGCTAAGATGTGTTCATCCCAAATCTCACTTCAAGCTGGGCTTTCAAGAGTATCTAGAATTGCAAAGAGCATTCTCACCCAACTCTTACTCTAAATGGACTTCAGGATGTCTTCCCAAAACAACAGCTCTGGGCCTCTTAGCTGGCCAACCCTACAGCTTGGGAACCACTGCCCTAGATGCACAGTGGAGTTTCTCCAGTTAAATCAATCAATGACCCTAGCAACCAGTATTCACATGTCAGGATGAAGGATGAATAGGAGCCTCACAATAAATGTAGTTTTTTGTTGCCAGGGTCATAGACCCCGGTACACCAGAATTGAAAACCAGTTGCAGAATTGTTTAGATTACTTCCAAGTTCCTACTTGCTCAAATTTAATTTAAATGTCCTTAATCAAATCATCCCCAGGGGTAAAATTAGAGAGGAAGCAGACCCTGTGGCTGCAGGGGGCCCAGGAGGTATAGGGGCCCCATGAGGTCCTAATTAATGAGCAATTTCAACATATATTGGTAAAATAGGATAACCTTGGATATGTTGGGGCCTGAAAGTTAATTTGCTGTTGGGCCCAGTAACTGATCATCCCACACCTGTCTTGGGGTGCCGGGAGTTGTAATAATAACAATTACTACTTATTATAATTTGATTGGGAGGTATTACCTGCTCTTTGATTCATATATTTAAATTCTTTCTCGATAAAGAATCCACGGTGGCTCCTAAATGCCTGGGGCCCTTCAGCAGCCAACAATGTGTAACAAGAGTAGTTGAAGTGCTCAAAGTGGTTTATATAAAGTATATATTTGTTCTATTTGGGCATATTTATAGAGTAGAACCCATAAGCCTCAGGAGTCAGGATCACCAGTGCAGCAAGCAGAAGCCTTCACTGTCACATTAACTGGTAGAAGTTTTCCTACATCAGTACCTATTTTCTATTGTATCCAGGCAACAAGGTGTTTGTTACCTTTAAAAATGTTATATGGACCCATGCAGGGCTCAATACCCGTCCATCGAGGCTGCAGAACATTATCTGTGCCAGACACAGGCGAGTTCCCTTTAATGAAGGATTTGAGATGATTGGCCCATCATCAGATCAGAAGCAGCTACCGAAATCCATCGCTGATACCTGGGGGGAAAGTGCCTGTAATGTCACATTAGAACATGCCGGCTGTGCCAATGACTCCCCTATGGGGGGAACTCAAAGGAAAATTCATCTTGTAGAGATTACATATCCCCAGACACACGGCAGTCTCTCTGCTCTCCTGCGTCCCGACATATCCAAAAACATATTTATATTATTAATTTTCATTGTATCAATCGGCTCATCAAAGTGTCCAATTTTTCTTTTTCTGATGCTCTTGTATCCAACTCTATTAGGCAGAGATTGTAACACTCAGGGGGTTATTTATCAAAGTCCAAATGCCAAAACTTTTGTTTTGATTTTTTTACTATAAAATGTGAAAAAGCCCACGAATTTTTGGAGATTCAAACCATCGCCTGGTCGCTAGGGTAATTTGGACACATGTCAAAATATGAAAGAGATTGGTGCACAGTGCCAATAAGTGTACCATTATTAATCAAATAGAAAAGTATCCAAAATAATTAATGAGAGGAGAAAAGAAACTTACAGTTCACCCCAGTCCATTGGCGCAAAAATCCAAAGTTTTCTCATGAGCCTAAGAGTAAGTGCCCCAGTAGGCACGAAACGCGTTGGGGGGGTCATCTGTATGTCCTAATAAATGACTTGAGTTTTTACTCATAACCTTGGTCTTTACTTTTTGGAGAAAACTCTTTGCTGTTTTAATTTGGAAACTTTCAAACAGGCAGCTGATAAAATTTCCAATGCTGAATAAAAAGCTAAATAACTCAAAAACCACTGATAATAAAAAATGAAAACCTCGGAATATCCCTCTCTACATCATAGTAACAGTTAATTTAAAGGTGAGCAACCTCTTTAATACTCAATACATGATGGACTACAGCTCCCAAGATGAATTGCTTCTTCATAACCTTCTGGGATGTGTAGTCCTGTGACATTTCAGTAGAGTGACAAGACTATTAATAACACCCATTACAGTAGGTGCAGCATTCCCGTTAGTAATTATACCCTTGAGTGCTGTGGCAAAGATTTTTAAACTATGAATATTTTATAGGGACATCCAGGTCATAGAATAAGTGGGGTCAGTTGGGGACACGTCGGGGGACCAGTTTAGCCAATTAAATGGCAATTATCTGCTTAAATAGCCCTGATCCTCTCCAGTGAAGTGTAATGAGCACATGAAGAGCTCAGATACAGGGAACAGACCTGGTCAGCGTTTCAGGACGGTTCTTCAAAAGCATCAATTGGCCTGAGCCAATTATTCAATTTGGTGGCCAGACATGGATATTACACGCCTCCATACACTGAGCTCAGCTGAGATTTACCCAGCGGCAACATTGAGAAACGATAACTGTTTAATAACTAGAAAAAATTATGGCAATTACAAAAACATGGGTATCTAAGCAGGGATGCCGAATCTGTAGTCTGACGGCTGTTATTAAACGCCGTTTATCAGCAGTGCCCAACACTTGATGGTTATCAAGCACACATAGACATACAGTATATCAAGGTTAAATATCATCTTTATTCATTATATTCTATGGGTCAATGGATAAAGAGCCCTCGATTTTAACTTCATGGTCTAAAAAAAAAAAACATGGACCCCTTACCTCTGTTCATTGACTTAACTATAGCCAGTGGCGTAACTACCGGGGGAGCAGGGGGTGCGATTGGGCCAGGGCCCCCCAGCAGCTCGCGCACCATTGATTTCTTCAGTGTTTCCGGGCGTACAGAGGGGGGCGGGGCCTGGCTGCACGTCCCGTGCCAGGGCCCGCCCCCCTCTAGTTACGTTACTGACTATAGCCTCAGATTTCTCTACGGACCTGCACAGAGGGGTCCCGCTGGGTAACCATAACCACCACTCCAACCTGGAGCAAAACCTGTGCATCCTCATTCTTGTCACCCTGTGTGGGGGGTGGGGTGCCCAAGGGTGTGGGTCTCTGGACCAGGGCATTGTGTATGGGTGACAGTGGCCCCTGGTTGTGGATGATAATGGGGGGCACATATTAATAGCTAAGTTACTGTCTCCCCTTCCTTTCCCCGCTGTTCCCCTCAACCTCCCCCTTTCTGTTCTATTCCAACTCTTTTCTCTCCCCTCCACCACTTCTTGTATCATTCTCTTTTTCTCCTCATTGCATCCTTTTCTCCTACTCATTTTCTGTATTCTCTCTATTCTGCTAATGAAGCCTTTTTTTCTCATCACCCAACATTCTTTTTTCCCCTTTCCCTTTTCTGCTCACATTTATTCCACCTCTCTGTTCTTCTTTCCTTGTCTGTCCTCTGCCCCTTTTGCTGCCATTATTTTCCAAATTTTTTCTCATATTTTTTTGTCATTTTCAATTTCTTCTTTATTCTTCTATCAAATTTCCCCTTTTTCCTTTTACTTTCTGGGTATAGCTTCTTCTGTCCCTCTTTTGGTATTTCCTTCTCCTTTCTTCCCCTTCTTCCTTGTTTGTATTTTAATCTCTTCTTTACCCTTCCCCTTTCTCCTCTGCTCTTCTTTACCTTTTGCTTTGTTCTTCTGTCATCTTTTATATTTATCCTCTTTCTTTCCTTTCTTGTAGGTGCTCCCCTTATCCTTCTTCTCTTGGATGTTTCTTCTTTATGTATTCTTTCTTCTTCTTTCCCATGTCTCTTAAGTTCATCTTCTCCTTTTTCTGGCCACTTTCCTTTCATCATCTTCTCTATTTCTCCAACTTCTTTCCTCCCCATCCCCTTTTTCACTTCAGTTGTGTATCCTTTATCCTTCCAACCGCATTAAAAACACTTATTAACTCTGACCCCTTTTGTTCCATGTTCTCAGCACCAGCCATTCTAGTAGAAGAACTGGTCTCTGACAACATCATGACTGCAACATCAATGCTCAAGTCAATTGGCATGTTTAGCTCTTCTAACCTGCGGAATTCATGATTTACATTTGCACTTCCAGCTGATTCATTGACACCCCAATAGGTGCAGGGAGTTTGAGAGCTTCCAAAAGGGACCTGGACATAATGTGTGAATGGTGCATGTTTGGGTGCTGCAGAAAGGAGTGGCTTTGGTGAACATTATGGTTTGAAAACTTTAGGCAAATACCTAAACGGATTCCTTTAGGAAAAAATAATTGGGGCCCATGAGAACCCCGTTATTGAAGCCCCAGCCTGTGTACACAAGTAAGTAGTAGTTTAGAAGAAGTTAAAGGTTGATGGTGCATCTATAAGTAGTACAGGGACAGTCCAATACTGCAGTGATCTTCCTCACTCACTGCAGGTTCATCCAGAGATAAGAGGATACTTATGCCCCTTTGCTAAATATTTCATCGGCTGGTGACTGTGTTATTGAAGAGCCCCCCCCCCCCCGTCCATCTACCCCCTACCCCTTTGCAGGCTGTTTTTCTAGAAAAACCATATTTCAGGCAAACCCATTAATTTTGCTGCCCAAATGACTCTCATCGGCTGCCCCACAGGGTTTCAGCTGCATCCCTGAGATAAGGACGTTACCCAAGAGTATTCCACCCACGGTACTGCAGCAATATCCCACTCCCACCCGACACAAGGACAAACAGCATCACTGCAGCGAGGAGCGGACGCCGTCTCAATGTTAAGCCTTTTCTTATTAAAGCAGCGGCAGTTATCACAGGTGTAAGGAAATTATATATTGCTGAGCCTCTTTAGAAAATCCCCAGGGCACTCAATTTATGACTACTGGCAAATTCTTCTAAATATGTAATTTGAAGGGAGAGGTATTTCTGGGGAAGAAAACAATCCCAACCTGCAATAAGAGGTGAATATATTGGCGGATTAGCCTTTTTTTCTTGCATTAGAGGATTGAAACCCTCCATAAAACTGCAGCACTGCACCTCCTAGAAACCCCAAAAACGTAACTATGGGTGAGTAATTAACTAAACCAGTGAGAATGTAGGCGGTCAGGCTCAGACTGGCCCATTAGTAAGTTTGTAGTATATTCACTATCTGATTCTTTTCAGTCCTGTCCAATAGCAAATTCTAATGAAAGTCTATCCAATAGTTTCCTGGCTGTGCCTGTGTCTGTCTGTGATCTAGAGGAAATAATGGCCGTTTGTTTTTTAATAGAAAAACAGCAGTATTATATTGCTCAGGGCACATTAGACTAATAGCAGTATTCAATGACAGCTTTCTATTTTTGGACACGGAACAGTTTATTGGTACATAATGAGCTGTGCAAGATAGACAAGTGATTGACCTTTTCAAAGCGGTTTTGTCGCTTTCTCATCCCGGGCTCATAGCAATGTGTCCTCAGTGATGTTCTCATAGTTGCCTTTAGGTGGTCCAATTGGGCAACTGGGTCCCACTGGGCAGTGGTTGATTGCTCAGTGATGCAGTTCTGCAACTCTCACAGCCCCAGTCCCTTCCCAGAGACTATTTTCCCACTGTTACTATAGACACCATCTCTCCCTACTATACCTGCTATCCCACAGTCACACTCCCTTCCCAGAGACTATTATCCACTGTTACTATAGGCACCATCTCTCCCTACTATACCTGCTATCCCATAGTCACACTCCCTTCCCAGAGACTATTATCCACTGTTACTATAGGCACCATCTCTCCCTACTATACCTGCTATCCCACAGTCACACTCCCTTCCCAGAGACTATTATCCACTGTTACTATAGGCACCATCTCTCCCTACTATACCTGCTATCCCACAGTCACACTCCCTTCCCAGAGACTATTATCCACTGTTACTATAGGCACCGTCTCTCCCTACTATACCTGCTATCCCACAGTCACACTCCCTTCCCAGAGACTATTATCCACTGTTACTATAGGCACCATCTCTCCCTACTATACCTGCTATCCCACAGTCACACTCCCTTCCCAGAGACTATTATCCACTGTTACTATAGGCACCGTCTCTCCCTACTATACCTGCTATCCCACAGTCACACTCCCTTCCCAGAGACTATTATCCCACTGTTACTATAGACACCATCTCTCCCTACTATACCTGCTATCCCACAGTCACACTCCCTTCCCAGAGACTATTATCCACTGTTACTATAGGCACCATCTCTCCCTACTATACCTGCTATCCCACAGTCACACTCCCTTCCCAGAGACTATTATCCACTGTTACTATAGGCACCATCTCTCCCTACTATACCTGCTATCCCACAGTCACACTCCCTTCCCAGAGACTATTATCCACTGTTACTATAGGCACCGTCTCTCCCTACTATACCTGCTATCCCACAGTCACACTCCCTTCCCAGAGACTATTATCCACTGTTACTATAGGCACCATCTCTCCCTACTATACCTGCTATCCCACAGTCACACTCCCTTCCCAGAGACTATTATCCACTGTTACTATAGGCACCGTCTCTCCCTACTATACCTGCTATCCCACAGTCACACTCCCTTCCCAGAGACTATTATCCCACTGTTACTATAGACACCATCTCTCCCTACTAACCTGCTATCCCACAGTCACACTCCCTTCCCAGAGACTATTATCCACTGTTACTATAGACACCATCTCTCCCTACTATACCTGCTATCCCACAGTCACACTCCCTTCCCAGAGACTATTATCCACTGTTACTATAGGCACCATCTCTCCCTACTATACCTGCTATCCCACAGTCACACTCCCTTCCCAGAGACTATTATCCACTGTTACTATAGGCACCATCTCTCCCTACTATACCTGCTATCCCACAGTCACACTCCCTTCCCAGAGACTATTATCCACTGTTACTATAGGCACCATCTCTCCCTACTATACCTGCTATCCCACAGTCACACTCCCTTCCCAGAGACTATTATCCACTGTTACTATAGGCACCATCTCTCCCTACTATACCTGCTATCCCACAGTCACACTCCCTTCCCAGAGACTATTATCCCACTGTTACTATAGACACCATCTCTCCCTACTATACCTGCTATCCCACCTCCATAATCCCTTCCCAGAGACTATTATCCCCACTGTTACTATAGACACCATCTCTCCCTACTATACCTGCTATCCCACAGTCACACTCCCTTCCCAGAGACTATTATCCACTGTTACTATAGACACCATCTCTCCCTAATATACCTGCTATCCCACAGTCACACTCCCTTCCCAGAGACTATTATCCACTGTTACTATAGGCACCATCTCTCCCTACTATACCTGCTATCCCACAGTCACACTCCCTTCCCAGAGACTATTATCCACTGTTACTATAGGCACCATCTCTCCCTACTATACCTGCTATCCCACAGTCACACTCCCTTCCCAGAGACTATTATCCACTGTTACTATAGGCACCATCTCTCCCTACTATACCTGCTATCCCACAGTCACACTCCCTTCCCAGAGGCTATTATCCACTGTTACTATAGGCACCATCTCTCCCTACTATACCTGCTATCCCACAGTCACACTCCCTTCCCAGAGACTATTATCCCACTGTTACTATAGACACCATCTCTCCCTACTATACCTGCTATCCCACCTCCATAATCCCTTCCCAGAGACTATTATCCCACTGTTACTATAGACACCATCTCTCCCTACTATACCTGCTATCCCACAGTCACACTCCCTTCCCAGAGACTATTATCCACTGTTACTATAGACACCATCTCTCCCTACTATACCTGCTATCCCACAGTCACACTCCCTTCCCAGAGACTATTATCCACTGTTACTATAGACACCATCTCTCCCTACTATACCTGCTATCCCACAGTCACACTCCCTTCCCAGAGACTATTATCCACTGTTACTATAGGCACCATCTCTCCCTACTATACCTGCTATCCCACAGTCACACTCCCTTCCCAGAGACTATTATCCCACTGTTACTATAGACACCATCTCTCCCTACTATACCTGCTATCCCACAGTCACACTCCCTTCCCAGAGACTATTATCCACTGTTACTATAGGCACCATCTCTCCCTACTATACCTGCTATCCCACAGTCACACTCCCTTCCCAGAGACTATTATCCACTGTTACTATAGGCACCATCTCTCCCTACTATACCTGCTATCCCACCTCCATAAGCCCTTCCCAGAGACTATTATCCACTGTTACTATAGGCACCATCTCTCCCTACTATACCTGTTATCCCACAGTCACACTCCCTTCCCAGAGACTATTATCCACTGTTACTATAGGCACCATCTCTCCCTACTATACCTGCTATCCCACAGTCACACTCCCTTCCCAGAGACTATTATCCCACTGTTACTATAGACACCATCTCTCCCTACTATACCTGCTATCCCACAGTCACACTCCCTTCCCAGAGACTATTATCCACTGTTACTATAGGCACCATCTCTCCCTACTATACCTGCTATCCCACAGTCACACTCCCGTTCCAGAGACTATTATCCACTGTTACTATAGACACCATCTCTCCCTACTATACCTGCTATCCCACAGTCACACTCCCTTCCCAGAGACTATTATCCCACTGTTACTATAGACACCATCTCTCCCTACTATACCTGCTATCCCACCTCCATAATCCCTTCCCAGAGACTATTATCCCACTGTTACTATAGACACCATCTCTCCCTACTATACCTGCTATCCCACAGTCAGGGCTATGAAGTGGCAATATCTTCTCACAAATACAAAAAAAAAATCAAATGTTTTGCTAGTGTTTTTCAGCTTTTAATATCATTTCTCTGTCTCAAAAGTCAGAAGAAGTGGATTTAATAGAATGTCAGAAAGCCAAACAGCAGCAGAAACAAGACGCGCAAGACAAGATGTCAGTGTTGCTGGGTGGTTCGCAGGAATGTAATTACCGGCTGTGCCAATGATTCAGTTATAAATGCAATTTTCCACTGTTTTTCCATTGAGTTTTATTACCTGGCTCACACTATCAAGTCTAGAAAAGTCACATTGACTTAAAGGGCCGCTTTAACTTAAAGAAGAAACAGACCTTTCATATCAGTGTCACTCCCAGCATACTCCAGGGTTAAAGCATAACAGGCACAACATTCTGAAAGCAACACTGCACCTTAAAACTTTTAGCAAGTCCTTGTTTAGACTTGAATCTCTTTTCTTCATATTGTCTGCAATATTATTAAACCATTGCTTTAGAGCCCTGAACACCCAAACAGAAGGGTTTGCAAGGAACAGACAAAGAGGTACTTGTGCTAAAGACAAGGATGCCCAATTTCTGCCCCAACCCACCTCCGCCCCCTCTCTCAGCATCCATGCAACCTTTCTTCCAGCCTGTTTGCTGCCATTCCATCTCTCTGTTGCACTGCAATAACTGGCCATAGCAAAGACATGTGTTTAGGACCCTAATGCCCCCCAGATGCACCCTATTTCTCTGCTACCTACCCCAATTTCTGACCTCAGCATGAGAAGATTCGCTGATGGGTCCTGATACATTAAGTGGACCTTTTGGGAAAGGATATTTGTGTAAGGTTGGTTCAAGAATCCTTCCCTGAGGTTCCAGGACTAAAGTGCCCATCATGCTTTCATCCACGATAATAAGATGGAGCATGCTGGGAACTCTAGCCCATACGGATGGGCAAATTTTTTGCCTTGTTTCGCTGCAAAAATGACGCCCATAGAGCCGTATGGCGTCATGCATCAAAAAAGACGTCCGTCAAAAAAATTTTGGCGCGTGCCAAAATTTTTTTGACACCCATAGAATTTAATGGCCGAATTTTTGGCAAAACGAAACGGGTCAAATTCGCTCATCCCTAGTAGCCCAGTTAGATGTTGGTGGGGTGGTGCCGCTATGGAAGGTCTATGTCCCATCTGCAAATGTGTTTCCAATGCTCTCCTGCTGCTGCTCTCCATGGTGCTGAATATCCATGGTGCTGAATATCCATGGTGCTGAAATGCTCAGATCACAGGCCAATGGTTGTCTTGGTTTATTTTAGTTATGTAGAGAGTCCAATATGGGGCGGGTGAGTTGCTAATTTACCATATGGGAAGTACCACTCCTGGTCCAAATTCTGACCACTCCCAAATGAAGCCAAAGGAAATGCTCCTCATTATAGTTAATAAACACAATACAGTTTCATGAGCAGAAACACTGCTTAATGGTCACAGAAACAAACACCATGGTAGATGGTGGATCAAAGACAAATTCTGCCCATAATAAGGTGTATATGAACTGCCCAAATAGAAGGCGCACATGCTGGATGCATTTCTGTGACCAAGGACTCAATAAACCCTTAGCTATGGGGTGTAATTGGCCAACTGCATGGAAACAGCTGGATAGCTCATAGATTTTATTTTAACTACATCAGTATATATATATGTTATATTTATATATATGTTATATATGAAAAAAGGGAATAGTCACATGGTGTTAACAAGTTCTTAGCGTAACAGTAAACTTCAAATCCTGCCTTAGAGTCACCGTGTCTCTCTCTAATCCCATGGGAGGGATTTCTCACTCTATTTCTGTAACTCTTAGAGATCTGTTAATTAAACATTCCTTCTGTGATCTCACCCTGTCTCCAAAGCCGCCTCACCTCTCTGATTCTCCCCAGCCCCCTAGCTCTTATCCCCTAATCTATTCCTCATACTTTAGCCCATGTGCCATTTCTTAGCCGAGTCCCTCCGTCCCCCAGGCTTTTATATGCTAAGCCCCCTGTATGCCCCGTCCAATGTCTATTCAGCATCATGGTTCAACATGACATAACAAGCAGTAACTAGGATTCTCCCAACATGCTTCCAGCTGACCTGTAAATGTCTATGTGTCACTTCAAAAATGTCTTTACCCTCAGAAAGAACAACATCAATGGAAAGAATCACGGGTGCACTTGCTCGTGAGCCTACTCTGAGCCTGGCCACGGATAAAATTTCAATGCTATGAGTAGCCATATGTAGGAGAGAGAAGGGTACGACCACCCCACCATATTTATTTCATTTGTATGGCTTTGGATTATTAGTCCATCATCTACATTCAATAGATAAAGAAGTCCACCACAGCCAGAATAGGAAGTTTTGAAGGCAATGGCTTCAGTATGCATTTTAATACCATGACCCACTGTACGGAAGAGTTATATTGGGCATATCAAGAATAGCAGATCTTAAGGGTAAGGGCACACGCAAAGATTCGGGGAGATTTAGTTGCTTGGTGACAAATCGCCTCTTCTTCGGGCGACTAATCTCCCCGAAAAGCCTTCCCACTGGCTAGACTCTAAATCGCTGGCAGGATGACACTCGGAGCGCTTCATTTTCTGAAGTCGTCCGAAGTTTCCTTGTGAGGCAACCTGGGGCGACTTCAGAAAACTAAGCGTTTCGAGTGCCATCCTGCCGGCGATTTAGAGTCTAGCCGGTGGGAGGGCTTTTTGGGGAGATTAGTCATCCGAAGGAGAGGCGATTTGTCACCGGGCGACTAAATTGAATCTTAGCGTGTGCCCTTACCCTAAGCTACCAACACGCTGGGCCAAATCAGTATAATCGTATTCTTCCTTGGGTCAATGATTAGATCATAATGGGAAGGTAGAGAGACCCATCAGGAGGAGAAGACATCACTCTGCCGATGTGCTTCCATGCTATTTTCTAAACGGTCTGATATTTGGCTGATTTTCAGGCAGGTAGCTGTTGGGGTGAGCTGTACACAGGTCATACAACTGCCAACTTGCTCTGGAAGCACCAAGTCAACTGGTTTTATTGACCCAAGTCTAAAGGTGGGCACAGACCCACTGCCATGGGAATGGAGAAGAGACAAGGAGCTGGTTTAAGAGTAAGTCACTTACTGTTTATTATTTGCACCCTAGGCAGGTGCCTCTACTACTTATTCCTAGATACAGCCCTGAGACCAACCTAGTGTTTATTATTTAAAGAAACAAAGGTGTTGTGAGATGTGACGAACTTTTAATCACTTTGAAGAGTGCCCTTTCCCTGCGCGATTCTCCCCCCCCCCCCAAGTATGTGCAAATGTAAATCACACAGAGGAACCAGGACGTGCCAGTTCATTTATTCCATGTACAACTGCATAATTGAAAGATTTCACCTCCCAAAGGGCAGACGCCTTGTCAGCTCACATTTGCCTCGTCCTGGTGAGACCCAAGTCACTGCCTCTCACACTTGTATTCGCCGTCTAATACACTTCACACAATCCTGCCCTGCTTCTCACTTTCAGACGCTCCCCCGGGGGCAATGCATGCGCCAGTGTGTGGGTTGCCACCTTTTCTGGCTTTTCTGTTCTCATTATTCATAGCATTGGCATCAAGGTTTCTATTTACTGGGCAGGCGGTGGTGCTTCTTGCCTTTGCACAGTCACTGAAATGAAATTCCAGGAGACTATAACTGAAAGGCAAAGGTTTCTGGAAGGGACAGATACAACATTTTAGAGTGCAGTGATAGCTACAGGTCTAGTAACCCATAGCAACACATCAACAGCTGTTTAAAAGCAAGAATCTGAATGGTTTCTATGGGTTACTAGACCTGGATAAGTTTATGTCTTTTATTCCATTAGCCCATTATGTTTGGGCAGGGTCGGATTGGGCCGGCGGGTAAAAACCCCGGTGGGCCCCTGCTCTCGTGGGCCCCACCGGCCCAGACCCGGACTCCCTGTAGCCACTGCCCTGAACCTCCTGGCCTGGCTGAGCAAGGTGCGAGTGCTGTTGGGGGTTTGTGAACACCTGCGGGGAGGTGCATGCGATGCGGGGGGCCGAGGGAGTTTTGTAGTATGGGCGGGGAGTTGGAGGGGGGCCCCTGAGACAGCAGCTCCGGTGGGCCCTCCAGTCAGACCCTGGTTTTGGTGTGTTTCACACCCCAGTGAAGCCCACCTCAATACCCAAACTTAAACTAATGGCATTAAGGGGCAGATTTGCTAAAGGGCGAAAATTCGACAGCGTGACGTCATTCAGGCACTTCGCCAATATACTAACGGGCGCAGGCGTAACTTCACTAGGGAAAGCGATCATTCGCACTCTATCGCCTCCACAAATTCACTAAGATGCGGATTTTACTGAACGTTACCTCTTTCGCCAGACTTGCCTTCGCCGACTCAGACCAGGCCAAGTGCAATGGAGTCCCAAAAAAACGGTGGCGTCTTTTCCTTTTGAGATAGTGATAGCCTGCAAAAGTCCTTAAAAATTTTTTTTTGGGGTAACCTGGTTCCCCCCTACATTTTCTAACATATGGAACATAAACTATACAGTGGGCAACAGTGTAGGGCAACTCTATTTTCTTTTATTAAGGTTCCCTGGACTTGTGTAGTGTAATGTATTTGCTGCAACGTCCATTTAACTTTATCATTTCCCGCCGTATGCAAATTAACCTGAGCGAAAGACCTCCGCTAGGCATAACTGAACGCTAGAGCATCTTCGCTTTGATTGCCGACGTAACGCTAGCGAAAATTCAGCGCCCTGGACACAACTTCGCATTTTGGTAAATTAGTGTTGTCTGAGAGAATTTTCAGCTGGCGAAGTGTAGCGATGTGTGCGAAGCTGTCGCTGGCGAATTTTCGCAGGTTAAGGAATTTGCCCCATAGACTGCAAGGGGGTTGATTCTGGGTACTTAGCCATCAAAAAGCTCCCCCTTGAGCCCCCAGTAATAAAGCATTAGTGTTGGGTAAAAGCATCTTGGGTTTAATGGAAATACAGGTATAGGATCCCTTATCCGGAAACCCGATATCCAGAATGTCTCCCATAGACTCCATTTTATCCAAATAATCCAAATTTTTAAAAATGATTTCCTTTTTCTGTGTAATAATAAAACAGTCGCTTGTACATGATTCCAACTAAGATATAATTAATCCTTATTGGAGGCAAAACCAGCCTATTGGGTTTATTTCATGTTTAAATGAATTTCTAGTAGACTTAAGGCATGAAGACCCAAATTACAGAAAGATCTGTTATCCGGAAAACCCTGAGTATTCTGGATAACAGGTCCCATACCTGTACAGGGTTATAATACACATTTTTCTTCATGCAAAAAACTGTTTCAACTTCTTATATACTTGCAGCGCCACCTTGTGCTTCAACAGTGTCCTAACATACACAGTAATAGCAGTACAGGTCTGGGACCTATTATCCAGAATGCACGAGAGGGACTTGAGGTTTTCCAGATAACGGATCTTTCTGTAATTTGGAACCCAACAGGCTGGATAAAAGTGAGGATAAAACCTTAGAAACCTTGTTCTAAATACACGTTATATTGTTTCCTTTTCATGCGTGATGACATCTGCTCTTCATTCTGGAACTAGGGAAAACCATGATTTCCTATATGAGAAAATAAAAAATATCGAATCTATATTCTACAGTCGATGCCGAGCACTTGGCTGACACATGGCAGGGTCAATTATTCCGTATCTGAAAGGCTTAATTAGTGAACTGGCTCCTGGGAGGGGACTGGGATTAATTTAGCAGTGAAAATGAAACAGATAAGAGCAGAAAAGTCAAGTCATTAGGGAGATAATGATCCACTCTGGATATTTTGGAAACCTTATTTCATGTTCCTTCGCTTCCTTTCGCTTTATTTTCCGAAGTCGCCCGAAGTTTCCTCATGAGGCAACTTCGAGCGACTTCAGAAAACGAAGCGCACCGATTGCCATCCCACCTGCGATTTACATTCTAGCCGACGGGAGGCAGTTTGGGGAGATTAGTCGCTCAGAAGAAGAGGAGCTTTGTCGCCAGGCGACATCTATATATACAGGTATAGGACCTGTTATGCAGACCTGGGGTTTTACAGACAAGGGATCTTTCTGTAATTTGGATCTTCATACCTTAAGTCTACTAGAAAATCATGATACTGTCACGAGGGAAATTTTTTTTCCAAAATGAATCAGTTAATAGTGCTGCTCCAGCAGAATTCTGCACTGAAATCCATTTCTCAAAAGAGCAAACAGATTTTTTTATATTCAATTTTGAAATCTGACATGGGGCTAGACATTTTGTCAATTTCCCAGCTGCCCCAAGTCATGTGACTTATGCTCTGATAAACTTCAATCACTCTTTACTGCTGTACTGCAAGTTGGAGTGATTATCACCCCCTCCCTTTTCCTCCCCAGCAGCCTAACAACAGAACAATGGGAAGGTAACCAGATAGCAGCTCCCTAACACAAGATAACAGCTGCCTGGTAGATCTAAGAACAACACTCAATAGTAAAAACTAATGTCCCACTGAGACACATTCAGTTATATTGAGAAGGAAAAACAGCAACCTGCCAGAAAGCATTTCTCTCCTAAAGTGCAGGCACAAGTCACATGACTGGGGGCAGCTGGGAAATTGACAAAATGTCTAACCCCATGTCAGATTTCAAAATTGAATATAAAAAAATCTGTTTGCTATTTTGATAAACTGATTTCAGTGCAGAATTCTGCTGGAGTAGCACTATTAACTGATGTATTTTGAAAAAAACAAGTTTTCCGATGACAGGATCCCTTTAAATAAACCCAAATAGGCTGGTTTTGCTTCCAATAAGGATTAATTATATCTTAGTTGGGATCAAGTACAAGCGGCTGTTTTATTATTACAGAGAAACAAGGAAATCATGTTTAATAATGTTAATTATTTGATTAAAATGTAATTTGGAGCATTCTGAATAATGGGATCCCATACCTGTACAGGTAATTTAGCAGCACCTCGGCATTTATTCGACACCTGAGCAAAGTTCTCATTCGCACTCCCACGTCACAACTGAGAATTCTGCTCACGGAGCCCAGTTAGTGGGCGGAAGGAACCAGCGAGCGCTCCAGGGTTCTGTGCGGCGAATAATAAAACAAACAGCAGAGGCGGCTGTCTCACGGAATATTAAATAGGGGAGAGAGGAAAATCCATGAGCGGAGAAAAAATGAAATCAATTAAGCTGCGTTTTCTCTCTTGGCTCGTGGAATAAGCCCGACATCGACATGAATTGTATTAGTGAATTAAAACCATGCGTAATATTGTAGTTCGTTAGCCCTAAGGAAATGATAATGACTTTATATATCAATATGTTTCCATGGGGGAGGGAATTCTCTGGTGCACATGTGACTGCCATGCCGTCCTTTCTGTCTCGCTTTATGGCAGAGGTTGTAGAGTGGGTAATAGTTACATAAGAACAGAATATACTGTAGTGGGTGATCCCTGTATCCTGAATCTGCATTACAACCTCAGGCCATTATGGAATTTGGATGGATTGGTGGATTAAAACAAAATGTCCTAGTTTATAGGGGAACTATTGTGAAAATGAAAATGTAATATAAGCTTCCTCATACTGAATTAAGAATCGTTATAAATACAATCAATTAAAAATTCTGCATTGTTTGTGAAATAATCAAGTTTATCAGCATCGGTTTCTCTTCATTCTCTCTTCATGCAGCAGTTGGGCGTCAGATGACTGATCCAATATATCTTATAGGGGGGCTTCCTTTTCTAGCAGATGTATTAGAGCTCACTCAAATAAATGATTCCAGTACAAACAAAATCTAACAAAATAACTGCCTTTTGCACAAATCCTGCATGTAGAGAGACATAATTGGGGCTCATTTATCAACACTGGGCAAATTTGCCCATGGGCAGTTACCTATAGCAACCAATCAGTGATTAGCTTTATAAAGCCAGCTGCAAGTAGAACAATGAATGCTGCAGGTGGATTGGTTGTCATGGGTTACTGCCCATGGGCAAATTTGCCCAGTATTGGTAAATGACCCCCATGTCTGGTGATTTTAATAGAGTGAGCTCTAATACATCTTCTAGGCAAAAGATGAATGATCCAATATATCTTATAGGGGGGCTCCTTTCCTAGAAGATGAATAAGAGCTCACTCAAATAACTGATTCCAGTACAAACAAAATCTAACAAAATAACTGCCTTTTGCACAAATTCTGCATGTAGAGAGACATAGGGGCAAATTCACTAAAGTGTGAAGTGGCCAACACTGGAGAAAAATCGCCAGCGTGACGTCCTTTTGCCACTTCGCAAATTTACCAACAGTGACCCTGGGAAAATTCGCCAGCGATGTAGATAGACTAGCGCAACTTTGCATCCTAACGCTGGCGAAGTTGCACTCTGGCGAAGGGGGTGAAACTACGCAAATTTACTACGTTTTTTTTTCTCTGAACGTTACCTCCTTCGCCAGAGGTTACTTCGCCAGGTCACAGCAGACGAAGTTCAATAGAATAGATAGGAGTCAGCTGATGCACCCAGACATCCTCCTAAATAAAACCAGATTGTGGCCCTTGTGTTTTTATAGAATTCCAGAGAAAAAAAGGAGAACTAAACCCCTTATAATCAAAACCCCTATCTACTACCCTACATGGTCCCCCTCCCTGCTCCCCCCCCACATAGGTAATTACCCCTGAAAATGCCCCTAATTCATTACTCATGTAGAGGTGCAGAACAAGTGCTGCGGATCTCGTGGGCGCCATCTTCTGGCTCTTCGGTATTCTTCAAGTCATCTTCCTTCCCTTCGGAAGGGGACAATGTAGGGTGGGGTGTAGGGGTTTTATTATTAGAGGGGGTTTAGTATCCTTTAAAGGGGAAGTAAAGTCTAAAATGAAATAAGGCTAGAAATGCTGTATTTTGTATACTAAACATAAACATGAACTTACTGCACCACAAGCCTAATCAAACAAATGATTTATGTTTTCAAAGTTGGCCACAGGGGGTCACCATCTTGTAACTTTGTTATACATCTTTGCAAGACCAAGACTGTGCACATGCTCAGTGTGGTCTGGGCTGCTTAGGGATCGTCATAAATGATCAAAACAGCACAAGTCAAATAATATCTGCCAGAAGCCGATACACAAGACTGATTAATAATCAGAATATACAGACTGCACTGGGTCCTGTGTTGTCATGTGATCTAATGTGGATTTTATAGTTTTTCTATTGTTTAATACAAACTTTCTCCAACTCTGCAGAACCAGGGGCTGCAGCAAAATAATCCTCCAAATAGAATCCCAGTTTATCTGTTTAAATCTGGCTCCATGATCTTTGTCCCTGCAGCTGGAGTTGGAAACAGTAAAGGGGATGTAAAGGCAAAAATAAAATCCAATACAAATCTCTACACAGTCGCCGACTGCTCTACAGGGAAACAAACAAAGCTGCTTGAGTTCTGCATGGCTGGGAAGTAAGGCGGGGGCTCCCCCTGCTGTACATAAGTATGATTGTTTCCCTGCAGAGCAGTTAGGGACCGTCTGACAATTCCTATCCACAGCAGTAAATGAAGGGGAGATTTCACTGCATACAGTCAGGTTTCTTATAAAAACAGTACACATTTTTTAATTAAAGTATATTGGAGGTTTCTTATTCATTAAATAAAGTAAAAATTGGGTTTTATTTTTTTTTGCCTTTACATGCCCTTTAAGTGCAACTCTCAGAGCCATCTCTCCCTTATCTGTGTAACTATATTCCGCACACAATGAATATATTCTTTCCACTCCTGTTGGTTTTGCATAAGATCTGCTGCCACTGTGTCTCTTCTAGTGACGCATTATCTGGCCGGAGGTATGGGACTGTGATAGAGCCTGACATGATGATGCTGGAGTTTAATGCAAAGCTTTGCCAGCGGAATATGCATCACACACAGACAAGCAGTTATTGCACAGCCCAGGGCCCTCTTCTACCCTATCAATCTTTTTTAATGGGGAAAGAACAGAAAATTCCCCAGTATATCTACATAATACACTTCTCTTCTACACTCTCAACCTCCAGGAGCAAAAGGCAATCACTCCCAGCAAACTGCCTGGAAAAGAAAGAAGAGCAAATAACAACTGGCCCAACAGTAAGAGGAGAGAGTAAGTGGAGATATTGGGATCTCCTATATCTGTCCCAGTGGCTGCACAGATCCTATCTGATCCCCATTGGAAGCAGCAGTCCTGTCCTGCTTTATGGCAGCTGAGATTCTAGCTATCTGTATAACAGAACATTCTGTCCCAGTGGCTGCACAGATCCTATCTGATCCCCATTGTAAGCAGCAGTCCTGTCCTGCTTTAAGGCAGCTGAGATTCTAGCTATCTGTATAACAGAACATTCTGTCTCAGTGACTGCACAGATCCTATCTGATCCCCATTGTAAGCAGCAGTCCTGTCCTGCTTTAAGGCAGCTGAGATTCTAGCTATCTGTATAACAGAACATTCTGTCCCAGTGGCTGCACAGATCCTATCTGATCCCCATTGTAAGCAGCAGTCCTGTCCTGCTTTAAGGCAGCTGAGATTCTAGCTATCTGTATAACAGAGCATTCTGTCCCAGTGACTGCACAGATCCTATCTGATCCCCATTGTAAGCAGCAGTCCTGTCCTGCTTTATGGCTGCTGAGATTCTAGACAGCTTTAAAAAACATAATTTGTACCACATCATCTAGCACCAATTTCCTTTTACTTAGTATTGTCTACAAATAAAATATACTGCATAACTGTAGTAATTATTTTTATGACATTCAGGTGGATGATGGAAGACTTCTATGTCCTGACACAAAGGTTAATTACTCCTGGGCTTACACACCATTAATGTTAGTTCTGTGGGTTTAGCACAGTGGGTGACACAGGATTCTGTAGCAATAAAGAGCTTTACTGCATTTCCAGAGAGAAGAGAACAATCCAGATTCACATCTCATAGTTCATACACTCAGACTTGCCCTTGGAACAATTCCATTGTTGCTACCAGACGGTCCCTAACTGCTCTGCAGGGAAACAATCATACTTATGAACAGCAGGGGGAGCCCCCGCCTTACTTCCCAGCCATGCAGAACTCAAGCAGCTTTGTTTGTTTCCCTGTAGAGCAGTCGGCGACTGAGACAAAGATCATGGAGCCAGATTTAAACAGATAAACTGGGATTCTATTTGGAGGATTATTTTGCTGCAGCCACTGGTTCTGCAGAGTTGGAGAAAGTTTGTATTAAACAATACAAAAACTATAAAATCCACATTAGATTACATGACAACACAGGACCCAGTGCAGTCTGTATATTCTGATTATTAATCAGTCTTGCTGTATCGGCTTCTGGCAGATATTATTTGACTTGTGCTGTTTTGATCATTTATGACGATCCCTAAGCAGCCCAGACCACACTGAGCATGTGCACAGTCTTGGACTTGCAAAGATGTATAACAAAGTTACAAGATGGTGACCCCCTGTGGCCAACTTTGAAAGCATAAATCATTAGTTTGATTAGGCTTGTGGTGCAGCAAAGCAATGGCTTTCTCGAATGTTTGTTGGATGACCAATTGAATCACTCACACATTTACACACCATTCGGAACATACCTGGATCACTGCTGCCTAATTAGGGGACCTCACCTCCAACTAACTCTATTCCTTAATTTAATTGACTCAATTCCTAATGTTCTAACTGTCCCCACCCCACCGGGCATAGGATGGGGAAACTGGGGTCAAACACATGAACCATTGGTTACAAGGGGCGCTGGGCCCCCTTTTTTAACAGATCAAATGTAAAAAAAAACGTAAAATTCATTACATTTACCTGTTAGGTAGGATCCCCTATTTTTGCAAGTTCCAGCCCCCCCCCCCTCCCATTTTCCTTATTAATACTAAACATGCTAAAATTAATAATTCAATTAATATAATAATGTACCCAAATCCCCTTCATACCCCTAATCCTCTTTTATTCCCCCATAATTCTAATTCTAAAGTTTAATAAAATAAAAATACGTGAGCTAAACTATTCTAATCCCTCTATACCCCTAATCCCCTTCCACACAGACCATAA
Organism: Xenopus laevis; assembly: GCF_017654675.1. NCBI lineage: Eukaryota > Metazoa > Chordata > Amphibia > Anura > Pipidae > Xenopus > Xenopus laevis. Next base: position 6,303,756 of record NC_054388.1, on the reverse strand, counting down.
TCCCCCTAATCCTAAAATTCTAAAGCCTAAAGTAATAACAATAATATAATAAATGATTTGAATCCCTCTACCCCGAGTCCCTCCCCCCACACAGACACCAGTCCCTTCTACAGTATCTCCTTGTAAATCCCCAACATTCTAAATCTTAATAAAATAAGCAAGATAATAAAATATAATAAAATCAACTCCTCTCCTCTGCCTCCATCTCCTCTACCTGATCTACCTCCATGTCCTCAACCTCCTCCACTTTATCTATCTCCATCTCCTCTACCTAATCTACCTCCATATCCTCAACCTCCTCCATCTGATCTACCTCCATATCCTCAACCTCATCAACATAATCTACCTTCATCTGATCTATCTCCTCCACTTGATCTACTTCCATGTCCTCATCCTCCTACACTATCTCCATCTCCTCTAATTCATTCACCTTCTTCTCCTCTACTCTGTCCACCTTATGGAGGACGATAGCCAAGGTCAGACTGGAGGGCCTGGGGCCCACCTGGGCTGCTGTCTTAGAGGCCCTCTGCAGCAAAGCCCCTTCTTGACCCCCACCGCAACTGTCACCTCCTCCCCCCTATGCGTACATGCTGATACCCTTTTCCACAACTGGGGCTGGAGAGAGAGGCGCGGAGTGGGTTTGGTTTTTTTGTGGTGTCTCCCTAGAACAGTTTTGCCCTGGCCATAGCAACTCCCTACTAACCCCCATTCTCCTCACCCCCTTTTCTCTCACTACCTCCCCTTACCAGCACAACCGTATTTAAGAAGAGGCACCTGTAGAGATGGAATAGCAAATGTATCATGCAGAGTTTTATACAATGACATAGGGTCCAAACTGGGCCACCTAGTGGCATCCTGGGGAATTATATGGTGCAATGGTATCAGGGGAGTAGATTTACTGTACCACAGATTTAAAGAGCAAATATCACCACAAAATCACTTTATTCCAGCGGGTTTGGGTTTTTAGCACTCATAAAGTTACATTAATGAAAAAAAGAAAATACAGAGAAGAGCAACAAAGCTGATTGAGGGAATGGAAGGTCTCAGGTGTGGCCAAGTTGGGGATGTTTATAGTGAAAGATATTATAGTTGTGTATAAAGATAAAAGGGGGGGGCGATATAATGAAGTCCCCAATGCTTAATTCACCATTAGATCCTTCCAGCAGACATGAGTGATCCACTGAGATTAGAAGAAAGGAGGTTCCATATTAATATCTGGAAAGGGTTTGTTACAGTGAGAGCTGGGAAGTTGTGGAATCAGTGGTACTGACAGATGCAGGTATGGGATCCGTCATCCAAAACGCTTCTGATTACGGAAAGGCCATCTTCCATAGACTCCATTTTATCCTAATAATCCACATTTTTTTAATACATTTTCCTTTATTTGTGTAATAATAAAACAGTCACTTGTACTTGATCCCAACTAAGATATACGGTAATAAGGAAAAATCAGCCTATTGGGTATATTTAATGTTTACATGATTTTCAAGTAGATTTAAGGTATGGAGATCCAAATTACAGAAAGATCCGTTATCCGGAAAACCCAAGGTCCAGAGCATTCTGGATAACAGGTCCCATACCTGTACATTAGATAGCATGAAGAAAAGGTTGGCGGGTTTTTTAGCAAGTGAGGTTCCAGGGCGAAACGGATTCTTCGTTGGTCACTTTACCTGGACCATTAAATCTTTTCAGATTCTCTTCCCAAATCCCCCCCCACACTCTTCTTTGCAGCTTGGGTACCTTCCTTTTCCTGAATGGTTAGTTGATTGACAAGTGACCAAAGCTCTTTCAGCCAATGAGAAGTGCTGCTTCCTATTCCTCTAGACTAGAGCCACATGTTCCCATCTCATGAGCTTCCGACTAAGTTAAAGTTAACACTACTAATTAGGGATGCACCAAATCCAGGATTCGGCCTTTTTCTGCAGGATTCGAATTCGGCCGAATCCTTCTGCCCGGCCTATGCAAATTAGATTTGGATTAGGTTCGTTATTCAAACAAGTCTTTCACAAAGGATTCGGAGCTTCGGCCAAATCCAAAATAGTGGATTCTGTGCATCCCCTACTACTAATGAGCACAGGAATATACACTGGGAAGACAAATGGAGGGATCCCTAATTTGGGGGAGAACAGCCTATGTATAGTGTAAGTCCATATAACCCTCCTGCTATTTTTGAGCAACTAAGAAGCAAAATGGGATAGTTCAATGGACCCCATGTAGAGAAAATCTGTTTAGCAGACCAAGTGTTTCTATTGCTGTACCATTCCTACCTCTATTCAACCTGCAATAGTTCCACTTTAAAGGAGAACTAAAGCCTAACTAAAGAAGTAAGTAGAAAAGTTGTACATGATGTTTTGTGCTTCTGTACCAGCCCAAGGCAACCACAGCCCTTTAGCAGTAAAGATCTGTGTCTCCAAAGATGCCCCAGTAGCTCCCCATCTTCTTTTCTGCTGATTCACTGCACATGCTCTGTGCTGCTGTCACTTACTGAGCTTAGGGAGCCACTCACAATATACAGTACACATAGAATAGAAATGTCACAATATAAGGCTGATTAGTAATTAATACACATAATTACTACATGGCAGCACAGAAACCAGTGCAATTAGCATCAGAATTGAATAATCAGCAAACCTGTAGCATCAGCTTATATTACAGCCAGGGAAGCTCATTTTCTGCTGGATAATTAGTGACGAGCCCTAAGCTTAGCTTCTCAACAGCCAATCAGAGCCCACTGAGCATGTGAGTGTCACAGACACTTTCCAAGATGGTGACCCCCTGTGACAAGTTTGAAGTCCTGGATCATTGCTGCTATTGACAAGCTCAAACTTTAGCCTCGTGCAATAAGTTCACTCTATAAAATATGGCATTTTTAGCCATATTAACTTTTAGGGTTTAGTTCTCCTTCAATAGAACTGGATGGAGGCACCAACGGTACAGGGAGTACGGATAAAAGGTGGTACGTGAAATAATTTCTGACAATCAATGTAGGGAAGCGGATACTCCTTTAATATGAGACAATATATAGAAACAACAACATTTCATCACTACAAATACACACATATATGTGGATAGTATACACACATGTAATATTACAGTACAATACTTACCATCCCACCCACATAATCCCCCCCCCAACAACTGAAATACACTCGGGGCAAAGTACAAGGGACTGACCAGGGAAGGGAAACCCCTTTTTTTGATGTTGTCGGTTAGAAACCAGGGCCTGATTTACTAAGCAACACTAATTCCTTCATGTAAAAGAGTTGCATCACTTACTGTAAAAACCGACAGTTTATCTTGACAATAATGTTTAGTAGTGAAAGCCAATCAGCATCTTCTGGCTTAGACCAATGACAGGAAGGAGAGCTTGATGTATAAAAAGTGTAGGGCTTGAGGATCGGAAGATCCTGTAGGAAAGGGGCGGGAAGAGTGGGCTAGAAGGATACGGAATAAATAGAGTCACACTCGCAGGATCTCCAGGCAGTTGTTATAACAAATGGCAATCCAGTCAGGCTGGGTGCTAGCCCACTGCACATTGTTGATTTCTCCCTCGGCTGTGTAGGCCAATATGGGATCCTCAATGGCTCTTGGCATCTGCTGAATATCCCAGATTAGGGCCTGATGATCATCCGCTGCAAAGGGAATAAGGAATATTTCTGTTAGTCAGGAGGCTACTGGCCACAGGCTTGCTCTGTGTGAGACAAGTCAGAAGCCACATAAAAGGACACCTGGGACCAGTAGCCGAAGCACTTTTTCATTCCAGGGCCGGATTTATTCTTTGTTCCACATGAAGCCATTTCTGTTGTGGTTGATCTCTGTTCCTATATCTGTCAGGTGACCCATGGCCTTATTGTATGCGCATTAAATAAATGAACTGGCATCATGTATTTCCTCTCCGATAAATCTTCAGATGCACCGAATCCACTATTTTGGGTTCGGCCAAACCCCCTGAATCCTTCGCAAAAGATTAGACTGAATACCGAACCGAATCCTAATTTGCATATACAAATTAGGGGTGCGAAGGGGAAGAAATTTTTTACTTTTTGTTTAAGTCTTGTGACAAAAAGTCACTAGATTTCCCTCCCCAAATTTGCATATGCAAATTGGGATTCGGTTCGGCCGGGCAGAAGGATTCGGCCGAATCTGTATCCTGCTGAAAAAGGCCGAATCCTGGATTCAGCACATCCCTAGTACAGAGACTGGTAATAATATAGTGAATAATGTACCCCCTCTTGTAAAATATAAGGATATTATAAGTTACCGAGGAGTTTCATGACCATATAAAAACACGAGGCCGAAGGCCGAGTGTTTTTATACAGGTCATGGAACTCCGAGGTAACTTCTAATATCCTCATATTTTACAACTGGGGGTACTTTATTTATTATAATACACAAATTTTAGTGAGTCATGTGACAGAAATTACATCACTACTCACCGTTTATAACTGATGACATCACTACTCACCGTTTATAAGGATATAATTTACAGGATATTCATGGCTTTTGTGTATTATAACCATATAATACACAAAAGCCATGAATATCTTGTAAATTATATCCTTATAAACGGTGAGTTCTGATGTCATTTCTGTCACATGACTCACTGAAATTTGTGTATTATACTAAATAAAGTACCCCCAGTTGCAAAATATAAGGATATTAGAAGTTACCTCAGAGTTCCATGACTTGTATAAAAACACTCAGCCTTCGGCCTCGTACTTTTATATGGTCATGAAACTCCTCGGTAACTTATAATATCCTCATATTTTACAATAGGGGTACTTTATTCACTATATATTGTCCCTTCTAAAGCTCTGCCCCCTATGCACATGGGCTTGCACAATTCCAGGCCTGTGTGTGCACTGCAAGGTGCTATAAGGTATATTACACAACCGAAACGACACTTGGGTATTGCAGTAAAGCCCAAGATGAGATGCTCACCTGCAGTGCAGATGTGGCAGGATGAATGTGGCGCCCATGCAATGCCGTTGACACAAGCACGGTGGTTGTTAAGTCTGGCTACTGGGGTACAGGGCACCCGGACATCCAAGATTACCACCTGAAAAAAAGGACAAAAATATATGTGTTATAGAATATGTACAGACAATACCCCAAACTACACAGCCCCTCCTCCCATAATGTAATACAATGACACACACCAGACTGCATGAGCAACAGTCCTGTATGCACTGCCAGCACAATAACTATAGCAGGCAGTTTATTTGTTAACCTGTGTTAAAGGAGAACTAAAGAAGTATACAGCATATAGCATCAGCTTATATTACAGCCAGGGAAGCTCATTTTCTGCTGGATAATTAGTGACGAGCCCTAAGCTTAGCTCCTCAACAGCCAATCAGAGCCCACTGAGCATGTGAGTGTCACAGACACTTTCCAAGATGGTGACCCCCTGTGACAAGTTTGAAGGCCTGGATCATTGCGGCTATTGACAAGCTCAAACTTTAGCCTCGTGCAATAAGTTTAGTATATAAAATGTGCCATGTTTAACCATATTCATTTTTAGGGTTTAGTTCTCCTTTAATGGAATCATCAAGCACATCCTGCAGCATATAAGAGTGCCCCCTCCTCACCTCCATTCCATCCATGGCCATGGTTGCTAAATAGTTGGGGTCCTGCTTGTTCCAACACAGTCGGAGTAATGGATGATGCTGGGGGTCTTCATAGATGATTGTGCTGTGCTCCAGGTGGCGCAAGTCAAACATTCGCACAGAGCCGTCTGCCCCTACTGAGGCAAACATGTCTCTACCCCCTCCTGCACGGCTGAATGCAATGTCATAGACCTGTCACACACAGGGGAAAGATATTTGTATTAAGAGGCACTTCAAAAGTAGCCCAAAAATAGCACAATATGTGCATTGAAAAATAAAAGTCTTAAAAATAAATGAATATTTCACTGTTTCGTAAAATTGTTTCATGAAGCAAAATGGGACAGATTTGCCATTCACCAGGGGCGTAACTACGAGGCCCAGGAGGTATAGGGGCCCCATGAGACCCTAATATTATACATACGATTTCAATAAATATTGGTAAAACAGCTCAACCTATAGACATTTTGGTGCCCGAAAATTGTCTGAAATTGAGGAAAGTCACCAGAAAATGAGAGAATGCTCACGAGGGACGGGAGACTGGTGTAACAGAGCCCAAAATCTGGTACACAAGTCAGTCCCATTGAATGCTGGGTATTGTAGTCTTCTCCACCCCTCCTCCACCCAGCCTACCTGGGTCTTTTCTTCAGTCTTTTTCGGAAGTTTCGTCACATGCACAGTTGGAGTAATTTTCCGGTACCGAACCACTGGAAATGTGCCAAAAATCACTAAAATTTCCGAAAAATTATCGTGACTTTCGGCTCATGCGCAGTGGTTCGGGAAAATGCCATCTACACACGAAGATTACTGGAGAAGAAGAAGATGGCTGCTGTGAACTGCGAGGCCAGAATCTGCACGGAGGGGTGAGTAAATAATATGGGGCATTTGCCCGGGGGGCAGGTAGGCTGGGGGGTCTACCAAGGGTAGGGAGAGGGTTTTTTTAAACTACGGGTTGAATTCTCCTTTAAAAGTGATCCACCCCTTTAAATGTCTCTATAGCGATGCCTTCAGTGGAAGGAATGGAAAAAAAAGTCCCAGCACTAACTAATGTGAGATTTCAGTTTTACAGGAACAGGAGAGCTGCAGAGATGGTCCATGATACATCCCATAAATACCTTCCCGTAATCATGTTCCCACCAATTACACCAAGGCTCCTCACCTCTTTGTCGTGGGCAATAAGTTGTGTTTTCACATGTCCCGACACCAGATTGACCCTTCCAAGGACCTGTCCAGTCTCCAGACCCCAGATTGTGCATGTCGTGTCAATACTTGACGTACCTGAAGTTCAAAGGAAATCGCGTTATTGTCCAGTCCTATACACACACTCAGTCTCTCCATCTAGCTAAACAGATTGTGATTACAAAGCAGGCCTTGTGAATATTCCTTACCCAGCAGATTGGGGTCTACTTCATTCCAATCAAATGAGGTGAGGGGGGCACAGAAATCAGAGTTCTTGTTGTTGTTTAGTAAACACTCTAGACGGGTCTCTGTCTCCCCGACCTGTAAGAAGGAACAAACAGAATCACTTAAAGGAAAACTAAACCCTAAAAATGAATATGGCTAAAACTGCTATGTTTTATATAGTGAACTTATTGCAGGAGGCTAAAGTTTGAGCTTGTCAATAGCAGCAATGATCCAGGACTTCAAACTTGTCACAGGGGGTCACCATCTTGGAAAGTGTCTGTGACACTCACATGCTCAGTGGGCTCTGATTGGCTGTTGAGAAGCTAAGCTTAGGGGTCGTCATTAATTATCCAGCAGAAAATGAGCTTCCCCTGTAATATAAGCTGATGCTACAGGTTTGCTGATTATTAAATTCTGATGCTAATTGCACTGGTTTCTGTGCTGCCATGTAGTAATTATCTGTATTAATTACTAATCAGCCTTATATTGTGACATTTCTATTCTATGTGTACTGTATATTGTGAGTGGGTCCCTAAGCTCAGTAAGTGACAGCAGCACAGAGCATGTGCAGTGAATCAGCAGAAAAGAAGATGGGGAGCTACTGGGGCATCTTTGCAGACACAGATCTTTACTGCTAAAGGGCTGTGGTTGCCTTGGGCTGGTACAGAAGCACAGAACACCATGTACAACATTTCTACCTACTTCTTTAGTTAGGCTTTAGTTCTCCTTTAACAATGCACTGATCTAAAATGCCAATTCTCCATTGGGGTCTGTGATGAGTCGCAGCAGTGACACTTACCCTCCAGATGCGCAGGTAGTCCCCACTAGTGGCTAACAGATCCGGATAAACTCCTTTGGTGTCAGGGATCCACATAAGCTTGGTTGTAGGATACGGGTGATCAAATGTATTTCGGCAAATGAATTCAGAGCTCTCTTCATCCAGTCCTACCAGCTGGACCTACAAAAAAAAATAAAAAAAAATCAGTTCCAGAGCAATAGGTTGTTTAAAGGAGAAGGAAAGTTGTTTACCACTTGCCAAATGTTAGGCACCCCAAGTGATTGTATTGACTTACCTGAAACCCCAGGCCGCTGCTCCTATCAGCAGAAAACTGCACCGGTTATACCAGTGAGCACCACAGAGTGATCCTCTTCCGGCTTCTTCTTTCTTCTTGCGGCTGTGCATGCGCATTAGAGTGAAAAGCTGAACTTTAACTAAAAAGCCGCTATTTTATTCTACTACACATGCGTCTGCCCTGGGAAATTTGAAGAAAGAAGAAGACGGAAGAGGATTGCTCTGTGGTGCTCACTGGTATAACCTCGGGTCGGTGCAGTTTACTGCTGATAGGAGCAAAAGACCGGGGTTTCAGGTAAGTAAATACAATCACTTGGGGGTGACTAATATTTGGCAAGTGGTAAACGACTTTTCTTCTCCTTTAAAGGGGAAGTATAAAATAGAAAAAGGCTAGAAATGCTGTATTTTGTATACTAAACATAAACATGAACTTACTGCACCACAAGCCTAATCAAACAAATGATTTCTGCTTTCAAAGTTGGCCACAGGGGGTCACCATCTTGTAACTTTGTTATACATCTTTGCAAGACCAAGACTGTGCACATGCTCAGTGTGGTCTGGGCTGCTTAGGGATCGTCATAAATGATCAAAACAGCACAAGTCAAATAATATCTGCCAGAAGCCGATACAGCAAGATTGATTAATAATCAGAATATACAGACTGCACTGGGTCCTGTGTTGTCATGTAATCTAATGTGGATTTTATAGTTTTTGTATTGTTTAATATAAACTTTCTCCAACTCTGCAGAACCAGTGGCTGCAGCAAAATAATCCTCCAAATAGAATCCCAGTTTATCTGTTTAAATCTGGCTCCATGATCTTTGTCCCTGCAGCTGGAGTTGGAAACAGTAAAGGGGATGTAAAGGCAAAAATAAAATCCAATACAAATCTCTACACAGTCGCCGACTGCTCTACAGGGAAACAAACAAAGCTGCTTGAGTTCTGCATGGCTGGGAAGTAAGGCGGGGGCTCCCCCTGCTGTACATAAGTATGATTGTTTCCCTGCAGAGCAGTTAGGGACCGTCTGACAATTCCTATCCACAGCAGTAAATGAAGGGAGAATTTCACTGCATACAGTCAGGTTTCTTATAAAAACAGTACACATTTTTTAATTAAAGTATATTGGAGATAGGTTTCTTTTTCATTAAAGTAAAAATGGGATTTTATTTTTGTTTTGCCTTTACATGCCCTTTAATACAGACAATGATACAAACGATACAAAATAAAACTAAGATCCACTTCCAGTCATTACATGTACACAGCAACGATTTCTCCCAGCTTGGGAAGACAGCAGTGTGAGACCCCTGGGTATAAAGCAAACAAGTCTGTAGGAGAGATAAATCACTGCCTATATAAATGGATATAAACGGACACTGTGTAAGGGTTTTACTTCCCCTTTAATCACAGAGGATACTGAGATCTGTCCCAACACACAGACAGACACAAATCACGTTCCAGTTCCAATATTTGCAGGTAGAAGTAACAGTAGTGACTGTGCATGCTGGGAAATGTAGTCAAACCCCACACACGCAGCTGAAAGGGCAAATGCTCCTCCCCAGACACAGGGCTCATATTCCCAGTCACCTTATTGTTATATTCCTCCACAAAGCTCCCCAGCGCCAAGCGGAACCTCTTGTCCGGCCTCACGCTCCAGTTCATCGCGTAGACGGTCCATGGCGCCTCGTACTTGTAAATCTCCTTCCGTTTCCCGTGCAGGGACATGGTTTAGGCTGCTTTACAGACACCGTTACCGGGAGACAATCGTCTACGAGCTCTCCTCCGCTTGTTGGTAACAAAACACTAGCCAATAGGAACGTCCAGACGAATACAATGACTCTCTCTGTACAGCGCAGCTGATTGGCCGTTTCCAAGACGCTTTGATTGGTTATTGCCGCAAACGGCATTCCCCGAAAGCTGATTGGGTTATGCTGCTTTATTTCCTGTTTGACAGGTTTCCTGTGTGCTTTGATTGGTTTATGCGAGCGGACATCCTCTAGCACAGAGAGGCTTGGAACGCAAACAAAAGCATTTCCGTTTACAAGCCATTGACTCCCTATGGAAATTGTTTCTGTAGTTCCCTCCTGTCTTTACATTCCAGGGACTGTCATTGGTTTTGACGTTTTTATCTCCTGTACATGGATTCTAACAAAATCCCTGGTTTTTGGGCGTTGTCCCTAGTTACCATCAAGAGTTATTAAAGTGAGAGGGGACAGGGGAGTAAAAGAACAGCATGTGAAAAGGAGGAACATGATTAATTGGGATATATATATATATATATATATATATATACAATAAGGGTGGGAACAGGCTCACAGGTCTAACCTATAAACATGTGTGGCCCTGTGAATAGGGTTGCCACATTTTCTGGAAAAAAAATACCGGCCTTCCTATGTATTTATCTTTTTTTTTCCCTATTAATAATATTGGGATCAGCCATCATTTTTACTGGCCAGGTGGCAACCCTACCTGCGAGTAGGGTTGCCATCTGGCTGGTATTTTACTGGCCTGGCCAGTAAAAACGATGGCTGATACCAATGTTATTAAGAGGGAAAAAAGATAAATATATAGGAAGGCCGGTATTTTTTTCCAGAAAATGTGGCAACCCTAGCTGTGAGTAGGGTTACCACCCAGCTGGTATTTAACCAAAATTCTGTGAGGGGAGGAACTGCCATTTTCTAGCAGCTTCGCTGCTCCCTACTACCTCACAGCTCGTCATTCCCAGCTTAAGCCCCTCATCCAGTAATTATTCATCAGTCTCTTACTCTTCATCCTTCCCAAAGACTTTCTCAGACGTCTGGTGATGTCATCGCCCCTCACCGCCATCATCCCACCCCTTACGTCATCACCAGCCTCCTGGTATGTCACCTCCCCCACTGGCCAGTAAGAATATTTTAAAAAGGTGGCAACTGTAACTCCAGTGTCTTCACTGTTCTCTCATTTCTGCCTGGGCGCCTACACCTACAGGAAAGGTGATAGGAAGGCAGAAAATGGAGTGAGGCCCATTTCTAAGTAAAGCAGTAGCTCAAGTCTTGTGCCTGTGTGGGCACTTATTTATAGGCCTATAAGTGCCCACACAGGCACGAAACGCATTAGGCCTATGCATGTCCTAATAAAGCCTTTTTAACTTATCAAGACTTGAGCTACTGCTTTACTTGGAAATGGGCCTCACTCCATTTGGATTTTTTGCATATTGGAAAAATTGTTTGGCAACCTTTGGACTGGGGGCTGCCTTGGTGAGAAACCGTTTCATTAGCTTTATTGTTCATTTACTTTTTCAGTTTCCTCAACTATAGACCATTTATTTATTGATTTTGTTTTTTGGATAGAGCCATACACCAGTATTTGTGTGTTCAGTTGTGATAGGAAGGCAGCCCTATCTCAATAGACAGGGTTGTTCTGGAGTGACAGAGTACCAGAGCTCTCTTAGTGGGTCCCAGTCTGAGAAAATTCCGTTCCTATTTCTGCTATAATATATTATTGTGTGAGAGGCCATGGATATTAGATTATCAAATGGGCTCTAGGAGACATTCATAGAAAAAATTAGTTTTGGGGTATATGCTATCTTAACAGCAAGAACTGTGCATGGGTCCACTGTCACGTGTTACTTATAAATTAGAAACCTGCACAGTTTCTTACTAAAAACATTTATTTGTGCATTTCATCCACAGTGTAAATTAATATTAATGCATCCAAACAAAGCTTTTAGCATAACACACCACAATGCAGTGTCTCTCCTTTAGTCTGCCTACCTCATGTTGGCCACTCCCTCCTGACGCATTTCACGCTATTGGGTGCTTCAGCATGGTGACAGCAATCAGTTTGATTGCTCCCAGGTTACTTTGTTTGCATGGGTTTCTTCTGTATAAGTTCATTGACTCCTTATAAATGTTAATAGAATATGTGTGATTGACACAGGGACCTCAGACTATAAAATCCAACAGAACTAAGATGTTTGCAGCAAAATCTGAAGTATCCATGCTACAGCACACTGACCCACAATCCTATAACATTTTCTTGTCTTTTCTTTGTATCTTGCTCTTCTGCTTAATTTCTCTTTCTGGTCCTTTTTCCCCTCCTATCAGTCTGTGCTTGACTACTTGCTGGTCAGACTGGTGGGTAAATGACCAGCAGGTGGCAGTGTTGTATCAAAATTCATTCATATTAACAGTACATGTATCCCTTAATATCTTGGAATAAAAAGAAAATAAATAATGAATCTAAATTTAAAAAAAGTGCTTAGAATAGCCCCCTCATCAGTTTTACATTCACTTATTTTAAAGGTTTACTTATTCTTTAAATACTGCTGCCCAATGGTGAGCTCAGTATCATGCACAGCCATGTTGACAGAAAACCAGACTTCTATTTGGCAAAAATGCATGTTAATTAAAGTTTTTTTTCCATTTCTAAAAACTCCAAAATAAAAGGTTTTTTTTCACAGTTTTTTTTTTCTAAAATGTTGGGTTTTCTGCGAGTATATGAAACCATATGAACAAATAGCAACAGCTGCAATCTGAAGTTGCTACAGTCATAAAATATGCCAGAGATCACAAAAGCAGTGCATTCTGCTAATTAGCACTCGTCAGAGTCACTATTATCCCAACACTTGGGGCAGTTTTCATTCCGATGTGCCGCTGAGTCAGAAATAACTTTGTTTTTGTTTGTGCTTTAAATCCAGACCCTGCAAACTTTATTCCAGTAGTGACCCAGGGTAGCAGGAGCCAATATCATTACTGTACATATTGTATCTGATGCCTGGTGAAGGGGAAGGCTAGGAAGCAGCAAGGTAAGTGGTTATACCTTTCTAGCAATAGGATGAGCCTGTTTGATGGTATCTGGGCAGTCCATGTAATTATGAGCCTGATGTGAGGCAAGTACCAACCTCTTTGGGTCTAAATTACAAAACTGCCAGATTGCATGTTCTGTCCCAATTGGTGCCCCATCAGTGCATATCCTAAAAGGTGAAGGTTTTCATCCAGGTCATGATGTACATACGACTAAGCATATTGGCACCTGGATATTTCATTAGGAACTGCCATATTGTTCAGTCCATACCTTCAGGGTACAAACAGCTACTTGGCTTTAAACTTATGTGGACAGACATTGGGCCTTTGGATGAAGACTCAGATGAGCCTGGAAATCTGGCAGCAAACCCAATTCCACTGATCGTGCCTTCAAGACCAAACTAGAGTTTCTAGTTTTGCATTAGACAAGAACCTACCGTTATACCAGCCTCTCTACATACAGCGACAATACCTCTCTTTATACAGATGCCTATCAAGCCTTCCAAAATTCTCACCTCATTTGCCTAAAACCTTTTTGCACAAAAGAAACGGAAGTATCTAGACTAGATCCTCCGTTACTGCATTTGATAGTGGCTGATTTCTGGCTACAGGCATGGGATCTGTTTTCCATAAAACTCAGAATTAAGGGAAGGCCATATCCCATAAAATCCATTTTGATCAAATAATTCCCATTTTTTTCAAATTATTTACCTTTTTCTCTGTAGGAATAAAACCATAGCTTGTACTTAATCCCAAATAAGATATAATTATTCCTTATTGGAGGCAAAGACCCTGTTGGGTTTAATTAATGTTAAATTGTTTATTTTTTTATTAGACGTTCCATAATTTGGATCACCATATCTGGAAAACCCTATGTCCCATACTTGTAGTTATCAGCCTTGCAGGGTGTTGATTTTCCTAGGGGGATTCTGCAGATGAAACCAGTGGAGATGGATTTCTGCGAGTTTGCTGGAAGCCCCTCACTCTTAGCAGTCTGGTCACTTTTGCCCTGCTGTTACTGTTTTTTGACTGACAGTAGGCGGGTCGGATCACAAAAATAACCCACTGTAAGTGGGTACAGAAACCTACTGTAAGTGTAGGGGGCTGATCTATGCTAGGCTTGTGGGATGCTTTTCCTTACCTTCCCAGCAGATACCAACAAACAGCCTGTAAGGAGGCAAAATGTGAATTGTTACATAGTTAATGAATAATTAGTTTGTGCTTCCTAAGTTGCACTGTGAGAGTTGTTGGTACTGAAAAGTAATAAAAGAAAACAGGAAAAGGAAACAGCGTGGCCATTCTGGAAGTGATAAAGGAAGGGACAGCGGTCTTTGTTAGGGAGAGGTGAGGAGAAAAGGTTGTGCCGCTGTCTACCTGTTATGAAGGAGTCACAGCAATAAACTTCAACTGTTTAAGAGAAAGTCTTCCATACCTCATGTATTAAGGTTACAAGCCTATACAGGGAGACATCTGCCCAGAGAACCATCATGCAAAGGAAATTAACCCCTGTGGTGTCAAAAAGCCTCTTTGTCTCTAAAATGGATCAAAAACATTTTCCGTGTTTTCAGTGGTATAAAACCCACTTAAAGGTATCATCTGGGGGTGATCAGAAATTGCTGCTCTGCTATTAAACTGAAACAGCATTAGCGGTACCATGAGTTGCGATCTTGTTCCCTTTCATAGCAGACACGTACCGAATCCACGTGTTGCACAATGAATAAGAATTTACATACAACTGTGCAGCTTGCATCCAAATGAACTGCTCATTAGCCACTCCAATCTGGAGTCAATAGGTGTTTTGTTTTAATGGGGTGAGGCAGCAGCCCTATCCATGACAGTCAGGGATACAAATCTGATGGTGGCTCTTGTGAAGGCAAAAGAATATATGGCTTTATCTTTCCTTTTTCCAAACATGCAGTTACACGTATCTTAGATTTCCAAGTAACAAAGAAATATCATATACATTATATATATACATATATATATATATATATACACATACATATATATATATATATATATATATATATATATATATATATATATATATATATATATATATATATATATATATATATATATAATCTATAAATGTGAAATTATGTCATATAACATTATTTTTATAAGAGTGTCCCTGTATGGTGAAATACACACCATGGAATGACTTTTTCTGCATCTCCGTACTGGCTCCGTACAGTAGCTCTATAGTAGTTATGGCATTGGTCAGGAGCCGAGACCATTTACACAAGTCTAGTGCCTTTTAGAATGTAGGTATCTAACATATTATTTAGGAGGTGGGGGATGTATTGTCCTGTGTCCCGTCGTTCTTCATCACCCAACAGACATGACATTTATTTTATGCATAGAATGTTGGTTGTTGGGAAGGTGGGGGGTAATTTCATGACAAGATTTATCTTCTCCTTTCCCCCCATTTCCCCAGAACAAGGGAAAAGCTTTCCTTCAATAACCAGCACAAAATGGCCCTAACTTCCTGGAAGTCCTGGGTCTGAATGGTGTCTTTGAAATTCCTTATCTGGAGAAGAGGGGCATTCCAAGTTCTCAGGTAGAGAAGGAAATCGGAAGCCTCCATGCATTGATTGTGAAGTGTTTCCCGGAGGTTGACCAATATGGGCTGGGGCATGTCCATTCCCAGGAGTGAAACATGAGGTTTCTTGGGAACCAGTGTGAATATTTAAAGTGTTGGGTTTAATATTCAAAGGCTCCACGTCATTGTAGTCCGTCAGACAAGGACTCTGGCAGAGACAGAAAAAGAGAAGCTAAATTGCAAAACCGGTTACACTTGTACAAAATGAGTCAATCTGTTCTTCCTAGGATGTTCCTAAAACCTACTTTTAAGGTTTATTTCAACAGCCTTCTAAGCTAGGACTGCAGCCTATAGGGCAGAAATACCCCAAAAGGTAAATCAGGATCTACCATTAGATTTAGAACTAGTGATCAGTAGATCATTGCCTAGCAACAGCTTAATTAGACTATACTCCCCTAGCTTTTGATGAGATGACATCAATAAAAATATGTGGCTCATTAATAATGTCCGAGCACCCCGTCATAGTGTAATGCTTACTCATAGTGGGAATAATAAAGAGGCACAGTGTGGTTATGATGATCACTTACCTTAAGAGAAAATACAGGGGACTCTGGGGGCATTGAAGGACTGCTCTTTACTGGTTCAAGGCTATAGGATGTTGTCTGATAGAGTCCCAGGTTCTGGGAGCCGGAGGAGACTGGGCTGTATGCAGGAGGTATCTGGGAAAGTTGTCTTTGAAGCAGCTGCAGAATAATGCTAAAATCGGAGGACATCCTAGTCTCCAACCTGCAAAGGAGCAAGCAGGATTCAGTGCCAGGGCTATAGGAGGTGATAAAGAAGCTTATCTGATAGACTATGGCAACTTTCCCCAATATGCCCACCAACAATGGGAATAGGAGTCATCGGAGTGAGGACTGTATCAACTAGCCAATGTGGTCCCTGGTCCTTTGGGAAGATCAAACTGGCGAGAAATCAATTTGGTAGGCCCAGAGAGTGACCCGACTTCTGAATTGGCCTAATGGACCTGAATCAGCAGATTAAATATGACTGTGTATGGTCACCTGAGGCAAGCCTGAAACTGCAAGATGAGCCATTGACAGAAGTTGAAAAGATTTTGCCAACAATTAATTACCTCTCTAATTGTGCTTGGAGAAGCTCTAGACGAGATTCTAGCTCTCCTGGTCGGTCATCTGGGCTAAGTGGGGGTTCCAAAGAATTGTGTACCAGTGAAATGTGCTGGTGGGTCTCTGAGCATCCCGCTGAGTGTCTTTCACCCCAAAAACTAAACAAATTGGGAACTTCAATAGGGGCAGCTTCAAAGAGAGAATGCGGAAAAGTAGTGAAATATTTAAGAAAACACTTGTAAACAAAACAGCAGCACAAAGATGCAACCTGTGATGGAAACAGGCAAGAAACATGGGGAAGAGGAAGGATTTACAGGTGATGCAGTCACAAGAAGGAAGAGTAGGGTGATTGATGAAAGCTAATAGAGAGAAGATGGGCTAGAAACTATAACATCAAGTTTTTAAAAGGAATGGCTTAGGCAGAGGGTTGGCCGGTATGTGGACTCCCATTAAAGGACAATGCAAAATCAAGCCCACACCACCTGAAAAATTACCTGAATATGTCTCCACTCCATTCAAAACTTTCCTGCCCGCTTCCCTGCTACTAATATTGGCTGTGACTAAATTCACTACAGCAGGAATAAACTCTTGCTTCTCTGCAGCGGGCTGTATGTCCCCTCGTGCCGAATTGAGGGGCTTGGTCTCGTCATCACTGGTCTGAGAGCAGGGCGTAGTGCTACTGCCCATTTCATCCCACTGCTCCCGACTCATTGGCCTCTGCAGGTTGGTGAGTTCTGAGTACGTATGGTACTGTTCTGCGTCTGAATTCAACTCATCCACCCCTTCTGGAGGAAGAAAAACAAAAATATTGCCTTGTGTTCAATTTAAGTATTGAATGGGGAAACAACCTGCTAAAGTGAGTGTGAATAAGAGAGTATGAGGTTGTAATTGTATAAGATAACTGCTTGTTTCTCACCATGCTTCTTCTGGCGCCGCCCTGGCTGCTTGCATCTGCGATTGCGGCGGAATGTACAGTTATACTCTTCGCTTCCAGGGGATCGGGGAATGCTGTCTGCCTAAAGAATGATGGTAGAGATAAACAGTTACTGCAATGCATGTACCTAACTGGTCCCTTCCTATGACTACAGTAGTAGTGAGATGTTCTTCCGAAACGCCTAGGCTCAACTACTAACTACATTACTTCTAACACCGAGGTAGAAGGAGGTAGTGAAGAGGAGAAGATCTCCCAATATAATATAATTCACCTTATAATATATATTGGTCATTTAACTTCCATCCTGCAGCTGCGGGAAGACAATTACACTTATCTCATCTCTCCTGTTTGGCTTCTTAAGAGTAATGTCAGTTTTGCCCTCAATTCCTCTACTTTAGTACCCTGCACAAGTCTATACTTTCTGTACCACCTGATCTCCCCCAACCTCCTCACATCTCTGAGGTTGAAAGTGATCTCCAGGTTACTCCAGAAGCTGTCGGTGAAAGTTGGGTACATATCCAGGACCTCCAGAAGGTCTTCCCTTTGGATCTTGTGAAGGTCACAATATGTCAAGGCTCTGACATCTGCACTGGATTTTCCGGGACGGGCATACAGGTTAATTGGCTCACCAAAGATGTCATTCTTTCCTAAAACCGAAAAAGAGAATCTCAAGGTTTAGAGAGAATTTTCCCAAAACCTCTCCTTTGAAAATGTCTTTAGTAGACTTCCATCATTTTATGATTCTGACTGCACCGGTTTGGCCATTGGTGACTGCTCTTTGCGCATCTTCAGTTACTGGACTGGCAGAAATATAACCTATGGTATTGTACAAGGTGTATAACTCTAACTGGATGTATGATTTCACATTATTTTTGGAATTTTCCAAATGCTTAATCCTCCAAAGAATTTGGTGGAATACTAAACTGAATCAGAACCCTTTTTTGCACATCAAATTTTGAGAAAAAATACGTCTGAACTTATTCAGTTTGACAGGATGTTAAATGTTTGGCCAAATCCAACTCCTGTACAAAGTTCATTTGAACTTTCACTACTGTGTATCCCTTATTACATTACAGAAAACCTGTGTAGACCTTAAATTAGAGGCTTCAATACATTTTCGTGTTTCTAGGTCTTAGAACATTGTAGGTAGGTTTCAGTTTTGCCATGCACATAAACAAACTGGACTTTATTACCCAAAATTGCCACCACAATGTCTTCTCGGAGAATCTCTATGGAGCCACGGGAGATGAAATAGAGAGTGGTCAGCACATCTCCGTAGTGGACCAATGTGTCTCCAGGAGGGGCATGTGTAGTTCGGAATTTCATGGCCAGTGCTCGTAAGCATCCCTTTGTGGCACCATGGAAGGCTTTGCAATGCTGAAGCAATGTGCGGTTGAGATGCAAACAGATATCTGCTTGGAGGCACTCGGGGAATCCTTTCAGCACCTGGAGGAATAGGAAGGTATGAAGATATGTAATAGGTAAGAGAGAGCGAGATGGGGAAAGGAGAAATAAGCAGAGACCCAAACATAAGTAAGAAAGATAGAGAAAGAAAGAAGAGTACAAGTTCACCTGCTCCATTCTAACAAAGAAACCTAAATAGACATAGGAAAGAACAGGTGAGCTATTTAATAAAGAAGCCAATATTTAATGATTACATTACTTTCTAAGGTTGCTACAGTACAAATTAAAGCACATTGCCCCCCTATGTTCCAGTCTGACAGCTCTGTTGCAGAATCTTCATACTGAAAATCAGTATAAGAAATATGGCCCTTTCACTACAATGCCCAGCATTTATAGATGCATCTTGAGTCATCCCAAAGTGATATCTCAGTCCACTCCAGCTAGATATCTCAGGCTATCCCAAATGAATGGCTTGTGGTAACCATCTCAAGGTCCCAATCTAATCTGAGACTCAAATTTTTATGCAATGTGTTGAAAAACCACAATCGCTAAATCTTTAATCTTTAAATGAGAAGGGGGTTATTTATATCAGTTTGGGGGGGATTTGTTCCAAGCAAGGAAAATAATTCCTGTCACCAAGCATTTGGAACATCTGGCTTTTTACAATTCTGCACTTCTGAAACAAGGATTGCTGCAAGCAATACACGGGGCTGATCTCCTAAATTCTCCAACAAACTGGCCTAAAGGTTGAATGGCAGGAGAGCATAAAAAGGTCTACAAATGTTATGGCCACTCCTATCGCTCCGTTCATGCAAAATGTACCAATGACTGGAACAACATGGGGTGAAGTAGAGAGATGGAGTCATCTGCTGATGCATCATGTGCCAGCCAACATAGATGAAACCTCTAACCCTTTTCCATTTTTAATTGCAAAAAACATGGAATCTGGAAATTGAATGGTAATGCATTGACAGGTGAAGCTTTCGTAATAATGACAAAGTCCATTTCCATTGACCTAAATGTTATTGAGTATACAGAAAGCCATCAAGAAGTTTGAGCCACTGTTCATGCACGGAAGAGAAAAATGGATAGAAGATCAATTTTTAGGGAAAGAACCATCAGCTTAACGGACCTTCAGACTCAACTGCACCATCTTGCACCATCCATATCAACACAATGACAGGAGGCTCTGTTGTAGGAAACCTGAAAGAACCCACCAAACTTAAGAAGGTCCTACTGGAGTTCACCAAAACATACCTGCTAAATTTTTTCTGGGAGAATGTCACTTGGACAAAAACCTAAAAAAAAATACAACATCTCAACAGTCACGCACAGAGGAGACTCTCTGATATTTCGGGTTTGCTGCCCTTGGGGGTGGGTGTCTTTAGTTTGTGCATGGCACCATGAAATCAGGAGAATATGAAGGCATTTTAGGGTGCAATATTGGCGCCAATGGCAGAAAACTGGGTCTTCTAGCAGGGCAATTATTCTTTCTAAAGGGTGGGCTCCCAAATATGGAATCAGTGTGTCAATCATTTTGTCGGCCTTTTTTTCCAGGTCTGAAAGCTCTAAATGACAAATTTCTGTTATCTTAATACTGAAAAAATGAATCCTGGTTTTGAAATGCTAAAATTAAGATTCATTATCATTTTTAGAGACTGATGAGGGGTCGTTTTTTTAAACTCTGAATGCAAGTTTGAGAGTACCAAGAGGCACATAACCCATCTATTAGTGCTCATTTAAGAAATATGTCCAGGGTCTGCCTGCGCTCTGCACCTTGGGCCGGCTCTGTCAATTTTCAGCTTTTTCTAGCCTGAAGTGATCTTTAAGTTGGGCTTCTCCTAACAGAGCATTCATTATTCCCATTATTCCCTTTAAATCGAGTCGTTGGTGGCCTTTTTCCATTTAAGTCCTCCTTGAAAACCACTGCTGTATCAGCCCCCAGATCTCTGCTCCAGCCCCCCAAGGAGGGCCAGCTCCCCAACTTGCTTAAGAATTCTTGGATGGGTTGGTATAACCCCATTTTTTTGACAGGGGAAGACAGTTCATCTTAAAATTCTCATGTCTTCACCTTTTTTCATGCTTTGACCTGATGTATATTCAACATCAAAAAATTACATATAGATGTAGTCATGTTTAACCAAACGTGGTATCCCATGCTATCCCTGAAAGTTAGTGCTTGCTGAACTGAATTAGTAAATGACAGCGAGATGTCCCAAGATAACAAGATAATAACGGGGAGTCAATTAGCAATAACAGGCACCTGCAATGGGTGATATAAGGGCAACGTGCAAAAATTATTCTGCTTTTCTCTGTCATTTAGTCAATTATATTGACAATCAGCCTCACACTCTATGGTACTTCTGTCTGGTAGATTACGTTAAACAACCAATTCCTAATATTTAGTGTATTGAATCTTTATTCAGTGTTCCCCAAACCATTATCCAGATCTCTTCTGTATTATGTCATTGCTGTCCGGTGATCACGCTTAAAAGCCACTTTATTCTCTAAACTAATCTTGTTTTGTCTCTGTTTTGCTACTAATGCAGCAGCCAGAAGTCATCTAGTTATGAAAGCTCAGTCTAAATTTTGGGATGCAGCTGAGCTATAGGTGACTACCGGCAGAGCCATTTATAGGCAGCTGTTTGATGGTATTGATCATGTCTCTGGAGACATTCTCTTATTTCTCGTTACCTACATTAACATTTTTCTACTCGTATCTATCCCAGATCTGTTGGTTCATAATCCTGGTGTTGTTGTATGACATGTATTAGGCCAACTTTCTAATGTCAATAAGGATTTGTGTGGCATTTTGCCTTAGATCCCACTTTCATCTGAAGATATTGTCCACCCTTTATGAAAAGTCTTAGGTTATTTATTGAGCGAACAGCTGCAGGTATACACTGGATTTCATTAACATTCCCCTCACATGTGTGCCTACTGGAAATCTCTTACTTTCACTAAAATCAAACTGTACAAGGAAGTCTAAACTAAAAACTAAGCCTATATGTTTCAATAATAGTGTACCTAGTCACCGTGTAGGCTAACATCAGCATCTAATTATACTCCACAATCACTACCATCCTATTGTTATATAGGTCACCAGAGCAAAGTCGATCCAGTGAAGATAGTGACCTCTCCTGGGGCATCGTACCCATATACCAGTCTACCCCCCTGGAATCCTATGAAGAAGGGAGGAAAGTTTGTGCCCTTGCCTGGCAGATGATCTTGGCTTGGGATCTTGACGGAAGTTGCATTTTACCCTTTCAAAGGGAAGAAAAATCATGAGGTCTGTGCATGATCCCCAGGGAGAGAAGGAGAACACAACATCCAACTCCCAACACAATGCAGACACAATTCCTAAGGAAACTGCATGAATTCAATGAACACAGGAATCCTGTAAAGACAAGATCGCAGCACATGCACACAACTACTACTATTTCTAGTACTACTACTACTACTACTACTACTACTACTACTACTACTACTACTACTGCTGCTGCTGCTCACACAATTCCATCAAGTGATTCCTGCATGCACACACATAAATAAGACATGGGTACACAATCACACAACTCACATATACACAAATATAGTCTCATACACTCTCTTGAATATCACAGCAGGGTTAAATGATGACACAAAGACAAATGACAAAGGTCTGACTCTACTATTCATATGGAACAATTCATTCCCACTCTAATAGCCTGCCTATTTACTTCTAAAACATGCCTATAAACATAGTTTAGAGATACACACACATCTAGTTGTCTATATACATTTATATATACACACACAACACACTTTCCATTATCTTTAACTGGTACACGAGTTTCCTTCAGGCATAGTCCGTCCACACCTTGGATGGTTATGCAGTAAAACAGTTCTTATACACAGCATACAATGGCCACTATTCACTATGGGTCGAATATCGAGGGTTAATTAACCCTCGATATTCGACTAGGAATTAAAATCCTTCGACTTCGAATATCGAAGTCGAAGGATTTAGCTCAGATAGTTCGATCGAACGATCGAAGGATAATCCTTTGATCGAACGATTAAATCCTTCAAGGATTTTAATCCAACGATCGAAGGAATATCCTTCGATCAAAAAAAGTTAGCCAAGCCCATGGGGACCTTCCCCATAGGCTAACATTGACTTCGGTAGCTTTTAGATGGCGAACTAGGGGGTCGAAGTTTTTTTTAAAGAGACAGTACTTAGACTATCGAATGGTCGAATAGTCGAACGATTTTTACTTCGAATAGTTCGATTCAAAGTCATAGTCGTAGTCGAAGGTCGAAGTAGCCCATGCGATGGTCGAAGTAGCCCAAAAAAAACTTCAAAATTCGAAGTTTTTTACCTTCGAATCCTTCACTCGAAGTTAGTGAATCGGCCCCTGGGTGTTTCTTATAGATCTGATGCCCAATCAGAATGATTTTTAGACAGTGTTATCATTGTGACACAGGAATATGGTTTCTATTTACATGCAAGATTCCCCAGACATACCATAGACATGGAATGTTAGAAGAGGGCAATGGAGGTGCAATGTTTGTTTCAGGTCTAGAAAGCCACAGCAACTAACAATATAATGCTTTTATCATTTTACCTACTGGTTGCCATGGGTTTCTAGAAGCATAGCAACTGATATGGCAATGTTCTTATGAATGGATCTTATGCGGATCTTCAACTTAATGCAACTTCCATCACCTCCCAGCTCCACAAGCCAGATCTGCGAAGGGCACTAAAGATTCTAGACTATATTTTGCAAGCAAAGGTTCCCTTGAAAAGATTTAGAAAAAGACTGATAGATGATAGATAGATAGACACTAGATAGATAGATAGATAGATAGATAGATAGATAGATAGATAGATAGATAGATGACCCATATTGAACACATCAGATAATATGTTATAAAGAGATTCTTAGGGCAGGAGCTTGATAATAAAACATCTGAAACAATCCACTATACCAAGTTCTTCAGCTTTAAAATTAATACATGTACATGGTACAGTAATTATTCAAGCCCAGTTCTCTAATTCTGCCTTCTCTACTCTTCAAGCCTAGTCCATCATCAAATGGATCCTTCCAAAGATTGGTTATCTATTATCTAATTTTTAGGCAGTTTGTTTAGCTTCTTGTACAATTTAGACATATGCATAGGTGCCAAGTTTGAGAGTATAACAGCAGATTAAATGGGTACCATAGCTTGTGACCACGCACTGACCAATGACTACACAATTCACTGGAACTTAAAAAAAAAAAGCTGTATGATACAATTGTGGGTCACCAGTATTGGGCAAACGCATGCTTCATGGCTTTGTCTTTCAGTGCTACCTAAAGGATTCACAAGCCAGTAGGGCCAACATTGATTGACCTCACACTTGTCTAAACCTGTCAACATGCTCATGCTCTGATTGGCTATCAAATGGTTCTATAAAGCCGTTCCACAAACTGCTAAATAAAGGCACTTTAATAATGGCTGGAGTGCTGTCATTGGGATGAATGCTTGCCCTGTCCAACTGACGTTGAGTACTGACAACCCAAAATGAAGTTGCAAAAGGTCCTGAAACCCCTGTGAAACTGCCTAAGAATCAATAAAGTAATATGCAGTGTGGAGTAGTGTAGTAATACTAATGGCCCTCTAAAATATCATTCATGCCGCATTGTAAATCCTGGTTCTAAATGAGCCAGTTCAGAGGAAGCCAAATACAGATTTTCCTAGAATGGAGAGGCGCCTCCATGGCACGCGGTACATAAGTACCTGGATGTCACACACTGAGTGCCTCTCCCCAGGCGCCCTCTATTTTATTGATTCCTTTTGCTTTGCTATTATTGGGCTGTCCTAATTGAAATGGATTGGTCCACTGCCTCCAGAATGCAATTCCTTTCAAACCCGTTGGTTTGAGTTCAGGAAGTTGATCAATACCAGCCCTTGGGGCAGCCATGTGCCACTTACTTTTGGAGAGTGCGGTGACCCATAACATAGACATTCACCTTCTTTGCTGTACTGTACCCACTGCAATACATTCACATCTCCTGTGCCAGGAAATCTTCTCTGCACGTGAAAATGATTCTGCACCCCAAAGGGTACGATTGTAGTTGCATAAGCAACGCCTATACAATGTGGATCAGCTTCTTAAATGTGTTTGAGGCAAAGTTTAAAGTATAGCATGAAATGCAATTTTTGTGTTGCCTAATGTTGGACAAAAGTGTTACTACAGGACAAGAAGTAGTACAGCGAAGAATAATAGGGGTCATCAGGTTGGATCAGAGCTTGTAGTAAGCCTCATTCTACTGCTGGCCATACATGCTCTATTGCTCTGGAGCCATGGCCTCTGAACTTACTGCATTCATATCAATGCCATTGGTGTATGACCAGGCATGCTGAAAGTACTCTTCCAGTCGCTGCCGTAGTGGGTTGGGGATCTGGTGGAAACGTATGAACTCCTTCACCCGTAACATCTGAGTGTGGTAACGTGCCGTGCCCGAATAAAGACGCTGGATTATAGCCGAGACGTTCCCAAAGATGCTTGCGTACATGAGGGCTGAAAGATAGAAAAAATATACAGTATTATTTGTTTTATTTTTATTATTAGGTTTTATCATAGGTCCTATCAAATCATTTGAATTCTATATCATCACTCTTAGGACGTCATACTACATGCCTCCGAAATACTTACATCCAATCAGCATGACGCAGATAGAGAAGATCTTCTCTGAGTTGGTGTTGGGAGAGACGTTGCCAAATCCAACGCTGGTTAGACTGCTGAAGGTGAAATAAAGAGCAGTCACGTACTTGTCCTTGATGGTAGGCCCCGAGCTAAGGTCTGTATCATTGTAGCTCTTCCCAATTTGAGCGGCAAGATTGTCCAGCCAGCCAATTTTATGCTCAATGAGAGGGCGCTCTACATTTCCAATGGCGTACCAGATACACGCCAACCAATGGGCAATGAGTGCAAAAGTGCACATAAGAAGGAATAACACAGCTGCTCCATATTCGGAATACCGGTCAAGCTTCCGTGCCACACGCACCAATCGCAACAGTCGTGCTGTCTTTAGGAGGCCGATCAACGTGGTGGTCTAAATGTATGAAGAGAACATGCAGATAAGCAATGCTAAATCAAATGGAATGTCAGATTCAGTCTGTATAAGCTAAAAGTGAGATATGCCCTATATCTTTGATCTGATATATTCAATACTAACCAAGCATGGAATTTAATTTCTTTGGAAATGGTTTAAAACTAGCTGGAGTCAGGGCAGCAACACTGAACTGCTTTGGAGCAACTTCAAAACTTTAGCAGAGGTTCTTCATGTCAGCTTGGAACCAAGTGTTTGAGATGGTTCAGCAGCCAGTTTAGAGCATATCATTTTTAGCAGATAAACCCAAAGGTCAGGCAAGCCTTATCTATTGGGCAGCAAACTACAGACATAGTATCGGATACAATAGTCTTGTATGTTCTGCTTTGCATCCATGAAGGTCTCCTAAAGAGAACGATGCCATATGTCCTCCTTACACACTCTCTACTGTACACAAACCCAACTTATAAGATGATACAATATCCATAATGTGACTATATACTTAATATAGGACAACAGTAACATTTCTTCCCTTATTTAAAAGTCGTCCTAGATCAGGGGTCCCCAACCTTTTTACCCGTGAGCCACATTCAAATGTGAAAAGAGCTGGGGAGCAACACAAGCATGAAAAAGTCCCTTAGGGTGCCAAATAAGGGCTGTGTTGGCTATTTGATAGTCCTTATGTGGACTGGCAGCCTACAAGAGGCTCTACTTGGTACTATACTTAGTTTTGTATACAATTTAAACTTGCCTCCCAGCCTGGAATTCAAAAATAAGCACCTGCTTTGAGGACACTGAGAGCAACATCCAAGGGGTTGGAGAGCAACATGTTGCTCACGAGCTACTGGTTGGGGATCACCGTCCTAACCCTTCTCCAGCAAGGGTTAGCCTCATGAAGTCTAATTAAGACTGTAAGCATATATTTTAAAGTTCATAATCCTGAATATATTTAAATTGAGTCTCACCTACTGCTTAGATGCTCAAACAGCTCATCTATTAAGGTCTCTGTTTACACCTTGTGTACATTCTGTACAAAACTGTGTAATCTATAAGTACAAAGACCCTTGAAGTCATTAATACCTTAAATACAAAGTGATTCCAGAGTAGAACCTTGTGGTTAGTCCAACCAGACAAAAAAAGACTATTAACTGCTCCATGCACATTATCCTTTATCCATGTTTGGAAAATGTAAGCTCACCATATCAGATGCAATAACACTACCCAACCTTTTCCAAGTGCACTTGTTTGCCATTCTAATTCTAGTCATTGCGCCCTGTAAAGTCACTATGAAATGAAAGAGAATTATATAGTGTTAGTCTTCTTCATGAAGCAATCAGAAATAATGACTTCCTTGTATTCTGCTCATTTTCTGTGCTGCCTGTACTTTCATGCCCAAACAGAGGGGATTTGGGGGAATACAGAAATTGCATTGAAATGAAGAGTTGGGCTCTGTTGCTTACACTAGTCAGTATGGGGGAGTTCAAGCTGCAAGTGATCTGAAAATATGTATTAAATATTATATGTGAGGCTTGATCTAAATTCAGCTCTTGAAGTACCAACATCCTGATTCAAATTGACTGGTGTTAATGAAGCTGAGTCACGGAATGTAGCTAATTTTAATAGGACGTCGTGACATCACCTCTGCCATATATAGTATAGCCTGGATGTAAAGTTGTCTTCAAATAGTTGGAATAAACAGATGAGCAAATGTTTATTTGTTCATGCTGATGAAACAGTATATAGAGAATATTCATTATCATTCACAAGTAGAAACACAGTGGTCAATAACTTAAAGGAACGGTAACACACAAAAAATGAAAGAGTTTTAAAGAAATTACAAAATAATGTAGAGTTGTGTTGCACTGGTAAAAACGGTGTGTTTGCTTTAGAAACACTACTATAGTTTAGATAAACAAGCTACTGTGTAGCCATGGGGCAGCCATTCAAGCACAGGATACACAGTAGATAACAGATAAGTACTACTATAGTTTATATAAACAAGCTACTGTGTAGCCATGGGGCAGCCATTCAAGCACAGGATACACAGTAGATAACAGATAAGTACTACTATAGTTTATATAAACAAGCTGATGTGTAGCCAAGGGGGCAGCCATTCAAGCACAGGATACAGAGTAGATAACAGATAAGTACTACTATAGTTTATATAAACAAGCTGCTGTGTAGCCATGGAGGCAGCCATTCAAAGCTGAAAGAGGAGAAAAGGCATAGGATACACAGCAGATAACAGATAAGCTCTGTAGCATACAATAGGATTCCACAGAACTTATCTGATATCTACTGTGTATCCTGTGCTTGAATGGCTGCCCCCATGGCTACACAGCAGCTTGTTTATATAAACTATAGTAGTACTTATCTGTTATCTACTGTGTATCCTGTGCTTGAATGGCTGCCCCCATGGCTACACAGCAGCTTGTTTATATAAACTATAGTAGTACTAATCTGTTATCTACTGTGTATCCTGTGCTTGAATGGCTGCCCCCATGACTACTGTTCCATTAAGGCCAGGCCATTAGCAAATGAACTGCTGGTGACCTATTCGCTGGCACACCCCTTGAGACACAGCCTTCATTAGAGGGGATAGTTCGGGGGCAACTATGCAGAACAGCCGTTGAGTGATGGGTAAATAGTAGAAGTATAGTTACATGGAGACAGCATGGGATGATGGTGTCATCAGAGCAAAACAGCATTGCCCAACCTTCAGCCCTTCAGTTGTCATTGATATTGGCAGCTCCTAGGATTCACAGTAGGTTGATATTGTTGTAGTTTAACAAAAGCTAAATGGTCATTCCTATATATTATAATTAATGTTGCCTCAAACTGTGTTTTGCCCAGGGCTTAAACACTACTGAAGTCAAGCTTCCTCATGCTCATTCCTAGGGCAAATAGTAGTTGATACCAGGTTGCTGTATGGACTAGAAAAGAGTAACTCATTTTAAACATGCTTTTGCAGTAAAACATGGGGGATTACACTACTCACCTCATCTGACCCAGTCCTGTAGATGAGCAGGTCAAAGGGTATAGCTGCCACCATATCTATGAGGAACCAGCCTTTGAAATAATGGATGGCAATATTAGCCGGGTGGCTGACCACCTCATCATTTAGGTTGACGTAGGTGGTGCGGAAATTTATAATAATATCCACAATGAACATAATGTCCACAATCAGGTCCACAATGTTGAGCGGGTTGCAGGAGTAGCCGCACTCCCAGCTCCTCTCTTCCTCCTGGTCGTTTAGAAGGAAAGCGGCTGAGTAAGGGGTGAAGACAGCGGTGTAGATGACCAGCAGCAGGATTAGCCAGTCCCACACTGCTTTGAAAGGGCTGTAATGGAGGATGGTCCATCGGTGAATCCGCGGCGCCTGCAGCTTGTATTCCGGCAGCACGTCAGCCCCCAAGGAAAGAACCTGCAGGTGAGAAGGGATCACTAATATCAAGCAATCTTTTATCCAAAGTCACTCTGAGTAGTTGTGATTATGATATGCAAACGCCTGGATAAAGCTACCTAACTAAATTAAATCAAAGTATAATTGTACAGTTAAATTTAGGAGGCAAAATTGAAGGTCAACCCCGATGGAGACTGAAGTGACCTGATGTAGGATCAGTAATTTGGTGCTAAAAGTTCCTCAGTGTTGTACAGCTTTGCTAGCGTCGCCCTTTAGTGGGGCAGGACACAACCCATGCCCTTGGATGCCCTTGTACGTAACCCTGGCTGGTCATACAATACGTTACACAGTTATTTGTTTCAACCTCTACCAAAGGAATTCCCGTGGATGGCACCTTCTTCAAGTTCTGCAGAATGGCCTTTGCTCTCCGAAATACACCTGAAAGCCCATCTTGACGTCTATTTTTGAGATCTGGAAAGTATTTACCGTCCTAGGTGTTTTCGGGACTATGGCTAAATGACTGATATACTGATATTTACTTAAGTCTCATGAGCGAAAGGATGAGCTTGGACAAAGGATCAAGTGGGACTTGAACAGAAAACTTAGGCAACCACTGCTGTGAAGCTTCACAAAGGACAACGGTCAATAAAGGGGATCTCACCATTACGTAATCATCGTGCCAGAGGCATGTGCTAAACGTGGAAGATTTGATTGCAGTGGGTCAGTGTATATTGTGTGTAGTGGTCAGGTTATGGGTAGGAAATGCTAATGTGGGTACGGCACCGGTCAAATAGAAAAACAGACTTTGCTAATTATCAGGTCACAGGACAACGTTCTTACTGTAAATGTCTTTGCTCTCCTCCCCGGGTTGGTGCAGTTTTCAGGAAACAGGAGCATCGGATAGGGATATTAACTAAGAAATTATAATTACTGATGGGGGGGAGGTCTTTCCCTTTAAAGGAGAATTCAACCCTAAAGTTAAAAAAACCCTACTCCCCTACCTCCTCCCCCAGCCTAAGTGTTACCCCGGGAAAATGCCCCTAACGCTTTACTTACCCCTCGGTGCAGATTCAGGCATTGGAGTTCACGGGCGCCATCTTCTTCTCTTCGGAAAATCTTCGGAATGAGACCGGCATAGCGGCACATGCGCAGTTGGAGCAATTTTCTGTTTCACGACAACTGCGCATGCTTTGGAACTCACAAAAATTGCGTCGGTATCATTCCGAAGATTACTGAAGAGGCTGAAGATGGCGCCCGTGAACTCCGATGCCTAAATCTGCACCAAGGGGGTAAGTAAAACTTTAGGGGCATTTCCCGGGGTAACAGTTAGGCTGAGGGGAGGAGGGAGGGGGGGTCTATGTAGGTTAGGGGGGTAGGATTTTAAGTTTTTTAAATTTAGGGTTGAATTCTTCTTTAAGGGGGACATCCACAAATCTGAAGTAACTTCAGAGCTATAAGTGAACTGCAGTAACTATTTTCCAATTTTGTGATTCGGTTCTTGTACAGGTATGGGACCTGTTATCAGGACCTGGGGCTTTCTGGATAACGGATCTTTCTGTAATTTGGATCTTTATACCTTAAGTCTACTAGAGAATCAAGTAAACATGAAATAAACCCAATAGGCTGGTTTTGCCTCCAATAAGGATTAATTATATCTTAGTTGGGATCAAGTACAAGCGACTGTTTTATTATTACACAGAAAAAGGAAATCATGTTTTAAAAATTTGGATAAAATTGAGTCTACGGGAGACAGCCTTTCCGTAATTTGGAGCTTTCTGGAGAAGGGGTTTCCAGATGATGGATTCCATAGCTGTATTATTTTTATCCTAAACATTGGCATATCTATGGTGCAAAAAATCCTCAGGAGGGATTAGCATGCTGCCAGAGGTCTGTCTCATCATGCCCCTTCTCTACCCCATCTGTCTGCACGATGGCTTATTTTTGTGGAGGGCAGGGAGTTTAAAGCAGTGGAAGGACACAGAAACAGCACACCATACAAAAGATCTCAACTACAGCCTGAGCCCCCTGTCCCATGCAATTGTGGGTTCTGCTATTTATCACCTGATAACAGGTGTCTATAGCTCTCTAGAATCCATCTCTAGAATCCATCTCCAAAATCCAAGTCATAAAGCAAAGCAGGACTACCATCTTCACCAGAAAAAATACTGAGACAGTCATGAGTACTAGGAAATATTCACCCCATACTAGCACATAAAGTAATAATAATTGTACCCCCTTTTCTCCAATAAATAGACAGTAACGCCTATGGGCACGGAATACTGCAAGCACAGGACATAATATCCCTGCAAATCCCCAATGCTCGCTTTGTTCGACGAGACCTACTGTATGTCGGCAGCGATAGAGCGGAAAAAAACCCCTAGTTATGACCAATGGAAATGCTGCTACTATTGCTGCCTTTAGAGAATGCATGTTGTTTTACTTTGCACCTGACATTCCCAAAAGTTCAGGACTCCCTTGGGCACTATGCCCAACCACAATAATGTCCGATGATGGTTGGTTGAGCCCTGGTACCTACCTTTACACTCAGCTTAATGGCTTCTACCACAGCAGATGAGGTGCAAAGTCAGGATCTGATGAAGGCTCACACTTTCACCCCAATCTCATCGAAGCACCCCCTCCCACCAGCTTGATACAGCTCGTCTGCCAGAGCCTCACATGAGGACCTCCGAGGCGCAGAATTGTCTGTGATGCTCAGTCAGATGATCAGAAGAACGTACAAGGGAACACAAAACTCTCGGTGCAAGTGTGAATGTGTCACAGCAAGAGCACGGCTAATGTGCAGCGCATTATTTTAACCCCCTGATGTGTGTGTGAAAATGAAGCAGCACTCCTGTGTTAGGGAAGGTGCTGCTTTTGCAAGTTCCGAGTGTCACACAAATCCCCCTTGCCCCACCGTGCGCTCACTTACCGGCTTCAGCTGCGTTCTCAGGCTCATTTCAGATATGTTTCGCAGAGACCCATTCATTGCTCTGCTTTATATGACTTCACTTGATTTAATGCACTTCTACCTCTCTCTCTCTTCAGCCCCAACCGTCATGTATGCATCCCCATGCCCCTCCCTCTGTATAGATCGCCCCCGGCACACAACTTTTTCTCTCCCCTCCGTCATATCTAGACGCTCTGCTGTTTCATAACGGAACAGTAACACCCACATCAAAATGAAGAGTATTCTAAGCAACTTCACAATTGGTCTTTGTAATTTATTTTTTTATAGTTTTTTTTATTATTTGCCTTCTGACTCTTTCCAAGTTTCCAATAGGGCTCACTAAGGCTACAAATGTATTTTCATCTTTCTATTCAGGCCTCTCCTATTCATATTCCAGTCTCTAATCCAAACCAGTGCATAGCAACTGGGGTAATTTGGACACTAGCAATCAGACAGCTGAAATTGCAAACTGGAGAGCTGCTGAATAAAAAGCTAAATAACTCAAAAACCACAAATAATAAAAAATAAAAAACCACTTACAAATTGTCTCAGAAAATCCCTCTCTACATCCTACTTAAAGTTAACTCAAAGGGGAGCAATCCCTTTAAAGGATAAGTAAACCTTTAAAATAAGTGAATTTAAAATTGATGAGGGGGCTTTTCTAAGCAATTTTGCAATGTACATTAATTATTTATTTTGTTTTAATTCCAAGATATTAAGGGATACATGTACTGTTAATATGATTATTTGTTACAACAGCTCCACCTGCTGGTCAGTTTCTCACCAGTCTGATCAGCAAGTAGTCAAGGAAGTTGTCAGGAGAAAGAAAGAGGCTGATGTTCTTCTGCTTATGGAAAAAAAAGTGTAAACCTTCCTCACATCTTTCCTAAGCAGAAGAACATCAGAGCAGCCTCTTTCTTTCTCCTGACAACTTCCTTGACTACTTGGTGGTCAGAATGGTGGGAAAATGACCAGCAGGTGGCGCTGTTGTAACAAAATTCATTCATATTAACAGTACATGTATCCCTTAATATCTTGGAATTAAAAACAAAATAAATAATTAATGTAAATTGCAATATTGTAATTAAGCCGCAGTGAACCGGGTATGTTGTGAATGGTGTGTAAATGTGTGAGTGAAAGGGGTGGGTTGATTCAATTGGTCCCCCAACAAACATTCGAGAAAGCCATTGCCTTTCAACTCCCAAATGAATAAACCCCAAGATATGAAAGGCGGGTGAATGGTCAGTAGCACGGGTTGAAGCCTTGGCATTACTGCTCAAATGCTATGGCTAATTCAACCTTTTTGTCTGCATGGATTTGTGTTTGTGTGTGTGTGACATTGTGTATTGGTGACAAATCTAAGCCATGTGGTTTAAGGACTCTTTCCATTACCCCTGAGGTGCAACATTTGGTCTCCCCCAAGTTTTCAGCCTTCCTGACTTTCATACTGGATTTTCAGAAGTAACTATAAGAGGAAAAGGATCCAGCAGTGAAGATCATACCTCCCTTGTCCATAAACATCTCCCTGTTCTTTGTGCTGTTTTGATTACATTACATTGCTCCACCACACACCAAAAATAGCTTGTCCTAAATATGCTAAATATGCATCTAATCTACTGATCCTGGTACAGACACACACATTCTAGATCCACATCCCATAAAATAAGGAAGATAGGGGTTATACATAAATGGTCCTGGGCAACTTCATCTAAGAGCCTGAAAACACACTAAATACCATGTTAACTGGGTGGTGTGGCTTGGGGAAGTCATGTTCTTGTCATCTCAGAAGTTAATTTTGACCCACATCCCCTAATTAGGAAGGTTTTTAGAAAAGCTGTACATTAAAGAGGACATAAAGGGTCCTGGACAACTTAGTCTTAAAAGAATCATGGCTCCAGACTGGTCCGTTGGACACCGCAAAAAGTCCGGACCAGACCCACTCCCTGCCTTTGCCACCTCATTCTCTGGAGATGGAGGTGAATAAAGTTGAGGAGATAGAGGAGATGGAGATAGATAGAGTGGAGGAGGTTGAGGACATGGAGGTAGATCAGGCGGAGCAGGTAGAGGAGATGGAAGTGGATTAAGTCTTTGCAGCACTACCAATTCAAGTTTAACTTAAGTAAGTTAAGCCTCAGCGTATAGAAGGGATTGACAAAGGCCAGGGGTGTTTCTGACTCAGGCAACAGCAGCCCAGATACTGCCCTCCACCCCCTCGGTGCTTAAGCTTTGATGTTGGAGTGGGTCAACTATTAAAGCCTAATTTTTGCTTTAAAAACAAAACAAAAATTAGTCTCTTAAAGCTTTTTGTCCCCACTGGCCAGTCACTGCCCCAGAGATGGTAGATGTGGGCCTGGCAAGGGCTGTGGTCAGGTTCTGCCTGGAAGTCCTAGAAAAATGTATGTGAGGAGCTAGAGGTGGCCTAGGACTCAGTAGTAGTCATGCTAAGAAGGGAACATAGATAGATAGATGATAGATAGATGATTGATAGATAGATAGATAGATAGATAGATAGATAGATAGATAGATAGATAGATAGATAGATATAGAGATGTATAGATAGATAGGTATTCATTCCTTTGCATGGGTCATGGAATGATCTAGCGAATTCCAACAAATAATAAATGCATTTAAATATAAAACCACAAGAGGGCTCCTTACACCGTCGTGCCCTGAACAATAATCTTTTATCTGTCATGATATAAAGTGATTAATAAATGTAGATTTACATCAGATCATTAAAGGGCTTGTTTCATATGAACTCTTTTACCTCTGAAATATATATATCTATCTCTGAAGTGGTTGCTTGCTGTCATTAAACACCAGAAGGGGAATATATAGTGTCCAGAGATGAAAGAAATATCTATAAAACCAGCAGAGTTAAGTGGAAACAGAGTAGGTAGGATCGTATGAAAGCCAGGGGGATAGGGGGAAGAGGAGAGGGTGTATAATTGGGAAAACACCAGAGAAATGACATATAGAGTGAGAAAATTAAAGAGATGGGATGAAGAAGAGGATGGACCACTGAGTGAGGTTTAGGTTTATTTATTTATTTATTTTTATTTCTTTCCTTTTTATTTTATATGCTTTGTTATCTATTTTCCTTTGGATTCTTTGACTTTAAGTATATGTACTCTTTTGTTCAATTCCTTGGTATGTCATGCAGCAATGTATATTCTTCTTCTATGCTTATCTTGACATACTTCATATGTTGTAGACCATAATCTGTTGTGTTTATGAAAACCCAATAAAACATTGTTGAAAGAAGAGGATGGGGCACATAAATCACCGGCAGAATGGCACTCGGACTGTTTCGGCTTTCCGAATTCATCCGAAGTTTCCTTGTGAAGCAACTTCGGGCGATTCTGGAAAACGAAGCACTCTGAGTGCCATCCCGTTGGCGATTTTCATTCTAGCTGGCGGGAAGGCAGAGGAGGCAGTTCACCCCACCGAAGAAGAGGAGATTTGTCGTCGGGCGTCTAATCTCACCGAGTCGCAGCATGTGTCTCTGCCCTAAAATGAATAGGTGGGAGAGGAGAATACAATATGGTAGAAAAAGCTGAGGATAGGTCGAAGTTCAGAGCAGGGGTATAACTACAGAGGAAGCAGACCCTGTGGCTGCAGTAGGGTTGCCACCTTTTCGCCCCATGGTATCCAGGGAGGGGACTTGTCCATGACACGGCAGGGGAAGCGCGGTGATGTGGTGGGGGCAGGGCCCGTGATGTCAGGGGTGGGGTTATTGTGCGGCATAATGTGTTATGTCTACTGCTCACCCGCCACTTCACTTTTCCTGCAATGGTGGTGCTGGTCCTCCGTTGACCCCGGCATCCTGATGAAGGGAGGTTGAACCCCCCCGAAACATTGATTTTTGTGGTGAAATATTAATAAAAAGAGGGGCCACGTTCCCGACTGCAGATATATTGTGTGTGTGCGGACCAGTGAATTTACTGCTGTTATTGTGCTTTGACCACCAATTGCCAGGTTGCCACGTTAATTATAGGAAATCCTGGCAGGCAGTTTTGACCCAGGCAGCCCTTCAAAAAACCGGACTGTCCGGGTCAAAACCGGGCAGGTGACAACCCTAGGCTGCAGGGGGCCCAGGAGGTATAGGGGGCCAAATGAGGCCTAATTAATGAGCAACGTCTACATATATTGGTAAGATTGGACAACCTGAATATGTTGGGGGTCCTAAAATTAATTTGCTGTGGGGCCCAGTAACATCTAGTAACGCCACTGGTTACAAGAGCAGAATGTAGTGGGGTGCACAGAAGGACATGGGTGAGTGTGGGCATCAATATGTATTTACGGTTATAGAATTGTGGAGTGATGTGAAATAGAAAATCAGAATTCAGTCTGTAGATGACTAAATAACTGCCCCAGGGGTATAACTACAAAGGAAGCAGACCCTGCAGCTGCAGGAGGGGCACAAGGTCCTAATAAACAAGCACTTGGATATTTTGGGCTCAGAAAAATCCAGTTACGCTACTGAACTGTTCCATCACACAACATGAGGCAGGCATGATTAAACCCCTAAATTCTGTATTTTTGTACCCGATCACATCCTTGGGCAGCCTTTTAGGCAAATACCTCATCCATTTTACTGGTGAAGGAAATTCTGCATCATTTCTTGTTTACATGATGTCACTTTCACTCGTTGACCTCACGAACAAAATGATTTCCAGCCTCAAATACACTAAAGGTTTCTGCGTTTTATTTTGTGCAAAGAAGGAATACGCAATCCGTTTCTTACCTGGGTGACTTTCTCAGTGACATTCTGGGTCCTCTCAAAGGCATTGCTGGGGGCCACAATCTCAATCTCTGTGGTGGAGGCGGAACGGTGTTTCTCTAAGTTGAATTCTACAAAGTTCAGAGTGAACTGTGGGATCTGACTAATGGTCCTGTACTTCAGTAAGTCTGACTCTGAGGTGGAGTTGGTCTTCGTTTTGGACCTCTCTGTAGAAACCAGACATATTTATTTAATCTTTTTTTTTATATAATAAATAAGGTTATAGAAGAATTTTACCCCGAACCACTGGGAAGGGGACAATTTGTTAAAGGGCATGTAAAGGCAAAAAAATAAAATCCTGTTTTTACTTTCTTTAATGAAAAAGAAACCTATCTCCAATATACTTTAATTAAAAAATATGTACTGTTTTTTATAAGAAACCTGACTGTATGCAGTGAAATTCTCCCTTCATTTACTGCTGTGGATAGGAATTGTCAGATGGTCCCTAACTGCTGAGCAGAGAAACAATCATACTTATGAACAGCAGGGGGAGCCCCGCCTTACTTCCCAGCCATGCAGAACTCAAGCAGCTTTGTTTGTTTCCCTGTAGAGCAGTCGGCGACTGTGTAGAGATTTGTATTGGATTTTATTTTTGCCTTTACATATCCTTTACTGTTTCCAACTCCAGATTTAAACAGATAAACTGGGATTCTATTTGGAGGATTATTTTGCTGCAGCCACTGGTTCTGCAGAGTTGGAGAAAGTTTGTATTAAACAATACAAAAACTATAAAATCCACATTAGATTACATGACAACACAGGACCCAGTGCAGTCTGTATATTCTGATTATTAATCAGTCTTGCTGTATCGGCTTCTGGCAGATATTATTTGACTTGTGCTGTTTTGATCATTTATGACGATCCCTAAGCAGCCCAGACCACACTGAGCATGTGCACAGTCTTGGTCTTGCAGAGATGTATAACAAAGTTACAAGATGGTGACCCCCTGTGGCCAACTTTGAAAGCATAAATCATTTGTTTGATTAGGCTTGTGCTGCAGTAAGTTCGTGTTTATGTTTAATATACAAAATACAGCATTTCTAGCCTTATTCTATTTTACACTTTACTTCCCCTTTAAACACCCCAAGTTACCTAGTGCCCAAGAACATAAAGTTGAGCAATAAAGACAAAGCAAATAGGAGAGTAGAACAATTGTCTATGGATTCTAAGGAAATAAGAGCTGGAGAAGTGACGGATAGACAAGCAAATGCCATGATACCAAGAGAACCAAGGGCAAGTAGGGCACACGGCTCCGGCAGAATGGGATCCTCATCGATCCTTTATATGTGATACTTACTTTGTTTTCCCTTAGCCCACCAACCTGTATCAAGACCCTTGATTTTTATTTATGTCTAAACCTCAATGTATGCTTTGTACAGGTATGGGACCTGTTATCCAGAATGCTCAGGACCTGAGGGTTTCCGGATAATGATCTTTCTGTAATTTGGATCTTCATACCTTAATTCTACTAGAAAATCATGTAAACATTAAATAAACCAATAGGCTGGTTTGGCCTCCAATAAGGATTAATTATATCTTAGTTGGGCTCAAGTACAAGCGACTGTTTTATAATACACAAAAGCCATGAATATCTTGTAAATTATATCCTTATAAACGGTGAGTTCTGATGTCATCAGTTATAAACGGTGAGTTCTGATGTCATTTCTGTCACATGACTCACCGAAACTTGTGTATTATGATAAATAAAGTACCCCCAGTTGCAAAATATGAGGATATTAGAAGTTACCTCGGAGTTTCCTGACCTGTATAAAAACACTCGGCCTTCGGCCTCGTGTTTTTATATGGTCATGAAACTCCTCGGTAACTTATAATATCCTTATATTTTACAAAAGGGGGTACTTTATTCACTATATTATTACACAGAAAAAGGAAATCATTTTTAAAAATTAGAATTGTTTGGATAAAATGGAGTCTATGGGAGACGGCCTTTCCATAAGTCAGAGCTTTCTGGATAACGGATCCCATACCTGTACTTTGCTACATTTACATAGATACAATATAGTTGGTCTTTAGACACTGGGAACACAAACTATTCTCCGATTACATTCCAAAACACTAAAGAGTTTACCTGAGCGGAGGGAAGCTCTTGTCAGTCGCTGATGAAGAGTTCTGTTGGCCTTCCTCGCCAGGAGCAACGCCAAGTCCTCGAAGTTCAGGATAAACATGATGACATCTCCCTCCTCGTTCTTCACTGGAACGACATCTACCAAGCATCGCAGACCGGAGCCTACAGGGAATATGATCAGAAGCATGACTAGTTTGGGACACCATCACCACTGAGATGGTCCAAAACAAGGACACGACTCATCAAACACTCCCGCCAAAAGGTAAAACATACAACTTGTTTATTAGGTGACTGAGCTGCGTTTTGATCTCCAGTTGGACACACGGTGCCCAGATCTTATTGCACATCTTACTCACAGGTCTCAGAACCAAACCTAATGCTCTAAGTCAGCAACTGCCATATTTCTGTGTATATTCTGTACATATAAAATTCTCATCTGAGATATCTGAGTGTAGATCATCAACTTATTCTATTTATAACTCTATACACACACCTATTGAGTGTGATGGACACCTAATGACTCCAGAATTGGATGATGGGGGGATGAGCCACCATCACCCCCCCCAGGCCTCCACCCTCTCCTCTGCCACCGCTATGGATCCTCCCCTTTGCCACCCTCACGGGCCTCCGTCCAAGCCGCATACCCAGTAACTCTGAGTATACTTCTCTCCAGATCTGTTAAATTCCCCTCTTTTTTCAAGTACGAGAGCTGTATCCACAGTGTCGGACTGGGACACTAGGGGCTTTGGCAAAAACATTCTATATTGATTTCCATATTGATTTCCATTGCATGGCACCATCTAGTGGTCATCAACTACATGTGCTATTCTCATCAAGTCTAATTAGGTTTAGTTAGATGAGACCTTCTCATATTTGGGCGCTTTGAGAACGACATTTCCAAAAATATGTCACCAAAATATCCAAAATGACACATAATTGCACAACAATTACCCTAAAATTACTACCTGAATAAACATGGCAGTAATTCAAGGGTAGCAGATTGCGTCCAATGATTGGATGATAATGCAGG
The DNA here is from genome assembly GCF_017654675.1 of Xenopus laevis. NCBI lineage: Eukaryota > Metazoa > Chordata > Amphibia > Anura > Pipidae > Xenopus > Xenopus laevis. Next base: position 6,263,561 of record NC_054388.1, on the reverse strand, counting down.
TACTCGCGTGGTGCCCATAGAAGCACTGGAAGTCTACTGCCCTAAGTCTACTAGAAAATCAAATAAATGTTAAATAAAGCCAATAGGCTGGTTTTGCTTCCAATAAAGATGAATTATATCTTAGTTGGGATCAAGTACAAGGTACAGGTATAGGACCTGTTATCCAGAATGCTTGGGACCTGGGGTTTTCCAGATAACGGATCTTTCCGTAATTTGAATCTCTATGCCCTAAGTCTACCAGAAAATCATGTAAACAAGAAATAAACCCAATAGGCAGGTTTTGCCTCCAATAAGGATTAATTATATCTTAGTTGGGATCAAGCACAAGGTACTGTTTTATTATTACACAGAAAAGGAAGTCACTTTTAAAAATTTGGATTATTTGGACAAAATGAGGTCTATAGGAGACAACCTTTACGTAATTCAGAGTTTTCTGAATAACAGGTTTCCGGATAACGGATCCTATACATGTACAAAATCGGCCTGCCTCCCTTGGAGTCAGGGCTTTCCATCATGATAAAAGGGAAATGCACTAGATAATGCAGAGGTGCAAACGCTTTCAACAACCATGTTGGCTGAATCCATATAGTCAGGGTCGGATTGGGCCGACGGGACACCGGGAAAAAACTCGGTGGGCCCTGCCAGCCCAGAACCGCTTCCTTTCAAATATGTTTGCCAAGTAGCGGGAAAAAAACCTGTATGCTCACGCATTCCCAATTGCGGAGGGGGAAAGGGACAGGCCAGGGGCAGAGGGCCGGAGAAGGAAGCCCTGGTGGGCAGAGGGCCTCCCAGTCCGACCCTGCATATAGTTGACCGGCTCATGAGATAAATTAGCAGATATTGTGCCATTTGGCCATCCATACATTGCATGAGCCCTTACAAGCAAATATGAAGTACAGGAGGAGGAGGAAGAGCAGCAGGTAATGGACTGAAGAGGGGCTACTGCTGGTGTTGGGTGTAACTGTAGAGAGGACAAGGTAGTGGGGTGTATGGGGTCAGTACTCACCAGATGGACACAAGTACAGACATATACAAACACATTTCTATAAAAAGCCATATAATTAGTAGAGAGCAGCTGGCAGAGAAATTACAAGGTTCATGCCAATTTGCTTGTTTACTCCAAAAAATTGCTAATAATTTCCCATAACCGTGCCCACAACTGTGCCCACTCAAAGTCATGTTTCAGTAATAAGCAAGCAAAACTGTTTTGTTAAAGGAGAAGGTGACCTAACTTTAGCTTTTATGATCTTGCATATCAATTAATGGTCATTTACAACCGCAAGTGCAATTTTTAGGAACACGTGCTCCTAGCAAACCAGGTTTTAAGGGTGCAGGCTTAGCCACCTCTTTCACTAATTGTACTGCTCCCCCTCCTTTTGAGATGTAATATGGGGGAAGACATGCAAACACGCCTCTTTTGGATCTCTTTTAATCAAATATTTTGAAAAACAGTTACATTTACCTCTATTCCCCAGACAATTCAATGTAACAGCACTGCATTATTTACCATCTAGGCCAATAGAAAGGTCTCTTTAGAAATGGCTAAGAAATATCTCCATGCATCACGACTGGATGCAGCCTACAAACCACGACAGAACAAACTAAATTAAAAAGATGGAATATCTAACTTTGCAAACGAAGGATAAAATTGACAATTACTACAAAGTCTGCCAGCCAATTACAATATCCCCTGGGGACACATGACTAAGTATCATAAATAATCCAATAAGCGAAGGCTGCAGGGATGGAACACTTGGAAGGTGCTTTAACTCGTTGCAGATTTGGTGAATTCAAGGCACAACTGTTCTCCTGGACTTCCAAGGTATTTTTAGGACACGTCTAAAGAAATGACACGGCTAAAGAAATTCTGTTGTTCTTGTTGAATATTATTTTTCTAATATGAGCCAGTCGGAAGACATGGTTTTAGACATCTCTTAAGGTCCCCATACACAAGCAGATATAAACTGCCAGCAGCTTATTGGGCAGTGTATGGGGGCCCTCTGACGGGCTTCTCCGATCGATTTCTGGCTGAAAGTCAGCCTGATGTCATAAGTTAAAAACAGACACATCCATCAAGTTCAGCCTTTTAACTTCAGGGGAAGTGAGGAAATTTCCTGGTGGTCCAGTGTTGTGACAGGGGTGCCCACAGCCGGCACTTTCTCATCATTGCGTGTGCCACAAATTTTAAATATTTAAAGGGCTCCTTGCCTAATGTTGATTGCCCAAAGTTCCTGGGTGTGTTTCGAGTCTGATATTCGGTTTTTGATCCTTGCCTGTCCCTGACCTTGCCAATCCACTGCCTGAACTGACCCACAAGAAGACCTGGTGGCATCTGAGTAGCAGAGGGCTCCGCCTGAAGCCAAAGGCGGCTGTTATAGGCAGAAAAGTGGGCCGAGACCAGAACCTTGGAGTCTGTTCTGGGTTTGGGAAGGCAAAAAAACCCATTTGAAGCCTCTCCAATTTGCCTCAGATGGGAAAAAATCCTTCCTGACTCCAAGATGCAATGGGACCAGTCCCTGGATCAACTTGTACTATGAGCTATCCCCCATAACCCCGTATTCTCTCACTTGCTAAAAAGATCAGTCGATTGGGTAGGTTTTTAAAACCCGCAAGGGTACATTGATGCAGGCCTCAATCCACTTGTATTCTGCTTGTTGTGATCCGATCGTTGGGGACTAGGGATCAGCCCGATATCGCCCACCTCAAGGTTGGCATGTCGGGGAGAGATCCGCTCATTTTGCCAAACGAGGGGATCTCTCTATGTATAGCCAGCTTTAGTTGTCTATAGTGTTATACAGTCTAGGTCAGGAATGGCATTCTTTACAACAGAGAAAGTTAGGGTAAAATGTGGCTGTTTTGCTCAGTGCAATGAGACTGTGATACAGGATCGGACTGGGACAGTGTGGACACCAGGAAAAAAAGCGGTGGGACCCAGCACCCAACCTAGACTTGCTCCTCAGCTTGTCCTCTTTCGTCACTCCCTGGCCTGCCCTCCCTTCCCCAGTTGGACCTTGCACACCCCTGTCCAACCCTGCTGTGTTTCCACCCTCCCTTGCCATGGTCCAAGTTCTCATTTTTGTCTTCTAATATTTTAGAAGCCCTAAACCCAGTTTCTCAACAGCAGCCCAGACCACACTGAGCATGTGCAGTGCCGCTGACCCTCAAAAGGTGACCTAACAAGATCCAAAATGGCGCGCTTCTGTGCACAGCTGCGAAGGCCTGGATCATAAGCCACAATCGTATCTACAGTTTTGTTCTCGACAATCTATTTTTCAGCACCTAAAGGCACTTTCTTTGTGTCTTTGTCGTCGCTTGTGTTTTTATTACAATCAGCAGTCGAGCAGATTTTCTTTAACTGCAAAAAAAAAAAAACCATGAAGTTTCTCTTTCCAACTTTAAGTTTCTCTTTCCAACTTTCATGCTAATTAAAGTTGAATCAGGATTTGCACCATTGGCACCCTGACACGTCTATCACAGATCTTTGCACACAACAGCACATGATAAATGATGGCGCATTGGGGCGCACACTCAGACAAACAAAAATCCATCACTGATACACACTTGAGTGCAGATGGGAAAACAGGAGACCGCTCACTGAAACATTTGGATGCAAATCATACCCAAGGGATACACGGATAAATGCGCGGGCTGTCACTTACACATGGACTGCAGTGATACGTGCTTACAGGGACCCGCGTTGAAAGAAAGATTCCAGACTACAATTCACCCCAGCAGCACCATCATAAATATTATACAGGTATGGGATCTGTTATCCGGAAACCCGTTATACAGAATTACGGAGAGGCCATTTCCCATCCATTTTATCCAAATAATCCAATTATTTAAAAATGATTTTGTCTGTGTAATTATAAAACAGTCGCTTGTACTTGATCCCAACTAAGATATAATTCATCCTTATTGGAAGCAAAACCAGTGGATTATTTCATGTTTAAATGATTTTCCGAGTAGACTTAAGATATGAAGATCCAAATTATGGAAAGATCCTTTATCCGGAAAGCCCAGGTCCTGAGCATTCTGGATAACAGGTCCCATAACTGTATATAAAAACTCCATTTCATGAACCCAAAAGAACATGGCCACTTTTTTATACAGGTGATCCAGAAACCCGTTATCCAGAAAGCTCTGAATGAAGGGAAGGCCGTCTCCCATAGACTCCATTTTATCCAAATAATCCAATTATTTAGAAATGATTACCTTTTTCTGTGTAATAATAAAACAGTCGCTTGTACTTGATTTAAGATATAATTAATCCTTATTGGAGGCAAAACCAGCCTATTGGGTTTATTTCATGTTTACATGATTTTCTAGTAGACTTAAGGTAGGAATATACAAATTATGGAAAGATCCATTATCCAGAAATCCCCAGGTCCCGAACATTCTGGATAATAGGTCCTATACCTATAGGGCTCCATGAGTACAGATAGCAGCCCTGGCCACACACTATACTTTATGCACAATAGGAAAACTGCCACAGGCCAGTTATATATAAGCAAAAATTGAAGCAATCTATATAGAAATGGGCACTACTATGTATAAAGGAACCCTCGTAACACACAAACCCATAAGGATTTTCCAGCTGTTCCCCCAACCCCCAACGTAACTGTATCCCGGGATTCTGCAAGCCTTATTTTAAATACAACATGGCACAGCTTAGTTATCCTAAACCAGACGCTAATCCCAGAAGGCTGAGTGGATTCTCCGTTGCATTTCCGACTGTCAATTACGTTTATTCATTAAGGAGGAATTTCCAGGCAAATGTGCTTGGAATCTCTGCAGAGAAGCAGGCCGGGAGCACAGTCACACGGGGAGGCAATACAATAAGAAAGCTCGGCATTAGATTGGAAATTGGAACAGACTGAAATGGGGCACTTTTTGGCTTTTTGGATAGGGGTAAGATTTTCTTTGCTGTCACATGACTGTAGCCCATATTTGAGTGCGCTTTCGCTGTGTATTCTTTGCAGTACATGACCAGCCCAAACTGCTTGTATTGTGACTACAGACCCAACTGTACCTGTGCAACTGTGCAAGAGTTCCGAGAAGCAACGGATCCAGACAGAAAGGTGATTCTTGCAGCAAATGAACATGTTTATTTAAATAGAGCAATTGCGGAGGAATAACTTTCAGGCACTAAGGGCAGAGACACACATGGAGATTCGGGGAGATTAGTCGCCCAGCGACAAATCGCCTCTTCTTCGAGCGATGCCTTCCCGCCGGCTAGAATCTAAATTGTAATGCGGGATGGCATTTGTAGCGCTTCATTTTCCAAAGTCATCTGAAGTTTACTCGTGAGGCAACTTCGGGCGACTTCAGAAAACGAAGCGCTCTGAGTGGCATCCCGCCATTGATTTACATTCTAGCTGGTGGGAAGGCAGTTTGAGGCGATTTGTCCACGTGTGTCTCTGCCCTTAGATGCCAACAGGATAATAACAGCAGGATCTCTTCTTTCAAGTGAAATATCACGATTAGGTTAACGCACTCCTGGGGCAAATCCTCCCCTGGAGTAAAGCTTCCTGCCCAGGAATAATCAGCCTGGGAGCTTGGATTTTGGCACCTTTACTGGTCCTCACCTCACTCACTGAATCCCTGAGCTAGTGGTGGACTCACCACGGGGTTCTAACCTCACTTCTTCTCCTTGATGGAGCGAGAACTGCTCACTACATACCCTGAGCCTCTCTTTTGCTCCTAGAGCAACTATGACATAAACTTACTAATTCAAGATAACTCTTTCTAGTTTTAAACAACTCCAGACCTGGACCTGTAGTACCTCACAGTGATGTAACGTCCCAGGAAAGACTTGAACACTTAAGGCCTTTATACTTTTAACTGTTACCCCCTAATGGGCAACGCCTTTAAGTAATATGGACCCAGGAAAAAGGTACATAACTGCCTGAGTAACTAAGGGACCCTTAGTTGTCCAGTTACATAGGAGGAACTGCCAAATATACCCAAATCTCAGGATCCCTACGGTATATATATATATATATATATATAATAATAATAAAATATGGTTTGACCTTCATCTCTAGTATTTACCCCAAAGAATTGCTGGTGGTAGGGGAATAAAAATTTAATTTCTACCCTAGACCTGTGCTGTGCTTCTGTATTAAGTGATAAGCAATGTGGTGTACAGGTATGGAAACCCGTTATCCAGAAAGCTCTGAATTACAGAAGGCCGTCTCCACTAGACTACATTTTAATCAAATAATCCAACGATTTCCTTTTTCTCTGTAATAATAAAACAGCAGCTTGTACTTGATCCAAACAAAGATATCATTAATCCTTATTGGAAGCAAAACCAGTGGGTTTATTTGATGTTTAAATGATTTTCCGAGTAGACTTAAGATATGAAGATCCAAATTATGGAAAGATCCTTTATCCGGAAAGCCCAGGTCCTGAGCATTCTGGATAACAGGTCCCATACCTGTATATAAAAACTCCATCTCATGATCCCAAAAGAACTTGGCCACTTTCTTATACAGGTATGGGATCCACGATCCAGAAAGTTCCCATACCTGTAAACAGTGCCTGACAATTCCTTGTCATGAGTAAATAGAAGGTTTTAGGGGTCACCTGACCCTCAGTATCATTGAGGACCTGAACCCGACCGTGTGGTTCTGACTCCTCCCACCATTCTGTAATGACCTATGAGAAGGCGCGAATGAGCCAAGATACATATTATGGCGTTTATGGAACAATCTACTAACAGATTCTCTCTCTGTCTCTCTTCCACATCATCTGATTAATTTTTCATATTAAACCAAAACAGATGGGCTTGAGATTAAAAAGAAGGTACATCAGGATTTAGCCAAGCACGGCTCTCACTCCCGTCATATCTGCGCAGAGTTAAACCAGCGGGTGGGGTGCTCCTCGTCTTGCTGTGGGTTTAACTCTCTCTTTATTAGAATGAGGAATAAATAAAAAGGTAATGAATTAAGCCTGCAATCTGCGAAGGAACACGGGCCAAACGGAAATGACATTGGGGTCTGGACCCCTTTCCTGATCTGGAATGGCTGGAAAGCAATGGGTGGATGTCCCCAAATCTTTATTATTTCTGAGTATTTGGTGGCATCCTGAGGCTTAAATCTTATAATGAATTCCCAAGAGCAAAGCCATGGCTTTATATCGTCTGAGCAGACTCGGGTCTTGCGCCAGAAGGAAGATATTGGAACTTTCACCTTGTATTATAAAGCCAATCGGATTAGTTCTGGAGATGAAGCATCCAAAGCACAAGCCCTCTGTATTGCTCTGTCTCCTATCTCTTAGGCACATACACCCACTGTCCTGTTATTTGTCTCACTGTCCATTCCAACATTTTGCTGCTTTGTGCTATCCCTTGGCATGGACATGAACCCTACAAATTACTCAGCCATGCTCCACTCTTTACAGGGCACTTGTGTTTTGTACCAAATGTTCTTTACCACCTCTTCTGGGTTGGATTGGCTTACAAGGTTGTCCTAAAGTCTACCAGTGGAGCCAGGCTTCAATTGACCCTCTAGTTTACCAATTCAGTTCTCCTAAAATGTCTCTGCTTCTTTACCTTAAGCCAGTGGAGGAGTTTAAGAACTAGCCCTCTAGTTCATGTTATTTGCCCACTCTTCTGGGTAGGACTGGCTCACCAGGGTGTCACAAAATCTCCCAGTAGAGTCTGGCTTCAGTGGGCCCTTTAGTCTACCAAACCAGTTGTATTCTCCTGCTCCATGGCTTTGCACCCTTAATGTAGGCCAATGGAGGACAGTCAAAATTGGACCTCTTGTTAAATCTGTATAACTGCATCTTCTGGATAGGGCTGCCAAAAGGTCTCACAGTGGAACCTGGCTTCAATGGCCCCTCTAATTTACCAATTCAGTTCTACTAAATTTCCTGCACAATGCCTCTGCTTTTTTAGCTTAAGACAGTGGAGGAGTTTAAGAACTAGACCTCTCATTCATTACTCATTTGCCCAGTCTTCTGGGAAGGACTGGTCCACCAGGGTGTATCTCCCAGACCCAGTAGAGTGGGCCCTCTAGTCTACCAAGCCATTTGTCTTCAATCTCCTGCTCCATGGCCTTGCACTGTTACCATAAGCCAATGGAGGACAGTCAAAACTGAACCTCTTGTTCAATCTATGTAACTCATCTTCTGGGTGTGACTGTCTTACCAGGGAACCATGAGATCTCACAGTGGAACCAGGCTTCAGTGGATCCCTCTAGTCAAGCCAACCATTTCCTACCAGTGCCATGATGTGCCCTAAACGCTGCCCAATGGAGGACTTTGCTGGACCTCTGTCACATTGTCTGGTCACAATGTAGTTCGCAGTGCTCTTGAGTACGGTATTTTTTCCGAAACACTCTTGGGTCTTACAGTACAAAATATTGGGACTTCTAAAAAGAGACAGGCTCCTGTAATGTATTGACATTCTGACATACAGATGATGAATTGCTCACATAGCAGCATATCAGCAATTCGTTTTGATCAGACTACGACAAGGTTTAAGGCAGAAACTAATTATAAAGATGTATTGGTTGCTACCCAAGTTTGGGATCTGTTATCCAGAATGCTCTGGACCTGGGGGTTTTACAGATAACGAATCGTTCCGTAATCTGGATCTTCCTACCTTAAGTGTACTAGAAAATCATGTACAACTTAAATAAACCCAATAAAGCATTCCCTACACTAGCAAAGCCTGTTTAACATATAAATTATAATAAAAGCAATGTGCAATGACAGTATCAGTTCTCACAAATTACAAGCACGGGAGGAAACAATCGGTCTTAAAAGAAAACCACCCAGTGGGTGATACTGCAAAGCTCTGAATTACAAGCATGTTCAATAAGTACGAATTAAATGGTGAGGCATTAATTAAAACGAGCCTAATCTTTGTATAACACTTCCCTTAAATGTCACTCTCGCTAGCAATCTGCTTATTGCTAAGAGCTTTACCGGCCTTAGTTAAAACCGATCCCTAAGTAATGACTTTTGTGCAGTCTCACACTTGCCGCCGTATGACAAAGCAAGAGTTAATTCTTCTAATTCTGCACTGTTGGGCTGCCAATGCTGAAGTCTATAAGAGAGATGGGAGAGTTATAGGCAAGGTTTGCTTGCCCTTTAATTGCTACGCACATAGAAAATGCTTGTTAGCCTCTGAAACATGTGGAGTTACTTTAGGAAAATCTAAATAGAGGCAAATACATCTCATTTTCAATGTGCTTACCTCCTAATTAGTGCTGTGCATATCAATGACATCCTGCTTCTGATTTAAAGGGGAAATGCACCTTAAAATTAGCATTTGTCAGGGTTTAGGGCAGTGGTTTTCCTTTTGTTTTCCTGCACAAACAACAGGTGGCTTTCTAAGGGGCAGATGTATTAAGGGTCGAATATCGAGGGTTAATTAACCCTCGATATTCGACTGGGAAATAAAATCTTTCGACTTCGAATATCGAAGTCGAAGGATTTTGCGCAAATAGTTCGATTGAACGATCGAAGGAACGATTAAGTCCTTCAAAACGAACGATTCGAAGGATTTTAATACATCGATCGAAGGATTATCCTTCGACCAAAAAAATATAGCCAAGCCTATGGGGACCTTCCCCATAGGCCAGTGATCCCCAACCAGTAGCTCATGAGCAACATGTTGCTCTCCAACCCCTTGGGTGTTGCTCCCAGTGGCCTCAAAGCAGGTGCTTATATTTGAATTCCAGGCTTGGAGGCAAGTTTTGGTTGTCTAAAAACCAGTTGTACTGCCAAACAGAGCCACAATGTAGGTTGACAATCCACATAGGGGCTACCAAATGGCCAATCACAGAACTTATTTGGCACCCCAAGAAAATTTGTCATGCTTATGTTGCTCCCCAACTCCTTTTTCTGCTGAATGTTGCTCACGGGTTCAAAAGGTTGGGGATCCCTGCCATAGGCTAACATTTAGTTCGGTAGCTTTTAGGTGGCGAACTAGGGGGTCGAAGTTTTTTCTTAAAGAAACATTACTTCGACTATCGAATGGTCGAATAGTCAAACGATTTTTAGTTCGAATCCCTCGCTTCGAAGTCGTGGTTGAAGTAGCCCATTCGATGGTCGAAGTAGCCAAAAAAACACTTCGAAATTCGAAGTATTTTTTCTTCTATTCCTTCACTCGAACTTAATGAATGGGCCCCTAAATGTTATCTTAAGTTTATCATTCTCTAAAGTTTATTCTGCACGTCTAGACTATAAGGGTAATGTCACACCTGGAGATTCGGGGAGATTTAGTTGCCCGGCGACTAATCGCCTCTTCTTTGGGGCGACTAATCTCCCCGAACTGCTTCCCCCTGTCTTCCGCCTGCTAGAATGAAAAAAGCCTGTGGCATGGCACTGGCGGCGCTTCGTTTTCCGAAGACGCTTGAAGTTTGCTCACGAGGAAACTTCGGGCGACTTCGGAAAAAGAAGCGCCACGAGTGCCATGCTGCAGGGGATTTCTCATTCTAGCAGGCGGAAGACAGGGGGAAGCAGTTCAGGGAGATTAGTCGCCCCAAAGAAGAGGCGATTAGTCGCCGGGCAACTTAATCTCACCGAATCTCCAGGTGTGCCCTTACTCTAAGGGTGGTGGCACAAGAGGCTACTGGGGGAGATTAGTCGCCCAGCGTCAAATCGCCTCGTCTTCGGGCGACTAATCTCCCCTAAATGCCTAAATGGCTAGAATGTAAATCGCTGACGGGATGGCACCCAGATGGATTCGGCTTTCCGAAGTTGCCCAAAGTTTCCTCGTGAGGCATTTAGTTGAGATTAGTCGCCCGAAGAAGAAGCAATTTGACGCTGGGCGACTAATCTCACCCAGTAGCCTTGTGTGCCACCACCCTAAAGAAAAGTATTGCGGGTCTGGGTTGTGGGTCACGGGCAGAGGGTATGGGTCAGGTACGGGTATCAGACAATAGACGAGCAGCACTCTAACATAAGCAGCAAGTTTGCTCCGCCTGTAGTTTCGGATGAAACGGGAAGTTTCCTGCCCCTGCTTGATTAGATGTATATTTAATAGCCAATCCGACTATTTTTAAATCAGTTTTTGTTGATTAATTGAGCGAGACTATAATTCAATCTACCCAAGGGCACAGTCATTTTTCTCCCATGGCCCAAGCTGCTCGGCATTTTAATTTGCATCCGTTAATTCCATCCTCCGTATTCTGCTCATTTTTTTCAGCTTTCGGAGAGATGCCCCGATTTTCCCAACTGTAGAAAAAGCATTGCCGGGAACGACTCACCAACCAAATTCAATATCTGATAGCAGCGTTCTCCCCGGGTCGCCTAGAATTCCCATCTGTTGCTGCGTGACCATGTCATAGTAATCATTATGTAAGAGGGAATTATCTTGTGTATGTAACATAACAGATGCCCTTGAAACAGCAACCGGGTCAGACGAGGAAATCTGTTGTCCTGCATGAAGCATCAATACTGAGACCAGTGATCTTTCTAAACATTCACAGGGTGAAACATGGAAACCTTCGCCCCGTGAAGTAATGGGATCACTACTAGTAAGGAAAACTATTTCCTTTTTCTATGTAATAATAAAACAGTCGCTTGTACTTGATCCCAACTACTATATCATTAATCCTTCTTGGAAACAAAACCAGCCTATTGGGTTTATTTCATGTTTATATGATTTTCTAGTAGACTTAAAGGGATACTGTCATCAGAAAACATGTTTTTTTCAAAACACATCAGTTAATAGTGCTGCTCCAGCAGAATTCTGCACTGAAATCCATTTCTCAAAAGAGCAAACAGATTTTTTTATATTCAATTTTGAAATCTGACATGGGGCTAGACATTTTGTCAATTTCCCAGCTGCCCCTGGTCATCTGACTAGTGCCTGCATGTTAGGAGAGAAATGCTTTCTGGCAGGCTGCTGTTTTTCCTTCTCAATGTAAATGAATGTGTCTCAGTGGGACCTGGATTTTACTATTGAGTGTTGTTCTTAGATCTACCAGGCAGCTGTTATCTTGTGTTAGGGAGCTGCTATCTGGTTACCTTCCCATTGTTCTTTTGTTTGGCTGCTGTGGGAAAAGGGGAGGGGGGTGATATCACTCTAACTTGCAGTACAGCAGTAAAGAGTGATTGAAGTTTATCAGAGCACAAGTCACATGACTTGGGGCAGCTGGGAAATTGACAATATGTCTAGCCCCATGTCAGATTTCAAAATTGAATACAAAAAAATCTGTTTGCTCTTTTGAGAAATGTATTTCAGTGCAAAATTCTGCTGGAGCAGCACTATTAACTGATTCATTTTGAAAAAATGTTTGTTTCCCATGACAGTATCCCTTTAAGGTATGAAGATCCAAATTACAGAAAGATCCGTTATCTGAAAAATGCCAGGTCTGGAGCATACTGGATAACAGATCCCACACCTGTAATATCATTTATACTATTATTGTTCTTTACATACTATAATCTATTATTTCATCTATAGCCTCTTCGTTCTCATAGTAATAGGGAATGGCCATGAAATAGGCCAAATGTTTAGCCGCACAAGGGCCACTGATACCTGGGTCCACTATCACTATCCCTATTCTGAAGATCACCAGAAAAGGAGTTATATTAAGAATTAGAGAAGGTATTAAATCCAAATAGTTCAGGGAATACTCTTTTTTGGAAACATAATGAAACGCTGTTAATCTTGTGTTGGATATCTGTATTCCGTCCAGGTTCCGTGTTTGACTGAGGATGCTACATGGCAGCCTATCTCGTATTCATTTATTCAGCGAGATTCTTCCATTTGCAACTCTGCATCACACTGAGACCGGACTCGTAGGATTATTATTGTGTTTATTATTAAGTTACCAGGAGCTTTACAAATGGCCTGGCAGAATGCGAGATAATAAATGCAAACAAAGCGGAGTCCCTTGCCGAGGCCTCTCAGTAAGTGAGATATAAAGTAATTATGTTTTTTGTAAGAGAACAACATGGGAGCTGTTAGAGGGAAGTAGATATTCCCGACGAATGTTCAAGAGTGTTGGTTTGTGATGCGATGGGAGTGGCTTTATTTGGATGCCAGATAATCTAGTGCCCTGATTTCTTAACCTTGGGTCTCCAGATGCTTTGGACTATAACTGCCAACGTTCTTCAGTATATATAATAACAGGTTATAACATGCCAGTAGTTGTAACCCACCAACATCTGGGGACCCTAGAATAAGCCATTCCTTCAGAGCTACCCTCCTGTGTTGATTATCATTAATAAGCTTGACCAACCAGGTTGTTGTAGCTAGAACTCAGGGGTTCTGAGGGGTTGAACCTGATGGACTTTGGGGTTTTCAACCCAATCTAACTATGTAACCCAGAATCTGTCGATGCCCCAACTCCCTTGTTGAACAACCTGAACAGGGTTTTGGTCTCCAAAGCAAGCAAGATGTTCTACAGCAGGTTGGGGACATAAAAAAAGGTCTTGGAGGGTTGGATCAGGTCAATAGACATTTGACTGCAATAGAACATGGCCGTGGAGGCATAGATACCGCTTTTAACAGATTGCTGAAGTATAGAATATCCATGGGCCAATTAGATCTGAAAGTGGTGTACAAAAGTAGTTTCTGGGGCCCCAAAACAAAATATATTTGTGGCTCACTTAACTAGGGATGGTCTATAAAGGAAAAAGACCCTGCTTTGATAAAGTCACCAATGGTGCAAAATATGGGGAAGATGTGGCAATAGAATGTACCCTTTGTTGTTTGGTGTGGATTTTTTGGTTTTCCAATTGAAATGCTCTGTAGACAACAAATGTTTGCGTGTGTGAAACTACTAATTGGTTGTTTAATTATAGAGGGAGTGGGCCCTGCAACTGCTTGAGGGTCCAGGAGTTATAGATTGGCCCACCAGGGTTCTAAATGATTAGCAACATGTATGCCATTTATAACATATAATTAATAATAATTTAATATTATTCATTTTGCAATTTGATACTGAAATTGAGGTCAGGTTCCCATTGAACCCTTAACACTGAGTCCACCAGCAGCCATTGGGTTTTCTGCCTCTATGCAACGCCCAACATGGAATAGGGATTACAAAGAAATAGTGATGTTGTGCTTTTGTGCCATTTGATGACTTCAAATTGGAGAATCTGAAATGTTCTCCCATTTTTCCCCAAAACATTTCCTATGTCCAGGGGCGTAACTACAGAGGAAGCAGGCGGTGCAGCTACAGAGGGGCCCAGGGGGTATATGGACCCCATGAGGCCCTAATAAATGAGCAATTTCAACATATTTTGGTAAAACAGGGCAACCTCTGGATATGTTGGGGTCCCTAAAATTTTGCTATGGGGCCCAGGAACATCTAATAATGCCACTGCCTATGTCCTTCTAAAAGAACTAATGGATTTCACTAGGCTTTGAAGCTGGGAACAACAATAAAATGGGCCAAAAATGGAAAAAATGGAAGGATTTCTGATAATTCTGTACCGGATTAGTTATTATTGCTGAAGTTTTGGAGCAATTAAAATTCATCTCCGGATGACTTGGAACGAGGGCAAAGAGGAACAGGGCACCTTTTGCCAGGGCTCAATTAGTTGAGCCATTAAAATAATTTTCCAGGGACACCACTATCCAAAAATAGAATAGTTCATGCAAATTAGGGAGTTGTCAAGTGCAAATAGTCTGGATACAAATGGATCCTGAACATGTCTGATGAAGGGGTCTGTCCCCAAAACTTTACATCATTGACGCAATAAACGGGCAAGGGTTCGCCCGTCTTTACTTTTCAGCCATTGTGTGTTGGTTTTTGGCTTACAATTAATTGTGGGAGAGGTGCTGACCTCTCTAACCATAACAAGGCTTTTCTTCTATATGAGAGAGGCAGGGGGAAAGAGAATAATTGGTTCTTCATGCTGCCTGAATATCAGGATATCAGTATTCAGCTTCAACTTCTAGGTTTTTCTGCAGGAAGACCCACAAGTCCAGCCAAGCTATCTAGTTAACTGCTCAGGCTCACTTCTCCCTATTTCTTCATTCCTGAATCAGTTGCCCCCTACCCACGGTTTATACCCAAACACAAGTGAATGGAAGAACATGGCTGAGATTTCACACGTAAAGGTTAAACCCTTCTGTGATCTTTCTCCCTGCAATGCCTTCCCGCCAGCTAGAATCTAACCGGCGGGTTGGCACTCAGATCCATTCGTTTTCCGAAGTCGTCCAAAGTTTCCTCGTGAGGCAACTTAGGACGACTTCGGAAAACGAAACGCTCAGAGTGCCATCTTTGTATGGTGTAGACAGTAATATGATCAGTCTGCTCACTGTGCTTAGATAGTCAGTCTTATGGAAGTGAATAAATGAATTAAAAAGCGTAGATATTTCAGTTTAGCTGCTTCTCTGAATTTCTAGACAGCAGCAGGGAAGGTGCTTCTTTATCACCTACAGTTGTGAAGTTACGGCAGGAGGTGGGGTGCGGGGAGTCAGAACTGCCGCTTAATAGTTCTTCATAAGCCTCGGCACAAAGGCAGACAAAGGAAGGAGCCGCTCTCTGTGCATTTCCTAAAGACATATTGAGGCTGAAAGATGGAGTACCAACCCACGGATCTCTGTGTTAAAGGCAATTATTTTATGCTAATTTTACCTAACTGGGAAATCCATCAAGATGCATGTCTCCGTCTCTCCATACTATAAATAGAGATATTTCCATTCTCTGTGGGGAAAGGAATTATGCATTCCTTTATGTAAAGCCACTGGGAAGCTTGAAACTCCTACCCATTAAGGTTTTAAAGACTATACACCCGTTAATACACCTATTCCATGTATTTATCCTTTATAGACAAGAGATTGTAGATTGTAATTTTGTATCTTATAGTCTTATATGTAGCACCATGGGATCTGGAGGAACATTATTTCGTTTCCACTATGTACTGTATCACTTGTATGTGGTTTTAATGACAATAAAACCCACTTGACTTGAGATTGAGTGGGTGTAACATATTCCATATTTATAGATTTGTCAACTGGTACATTACCCCAAATACTTTCTTCAGTCTATAAGGCACTGGTTGGGAAAGTCAAAACAAGCCGCCATGTTTCAAGATAATGTGTCCACCCAGTGTCGGACTGGGACACCAAGGGCCAACCAAAAAAAACTTAGACCTGGGACCCACCCAAAAACCTTAGACTGGTGGCCCACCAAAAAACCTTAAACCAGGGGCCAACCAAAAAACCTTAGACCAAGGGCCAACCAAAAGACTTTCAACAAGGGGCCCACCAAAAAAACCTTAGACCAGGGGCCAACCGAAAAACCTTACACCAGGAGCCAACCAAAAAACCTTAGACCGGGGACCCACTCTCTATTATTCTTCATCTCCTCACTCAAACTCTATTCTCCTAGTCTCTTTTCTTTACATACTATAATCTATTATTTCATCTATTTAGCCTCTTTGTTCTCATAGAAATAGGGAATGGCCATGAAATAGGCCAAATATTTAGCGGCATGAGGGGCCACTGACACCTGGTATCCCAGTGAGCCAGTCCAACACTGTGTCCACCAGAGTTGGTTTAAGGGCTCCTCTTGGCTTCTCTACACATTGCTCAATAATAAGGGCCCCATGGGCCCCCCTGCAGCCGCAGGGTCTGCTTCCTTTGTAGTAATGCCCCTGACCCTTTGCATATATCATTTTCTGCTACTTTTTCCTGCTTTTTTTTGTTGTGGAGGAGTAATTATTTCGATACCGTCCTGCAGAACACACTAAAAAATCCTTTCCTTTTAATAAAGATATAAGGTCACACAGCCGGGAGAAATACTCAATAATGTGTCCCTCTCAGGTTTACTTGCTGTCCTTTCCATCATAAAAGAACTTTGTTAATAATTTAGCAGCGCGTTCCCCATGTAATGGCTTCCTGGCAATGTCAGCATAAACTCTAGGACAAGGACTCACCAGAAGTTACTGCCCAACTGGATTGTTCGCCTTTGCGTTAACTTTTAGTATGACGTAGAGATCGATATTCTGAAACAATTTGCAATTGGTTTTAATTTTTTACCATTTATGGATTTATTTAGCGGCTCTATAATTTGAGATTTCAGCCATCCGGGGGTAGGGTTTAAATTAACCTAGCAACTTTGCATCAAATGGAATAAGAGACAGGAATATGGATAGGAGAGGCCGGAATAGAATGCCGAGGAATAAAAAGTAGCAACACCAATACATTTGTAGCTTTACCGAACATTTGTTTTCTTAGATGGGGTCAGTGACCCCCGTTTGGAAGCTGGAAAGGTTCAGAAGAAGGAGGCACATAATTCAAAAACTATATAAAAAGAAATAATGAAGACCAATTTAAAAGTTGCTTAGAACTGGCCATTCTATAACACACTAAAAGTTAACTTAAAGGTGGACCACCCCTTTTAAGGAGAACTAAAGTCTAAAGCAGTATAGGCCCAGGCCTTTGTGGCTTTCCCACAAATCCAGGCCTATCAACAAGGTCGGACTGGGGGCTAGAGACCCACCGGGTTGCTGTCTCAGGGGCCCTCCTCCAGCCCCCGCCCCTGGTGCAAAGTCCCCTCTGTGCCCCCAGCCCCTGTCGCAACCTGCCTCCAGCCGGTCCATCTGCCTCCTCTCACTTGCGTGTGCGCGCCTGCGTGTGTACCTTTTTTTGTTCAAGAGTCCGGGGCAGGAGAGGGAGGTCTGGAATGGAGTGGGTCTGGGCAGTGGTGTAACTAGATATTGCTGGGCACCACAGCAAATTATTTTTCAGGCCCCATTTATGTCTAGAGGTTGACTTGTTTTACCAATATTTATTTAAAATGTATATGAATTAGGGTCTCGTGGGGCCCTTTTACCTCCCGGGCCCCCCTGCAGCCGCAGGGTCTGCTTCATCTGTAGTTACGCCTATGGGTCTGGGATGACCCACAAGAGCCAGGGCCCACCGGATTTTCTCCCGGTGTCCCGCCAGCCCAGTCCAACCCTGCCTGTCAACAGTAGCTCCCCATCTTTGATCATGTCAGTCTATCTTTCGAGTGTCAGTGACTTTGCACATGCTCAGTTTACTCTGGACATTACAAATCAAGCATACAATAAAGTTATAACAGGCATACAGAGCTATGCTGCATAATGCAAGATAGTCTGTGTACATGCAAACAAGTACCCTGGAATACCAACAAATGCATGCACAATGCCAAGGATGGCTTGAACCAGAATACCTTGCATTAAAATAAGCCTTGTGAGCACTAGGGGTTTGGGAATCACTAACCTCCTATCAAGATCATTGAAAATCAAATTGCACAGCTCTGAAACACGAGCATACAATTCTCAAGGCCACATGGATCAAGCGATCACTTTTCCAGTTTGCACTTTTTGTGACTCAGATTGCTTTCTATGAAAACGGTCTCTGGAGAGTTTACTTAAAAGCAGGCGTGACCTTGGCATGGAATCTCTTATCCTTTTAACATCATATGTGTGCCTACGCAAGCCGCAATCTGGCATTTAAATGTGTCAAATGTGAAAAGGCCATGATTTGTTTTGTGTATAGAGCTCGGATCTCCTAAGATACCAACCAGCGTGAATCACAATGAAAGTGAATGCATGTGCCGTAGAGCAGCCGACTAGATTAGCCTTTTTTATGGGAAGCTTAGGAGTGTTTGAGATTTATCTATTGTGACTAGATAAAGTCCTAGGGTAAATGAAGTGCAACGTCTACACAATGCTTGAACGTGGAACACTGGCAGCTTTATATCTTCTACCCAAAGGGGGAAAATCATTACCCAGTGTTACTGTATGTTATCTAGAGAATAATATTATCCCTCCCCCTTAAAATATAAGGATATTAGATGTCCATCACCATATAAAGTCATTGCAAGTCCTGTGACATGTGATATCACCAATTATAACTGATTATTTCACTAAGAATTGTTGAAGAACTCTTGGAACAGTAAAAACAAACCTTCTGGATTTCCAAAAGCCCACTTAGATGGAGACATCAGGAGAAGGACACATCTATGACTGAAGGTTGATGCTTTGCATTGATATATTGAGCGGTGTGCTCCTAAAAGGGGCAGCCAAGGTTCCCTTACCTTCCTTTCTGTAGTAGAGGATCTCCAGCTTACGCTCCTCCGACCCCAGCAGAGCTTGAGTAAGTTGGGTGATGCTGCTGTTTGTTGTCTCTGGACCGGTCAAAAAGTCGCACGTGCAGGGTCTCTGCATGACCTCCACCCTTGAGTACCCAAACATGTCGCAGAAACCATCATTGCAGTATATAATGGAACAGTTGTCCATTTGGGCATTGGCAATCAGAAACTTGCGACCTGCAAGAAGAAAGAAGGGATTTATAACATTTTACAGTAGAACGTGTTTTTTTAACCAAGGGTATGGATATAGGCAGTACAGATAATTATCTATCTATATATATTTGCTAAACATCAGCATGAGATAGACAAAGAAAACCTGAATAATAGCTGTGGTTTCATCTGTATTTTTCTGTTGAGCACCATTTCTACCCTTATTTAGCCCTTTTGTATGGTGAAACTGTATCCTCTCTTATACACAAAAGAACTGCTTGAAGCAGATTGTAAACTTTTACAGATAGCAAACACCATCTGTCTTTTCTGCAGAGCCCATTTTTCATACAGTATGGACTTACTCAGAAATACAGCATCACGCAGTCTACACCTGAGGAGATTGTCTCACAATAAAGCTACTCAGGGATCATTGCTGTGAAAGCTAACAGAAGGTAACTGTAATATTGAGATTAATCCCCATGGCTCAATTGCAGTGTCGGACTGGGACACCAGGGGCCCACCCAAAAACCTTAGACCTGGGGCTCACGATCAGTTCTATTATTCTTCCTCTCCTCACTCAACCTCCTAGTCTCTTTTCTTTACATACTATAATCTATTATTCCATCTATTTAGCCTCATAGAAATAGGGAATGGCCATGAAATAGGCCAAATGTTTAGCAGTATGAGAGTCCACTGACACCTGGGCCCACCGGGAGTTTTCCTGGTATCCCAGCGGGCCAGTATCACTGCTCAATTGCCTTCATATTGTCACTCTTTCAGTTTGGTTGCTGGTGTTAAACCAAACCTGAATATGTTCTGGCTTAATGACCATCTACACATGGCAATACTTTATTCCTATCAACTAGAGTTCTTTTATTAAGGTTGATCATTGGTCTGCTTCCTCTAAAATCACAGTGTTTGACATTGGCATGCTAAGACTCTCATGAGCCCCAGTGCAATGCCTGAACCCATACCCCAAAGACCATTGATTCTAAAGCCCACCTTTTTTATCCCCCATACCACTCAACCAGTACCACACACCCTTTCTTAATTTATATTCTTTAGAAACCCTTTAGATTCTTGTCTTATTTCTGAAACAAATGGGGTTCCTGTCTATACCAACACTGATCTCCCAGTTATTTTGGACCAGAGAATGGCTACAGAACCCAGGATTGCCACTCTACAGCTGAAGTGAACTGCTACAAACCAGTGGTGTTACTACAGGGGATGCAGAGGGTGCAATCCCACCTGGGCCAGCACCCCCTCTGGGCCCTCTAGACACTTGTGCCGACTGGAATCTGGCACAAAATTGCATCCCAAGAGGGGTTGGGGGGCCTAGTCTGCACCCGGTCCCCCAAGTTACTGCTACAAACGATTGTTAGTGCTCCCCAAGGCACCAACTATGAGTCCATATATGTAACTGCCTAACAAATCTTTGTTTTGTAGAATGGGACAAAGTGGTAGTGATATTAAATTAGTCCAAAATAGGGATCTTTATCTCGTTCGATATGTTTTCTCATGGGTAGAGAAAAGATCATCCATCCATTGTTAATTGCTGCCACTGTATTGTATATACTCTCTCCCCACCAGATAGGAAAGTGCTTTCCTCGTATTCATCTGACCAAGGTAAGAAGAACCTCACAGAAGCCACAGAATGAGCTCAGCCAGTTTCAGCCTTTAATGGTACCGCAAAAGGCTTTTATTGCCATGCCATGTTCGCCTGGCTGTTCACATTTAGGACGGTAATTTTGTTTGCTTCAGTTTTGCATTAATAGCTGTTAGAGCTTTTATTGTTATCAGAGCTTTTGGTCAGAAATTGCTTGAACAAAACATTCGTACCGCACGGACGAGAAGCGTTGGGGGAAGAACAAGGCTCACCAGGGACAGGTGATGAGAATAATGAACAATAAATGTGAGAGTTCTTGATCAACGTGGGGATAAGAGTGTGCAAAACACTTCGATACACTAATGCTGTTTTTCTAAGTCATAGTTTAACATTTACCATACACAGAGATCTATTTATAAAGCTTTGATGCCCTAAAACTGGTCAAAGTTTCCCGATTTTTTCCTTTTTTTTGTTTCTTATTTCGTATAAATAAATAAATTATTCCAATGCAACTTTGGTCAACTTTTCTGTTAGTTTATGACTTTCCTAATATAACAAGAATATTACTAAGCTACATCAGACTTTGTTTCTCTTGAGGAAGTGGCCGGTAGCCACAAAACGCGTAAAGTGGGCAGCCTACAATATGTTCTGGACACGCCTTTACCATTTGATGATTCTTTAATAAATTTCTATTTTTTAACAGACGAATAATTGGCTCCTTTGGTGCTCAATTTTTTTCTTGTGCTCTATATCAGCGGGTGTCAGGGAGCCGGGAGCTCCCTCCAGGGAGGTAGTCAGGATCAAGGAGGATGTAAGGTCACGGTATCCAAAGGATTAATCAAGATACAAGGTCAAAGTCCAGGCAAGAGTTCAATGGCAGGCAGATCAGGATCAAATAACAAGAGTCCAGTCAGGAGGTCAAAACCAAGGCAGGAGCAGGAATCAGGAATACAGGAACCCAGGTTCAGGGAAGCAAAACCTATTCTTGGGCGCCCTTCTGGTGTCCTGGGTGCCCTTTTATAGTTGAGTTTGGCGCCATAGTGACGTCACTGGCGTCCTTACGCCGGCGTGCTTACGCAAGCGTCGGCGTTGCGGCGCTGGCATCCCAGCGTCCACGTGGGCGCCGCCATTTTGGATTCTTCGTCGCCGGGAGCAGACGCGTCATTCATGCTCCCGGCGGCCTTGACAGCGGGTTCGCAACGGGTGGTTCATCATTTCACTTTTTTTATGGCGACAAAACGAAATATTTCATTAACATTTCCTTCTCTGTCTCAAAAAGACTTTCTCATTACTCCAGTATCACCAGAAACCTCTTTGGAGCTTTACAAATTGGCATTTCCAACCTCAGTAGTAAAGTGGTAGCTCAGGCTATAGTTCTGAAGTAATTCGGAAGATATGGCTCAGACTGTTACATTTGATTTTGGAGGATAATGGCTGCAAGTGTTGGACTTCTCAGGAAGAAGCATGGAAGCCAAATATTCTTCAGTAGAGGCAGTTACTTCCAATCTATGGTGGCCATTCTTATCCAGCATCCATTTCCCAAGTATTGGCAGGGAAAGCTGCCCATTTTTGATGACCATGGCTTAACGGAAAGGTCTAAAGGTCTCTTTTGTGCCAACAAATAGGCACTTTTTCATTTCTGGCTCAATGAATAACAAAAACATTCTTTTTTTGCAATAGAAACTTGCACAATGGTGTATGTATGGATTTGAGTAGGGCAGAAGAGGTCCATACCATGAGATTCTAAAATAAAGTTTGGCTGGGAGCTTGTGGATGATGGAGAGTCTGGGAATTCCATAGGCAATTGGAAAATATATTTTCTGAACAACTCTGCTCATCAACAATAGACTGTGTTGAGTTGACATGAAGATCTGGCTGAGACGGGCCTTATTGTGCATTGAGGGTAATGTATATGTAGGGTAAAACAGAAACATATATTGTGTGAAAGAATTAGAGAGAATTCAGCATTGTATGTACAGGTATGGGACCGGTTATCCAGAATGGTCGGAACCTGGGTTTTTTTTCTGGATAACAGATCTTTCCTGCAAACTTGTAGTCTGAAGAGGGTGAAAGCCTGTACGAGTGTTTGTCAATGGCTGGGCAGAGAAAGGAACATCTTGTTTTTAGAAACCACATATTTATGGGGACTAAGGAAGTGGGTATGAGCCCGGTGTAATTATTTCATAATGTACTTTAGAGATATGGTCACGAGGGACTTCTTCACTGCAATGTAAAATGGATTTTGGAGCAGTGATGATATTTCTTTCTGCTCTAGAAATATTTTGTTTAAAATAGCCATACAGGATGCAATTACAGATCTGGGACTGTGGTCTGAATATCAGGATTAAGTTCAGGACAAGTGAAAAAGATCTGTGTGTCATAAGCACCACTGGGGTGAGAGAAACAAGAATGAGATTTGATAAGAGAGCCCAAAAAAAAAAAAGGCAATGGAAAGAGAATGGAAAAGCAGGATCAAGACTTAACTCGCAAGGCACATTCACAGACAGATCAATAGCAAAGGAGGGACTGTGTAATAAAAGTGACACTAGAGGTGGAATTGGACGGAGAGGAGAAGATGTTTAATGTTACAAAAAGGACTAGGGGGTAGGAACATAATAATATTTGAAGGTGTTTTTCAGAATTGAGTGTCATTTGGAAGTCAGTAGCTGTCAAGGTATTCAGGGTCACAGCGTGGTTACTCATGAAACTGTCTAACCCGAGAATGCTCTAAAAGAAATGGGAAGATTCTAACAAACTGTTAAGGTAAAATAACGTACTAATGTTGTTTTAGCAAGTGAAGGAAGGAATGATATTTTATAGCTAGAATCTCATCAAGAAGATAGGATCTGTGCAGCTGCTGGGACAGAATGCTCTGTTATACAGATAGCTAGAATCTCAGCTGCCATAAAGCAGGGCAGGACTGCTGCTTACAATGGGGATCAGATAGGATCTGTGCAGCCACTGGGACAGAATGTTCTGTTATACAGATAGCTAGAATCTCAGCTGCCATAAAGCAGGACAGGACTGCTGCTTACAATGGGGATCAGATAGGATCTGTGCAGCCACTGGGTCATAATGCTCTGTTATACAGATAGCTAGAATCTCAGCTGCCATAAAGCAGGACAGAACTGCTGCTTACAATGGGGATAAGATCTGTGCAGCCACTGGGACAGAATGTTCTGTTATACAGATAGCTAGAATCTCAGCTGCCATAAAGCAGGACAGGACTGCTGCTTACAATGGGGATCAGATAGGATCTGTGCAGCCACTGGGACAGAATGTTCTGTTATACAGATAGCTAGAATCTCAGCTGCCATAAAGCAGGACAGGACTGCTGCTTACAATGGGGATCAGATAGGATCTGTGCAGCCACTGGGTCATAATGCTCTGTTATACAGATAGCTAGAATCTCAGCTGCCATAAAGCAGGACAGAACTGCTGCTTACAATGGGGATAAGATCTGTGCAGCCACTGGGACAGAATGCCCTGTTATACAGATAGCTAGAATCTCAGCTGCCATAAAGCAGGACAGGACTGCTGCTTACAATGGGGATCAGATAGGATCTGTGCAGCCACTGGGACAGAATGTTCTTTTATACAGATAGCTAGAAACTCAGCTGCCATAAAGCAGGGCAGGACTGCTGCTTCCAATGGGGATCAGATGGGATTGGTGCAGCCACTGGGACAGAATGTTCTGTTATACAGATAGCTAGAATCTCAGCTGCCATAAAGCAGGACAGGACTGCTGCTTCCAATGGGGATCAGATAGGATCTGTGCAGCCACTGGGACAGAATGCTCTATTATACAGATAGCTAGAATATCAGCCATAAAGCAGGGCAGGACTGCTGCTTACAATAGGGATTAATTATATATCTTAGTTGGGATCAAGTAGAAGGTACTGTTTTATTATTACAGAGAAAAAGGAAATCGTTTTTAAAATCTGGATTATTTGGATAAAATGGAGTCTATGGGAGATGGCCTTTCCGTAATTCAGAGCTTTCTGGATAACATTTCTGGATAACAGATCCCATATTGAATCGCCATAACAGGCCTGTGCTTTCTACAGTTACACTAATACATTCATGCCAATGGGGATCACTTATAACAGACATCAGGGCAGAGCCATAGGGACAATAACATCAGGTTTTACTTGGCGACATCATGAGATTATAGAATTTGGCTTCTGATTGGATGAAGCCGGAAGATCGACTCAGCCTGATGTCTGTAAATTTCACTTCGGAAATGGGCCTGGGTATTAGAATTATCCAATTTCATCTAAAAGCTCCTTAGTGCCCTATTAGGCCAGCGGTGCTTGGAAAGAAATTGTTTTCATATTAAGGAAACGCGCATTTCTCCGAAGATCAGAAATAAGTGTTTGTGCCATAGAAAAGATATGAAGAATATCATTGTTTTTGCAATTTTGCAATCGGTTTTCATTTTTTATTATTTGTGGCTTTTGAGTTATTTAGCTTTTTATTCAGCAGCTCTCCAGTTTGCAATTTCAGCAGTCTGGTTACTGGGGTCCAAATCCCCCTAGCAACCATGCACTGATTTGAATAAGAGACTGGAATACGAATAGGAATAGAAACAGGAGTAATAAAAAGTAGCAATATCAATACATTTGTAGCCTTACATAGCATTTGATTCTTAAAGGGGAGCTCCACCTTTAAGTTAACAGTTAGTATGTTATAGAATGGCAAATTCTAAGCAACTTTTCAATTGGTCTTCATTTTTTCATTTTTTTTTTTTTTTTTATAGTTTCTGAATTATATGCCTTCTTCTGCTGCCTCTTTCAAGCTTTCAAATGGGGTAACTGGCCCCATCTAAGAAACGAATACAGGTATGGGATCTGTTATCCGGAAACCCGTTATCCAGAAAGCTCGGAATTATGGAATGGCCGTCTCCCATAGCCTCAATTTTAATCAAATAATCCACATTTTTAAAAAGGATTTCCTTTCTCTCTGTAATAATAAAACAGTAGCTTGTACTTGATCCCAACTAAGATATAATTAATCCTTATTGGAGGCAACACGAGCCTATTGGGTTTATTTCACCAAACACCCAACACAGTGATATTACACATGCCTAATAAGCAACACGTGCATGAAATGTGTAAGGCTCTTTGCGCCTGCTACAACATCTCCTTATTTCGCTATGCCTGGTCTCGGAGCAAATAAGATACTTTGTAACAATTTTGAGATAAGCAAATACGTTATTGTAACAATTTAGATAAGGAGGTCCCTTGGGAAAACTTAGACTTACAGCTTAAAGGACAATTCACCTTCATTAGCAAAACTGTATAAACTGGATAAAAAAAACACAGAAATATGTTCAAACATTCATTAGCTGCCAAATTTTGCAAAATGAACATGGTAATTAGCCACAAAAATGGGTGTGGTCAAAAAAATAATTTTTTGTCCCTTTTTTTATTTCCAAAATGTTGGGAGGTATGTTCAGTCACTCTTTACTGCAAGTTGGAGTGATATCACCCTTTCCCCCCAGCAGCCTAACAACAGAACAATGGGGAGGTAACCAGATAGCAGCTCCCTAACACAAGATAACAGCTGCCTGGTAGATCTAAGAACAACACTCAATAGTAAAATCCAGGTCCCACTGAGACACATTCAGTTACATTGAGTAGGAGAAACAACAGCCTGCCAGAAAGCAGTTCCATCCTAAAGTGCTGGCTCTTTCTGAAAGCACATGACCAGGCAAAATGACCTGAGATGCACCTACACACCAATATTACAACTAAATACACTTGCTGGTTCAGGAATGACATTTTATATTGTAGAGGGAATTATTTGCAGTGTAATTTAGAAATAAAAAATACAGCATAAAAATCATGAAAGAATCTTTTATGTATTGTGGAAAAGTAAGAGTTAACTCTTTGTCTGAGCAGGTGTTGGAGAGGTTAATGTACAAGCCCAGCTGACAAGAGCGATCATCCTAGCCATGTAAAGCGCCCGCCTGATTCCTGTGAGTGCAGTGCCAGCCATCTGTTCCCTTTACCGCTGGTTGTAATTAAATGGACAAGTGAAAGAGCGGTGAGACTTCAGCTGGCGCAGCATTAACGCCTGTCACCTGTGCTTCTACAGAATCCTGAGAGGGTCATCCATCAAGGTCCCCGGCGCTGTTAAACCAGCGCGGTATTACGCCATTCGGCTCGGCAGAAAAGAAGGTGCCCTGCCAGCTGGAGAATAAATTCCTTCCACCAACCGATAAGCTGCTGCTGCTGCTGCTGGGAGAGGTCATTTAAAATAATTACGCAGAATTAATAAGGAGCTTCAGCTTCGGTATATAAAAATAAGTCCTGTGCCCATAGGCATTAGTTGTCCTTTAGTTAACCCTTTAAACATCAGTGGTTGGCACTGGCGAATTTGTCCCGTTTCGATTTGCCGAAAATTTGTGAATTTCCCGCGAAATTCGCGAAACATCAAATAATTTGCGAAACTCTGACGCTGGTGGGCATCCGAATAATGTTCATGTCAGTTTCTAAAAACTCCCCGAAACTTGAAATTCGACCAATCTAAATTTATTATTAAAATCAAATTATATCTAACTCGGATGAATGGAATCTACCCGAAAACTCGAATTGAGTTCAAATCGGATTTGATTCTGATTTTAAAAACATGTCAGGAAGGCTGCAAACAACTCCAAATTGATCCCTGGACCTCTCCCATTGACATAAACAGCAATTCGGCAGGTTTTGGGTGGCGAAAAGTCGAATTTGAGGGCCAGAGTAGGATCTCGAAAATCAAATTCGAATTTTTAAAAAATAACTCCCTGGTCGACAGTTTTGATCATAAAAAAATTAGAATTTCGAATTAAAATTTTCAATTAAAACCCTTGATAAATCTGCCCCATAGGATCAGAGGTGCCAGCACGTGGCAACTTATTTAAAGGGTGGTTCACCTTTCAGTTAACTTTCAGTATGTTATAGAATGGATAATTCAAAGCAACTTTTAAATTGACATACATTTTTAATTTTTTATGTATATTCTTTAATTATTTGCATTTTTTTACTTGTTGGCAGGGCCTACATCCAAGGGGGCCCGTGTGACCAGAGGGCTAATTATTGGGGTCCCCTGTGGGATGGCCCTGCTAGCCTACAAGTATGGGGATCCCATTATTACTGATAGTGGCCTTGGTGCAAAAGGGTCCTGATATTACCCGGTCTGCTCCGGAGCATGAGCAATGTTTTGCGGTCTAAAATGTGCTGTACCCTATAGAGCAGCCCCTTGATGTTGGCACTGACAGCTTTGCAGTTTAAACCTAATTTAAAGCAACAGTCACCCCCCAGACCATCGGCCCACCTGCTATAATGTCTCAGATCTTGTTTGATCCAGGGCCTTTTATTTCCAGATCAGAGCGAACACTTATCAGTTACATCAAATAGACTGCTACACAAGGGAATCAGTGATGGAGCCATGATCCCAGTTGGGGACAAGTGGAGCAGATACCAGTTCTGCTCTCTAAGGGTCAGGGCACATGCTCAGATTCGGGGAGATTAGTCGCCCGTAGATAAATCTCCTCTTCTTTGGGGCGACTAATCTCCCCGAACTCTCTCCAGCCGGCTAGAATGTTAATTCTTTGGTGGGATGGCACTTGGATTGCTTCGATTTCCGAAGTCGCCCAAATTTTCCTTGTGGGGCAATTTCGGGCGACTTCAGAAAACAAAGCGCTCCGAGTGCCATCCCCTGTGCTCTGTACGGCGCTAGGGGGTTTGAAGTCTCCAGTCTTGACAGGATTATATTACCATACAGGGCAGTTTGTCCTTTGATTATAGAGAAATTTATTTTTCAAATAAAAGCAGAGGAGATGGGGAGGAAAGTTAATTCAGGTGGATGAAAGTGACTTGGAGTTGGGAAGCGAATGACAAGAGGTAAGTTTCTGGCAAAACTGCTGAGAAACCTGCTGATAGAATGCAAATAGCTGACAGTACCTGTGTGGCCCCTGAGGGTGCAGAGGAAGGAGCCCCCATGGAAATCAGAGATTCAGAGCCCATTGCTGAGACTGTTACGGCGCTGGTTTGTAGGCCTCCAGCTGTGCAAGGGAATGTGCAAGGGAATGTGCAAGGGAATGTGCAAGGGAATGTACAAGGGAATGTACAAGGGAATGCAGCCTGCAGAGAGCAGAGCCTTAATTCACCTGTACCTGCACACCTGTGTGGGTTGGGGGAGGGGCACACAGAGGCTGCAGTGGCAGGTGAGGAGGAGAGATACCTGCAATACTGACACTACCCCAGTGTGTGTGTTACCCCTGAGAAGAGGGGGAGCACTGGGAGACTGGAGTGAATGGCCACGGCACAGACTATGAGCTGGTCTGGGGAAAACTGGCAACTGGAATTGCGCAGGGGACTCTGAAGGAGAAGAAAGGCCGGAGGTAAGGAGCCACATGGTTATGATGAACACTCTGATAATGCTGCTGCTGTTGTTGTGTGTGTGGAACTGTAACTCTCTGCAGTGCAGTGGAAAAGCAGCTTGTTGATCCAGTGATGATGCCTGAGCCTGTCAGTGCTATGGAGAAATGAGAGCTGGAAAGAGACCGTGAGAAAAGACTGAGTAATATTACATTTGCTAAAGGGGAAGTAGGAGCAGAGTGCAGCATTGAACAGAGAATGGGAGGAGCTTGAGGAGGAAATGATTCACTAATTAACCCCTGTGCAGAGACTTACAGCAATAGAGACCACTTTGTGCCAATGAACTCAAAATCTTCCCAAAAATCCTTTGCCTCAGTTCCTGACATCCCATAATAAGTCTGATTTGATTCACTTGTGTGACTGTGAAGAGGGAGGGGTGCGTATGGGGGGAATGGAGGGGTGCGTATGGGGGGAATGGAGGGGTGCGTATGGGGGGAATGGAGGGGTGCGTATGGGGGGAATGGAGGGGTACGTATGGGGGAATGGAGGGGTGCAAATGGGGGAATGGAGGGGTTGCGTATGGGGGGAATGAATGTGAGAAAGGCAGTTTGTGAATGGGGAGATGAGGGTTTGAGGGGGGCATGTTGGGGGTGGAAGGGAATGTAACTGAGCAGAATTAAGAAAGCAAAACCATCTGGGAGAGGAGGAAGTTTTTTTTTTTTTTTTACAAGGCAGGAGGAGGGTTGGGGTTTTGTTGACACCCCAGTATTAAAAGGTGTAATGTGGTTAAAATCCAGTTGGTGGGGGAAAAGTGGGGTGAAAATGTCAGGGAGTAAATGCATTTCCAGGTATCTAATCAAATAATCAATGTAACAATCACCTTTAAGCAGCAGTCCTGCCCTGCTTTATGGCTGCTGAGATTCTAGCTATCCTTATAACAGATTTGGACCTACAGTAAATACAGTGCAAGAATCTGAGCTCTTCCCAGGATAATTCTAGTGCTGTTTAAAAATGAGAATTTCTAAACACTAGATATAGCTAATAGCACTGATAAAAGGGAACCCAAACAACATAGTAATCATTAAGGAAAATTCTAGGATGATTGACAGCTTGTATCATCAGCCGTAACAAAAAAAAAAGTTAATTAAAAAAACCCACATAGACGCATTGTTCCTTCGCTCGCTGGTTGGAAACATGATGTAGCACATATGTTTTAAAATACCCATGTGAACGAGCAGTAAGGATTCCTCATTAACAAGCTTTGCATTCTCTGGATACTCATGAACAGACTGGGATTATGGCCGTCGGCCAGGAGTGATCACACAGCGATGCTGAGAGGTCTCGCTACAAACAATCAAAGGCAGATCATGTCCCAAGCCTGTCTGTAGCTCTCGGCTGAATTGAGTGTATGAGGCTTGCAGGGGGTTCCTCTAATACAGTGGTCCCCAACCAGTGGCTCGTGAGTAACATGTTGCTTACCAACCCCTTGGATGTTGCCCTCAGTGGCCTCAAAGCAGGTGATTGTTTTTGAATTCCGGGCTTGGACACAAGTTTTGGTGCATAAAAACCAGATGTACTGCCAACCAGAGCCTCCTGTAGGCTGCTAGTCCACATAGGGGCTACCAATAGCCAATCACAGCCCTTATTTGACACCACCCAGGAACATTTTCCATGCTTGTGTTGCTCCCCAACTCTTTTTACATCTGAATGTTGCTCACGGGTGAAAAAGGTTGGGCACCCCTGCCTTAGATGTTGCTCCCAGTGGCCTCAAAGCAGGAGCTTCTTTTTGAATTCCTGGGTTTGGGGCAAGTTTTGGTTGTATAAAAACCAGGAGTACTGTCAAACAGAAACTCCTGTAGGCTACCAGTTCACATAGGGGATGTCAATCACAGCCCATGATTGGCACCCCCAGAAACTTTACATACTTGTGATTAGGGATGCACCGAATCCAGGATTCAACCTTATTCAGCAGGATTTGGATTCGGCTGAATTCTTCTGCCCGGCCGAACCGAATCCTAATTTGCATATACAAATTCGGATTTGGTTCGGTATTCGGCCGAATCTTTAGCAAAGGATTCGGGGGTTTGGCTGAATCCAAAATAGTGGATTCGTTGCATCCCTACTGGTGACGCTCTGCGACTTTTTCTTACATTTTAATGTGGCTCACAGGTAAGAAAGGTTGGGGATTCCTGGTCTAATAGAAGGGACATTGCGGGTGTGGATACAATGAATGTATGATGTGTTAAACACTAGTATTTTTGAGATATTCTGGCCACTGGATCTGTGTTGTGGGGGAAACGCAATAGGCGACTATTGCAAAAATAGGCGGCATTTAAAGGGGGTGGTTTACCTTTAAGTTAAATTTTAGTATGTTAGACAGTGGCTAATTTTAAGCTCCTTTTTTAAATTATTTGCGTTCTTCTTCTTCTGACTCTTTCCAGGTTACAATGGGGGTCACTGACCCCATCTTAAAAAAAAATGCTCTGTAAGGCTACACATTTATTGTTATTGCTACTCAACTTTTTATTCAGGCCTCTCTCCTCTCTCCCAGTCTATTATTTAAATCATTGCATGGTTGCTAGGGTAATTTGGACCCTAGCAACCAGATGGCTGACATTGCAAACTGGAGAGCTGCTAAATAACACAAATAAAAACACAAATAATAAAAAATGAAAAACAATTGCAAATTGTCTCAAAATATCACGCTGTACATCATACTAAAAGTCAATTTAAATGTGAACAACCCTTTAAAGGAAAACTATACCCCAGAATATGCAAACAGGTTCTAGTCTGTGTGTGTTAATGTCTGTGAACTTGCCAGACTAGGGGTAGGCAATAGGGAAGGTAGATGCCTGGCGTCCCCCTATATACAGTATATGACTAGTATAAGGTATTGAAGTGTATGGAAATGGCCTATATAAGGTATATGGTTGATATGAGGCATTGACGTGTATGGGAAAAGCCCTAGATACAGTATATATTTAATATAAGGTATTGAAGTGTATGGGAAAAGCCCTAGATACAGTATATGATTGATACAAGGTATTGAAGTGTATAGGAATGGCCCAATATACAGTATATGATTGATACAAGGTATTGAAGTGTATAGGAATGGCCCAATATACAGTATATACAAGGTATTGAATGAAGTATAAAGGAATGGCCCAATATTCCATATATGATTAATATATGGGAATGGCCTTATGCAACTGCTTGACAGAAGTTATTAAAGCTGCAAAGAATCCTAAAAACATTATTTTCTGCTTGCTGTATAATGAAAATGGCAAGAAATTATACTAAATATGCAAATAAAACACATCATTGTGTTATTTATATCCCAGATCTCCTCTAGTTGTTTCTTGGAGCAGCTGTCTGTTTTTTAATGTATTTATGATTGTTTTTTTATGGTTAAATGTGTGAGTAAAAGAGGGGGGCATCATCCAAACCTCAATATATTATCACCGATTTACGGGATAATATATTCACAGAGGAACCCATAAAAAGAAAAGAGGTTCTGACACCCCACGGAAGCCAAAATCATTGACAATATATAGATCAGTTATGTATTCCATATTACAGGGCATTTGTCCTTAAAAGGAGTAGTTGTCGGTACTAAGAGAGAGGGGACCAGAGGGGTAAGCAGAAAAGGGAACAAAGCTAGGGGGGCGCCAGGCATATATCTTCCCTATTGACTACCCCTAGTCCGGCTATGTGAGTCCTATTCTAAGAGGAGAAGGAAAGTCATTTATACTATTTCATTCTCCTGCACACAGTGGTGTTACTACCAGGGGTGGCCCCTGCACCCCCAATGGGGGTCGTGTCCAGGGAGGGAAAGTACACAGCCAAAAGTATCCTTTTCTTTTTGTCTTTTTTTCCCTGTTCTTTACAGGCATTTAGAAACAGTGGGAGACTAAGAGGGGTGGAGATTGAAGTGTGCGTGCGCATGAGATGCCCTGTGTGACCTCAGTTACCCGATGTGTAATGGTAGGCAGGGAAATGGTGCCAGTTTAACTTAAGTTGGGGTATTTATACATAGAATTGCGACTGTGCCATCCTTGTATTCGTTTTGGGGTATTTATACATGGAATTGCGACTGTGCCATCCTTCTATTAGTTTTGGGGTATTTATACATGAAAATGCCACCTTGCCATCCTTCTATTAGTTTTGGGGTATTTTTACATGGAATTTCGACTGTGCCATCCTTGTATTCGTTTTGGGGTCTTTATACATGGAATTTCGACTGTGCCATCCTTTTATTAGTTTTGGGGTATTTATACATGGAAATGCCACCTTGCCATCCTTCTATTAGTTTTGGGGTATTTTTACATGGAATTGCGACTGTGCCATCCTTCTATTAGTTTTGGGGTATTTATACATGAAAATGCCACCTTACCATCCTTCTATTAGTTTTGGGGTATTTTTACATGGAATTTCGACTGTGCCATCCTTGTATTCGTTTTGGGGTCTTTATACATGGAATTTCGACTGTACCATCCTTTTATTAGTTTTGGGGTATTTATACATGGAAATGCCACCTTGCCATCCTTCTATTAGTTTTGGGGTATTTTTATATGGAATTTCGACTGTGCCATCCTTGTATTAGTTTTGGGGTATTTTTACATGGAATTGTGACTGTGCCATCCTTGTATTAGTTTTGGGGTATTTATACATGGAATTGTGACTGTGCCATTCTTCTATTAGTTTTGGGGTATTTATACATAGAATTGCGACTGTGCCATCCTTGTATTCGTTTTGGGGTATTTATACATGGAATTGAGACTGTGCCATCCTTCTATTAGTTTTGGGATATTTTTAAATGGAGTTGCGACTGTGCCATCCTTGTTTTTGTTTTGGGGTATTTTTACATGGAATTGCGACTGTGCCATCCTTGTATTAGTTTTGGGGTATTTATACATGGAAATGCCACCGTGCCATCCTTCTATGAGATTTGGGGTATTTATACATGGAAATGCCACCGCGCCATCCTTCTATGAGTTTTGGGGGGCCCAGTTGCAAATTTTCACACCAGGGCCCCTAGGTGTCTAGTTACGCCACTGACTGCGCATGCGTCTGCCCCAGTAAATTTTAAGAGCAAAGAAGTTAAGGAGACTGTCCCCGGGCTGGAGCAGTTTTCTGCTGACAGGAGCACCGACCCTGAGTGTCAGGTAAGTTAAAGGTGTGGTTCTCCTTTGAGTTCACTTTAAGTATATTATAGAATGACCAATTCTAAGCAACTTTACAATTGGTCATCATTATTTTTATTTTGTACAGTTTTTAAATAATTTGCCTTCTTCCACTGAATTTTCTCCCCTTTTAATTGGGCCTCACTGACCCCATCTAAAAGCAAATGCTCTGTAAGGCTACACATTTATTGTTACTTTTTATTATTCGTCTTTTTATTCAGGCCTCTCCTATTCATATTCCAGTCTCTTGTTCAAATCCGTGCATGGTTGCTAAGGTCATTTGGACCCTAGCAATCAGATTTCTGAAAGCGCAAACTGGAGAGCTGCTGAATAAAAAGCTTAATAACTCAAAAACCACAAATAATAATAAAAAAAAATTAAGCCAATTGCAAATTGTCATTTTGCATCATACTCAAAGATGAACAACCCTTTTAATACAGCCACTTGGGGCTGGGGGTGCCTAGTTTTTTCCCCCCTCAAGTATAAATAACTTTCTTACTGCTTAAATATTTTCTGCCCTCCCTGTTTAGCAGGACATGCTAAATTGCTCTCTGATATTTAAATCTGTCTAAGGGCTCTTACACACGGCTGTTTTTGCCTGCGCTCCCCTGCGTTGCGCTTTCTTCCGTTCAGCCGCAGGGGGATCGCAGGAGTAAACGCAGACGATTATTTTGAAGGAGGCTGTACTTACATAGACGCATGTAAGCGACAAACGCAGGTGAAATGCAACATGCTGCATCCCAACCATGCGTCTCTGTGAGTACAGCCTCGTTCAAAATAATCAACCGCGTCTACTCCTGCGATCCCCTGCGTCTGAACGGAAGAAAGCGCAACGCAGGGGATCGCAGGCAAAAACGGCCATGTGTAAGAGCCCTTAACTCTCAAAGTTGCAGTGGTGCAAACATAGAAACTCTGATTCTTTCAGCAAGAGGATCCATTCAGACAAAATACCAGACACAATAGACGAAGCGTCTGTGACATTTCCATGGAAAGGTTTCCCCTGATGTCAGGGAAGACAGCGCTCAGCGTAAGCTTAATTATTAGTATTTATTTATATAGCCCTGACATATTACACAGTCACTCTCATCAGTTACTGTCCCAGTGGAGCTTACAGTCTAATTTACTGTCACAGCCAAGAACACACACACACACTAAGGTCAATTTTATCATCTGCCTGTATGTTTATGGACATATCAGATTGATTACAGGCAAAATCCCATTTCCAGCTCACATTCAGCTGATTCCCCAAGCAGCAGTGTTGCCTGGTAATTCAGTGCACTGATTACATTATAAATTTCTGGGAGGCAGTCTATTTCCTCTGTTCCCTCCGGGGTGGTGTGCCTGCCAGTGTTCTAACAACTGATTTGCTCTTTGATATATTTGGGGGAAACAAGCCAGACGTTCAATGTACTTCCTAAACTTACTGGAAACTCTGCGGCAACATTAAAAGAGAAGTTCAGCACAGCTTATTGGTATCCGACAGAAATACAGCTGCTGTGATGACAGTAACCTTTAATTACAGGCGTTCGCTCTCATGTTGTGACTTCCTGTCAGGGACAGGCAGCATGAATCCTTTGGTTGACATGGGTTAGGTTGAGCGAGCAGAGTAATAAAAAGGAAACGCCAAGTAATTCATGCGGAACCTATTGCTCGGGATCCATTACATTTAAATGTATTGCCGCTACCCTATTATTCAGATTTGTTTGCTAGAAATAGGCAATAATTGGGCCAATCACAGTCAGTTATGACCTGATCCCTGCAGTTTACGCAATTCCACCAGTATAAGAATCTAGATACAGATTGACAGCACTTTGTATCTAGTATTTCTACTGCATTTAAAGGAATTAATGGGGCACAGGCTGGCACAGAACCTGCGGGTTGGTTCTATGCAACGCTACTCTAGTTTGTTACAAACGGACTCAGCCTATGGACCTTCCAGTGTAAGACATGATTCTCCATTGTTCCCTTCCTTGGCCCCTGCCATCTTTCATTTATACATTTATATACTTGGGCCTGCCCTGCCCTATCTGGTGGCATCAGAGACAGGTTAGTCAGGCATGGGTATATAAATGGTGGCAGCACAAATGGGATACAGCAATTAGGGTGGGGTGTGGTTTAAGCTTTTGTCAACTTGTAAAAGGGATGATCATGATCTACTTACTCATTTTGTGTCTGACCCAAAAGTTAAGCGCCCTCATTTTTGCATTACTTTATAATGAAGCAGTGTTGAGAAAAGCCAGCCGGGTGCCCTAGGCAGCCCTACAAATGTATCTGCCGCGTATTCTGGGCTCTGTGCAAAAAGTCAATTGGGTTGGAAACTTTGTGCTTTTTTTCTGGCTGTTCAGTGCAGGAGATCAAAGAGAAAGTTGGGACATTTCAGTAACTATCCAGGGATGCGGGTTGAGCTGTCAAAATCGGGACTGTCCCATGGAAAAAGGGACAGTTGGGAGGTATGTGGTAGTGCAGTAGCAATATTACTAATGGCTGGCTCCAGGGTCAGCAGGACACCTGGAAAAAAACCCAATGGGCCCCAGCCAGCCCAGAACTGTTCTTCCAATCAGCTGCCCCCAAAGTAAACATGTGATGTATGCGGTAGCACACTCATGGTGGGGAGAGTGTGTTGGGTCCAGAGTTTTGAAGTCTGGAGGGGGCCACCCTTTGACTACCAGGATGGCTTTTTGGTGTTGCAGCCCCATCGGGCCCCTAATGCTCCACTCTGAGCCTGGCTGGCTCTCTTAAAGGGATCCTGTCATCGGAAAACATGTTTTTTTCAAAACGCACCAGTTAATAGTGCTACTCCAGCAGAATTCTGCACTGAAATCCATTTCTCAAAAGAGCAAACAGATTTTTTTATGTTCAATTTTGAAATCTGACATGGGGCTAGACATTTTGTCAATTTCCCAGCTGCCCCTGGTCATGTGACTTGTGCCTGCACTTTAGGAGAGAAATGCTTTCTGGCAGGCTGCTGTTTTCTCTTCTCAATGTAACTGAATGTGTCTCAGTGGGACATGGGTTTTTACTATTGAGTGTTGTTCTTAGATCTACCAGGCAGCTGTTATCTTGTGTTAGGGAGCTGATATCTGGTTACCTTCCCATTGTTCTTTTGTTTGGCTGCTGAGGGGGAAAAGGAAGGGAGTCGATATCACTCCAAATTGCAGTAGAGCAGTAAAGAGTGATTGAAGTTTAGTCACATGACTTGGGGCAGCTGGGAAATTGACAATATGTCTAGCCCCATGTCAGATTTCAAAATTGAATATAAAAAAATCTGTTTGCTCTTTTGAGAAATGGAGCAGCACTATTAACTGGTGTGTTTTGAAAAAAACATGTTTTTTTCCCATGACAGTATCCCTTTAATGTTAGTGGGACTCTCTAACACTGATGGGGCAGTGTGAATTGTGCATAACTCTGCTCAGCGTGTAGGCGGGTGAGTAACTGTTGCACTCACTGGCAGTAAATGGAGGGGTTCAGTACCATCACCTTAGTATATAGAGCAATGATAAAAGTATAACCTATTTCTTCTCCAGTTTCACTGTTTATAAGCGGCCTAAGGTTACATCCAAAATGTAACTGTAACAAAATATTACAGGGCTCGTCTTCCTTTTTGCTGCACAGGGTACATTTATTTGGTAGCCGGGAAACGAGTTGGATTAAAAACAAAGGTCTTTTTCTTTTTTTTTTTTCAAGCGCCATAAATACGCACCTGCTCTCCCGTAGCCAAGGTTTTTCTGAGCGGTTGTCATGGGTTAATTACTTTACCAGGGTGCTAAGGGGAACTTGTCATAAGGTGAAAAAGAAAAATAAGGCTCGGTCATATCTGCACCGCTGGGAAGCTTCAATAGGCTTTTTTTTATTATCCTTTCTATGACTTCTGACAAATGGAGATAATTTAATATGGATTTGTATAATAGCAAGTGCCGCTGCCATAAATCTTACTATGTTTCCTACTCAATTCTAAATCCAAACTTCTTGTTATTCCCTTTATGGTGTATTAATGAAACAAGTGATGACTCCATTGGTTTGGTGACCTCTTTTACCATTTCTGGGAGGCTGTTCCAGGAAAGAACAACTCTCGAGATCTTTTATAGACTCTCACAAAAAGGGACATGTTTTCTGATATTTAAGCGACTCTGTCATGATTTTTATGATGTCATTTTTATTTCTAAATGACCCGGTTTACACTGCAAATAATTTGCTCTACCATGTAAAATTTCATTCCTAACCCAAAAAGTGTATTTCTTTTTTAGTTGTAATATTGGTGTGTAGGTGCATCTCAAGTCATTTTGCCTGGTCATGTGCTTTCAGAAAGAGCCAGCACTTTAGGATGGAACTGCTTTCTGGCAGGCTGTTGTTTCTCCTACTCAATGTAACTGAATGTGTCTCAGTGGGACCTGGATTTTACTATTGAGTGTTGTTCTTAGAGCTACCAGGCAGCTGTTATCTTGTGTTAGGGAGCTGCTATCTGGTTACCTTCCCATTGTTCTGTTGTTAGGCTGCTGGAAGGGAAGGGAGGTGGTGATATCACTCCAACTTGCAGTACAGGAGTAAAAAGTGACTGAAGTTTATCAAAGCACAAGTCACATGACTGTGGGCAGCTGGGAAACTTACAATATGTCTAGCCCCATGTCAGATTTCAAAGTTAAATATAAAAAAAATCAGTTTGCTCTTTTGAAAAATTGGATTTCTGTGCAGAATTCTGCTGGAGCTGCACTATTAACTGATGCATTGTGAAAAAACATGTTTTCCTATGAAGGTATTAAGTAAGTTTTATTATCTATTCCGTAATCTTCAAATAGGTGCTAAGGTATGAGAGTATGTCATTAAAGGGGAACGCCACCCAAAAAATGTTTTTTGCATAGTGATGCATAGGAAATGTCATTCTAAGGAACTTCCTGATATGTTCAGGCCACACATCTTAGTGATAGGCGAATTTATTCGCCAGGCGCGAATTCGCGGGGAAATTGCGTGATTCACCGCCAGCGAATAAAATTTGCCGGCATCAAAAACGGGCGCTGTTTCGTGAATTTTTCGCCGTTTCGCAAAGTGAAACGGCGCAAATTCGCCTATCACTAATCTTAATCATGCTTGCTGAAGGTTTGTATGCAACTAGCTGTTAGCTGAATAATAAATATATAGGTATTGGACCTGTTATCCAGAATGTCAATAGCCTGGGGCTTTCCGGATAATGGATCTTTCCAGATAATTTGGATTTTCCTAATTTAAGTCTACTGGAAAATTAGATAAACCCAAAGGGATGGTTCCGCTTTTAATAAGGATTAATTATATCTTAGTAGGGATCAAGTACAAGCCACTGTTTTATTACAGAGAAAAAATAAATCATTTAATCTGGATTATTTGGATAAAATTGAGTCTATGGGAGATGGCCTTTCTGGAATTCAGAGCTTTCTGGATAACTGATCCCATACCTGTACTTCGTTCAGGCCTAGCATCTTCCTAAAGACAGTCCTGTAACATTTAGGTGACCGTTGTCACCTATTAACCCCATTCCGATAATCCCATTTAATTTGTGGCCACTAAATATAAATAAGAGTGTTGGATAAAGGGCAATTGATACTGCCCTGTAACAAGGGATCTTCAGTGTGCCTCCAGGCTCTTTGCCATAAAGCAAGGCAGGCCTGGCGTTACCTTAGAAAAAAGGAAATAGAGTACAGATATGAAACCTGTTATCCAGAATGTTCGGGACTTGAGGCTTTCCAGATAACAGATCTTTCCATACTTTGGATCTTCATACCTAGAAAATCATGTAAACATTAAATAAATCCAATAGGCTGGTTCTGCTTCCAATAAGGATTAATTATATCTTAGATGGGATCAGGTCTGAATCCTTTGTGAAAGATTATTGCACCCCTAATTGCAAATTATTGCAAATTAGGGGTGGGAAGGGGAAAACATTTTTTACTTAATTGTTTTGTGACAAAAAGCTGCACGACTTATCTCCCCGCCCCTTCATGACTTGGGGCAGCTGGGAAATTGACAATATGTCTAGCCCCATGTCAGATTTCAAAATTGAATATAAAAAAATCTATTTGCTCTTTTGAGAAATGGATTTCAGTGCAGAATTCTGCTGGAGCAGCACTATTAACTGATTCATTTTGAAAAAATGTTTTTTTCCCATGACAGTATCCCTTTAAGCCAAACTTCTCCTTTAAACGGAACCGTTCAGTGGCATATACATCTGTTTATGGTGAAGGCTGCTCCTGTAGCATTCACAAATGAAACCAGTTAATTTGAAATACTCCTCTGTTGTTTATGTGTGTGGTTGTACCAGCCAGCCTTGGCTCTGCGTGCCTGTGATGTCTATTACTCACAATGATTACTTGTTGAATAGAGAAGTGCTCCCTCTCTCTCTGTCTTTTATGTCTGGGCCAGTCATTTCGTTCAGCCTTCATGTGAATGCAGAGAGAATTTATCCCACATCCTCCATGGTCGCACGTTAATAATGGGACCTGCTATCCAGAATGCTCAGGACCTGGGGATCCCCGGAAAACTGATTTTTCCATAATTGGGATCTCCATACATTGTCTACTAGAAAACAAAGATGAAATAAACCCAATGGGCTGGTTTTGCTTCCAATAAGGATTAATTATATCTTAGTTTGGATCAAGTACCATGTATTCTTTTATTATTACAGAGAACAATAATTTTGAAAAATTTGGATTATATAGATAATAAAATGGAGCCTATGGGAGACAGCGATTCCGTAATTCTGAGCTTTCTAGATAAGTGAGAGAGAGAGAAATGACCAGCAACACCGAGGTATTTCGTGAATAATCAAAGTGTATTAGAAAAATCACATGTAAAGCCGACGTGACGTTTCAGTCCACGCAGGGACCCTTCTCAAACCTTTTTTTTTAATATATATATATGTGTGTGTGTATATATATAATATATATATATAAACGGTGTGCTGGTCCATTTTGAAAATATATATATATATATATATATATGTCCAACTGTACCCGCACTCTTACTCCATTATTGGATGTTGGGTGCTTGGTCAAAGAAGTATTGAGAAGTATTAGATTGTGTATGTGTATGTGTATATATATATATATATATATATATATATATATATATATATATATATATATATAATATTGGTATGGGATCCATTATCTTCCAAATTACGGAATGGCCATCTCCCATAGACTAAATTATAATGAAATAATTCAAATTTTAAAAAATGATTTCCTTTTTCTCTGTAATAATAAAACAGTCGCTTCTACTTGATCCCAATGAAGAAGTAGTTGATCCTTATTGGAAGCAAAACCAGCCTTTTGGGTTTATTTAATGTTTATATGATTTTCTAGTAGTGGGCCCCACGGCAAATTATTTTTCAGGTACCCAAAATGTCTAGAGGTTGACCTGTTCTACCCATATTTATTGAAATTGTGTATGAATTAGGGCCTCATGGGGCCCCTATACCTCCCATGATTAAGCCCATGATTAAGCACCCTGAAGGGTGTGAAACGCGTAGGGTGGATGGAGATGAAGCCATAACTTTTAATTTTTCTACTAATAAATGTATCTTTTAACTGAATATCTCTGGTCTTGTGGATCCGTTTGAGTGCCGGTCAGCCCTGCTTCTTTATCTTCTGCCCCTATACCTCCCCCAGCAGCCGCAGGGTCTGCTTCCTCTATAGTTACACCCCTGCCTGTTACTTACTTTGCCCTTCAAACTTCCGTATGATGGTGTCCAGATAAGTGTTCTGTGGGGCCACGTGCCCCCTCCGTACTGGCATATTGAAATCAGCTCTGTCTCCTCCTTGCCAACCTAGAGAAAAAGTTAAGGATTCCTGCAGCCACAACCACAGAGCAAAGTCCTTTTATAGAAGAAGAAATCTTTCAGGCTCCATAGCACGTCCAGATCCCCAAAATTAGTGTCCCCCGGATGGAGAGAATTGTAAAATCCAAGAGCCCACCTCCGG
This sequence comes from Xenopus laevis, assembly GCF_017654675.1. Classification (NCBI taxonomy): domain Eukaryota; kingdom Metazoa; phylum Chordata; class Amphibia; order Anura; family Pipidae; genus Xenopus; species Xenopus laevis. The sequence continues at coordinate 6,221,267 of NC_054388.1, read as the reverse complement.
TCTTGGTGGCACAAGGACAGGGAATCTCATATTAACCCTGATGAAGTTGGCAGGTAATGTGCAACAAGCAGGACTGCTGAATGACAGTGGATGATGACAGTTTTGTAGGGATGGGAGAGGCAGAAGGAAGGAGATGCCAAATATGCTCCCCCTACCTTTAACAGAAACATGTGCCACAGGAACAGAGTTGTCAGCAGTAACAACTGCTACAGTGACCGTCTCTCAGACGTCCTAAAAAAAGCCTTTCCCAAGTCCCCAAGGAGATCCAGGATCAGGAGAGCAATTGATGGAAGTAGAAGGCAGCTGATAGCTGTGAGTCTCGCTCCCTCCCTGCAGCTCAGCCTTCTCCTGCTCACTCAGATCAATGGGAAGATAGTGGGAGCTGTCCTCACTCCGTGGTGCTGAATGTGCACAGAGTAATCCGTGGTTGGGGGCGGAGTGGATCTGCTCTCCCCATTAAATCCGGCCTCACGTTGCATGTATGAATACGACTTACTTCCCCTGTTTATACGACAGTTAGGAGGAAATCCCTTTTGCTAACTCTTCAACTGCCAGCCACATCTGATGACACTCAGGCAGGGGGAGGAGGCTACCAACAGAAGGCTTCCCACTGGAGAACTTATAACTATAAATGACTATATAGCAGTTGGTCTTTTTTTTTTTTTAGAGAAGATAAGCCTTCCTAAATCGTTCACATTCTTCTCGCATGTACCCCAGGTTCCATTAGAAACACACTTAAGCAATTTAAGCAGTTGAGGGTCCCAATTTGGTGAGAGGGCCCCAATAAACTGGGATTGTTTTTCCTCCATAAAGGATTAATTGTATTCTAGTTATGATCAAGTACGAGGTACCGTTTTATGATTACAGAGAAAAATGAAATCTTTTTTTAAAAAAAAAATCTGAATTATTTGATTAAAATGGAGTCTATGGGAGAGAGCCTTCCCATAATTTGGTGCGTTCCTGATAACGTATCCCATATTTGTAGTATCATTTGCTCTTGTGTTTGAGATAAATCATCCAGCTGTTACTTAACTATCAGGGCAGAGACACATGCTCAGATTTGGGGAGATTAGTCGCCCAGTGACAAATCTCCCTTTCTTCGGGGCGACTTATCTCCCTGAACTGCCTTCCGCCGGCTAGTACCATAAATCGCCAGCAGGATGGCAATCGGTGCACTTCGTTTTCCAAAGTTGCCTCACAAGGAAACTTCAGGCGACTTCGGAAAACGAGTACCATCCTGCCGGATATTTAGATTCTAGCCGGCGGGAGGCAGTTCGGGGAGATTAGCCGCCCCAAAGAAGAGGCAATTTATCGTCGGGTGACTAAATCACCCAGTATTTGAGCGTCTCTCTGCCCTTATGTGTTCTGTTCTGGAAGTGAATATATATATTATCTGATGCACTGATGTAACGTCTCCATTGCCATTTTGATCATATACTGTATGTTTCTGTACCCTTTGTGCCTGCCTGATAGGGAAAGGTGGCATTAATGCAATAATCTAAGGCAAATAATTATTTGGGATGGGCTGCCTGCTCCTTCCATCGAACTAATCTTTCCTCTATTAATCTCCCACGTGTTAGTTACTTATTAATGATTACAAACAATTGCATGTGTTATTTTGGAGACCTCATTACTCACTCTGCTAACAATTACTGGCTGACAAAGCAACTCACATTTAGCTGAATGTAAAGGTACATTCTTTTTGAGAGGGGATCCCACTATTTGTGTAACTTGCTCCCTTTGTACAGTATATACAGGTGGGTCTATGCAGAGTCAGACTGGTGTCCAGATACCAGATGGGGATTAGGCCCTAGAAGTCAGGTTTTGTAAAGGGAAGGGAGATCCTACATTAGCTGGGCAGCCTCATTGGCTCTGTGCTTGTTTTTACATTGTCCTCAGGCCCCTTCAATAATGTGAGCGGGCAGCCGGATGCATACCCATGGGTATTGTAGATAAGACAAATTAGACATACAGCTGGACATATACACAGACCAATATATACAGACTTATAGATGGTAGAGACAGACACACAGCCAGACATATAGATAATACAGATAGGACAGTTGTTACACAGTTGTAGCGCATGCGGAAGGAATGTGCAACCTGCAAAATTACAGAAAATTTAATGCTTTCCTGAGATTTTGAGGGTACAGGGTATGGTGAAGAAGAAAGTCTTTTTATTGCCCTGGCCCACCTTGGGTTAAGCCTTGGGAGTAAATAAAGAACAATAGTCCCTTGGTGCCACATTTCTCTTTTATTGCTCCGAAACACCTACTGGTGCTGTATATTTGCCTTCCACTTTCTATATCCACCTAAATCTCCTTCATGTGGGATTATGCACTGACCCAAGCACCTAACATATTTATCTTCTTCTCTGGTGGACGGACAACTCCTTAGAGATGCCTCTGTCTCCGTTATGCTGCCTGAAGGGATGTCCTCATCTGGCTTTGTTGTAGGGTGCCCCCACCTGAATTAGGAACTTGATACCACTTTTCACTTGCTAAACCCGAAACCTCCTTTCTTCTAGTCAAGGAGATTTACTGGCTTGGCTGTAGCAGTAACAGACTGCCTGGGATTCTGATCTGTCTGTAGTGGTGACAGATGGCAATGGATTCAAGTCTGGCTGTAGCAGTCTGCAGTGGCTTCTAGTCTGGTTGTAGCAGTAACTGACTTCATCTGATTCTCTTCTGACTGTAAAGGATTCTCATTGGGATGGATTCGGAACTGTTGCAATGACCAACAATGGGTTCTGGTCTGGTCTTCACAGTGACAAGACTGTCTTTAGCTTTAGTGATGATAGACTTCAATTGATTTTGCACTGTTTGAAAAGGTGACTTACTGCAATGGACTTTGGACTTACTGTACCAGTGACTGACTGCAATGGATTCTGATCTAGACTACCATAGAAACTTGCATGGCTGTAGCAATAGCTGATGAAAGTATTCCAGCTTGCCTGTAGCCTGGAGAGACTGCAACATAAAGACCCACAAACATCTAATTTTACAAACACCAACAAGGGAATCAATTAATGACTATAGGATGCAATTACAAAGGAACAGCAGGGGATTTATGTTTATGCTGCCCCTTAAATCATTTTGAAAGCAATTTCATGGCTGAACAAACTGAAAGATGATTTATAAAAGTAGGGGTATGCTGAACTATTCTATTTTTTATTTCAAAGTTCTATGTATCTGTATCCGATAAGTTCTGTTTATTCCAGCTAAAAATTCATTGTTTTTCAGGCCATTTGTCACTGCCAGATCAGCCCATGCAGGTGTGTTGGTATGGAATACAAATACAGGAGCAGGGGAGTAATGGCTCTTGTTATTAAGGAGTTCATGTTGGTTATTAGTGAAGAATATTCTTTAGGCCGGGACCTTTGTATCTTGTGTGGCTGCAAACAGAGAAGGGGATCCAGATCAGGCAAATATTTCAGAATAAAACAACAAAAATGTTTTTTTTTTTTTTTGTTGGTAGGGTGCTCAGTCCTTAAGCATTATCCCAGATTATCTAAGAATAAGACCCTCTGTAGATAATTAAAATAGATGGAGTAAGAACTTCGTAAAATCTACTACCAGGATTTAGGGGCAGATTCACTAAGGGTCGAATTTCGAAGTTAAAAATACTTCGAAATTCGACCCTCGAATTGAAATCCTTCGACTTCGAATATCGAAGTCGAAGGATTTAGCGCTAAACGTTCGATCGAACGATTCGAAGGATTTTAATCAAACGATCGAATGAATATCCTTCGATCAAAAAAAGTTTAGCAAGCCTATGGGGACCTTCCCCATAGGCTAACATTGACTTCGGTAGGTTTTATCTGCCGAAGTAGGGGATCGAAGTTTTTTTTAAAGGGAAAGTACTTCGACTATCGAATGGTCGAATAGTCGAACGATTTTTACTTCGAATCGTTCGATTTCGTTCGAATTCGAACGAATTTAACCAATTCGATGGTCGAAGTACCCAAAAAATACTTCGAAATTTGAATTTTTTTCATTCGAATCCTTCACTCGAAGTTAGTGAATCTGCCCCTTAATGTCTTGTGTTTGCCTTTGCCAAATAGATTTCCAGGAATTATGTGGTTATTAGGATTATGGGCCACAGAAGCCAAAATTTAGACAGAATTCTAAGCTTTTAGAGAGAAAAAAAAGAATAAGGTGGGTAAGGAGACCAACTCTGACTGGTATCTACAACATAGCCCTACAGTTTTATGACCTCCGCCAAACAGCCATAATTTAAACTACCCCTACATCACCAAAGGTAATATATTTTTCTCGTTCTATCACCTTAGCAGCACTATATGCTTATAAATACCACTCAGCTGAACTGAAGAAGCCTCTCGGATTACTCAAGGCAACACTGTGTAACACTATCAGTGATGTTTCCCCAGTTCAATAAGGTCAGGGGACCAATCTATGCAATGAGAAGCCGTGAACCCTCACCCAGGGGCAAATTCACTAAGTCGCGAAGCGCCGAACGCTAGAGTTAATTCGCTAGCGTTTGGCATTTTCGCTACTGCGCAAATTCACTAACGAACGCTGGCGTAGTTTCGCTAGTGTTACTTCGCAACCTTACACCAGGCGAAGCTTCGCTAGCGACGAAACTACGCAAATTCACTAACTTGCGCAGTGTAGTGAACGCTACCTTTTACGCTAGACTTCCTTCGCCACCTCAGACCTGGCGAAGCGCAATAGAGTAGAAAGGGATTGTTTAAAAAAAAAGTCAATTTTTTTTCTAAGTCCCAAAAAACGCTGGCGTGTTTTCTACATATTGGCTGAAAAGATCGAAAAAATTTTGGGGCTCCCCTTCCTCCCCCCTACATTTCCTGACTCATGGCAACTTACCTAGACAGTGGGCACATGTGAAGGGCAAAATAAAATTTTTATTTGCTGATTTGAAGGTTTTCTAGGCATTTGTAGTGCAGATACGTGTTCCTCCATTGAAATTTGAATTTCGCGCCGTATTCAAATTAGCCTAGCTAGCGTAACTTCGCTTTATATAGCGAATCAACGCTAGCGCAACTCCGCAACCTTACGCTACCCTTGTGCGCAACTTCGGATTTTAGAGAATTTGCGAAGCGCTGGCAAAACTACGCCTGGCGAAGCGCGGCGAAGTTGCGCCTGGCGCAACTTCGCATCTTAGTGAATTTGCCCCTTAGTTCTTTTCTCATTGGATTGATGTGATAATGTTATTATATGGTCACTGATTCGTTAAACCTTTGTTTTTTTATCTAAAAAAAAAGTACTTTGTCGTACTATCTGATTATAATGAAAGATAATTAAGAAAACACAGTGCCGTAATCTCGATAGGTTAAGGGCAGAGGCACATGCTCAGATTTGGGGAGATTTAGTTGCCTGGCGACAAATCTCCTCTTCTTCGGGTAGGGTTGCCACCTGGCCGGTAAAAATGATGGTTGATCCCAATATTATTAATAGGGAAAAAATATAAATATATATATGAAGGCCGGTATTTTTTTCCAGAAAAGGTGGCAACCCTATTTTAGGGGTGACTAATCTCCCCGAAATGCCTCGCTCAGGCTAGAATGTAAATCGCGGATGTGATGGCACTTGGATCGCTTCGTTTTCCAAAGTCGCCCAAAGTTTCCTCGTGAGTGCACCGATTGCCATCCCGCCTGCAATTTACATACTAGCCAGCGGGAGGCAGTTCGGGGAGATTAGTCGCACTGAAAAAGAGGAGATTTGTCTCTGGGTGACATTCTAGCTAAGGGATGTATGTCAAAAACTGTCCAGTGTCAGATAGGAAATTGTTTCATCCTCTTTTCAAACGCTATGCAGCTAATTGAGCCTGAGATATCATGCCAGGCTTTGCACCTCTGGGGTGAGCAGGAACAGTGATGGACAGTGGAACTTTTGCACTTTTTCTGCACATTGCACGGGCCCAGGGGAAATAGGGGTATGAAACAGCTTAACATTTAAAGAAATGAAAGCTTATTTATAGACATTCCCCCGAGGGAATTACTGGGGCCAGTGCAGAAAGACAACCTAGCTCTGTCTGACAAAGATATAAGGATAATACCTGTCATATTATAAAACATACACATCTTACAGAGAAAGGACAAGCTGGGAGGTCTCCGAGTTTAAAGGGATAATGTCATCCCTTTGAATTTGACTTTTGTCCACAATACAAAGGAATATTATATGCCCTTCATTGGATCAGTCCAAGCAGCTTTCCAATATACATTGATTAAAATACGTTGGTTTAAAAGTGATTTGTAAATGTAATTGCAATCGTATTTGCTTATCCTTTTTGTTCAGAACGCACTCCTGATTCGGAACAGTGTAGCAGACGTAATTATTGTTTATCAGCTGGCTTCTGCTGCATTGTTTCAGGAGTCAGAACCAGCAGTGCAAAATCCAGACAGGTACTGCTGTCTATAGAAGTTGCAACCTTTGAAATTGTGAATATTAGAAAGTTGCTTAGCACTGAACTTTATTTCATTACTTTAGGGGAGAACCTTAGGCAATTTGAACCATCGTGGGGGATGCAGACCAGCTAGGAGAGAGAAGCTAGTCTCATAATTGTGTATTATTTTGCCTGGCTGTCTCTTTCCATGCAGCTCTGCTTTATGAATGTGTGGAGTTTGTACAATCCACAAGCTGTCTGTGACATCATGGCACCACCATCAGCTAATCAATCAAATTATTATGAGAGGGTGCCCACCAATCCACAGAACATGAGACAAGTGGTCTTTCAAAGCCACATATGCAGTAGTGCATGATCAAGAAGGAGCGTGGCACTGTTATATTTGGATGGCCAACAAAAAAAAAATTTTCTAGGAAAGAAAATTACCATAAACAATTTAAGATTTAGTTGCCTTTATTGGTGTAACAAGCTCTATGATGCAACATAATGTAGAGTTTAAGCTCTGCGTGGAGCCATTTATATCCCAAGGAAATATTGCGGCAGCATTAAAATAGAAGAGGTGATCAATCAAGCGCCAGATATAGACACCCCGGAGGCTTCATTAGATCATTGGAAGTGTCGTTCCTCTACAGGGGAGAGCGGAGACTAAGTGACAAGATAAAATATGAGCCGGATCATAGCGACCAAGATCAACTCTCTGCTCCCTCTCTCTGCTCATGTCTGATCTTGGTAGAGTCACCGTTGCCTGCTATATAACCCACTGTGGTTTAAGGCTTTGGTATAATCCATGTAAGGCTTGTAGTGCAGATTTGTTATTGAGTCTTATACGTGATAATTGCTTTTATATCGGATTTGCCTTAGGGACTATACTGTGTTTATAAGCACGACTTTCTTTCTGTTGGCTTCTGCTTTAAATAGACAATAAAGGCACAACAAAGCCTCCCATCAAATAGAGAGAGAGAGAGAGAGAGAGAGAGAGAGAAAAAAATGAAATAAAGGCCAATGGCAAAGTTGCTTAGAATTAGCTATTCTATAACATACTAAAAGTTAACTTAAAGCTGAACCACCCATTTAAGGCAATGATGGGTCCTTCCCATGTGATAAGCAACACCACTTAAATGGGTAGTGAAATCAGAGTCCCCGGTTGGTGACCACTTTATTCATTCATTGAGTCCTGTCCAGATTTGCAGTTTTCCAATCTGGGCAAGGAGTTTGAACTGGACAGTAGTGGTGGGGGTGTTGGCAAAAACCCGGCCCCCACACCTGTAGAATGTTAGTACGTTACCCAACCCGCGGTCATTATTTATATAACCACATCGGATCCACCCATCTCTGAAGTCAGCGGCGGGGATAGGGAAAGCAGGAGCGAGTATATAAAACAGCTGATGACAGGTGGAAGGGTAACCTCATGGTGTGGAACAGTTTGGCCTGTACTATAAAGATATGCTGAGCCATTGGGCCCAAACATCACTACCTGACGGCCATTGTGAAGACCAGTTGAAAACAAGACAGGTGGCAACCGTAGCTTGCAATGAGGTGTTATTTCTAAATACGTTTCAGCCACGGAAACACTCCCCAACCAATGGTTTGGCCCATTAGTTTGTCCATATTTTCAGTGAAGATACTAATGACATTCCATGTATCCTCTCCCCTTTGCTCAGTCCACTTCATTCACTCCTACTCCATCTTTCTTCTATGTTCTCTGTATTCTGATTAGGGTTGCCAGGTGTAATTTTCAAAGTCAGATACAAAGCCCCAAAACTAGCCAAGAGGCACTTCAAAAGTAGCCCAAAAATAGCCCAATATGTGCAGTGAAAAAAAAGTCTTAAAAATAAAGGAATATATGTGAAAATACACCATTTTCAAATTGTTTCGTAAATTGTTCCATAAAGCAAAATGGGACAGATTTCTGGGGCCTAACTAAGGGGCCCAAGAGGTATAGGGGCCCCATGAGACCCTAATACATTTCAATAAATGTTGGTAAAACAGCTCAACCTCTAGACATTTTGGTGGCCAGCAGATTTTTGCCCCAAAATTGTCTGAAATTGAGGAAAGTCACCAGAAAACATGAGAATGCTGAAGAGGGACAGGAGACTGGGGTACAGTGCCCAAAATCTGGTAACTCCTGAATTCTACACAAGTCAGTCCCATTGCATGCTGGGTATTGTAGTCTTACATTCAACTTGGCATTTGGAAAATGGTTAAACAAAGACTACATTACCCAACATGCATTGGGAGACTCATGCTTGGCACAATAGGGCAAGAAAAGACTTTGGCTGGTTTTCAAATTTCAAACCAGCCAAAGGCCCAAAAAGTGTCCCAAATCCGTACCTTGGCTAGTTTGTACTTTCAAAATCAGCCTGGACTTTAAATTAGTTGCCCAATTTGGCTGGAAAACCGCCAACCTGGCAACAAATTCATCCCTCTTCTGTGTAAGCCATTAGCTTGCCTGCCTCTGTCCCACCATTCATTTGCTTATATTGTCTGTTTCTTGTGCTTTGCTATTAACCTGTTCTTTCCCCCTATTTTATCCTTTATTCTTGTCATTTTTTTCTTTGGCAGCAGCCCTGACACTTTCCCTCATGTCTGCGCCTTCCCATGCAACATTTTCCCCTCAGAGTTTATGTCCTTGAACAGCTGAGAAGGGATTGGTTAGGCTGGAGGGAGGTTCAAAGTTCACTGACTTGGCTAACCAATCCCTGCATGGCTCTACCGGGACTTACACTTGGAGGGAAAAAATGCATCATGGGAAGTCGCAGACATGAGAGAAAATGGTGCAGCTGCAGATTATGTGAGAGGACAAAGGTTGCTAAGAGATTTTTGTTAACACAAGATCAATATTAAAGAAGCACTTGAACCCAGGGCACATGTTATCTGCACTTTACCCAGAGCCAGTTGTGTAGTTAACATACAGTAGGCTCCAGTAGTACCTCAGGGAGGCCCAGGAAAAAGAGGGGCCTGGACTGGTAGTGGGGTCTGCTGTACAGCACCACTTTCTGTCTCCCATAGAACAAGCATGTAGGAGGAGTACACGCGTGTGGATTGTGTGTGGGATGGGGCAATTTGCTGCACAAGGGCTACAAGGCTTTGAAGTCTATTAATAAGATGCCCATTAGGAGTTAGTTAATAAGATTCCTGTATCTCTACCTCTAACCAACCGCACATAGAGAGTGGAAGACTGTACGAAGCCTTAGGGCAGAGACACATGCTGCAATTCGGGGGGTTTGGTCACCCGGCGACTAATCTCCCCTAACTGCATCCCCGCAGGCTAGAATGAAAATTGCCAGTAGGATGGCACTCGGAGCGCTTTGTTTTCCACAAAACGCTCCAAGTGCCATCCCGCCGGTGATTTTCATTTTAGCCTGTGGGGAGGCAGTTCGGGGAGATTAGTCGCCCCCAAGAAGAAGAGATTTGTCGCCGGGTGACTAATCTCCAGGAATTGCAGCGTGTGTCTCTGCCCGGACCATCCAGTTACAATCCGTCGTTAAAAGGGGGTTATTCATCTTTAAATTAACTTTTAATATGACGTAGACACTGATATCCTAGAGACAATTTGCCTTTGGTTTTCATTTTTTATTAATTGTGGTTATTTAGCTTTTTATTCAGCAGCTCTCCTGTTTGCAATTTCAGCAGTCTGGTTGCTCGGGTGCAAATTACCCTAGCAACCATGCTAAAGGGGATCAATGAAACCACAGCCGCTTTAGGGGTGGCTCATAAATGCCTGGGCACCCGAGGTCCAGGGCCTAGGGAAGTAGCAGACCTAAGGCTATGCATGAAAAAGCCATGGTGGCCTAGGGCTGGTAAGAAAATCCAGCACTTTAGGTGTAGCATTTCTATCTTAATTCTTTGTTGATCTTTCTCCATATATATTCATATATAGTATGAATATATATGGAGTTATATCACTTTATATAGTCTCCACATTTTGTGTCACAGTTAGGGATGTAGCGAACCGCCAAGTATGTGTTCGCGAACGCCGTTCGCGAACACCGGCAAAAAATGCGAACAGTTCGCGAACTGTTCGCGAACTTCGAACATCCGAAAATCGTTCGATTCGAACGATCGAAGGATTTTAATCGTTCGATCGAACGATTTTCGTTCGAATCGAACGACAATCGTTCGATTTTAGCGATCGAATGGTCGAATGGTCGAACGATTTTGACGCGAACGCCTATTGGCCAACGTCGCGCGACGTTCGCGAACTTGCGGCGGACGCGAACAGTCGAAGTTCGCGCGAACTAGTTCGCCGGCGAACAGTTCGCTACATCCCTAGTCACAGTTCTGTTATTTATGGGGGCCCAGATTTTTAAACCGATGACCAGTAAATACTGTCTCCTTTTTTGTGGTTTTTGAGTTATTTAGCTTTTTTTTCAGCAGCTCTCCAGTTTGTAATTTCAGCCATCTGGTTGCTAGGGTCTAAATTCCCCTAGCAACCATGCACTGATTTGAATAAGAGACTGCAATACGAATAGGAGAGGCCTGGATAGAAACAGGAGTAATAAAAAGTAGCAATAATAATACATTTGTAGCCTTACAGAGAATTTGTTTTTTTAGATGGGGTCAGTGACGCCCATTTGAAAGAGTCTGAAGGAAAAGGCAAATAAAGGCAAACCACTCCTTTATGGCAGAGACACACAATCAGATTCGGGGGAGATTAGTGGCTCTGCGATAAACCTCCACTTCTTTGGGGTGACTAATCTCCCTGAACTGCCTTCCCCTGCCCTCCAGGCGGCTAGAATGTAAATCGCCGGCGGAACGGCACTCGGAGTGCTTCGTTTTCCGAAGTCGCCCAAAGTTGCCTTACGAGGAAACTTCAGGCGACTTCGGAAAACGAAGTGCTCAGAGTGCCTGAACTGCCTTCCTGCCGGGTTGGATTTTAAATCGCCGGCAGGAAGGCTGTTTGGGGAGATTAGTCGCCCCGAAGAAGACGAGATTTGTCGCTGGGCGACTAATCTCCCCGAATCTGACCGCCTGTCTCTGCCCTTAAAGTGTTAATGCTGTAGAGAGCACATTCATAAAGGTAGGTACCTTGCACAAGGATAGTTGCCAAAAGCTGCCAATCAGGTCTTTGCTTTCTTTATCTAAACTTAATTGCTGATTGGTTGCTATTGATTGCTGCACTTGTGCAATTTCGTAGCTATGTTCCTGAATCAGCCCCGGGTGAGCCAGAAAATTCCACCCATAGAGATGATTACAATCAGCAGCACTGTGTACAGATAATAATACAGATGGGAGACAAGCTACGGAACCTGGGGTTGTTAGGCAGCAGAAAAACTAACCCTTTGAATGCAGGAAAAAAACAAAATCTAGAGTCTGAAAAAGCAGGTATGGTCCCCTTGGAAAGAAGAAAACTGCATGAATAAACAATTATATCTCAAGTGTCTACTACAGTAGTGCCACATCTTAAATTAACTTAAAGTATGATGATATTTCGAGACGATTTGCATTTGGTTTTCATTTTTTTTATTTGTGGTTTTTGCTTTATTTAGATTTTTATTCAGCAGCTCTCCAGTTTGTAATGTCAGCAATATGGTTTTCATTACCCTATGCATTGATTTGAATAAAATACTGGAATATGAATAGGAGAGGCCTGAACAGAAAATAAGTAATAAAAAAGTAGCGATAAAAATACATGTGTAGCCTAACTGAGCTTTTGTTTTTAGATGGGGTCAGTGACCCCCTATAGAAAGCTGGACAGTGTTAAAAAAAAAAAAGCACCAAATGATTAAAAAATTATAAAAAAAAATCAAGACTAATTGATAAGTTGACTAGAACTAGCCATTCTATAACAAAACACCTTTAAGTTAAAGTTAACTTAAAGGTGAATCACCCCTATAATTATCGAACACAGTCCTTGTGTGTTATAATACATGTTTAATGTGGCCACAATATCCAGGGGCAGCTGGTGCCGCCATACTAAGGCAATATATACTGTACAGGTATGGGACCTGTTATCCAGAATGCTCGGGACCTGGGGTATTCCGGATAAAGGATCTTTCTGTAATTTGGATCTTCATACCTTACGTCTACTAGAAAATTATGTAAACATTTAAATAAACCCAATAGGCTGGTTTTGCTTCCAATAAGGATTAATTATATCTTAGTTGGGATCAAGTACAAACTGCTGTTTTAATATTACAGAAAAAAAGGAAATTATTTTTTCAAAGTGGATTTGATTATAATACACAAAAGCCATGATTTAAATAGCTTGTAAATGATATCCTTATAAACGGTGAGTTCTTATGTCATTTCTGTCACATGAGTCACTGAAACTTGTGTATTATATAGTGAATAACGTACCCCCAGTTGCAAAATATAAGGATATCAGAAGTTACCTCAGAGTTCCATGACCTGTATTAAAGCACTCCGCCTTAGGCCCTGTGTTTTTATATGATCATGAAACTCCTCGGTGACTTATAATATCTTTATAATTTATAATTTACAAGAGTGTGTACTTTATTCACTATATAATGTAGTCTATCTGAGTCAGTAATTCCAAACTTTCACAAGTTTCAGAATAACAGATCCCATACCTGTACTTACAGCTGCCTCTTATCTGTACTCAGTCGATCACCCAGTAATAGAGGGCTAAAATTTATAAACCAAATATTTACTTGTTTCACCCCATGAGGTCCTATTGCATGTGTGATGTTCACCTTCCACTTCTAACCATTCTCTTACACACTTTTTCCCTGTCTCATGCAGTGTGGCCAGGCTGTGGTTCAGGTGTTTCTGGATGAAAAGAATGAAGTTACAAGCACAAGGCTTCAGCTGCCTGACACATAGACCCTGCAATGTTATCAGACGAGGTGGCAGAGAATCGGCACATTCTGTTATCCATGGATGTTCAAACACTGGTAGGAGGGCTTTGGACCTTTGCTTGTAGGTTAAAACACCCTCCAGACTGGATCTACTACCAGTAGATTAAGCCTCTCCAGACGAATTGTCCTTTCTGTTCATGGATGAGGCTCTCAAAAAGCGAGCCAATCAAAAAGCTGGACGCACTGGTGAGCAAACCAAGAGAGGCAACGATATTCATTTCATGATGCACCCCCCCCCCCATTCCCCAGGGCTTAGAGAAGATGCTCCGTTGGATGCACAGGGTAAGTGCTCTGTATTGTACATACCTATTTTAAGTGCACACACAATTGTGACAGTGAGTGGCACATAATTATGGTGATTTTGCCAGAGCAGCAGTTTTCTTTTTTAAAGTTACAGCATTAAAATGCCCAAGTTCACCTTGGCTCCTCATGTGTTGGAATTTGAGTTTCAGCCACATCTTGGGACCTCCTTTACAGGAGCACTGAACATGGCTATGCTTTTTGCTGCACTACAAATCCCTGGATACTTCTACATAGCAAGGTTAAAAGAGAAGAAAAAACAATTTACATTAGGGGTGCCAAAAGTTAGGCACCCAAGTGATTATATTTACTTATTTGAAACTCTGGGCTGGTGCTCTTATCAGCAAAAATCTGCACCGGCCTGGGGTTCTTCCAGCGAGCACCACGGAGCGATCCTCTTCCTTCTTCTTCAGTTTCAAATTTCCCGGGGCAGATGCATGCGCAGGAGAACGAAATAGACGGCTTTTTCGTTAAAGTTCGACTTTTCACTGTACTGCACATGTGCAGCCGCAAGAAAATAGAGGAAGCAGGAAGAGGATCACTCTGGGGTGCTCTATGGAAGAACCCCAGGCTGGTGCAGTCTTCTGCTTATAGGAACACCGGCCCGAGGGGTCAGGTAAGTAAATATAATCACTTGGGGATCCCTAACTTTTGGCAGCCCCAAGTGTAATTTGCCTTTCGTTCTCCTTTAAGGCATGCTGGGAACTGTAGTCCAGCAACATTACGGTTGTATTATTAAAGCAGTATTTTCCCCAGTTCTTCCAGAGACCGCTATTAAAATGCAAAATTATCTTGTAACCTGATCTGTGTGAATCTGACTCCGTCATTTGTTCCTGCAATTGAAGTTTGAAGCATTAAGCAGTTTTTTCCAGCATTTAACAGGTGTCTCCTTTACCATATGCTTGAATACTGTGTAATATCCTGAAGCCGAAATGACATCATAATAATCTCTGTCTGTAAGCCTGACATAGTCAATTGGTGAAATCTCTTACACATATAAAGAATCTGTAGCATGGCTACATTGGTAAATTGTTTTCCATGTGTAATTAAATCTTATATCAGCTACTACAATGAACTAAGGGGCGATGTGGGGTAGCTTATGGCTGGGGTTAGTGTCCCTTTAAGAGCATTTAAAGGAGAATTAAACCCTAAAATTTTATGTGGCTAAAAATGCCATAGTTTATATACTGAATTTATTGCACCAGCCTGAAGTTTCAGATTGTCTATAGCAGCAATGATCCAGGACTTCAAACTTGTCACAGGGGGTCACCATCTTGGAAAGTGTCTGTGACACTCACATGCTCAGTGGGCTCTGATTGGCTGTTGAGAAGCTAAGCTTAGGGCTCGTCACTAATTATCCAGCAGAAAATGGGCTTCCCTGGCTGTAATATAAGCGGATGCTACAGGTTTGCTGATTATTAAATTCTGATGCTAATTGCACTGATTTCTGTGCTGCCATGTAGTAATTATCTGTAATAATTACTAATCAGCCTTATATTGTTACATTTCTATTCTATGTATACTGTATATTGTGAGTGGGTCCCTAAACTCAGTAAGTGACAACAGCACAGAGCATGTGCAGTGAATCAGCAGAAAAGAAGATGGGGAGCTACTGGGGCATCTTTGGAGACACAGATCTTTACTGCTAAAGGGCTGTGGTTGCCTTGGGCTGGTACAGAAGCACAAAACATCTTGTACAACATTTCTAGCTACTTCTTTAGTTAGGCTTTAGTTCTCCTTTAAGGACCCTGATGCCTATGGTAAGGAGTCAACAAACCTGCATTTTCCATATGTATGTATATTAATGTATGGAAGTTACAGAAGGATCGGTCGTTTAATAAGGTGGGCAGAGTTTTGGGCAGATCATGGAAATTTTAGACTAACTCATTTGCCCACAGATGTTGCACTAAAGATGTTGTGTTTTGAAATGAAACTATAACCTCGTTGTGTATGAGACCCATAGCAGCACATTTTAAACCTCTTTGCATTAACCTTGCTAATTGTGACCGTACACTGTCTGCCCCTTAAGACACCTCTTGGCAACATCAGTTTGACATGCACGAGTGGCTGATCTAAGGACTGATCTGAGTTCCACATTTTTAATGTAAAATATGCATAAAAAAAGCTGTGTGGGTATGGGCTAGAGAGACAGAGAGTTGGCTATGATTCATTCCTTGGCATAGCAGGAGCTTGTGTTTTATAGACTACTGGGGGATTCAGTGGCAGACATAGCAGCTGTCCGTTCATCATTAAACATCTCCGGGTCTTATGGCCCCAGACTTTCTGACTGTGTTTTAATAAGACTTGGCTCGGTTTTGTGTCCCTGACCCAATTATAAGCCAGTGACAAATTTTGATTGAATACAAAGTTTGCAGGTAGCACAGTCCATCACGTGTTTGGACTGCTTGCCCACAGCAATTAAGCCGGTTAATTTCATGCATTGTCATAAAATGATTTCAATCCTAGATTAATGGGATTTAATTGGTACAGGGTGCTACAGGACTATATTGGTATTGAAGATTAAAGTCCAGTTTTTCCTTTAAAAATTCATACTTCAAATCATCTCTGTTGTTAAAAAACTTCTGCTATTATGCCGTAATGCAATTGGTCCCTAGTTATCCAGCGTTAGAGGCTCGTCTGTGTGCACAAAGGCTGATCAGATTGAAATACCATACCTGAGTAAACTGCTCTAAAAACTCTCTCTGTTTGTTTAGGATAGCAGCTGCCATATTAGCTTGGTGTTAATAGCAAATAGTTAGGAGTGCTCTACCCTCTTGTATTCACCTGTGCAGGTCCAGGTGCTAAACCAGAAGACCCTTGCCTGCAAGCTGGGTCAACTTTTACATCCAATGAAAAAATCCAGTAGCACACTGGTAATGTTGCAAAAATCTTCAGTGATTTATTAGCCCATATACAAACACACAAAAGCACTGAAGATTTTTGCTACTGGATTTTTTCATTGGATATTAGCTTGGTGTGACATCACTTCCCGTCTGAGTCTCTCCCTGCTCATTCATAGTTCTGGGCTCAGATTACAGAAGGAAGGGGGAAAAAGGGAGGGGGGAGAGAGAGAGGAGCAAACTGAGCATGCTCAAGCCCAAGCCCTGGAGGTTTATTCTGAAAACAGGAAGTCTGATACAGAAGCCCATGAGTACACAATAGAAGGAAAAGAAATGTGGTGTTTGTTTTGACAGAGGACTCAGAGCAGCATTACTTTGAGAGTTTACTGGTGTATTTATAAGGACCTTTCTGATAAAGCTTACTTAGTTTTAACTTTTCCTTCTCCTTTAAAGGGCACATATACATTCCCTAAAACTGATTCTTTTGCACCTCCTAGTGCTCAAATATGAATGGCAAAGCATTCTACAATCAGAATCACCTCTGCTAGCACTATGGCTGTGATTTTAGGGGTATCAAACATACTGAAAGAAAATTGCCATTTTTGTTTTGGTTGCCAGCATGGCTACAAGTAGGGCTCTTGGTCTGGAGGACTTCATCTCTTATCATTCCTTAACCCTTGATAATATGCTGAAACTCTTGGGAGCTGTAGTCTGGGTGAAGCAACATGGTTATGGAATGTATACACCCGTTTACTACAGAAGTTTTAGTCCAGGAACCTAAATATCCTTTATATAGGGGATCTATACACGGCTGATCAACCAGTTACACCACTGGTTGAGAGCAAAGAAATCTTTAGAGGGGCCCGACGCACTCTCAACCCCATCCTTCTGTCCACTTCCATCCCACCCATGTTCAGCCTCCACCCACTCGCTGCCTGACTCTGCCCACTCCCGCCCGACTTGCGACCCCCTTCCTCGCCACAGGTAAGAGATCGGCTGGGGTGGAGGTTTTTTTTTTTAATAGCTGTAGAGGAAGCAGACACCAGAGTCTGGGCCCCCTGCAAACTGCGGGGTCTGATTTCTCTATAGTTACGCCACTGTGATCAACCAATGATTACTCGTCTGTTGCTGGACTACAAATCTCAGCATACATTAATCTATGACCAAGGGTAAAAACTTGCTGGGAGCTATAGTCCAGCAACATTGGAATGTTAAAGCAACATGGGTCAATAATTGTAAATTCTGCTTTCCGTGTAAGTGCTTAAATCAGTCCATATAGCTATTAAACAGATATGAGAGCTAAAGCAATTATCCAAAAAAAATCCTTTTTTTTTTTCCTTAAAAAAAAATCTAAAATTCTAAAAAAGTGTAGTACAGGATCCATTATTCAGAAACCCATTATCCATAAAGCTCTGGATTACAGGGAGGCCGTCTCCCATAGATAGCATTTTAAAAAAAAAAAAACATTTTTAAAAATGATCTGATTTTTCTCTGTAATAATAAAACAGTACCTTGTACTTGATCCCAAATAAAAAGAATAGTACTGGGTTTATTTAATGTTTCAATAATTTTATAGTAGACTTAAAGTATGGAGATGCAAATTATTATATTATATCCCGTATCCGGAAAACAAAAAAAAAAAAAAAGCAGGTCCAGAGCATTCTGCATAACAACCTGTACAACAAACAGATTTTGCCTTTGTTCTAATAAACTATAGCAACCAAGCAGCATGTCGTATGTACTGACAGTAACTGTTTATTGGGCCTGTGTAGGCTGATTGGGTTTCTGTTTACTTGAAATACCAGGGCCCATTTTGAATCTCCGATCAGACCTCCTACTCTTGCAAGTTTTGGGAAATTGAAGGCTCTTGTACATTGTGGGAAACTTCATGATTTGCTCTTGTACATTAAAGGACACTTTTGGCCCTGCATTTGGAACATTTTGGAACATTATGGTGCATGTTGGAACACTGCAGGCTCTTCCCTTTTGTCCCTTGTCCATTTTTTAGACACTAGGGGTTCTGCTGTTGTCCATTATGGGGCACTGCTGGTTGGGCACTTGAAGGGATAGAATATTTGGTCAGGCAGCAATATACACCACAAAAATGATACACAAGATTCTAAACCCACATATTCTCTGGGAAAGATGTGATAACTAATTATATGACAATGTCAATTCACTGAAGTAGATCTTAGTGGCAGGTAGAATACTGGGACTCATTTATCAACACTGGGCAAATTTGCCCACGGGCAGTTACTTATAGCAACCAATCAGTTATTCGTTTTTTAAAGCCAGCTGCAAGTACAACAATGAATGCAGGAATTTGATTGGTTGCTATGGGTTACTGCCCATGTGCAAATTTGCCCAGTGTTGATAAATGACCCTCACTGTGTGTGTGAGGATATTGTATTTTGTAAATAAATATAAAAGCAAATTTTCACAACACAATTTATTGCTCCTGTTGTTGGAGAGAAGATCTGAACAGATCTTGCTTCCTGTGATCCATTTATTTAAATAGACTCTCATTCAACAAACCCCTTACCCTCCCCTCAGTTCCCAGCAGCACCTATAGAACAGTACATAATTTTAATCATAACACTAAAGGCGCTAGTGGATTGATTTCCCATGGATTCAATTCTTTGCGTAGTCAAAAAAATATTTGGCCCTGATGGAACTCGCACGCTATGTGTCCGAGAATCCGAGAAAGTGGTCCCTACCACTGAGAAGTATAAACTTCCAATAAGTGGTGCCTTGGTCGATTTCAGCTCCATCTGAGAGCTGGACATCTTGGCTCTGCTTTTCATCCTTGAGTACATCACACCAAAGACAATAGTGGCGATGACCAGGACTATGCCCAAAGTCAGAAGAATCCATTATCCAACAGCTGCTTGGTTATTGCTGACTGCCATTCCCAAGAAGTCCCAGTTAGACTCTCCAGTTGGTGGAAGAGGATCAACAGCTTGCACTAAAGAAAAAACAATAATGGTTTTAGGCACAAATTAACTGTAAACTAACAAGGTTGCTAATGCTATACATGTCTGTGCTTCATTTAGTCACCCATGTGCTGGGCCAGATTAGGTTGATCTGATTGTTTGGCCAGAGGCTAACAATCGAATTGTTACTATATCTATATATTCTCCGTTTCCTTTGATTATTGCCAAAAGAGAACTAGGTAGAAGTTTTACAACTATTTCTTTAAAATATAGCCCTGTTGATAAGGGAAAGTACATATATACCTGGGGTCCAGTTGTATTCTGGCCATCCCAAGGCTTCGCCATTCTTCATATTCTCCTTGATAAGCCAATCAGTCAGGGGTTGGAAGTATTTGAGAAGGGCATGAGCAAACATGTTCCTCTGCCCAGTAATAAGTTGCATAGCTTCTGGCCATGGCATCTCTGTACAAAAAGACAAATTGGTATTGAGTTTGGATAATCCCTCTGACGCCATATACACAAGGAAACCGATATTTAAGGAGACATACAGACACCCGTTTCAGTAGAAGAAATGAAGTGACCATACAAAGGCCAGCATCTGCATGGGTATTGGCTAAATATTTACTGGTCAGGTTTGAAGAGCCCATGAGACAAGGATAGCAAAGGGTCAATGAGGCAGTCCTCTTCCAAAGAGCCTTGAGAGCCAGTTATGATCCTATAGTTAGCCACAACTACTGGATCACCCCTATTTGGCCCACCATATGTGTGTGGGGTTGTGTATGGCCAGCTTAAGCCTGCAGATCTAGAAGTTTCTAGCTCTGAACACCACACAAGATCCCCATGCAAAGTTACACATAGTTCACAATACTCTTAAGGTGGCCATACACGGATAGATCCGCTCGTTTGGCGATGTCGCCAAACGAGCGGATCTCCCTCCGATATGCCCACCTTGAGGTGGGCAATATCGGGCTGATCCGATCGTGGGCCCTAGGGCCCAACGATCGGATCCTAGCGTTCGCCAAACGGGCGGTCGGATCGCGGGACCGCATCAACGAACAGATGCGGCCGCGATCCGACGGGATTTTTAACCCCATCCGATCGAGATCTGGCCGACTTTCGGCCAGATCTCGATCGGGGAAGCCCGTCGGGGGCCCCCATACACGGGCCAATAAGCTGCCGACTTGGTCTGTCGGCAGCTTTTATCGGCCCGTGTATGGCCACCTTTACCCAAGCAGTTGTCCAGCCTTTGTGGATCGGTAGATGTCACACTTGTGCAGAGGTCCTTGCTGATTTGCTGCTTTACAAAGAGCTTCATTAAACTGGAACTGAATGACGAAACTGATGAAGTACCTTTGGAGGAGTCTGATTGGCTACTGTATATCACAGTGTAGGCACTTTCAAAGGGTTCTGGCTCATGGAGATACTTGTCATTCCTACATCAGGTTCCACACTCTTGTGTATAGTGTGTATCAATTTGCTGAGCTTCCCTGGATTTGTTGTAGATGATGTCTTTTAGAAAACTGCTGTTAGGTCTTTCTCCCACCCACACTCTTTCTTATCTTCCAGAAAATTTTAGCGATAATCCCCTTACATGAATTCGGCAGAGGAAAGGGTCTTGGGGTCAATGAGGTGTGATCTAGCATCTTTTGCAGAAGGGACTATCTGGTCAGTTTCCACAGCTATTCTTACCTTGATAGTAGCAAGATGCAAGGCTTCAAACTAATGCTTGTCAAGTTTGAAAAAATTAACCACATATTTGCATAGATGAAGAGCTTGCAATCACCCTGTTGAGGTAGGAGTAAGCTGTCAAGCTGTTTTCATACATGATGTAGGGTACACTGGCTGAAATGTGGAATTTCGCACCTGGATCAAAATCATTTTCGGTCCTTGGTACTGGAGGAACTAGGCCCTGATACTTTAGTCTGTAAAGAAAAAATACTTGTTAGCTGAAGGATTTCAGAAACGCATATTTTTCCTGATGTCTACAGCGATTTCTTAATGAAGGTGGGGGTCATCGGGCCCTGCCTCCAATATTTTTTTTAGAGATCAGTAGCCAGTTCTGCACATTCTCCTTCCCTATCTTCTTGTTTGCATTTTACATAAAGGCTTGCATTTAATATAAAATAAAATAAGGGCACACACTCTTATTCTATCTATAAAAATTAATTTTTTTTCATGCACCATTGTAATATTACCTTCTGCTGGGTTCATCTATCACACACAGTGTTCCTGCCATGTTTCTCTCAGATATTTCTACTGTCCATCCAGTTTCTTGCAGGTATCGTGTCTAGAGACTTGCCTAATGGCTCCTTCTCATCATTTCTTTTTACAATTATCTTTTTTCCTTTCTAATCCTTTTATCAACCCCCATTATTTCCACATCTCAACACCATTTCCTCTGGAGACACATCTGAGGTTTCGGTACAGCTTTTGATGTGAACATAAAAGAAGCAGATCTCACCTGCTATTACTGTGCTTGTTCTATCAAACAAATGTGTGGCGTAAGAGACAGACCGAGAAAGAACTCATTTCTCTATTTCATTTTTAACTTTTATGCATAGGCCCGTGAATGTCATTTTAAAGAGAAAATCTGCTGCCCTTTTTGACATGAGCTCATTCAGTTGGGTTTATGTAGAAGAGCTGCATAAACACTATCTGAACTTTCAGATATAAATATCATTTTTTTTTTTACACAATCATACCTGATTCCACAGATTGAAGGAAACCATGAAAACCCCAACAAGCTATTTCCCAAGATCCCTTATGTTGAGAGAGTAATGCAACACCTTCTCTCAACTTTTTTCATTGTAAAGTGATGAATTCTGGAACTTGAAGTCTCTCTACTTAAAGGGGAACTATTGTGAAACTGAAAATTTAATATAAGCTTCAGCACACTAAACTAAGACGTTTTCGAAATATAATCAGTTAAAATAATAAAAAAATTTTTGTACCATTTCTGAAATGTTCAAGTTCATCCTCACTATTCCTCTCTCAGAATCTTTCTCTGTATTCATTGGCAGTTAGATCCAATATATTGTATAGAGGGGCTCCTTTTGCCTACAAGATGCATTAGAGCTCACTTTATTAAAATCACCAGACATCATGTCTCTCTACATGCAGGATTTGTGCAAAAGGCAGTTATTTTGTTAGATTTTGTTTGTACTGGAATCAGTTATTTGAATGAGATCTAATTCATCTGCTAGGAAAGGAGCCCCCCCGCCCCTATAAAAAATATTAGATCTAACTGCTATATCTGACACCCAACTGCAGGAAGAAGAATGAAGAGAAACAGATACTGAAAGAGGGATAGTGAAGATAAACTTAACTATTTCAGAAACAATGCAGCATTTTTAATTAACTCTACGTGGGTAGTGAACTGGCAGACACACTTGGGGTCATTTATCAACCCTGGGCAAATTTGCCCATGGCAACTAATCAAATTGCTGCATTCATTGCTATACTTCCAGTTGGCTTTAAAAAGCAAATCACTGACTCAATGTTACTGAAGAAGTCAAAGTGGGACCTGTACAGTGGCAGAACTACCGGGGGAGCAGGGGCGCGCACAGGGCCCCCCGGCAGCCCACGCAACACTAAAATGCAGGCCGAAAATTGCGTACAGAGGGGGGAGGGGGCCAGGATGCGCGTCATGCACCAGGGCCCGCCCCCCTCTAGTTATGTTACTGGACCTGGATTTTATTATTAAGTGTTGATGTTATACCTACCAGGGAGCTGTTATCTGGTTAATCAGTGCATACATTTATATCAGATTATATGTGGCATCTAACCTGAGGTTCCACCACTGTTGATTGTATTGAATGAATGGATGAATCTGGTGTTCTGCCATCAAAGACCCTCCAGCGCCACTGATCCATCAGGAAACCAAATGGAAGGAAGGCGATTTTATCCAGCGTAATACTCATTAGATAATTAACATCACTCTCTGGATGGAGATAAAAGAGGTTGTTATTGGAGCAGATAAGTGGTTTTGCTAATTGTCTCTTGTTTCCTGTTTTCTTGTTTCCTTCTAAGCCTTATTTTCTACTTTTGGTTGATTCATGTCAATTACAGGCATTTATTGGTTCTTGAATTGCAAATGTTTATTGTATTAAATTCAGAAAGTAAAGACTCTAACTTATGCTGTAAGTGTAACCTTTCCTAATACCCACTTCCTCTGAATCCAGCTAAGTATCACACGTCTTTATATATGGGCCAAGAGTAAACAGATTTCAAATTTATTAAACCAACCTTTCCTTTCATACAGAGCACAGGATACACAGTAGATAACAGATAAGTACTACTATAGTTTATATAAACAAACTGCTGTGTAGCCATGGGGGCAGCCATTCAAGCACAGGATACACAGTAGATAACAGATAAGTACTACTATAGTTTATATAAACAAGCTGCTGTGTAGCTATGGGGGCAGCCATTCAAGCACAGGATACACAGTAGATAACAGATAAGTACTACTATAGTTTATATAAACACGCTGTTGTGTAGCCATGGGGGCAGCCATTCAAGCACAGGATACACAGTAGATAACAGATAAGTACTACTATAGTTTATATAAACAAACTGCTGTGTAGCCATGGGGGCAGCCATTCAAGCACAGGATACACAGTAGATAACAGATAAGTACTACTATAGTTTATATAAACAAGCTGCTGTGTAGCTATGGGGGCAGCCATTCAAGCACAGGATACACAGTAGATAACAGATAAGTACTACTATAGTTTATATAAACAAGCTGTTGTGTAGCCATGGGGGCAGCCATTCAAGCACAGGATACACAGTAGATAACAGATAAGTACTACTATAGTTTATATAAACAAGCTGCTGTGTAGCCATGGGGGCAGCCATTCAAGCACAGGACACACAGTAGATAACAGATAAATACTACTATAGTTTATATAAACAAGCTGCTGTGTAGCCATGGGGGCAGCCATTCAAGCACAAGATACACAGTAGATAACAGATAAGTTCTGAAGAATGCCATTATATACTATAGAGATTACATGTTATCTGCTGTGTATCCTGTGCCTTTTCTCCTTTTTCAGCTTTGAATGGCTGCCCCCATGGCTACACAGCGGCATATTTGTATAAACTATTTTACAGTTTCTGAAGCAAACGCTCCAGTTTTACCAGTGCAGCACGACAGTACCTTATTTTATCATTCCTTTAATACACTTTAATTTTTTGGCGTTACTATTCCTTTAAGCCACCTTATTCCCAAGGGTAAAGAATATGGTTAGCGTTTTCCCCACAAAGATTCTACATCAAAACACTGTAAAACCTCCTTATGCCTTTCAACTTTGGACCAAAATCCTGGGGGGGCTACCAGTACTGTTGTTTTCTTTCTATAAAATAGTCATTTCCTGCAATGCCTGTGTTAATTGCTTAAGTGCTTTCCATCTTGTTCCATCTAACAGGCCAATTATTCATTTTACTTCATGATCGGGGCTGGATCATAATAAAATGATGTAATTCAAATAAATTAATGGAGCAGCCTGGAGGCCATATAAATATCTGGAATTTCACAATGGATACAAATAGATCTGCACAGTTAGACTGACCTTTTTCACACATATGCATAATGTTACAGTTTGCCTTTGCGCTGCGCTAATTTATAACCTTTTTGCAAGAATTTATGAAAGAATCATCAACTAGAAAAGCTGCATTCCATCAGCTAATAGTTTGGGCAGATTGTATGTCCACTAGCCAAAATACTGTATTCTCTTTCTGACCTGTGTTGTCCTCCACCTTATCCAAAAGTCCAATGCTCTGCAAGTGCTTTGGTGTAGAGACTGAAAGAGCAAGCACATCCCCAATTGCTTCATGGAAACCTGGATTGGCTCCCTCATGGAACAAGATAGGCTGATCCTTGTACTGAAGGAAATACTGAACGTGTCCCATCTCATGGTGGACAGTGATGAGGTTGTCCATGTTTACCACTGTGCACTGTTTAATCCTAAAAAGGGGAAAGACGTATTAGCAATGTAGTCTCAAAAATTTATAGCTAAACTAAAAAACAATGAGGTTTCTTCTGGCCTTTTTTTTTTCTTAAACTATTTCATAGCACCTGCAATAAAAATTAAACCCCATAGGAACCAATGTGCCACCATAGCGGGCGCCCGTAGGCCCGAGTCATGTGGCCTGTCTACAAATCCCCTGTTTTTTATCAGAATGAGCAATATGGCTTTTTTTGACTATGACTTGAGGTTTAAAGATCTTTGACCACCTATGTGTTGGCCATACTGGGCTGATGCAATTGTTTGTCCATAAGGACATTTTTATTGAAACCCCTACCTCTGGTCACTTGAGGCTATCCATAAAACCTCTTCCCAAAGAGGTCAAGGACTCTTTAATAGCTTTATGGGATGAAAATGGGATTTTTAAGAAAACAGTGCCCCACCCCATGAGCGTGGGTCATGGTGCTTCACTTCATTCTTAAACCCAGTATTTAGGCTTGTTGTAAATATTGTAAATGTTGTATTTGACCCAAGTTTGATTTCTTAACACCTCTAATAATCTCTCTCATTTTTACTCATATAGCAAACGAATCCTCATTATAATCATGGCAGCTCCATTGCTGAAACAGCAACACTGTAAATACTACAATGTTCTTCTGCATAGAGTTTTCTGTTAATCAAGTCCCCTCCTGGGGAATCCTGTATAATTTTTATGTCATTTCATGAGCTTCATGAATCATCCCCACTCTAGGGTGTGATGTGAAGAGAGAAGGCAATCTGTTCCATCAGAGCAGAGAGGTAACATCTTGTTCTTTATTTGGAGAGTGCTAATCAGACACCATGTAGAGTGGAGGTAGAGAGCGTGCTGGTTGTGACCTGTTAGATTCTCTGCAAAGATACCAGGCATAGAAAGGAACTAGCTGTGTCATCTGCCTGGAATCTCAATATCATTAGCATAGTCCTACTCTAAGAGTTAGCCTATCTCTTCTTGTTCTTTCAGGAGGAAATGCCAATCTCATCTATTCCACCTCGTTTGCCAATGAATAGGATGTACCTGAAATCTTTGTGGTTGTAGAAGCTCCAACCTATGATGCAATAGGTGGGTAGGGAAAAATAAGTTATCAGAATGAGTCAAAGATTTGTATGGGGGCAAATAAAGATGACTCTCCGGTTTGGAACATAGTAGGGTCCAGGATAACAGTTGCTGAGTTACATACTGACAATGCAACAGAGAATTTTGTTCTACTCCTAGAAAACTGTAATGCCAATTATGCATTAGTCACTTAGACCAAGCATGTCCAAAGTCTGGTCCGAAGGCCAATTGCGGCCCATTTCAAATTTACACCAGCACACAGCCTCTGTGATGAAATAAATAATAATGCGCCACAACCTCATTTAAACAAGGAATCGCTGTAGCTCGTAGCAGTAATAATTGGGCACATGATTCATTCAGCCAATGACATTACGTTCAAGCTCTGTTTCTCTGTTCACATTTAGCCAATGAGTGAGCGCTGTATCTGTGAGCATCCTGATAGGCTGAAGTGTTTATAGCAGTTAGTGAATAAACCACCAAAGGGGAGGGGGGGGGGCCATTTCTGTTTGTGTCACAGTGAAAGCCTTATGTGTGGGACGTACCTTTCCATGCTCCTACAAAGACGTTCATGACGGGACTTTGGGTTCATTCTGTCCATACCCAGTAGCTCGTACAATTACAGCCACCAAAGCGACTCCTGCTAGGGGTTAGCCTCCCCTTACGCTTCCATTCATGGGCGGAGCTTTCTGTCAGACAGCTCAGAGTCCCGCCTCTAACCATAAAGCTGTCAGGTGACACCAGCAGATTATTCTGTTACACAGTCTTTGGTAACAAGCACACAAAGAAATGAAAACAACGAAAAATAAACCCTTGCACCAGAGCGCTGGCTAAACACAGTTGGCAGCCTAACTACAGTTGGGTGGCTTTCCCAACAGCAACTTAACAGCAAAAGAACCAAAATATATAACACAATCACTGGTAACTAGCTACTATAACTTCTTACAAACATCCAAAAATTAAGGTGCACTTGGGGGGCCTTTGAAGAGTTATTTTAAAATCCCAAATTTTATTCAATACATTAAAAATAGAGGGTCAACGTTTCGGTGTGTTCCTTTTTCAAGACCACAATGTATTGAATAAAATTTTGGATTTTTAAAGAACCCTTCAAAGGTCTCCCGAGTGCACCTTAATTTTTGGATGTATCTCTATCTCGAAGAGATAGACCCATAAGTCCACTCTCCTATGGCCACTGTTGCCCCCTGATTGCCCCCCAGCCCTTATTGCGCCCACAACTGCTGCACAGGCAAGAAGGGGAGCCAGAGGGGGGCCATGGCTGGGGGGGAATGGCAGGTAGGGGGCTGGAGCAGGAGGGCCCTGTGGCAGAATCCCCAGTGGGCCTCCAGGTAAAGTCCTGCGTGGGTCCATGTTTTGGGACCCGTACCCGAACCATACCCGCAACCTGCAATCCGCAAACCGCATTCTTACCTGCTTGGACCCGCAACCCGACCGGCAACCCGACCCGAAAGTACCTTATCTGCAACCCGGACCCGCTGACCATCAAGAATCAGGGAGTGCTCTCATTGTAAACTGGAATGACCAGAGGCAGCTGGGAAATTGACAAAATGTCTAGCCCCATGTCAGATTTCAAAATTGAATATAAAAAAAATCTGTTTTCTCTTTTGAGAAATGGATTTCAGTGCAGAATTCTGCCGGAGTAGCACTATTAACTGATGTGTTTTGAAAAAAAACATGTTTTCCGATGACAGTATCCCTTTAAAGGACCCACATAATACAGTATAGCTACAAAGATATGCATCTCAGCGCTATGACACATGAATCCTTATATTTTTCAAGTATTCAGATCTTTGAAACCAGGCAGTCTTTGCAAACCTTGACAGCAACTTACAAAACCATGTTCAACATGACTGGTGCCTCATTCTTTATTTAGTGGTGGTGGCACTCTCCTGGCATCTAGTGCTCACACCCAGTACTGTCGGCAGATCCATTCAGCCTTTTTTTCATGAGTTTGATTAGAAACTGTAAAAAAAAAAAAAAAAAGAGTGTTTCTTAGGAATCTGAAACACCCCTATATGTTGAGAAATGAATTCCTTTATTCCATGGGGCTAATTAACCTAAGGGCAGATCCCTGCTACAGAGAAGAGGGGTCTGTGCTAGTGCCAGTAGGCAGGTGCCCACATTTCAAGTGAAGAAATTAGATCCATCAGTCCATCTTGCAGCGCCGGATTCGCTGGGCGGGCGCTCCGTGGGGTCCTAGCGCCCGCCCGCACTACCACACGCTGGCGCAAAAGCGAGCGACAGAGCACTGGGGAGCACAGGCTCCCCACAGAGCGGCTGGGCGGCATGCCGCCCCCAAAAATGTGCCGCCCTAGGCCCGGGCCTATGTGGCCTCGCCACAAATCCGGGCCTGCCAACTTGTAACTCCTTCAGCTCCTACGATACTACAAATCCCTTTATTTCCTACCAGTCTTTCAGGGCTGCACAATTATATAAAGGGGTAAACCATGTCTGACCCTCTAAAGTAGGTTTTGTGCTTGTGTCTACTCCTTATTGCCTGTGACTCATGAACTAAACTTCGATTGTAAGCAATAAGGGACAGAGCCTTAAAGAAACAGTAACACAAAAAATTAAAATGTTTAAAAATAATGAAAATATCATGTACTGTTGCCCTGCACTGGTAAAATGGGTCTGTTTGCTTCAGAAACACTACTATAGTTCATATAAACAGGCTGCTGTAGTGTAGCAATGGCAGTAATTGAAAAAAGGCTTTATAGCACAGGTTAAATAGTAGATAACACCATTATGTTCTACAGAGCTTATCTGCCATCTGCTGTGTAACCTGAGCCTTTTCTCCTTTGAATGGCTGCCCCCATTGCTACACAGCAGCTTGTTTATATAAACAATAGTAGTGTTTCCGAACAAACACAGCAGTATTACCAATGCAGGGCAATATTGCATTATATTTTTATTACTTTAAAACACTTACATTTTTTGATGTTACTGTTCCTTTAAGGTGGCCATATAGGGGCAGATTTAAGATGACGATTTGGCCTCTTCAGACCAAGGTGACAGTCTATCTGCCCATCTGTGGGGCCCAACAACTGGCCTGCCTGTTAACTCACTGAAAAGCATATTAAAATACATTTTATTATACAATATACTATATAAATATTGATGGGTTGAACAAAATATATACTGTAATTACATGATAGGTCCCCTTTAATACTCAACAGCAGCTCCATAGTGATGCACTTGTCTAGTACTGTGGCCTCATGTTAATGAGCACCGACTGGCAGGAACCATATGGAGAATTAGCATTGTACCAATAGACACACTGGTAGGATTATCCATGCAATGTAATGAGCTGATTGGGGGGGGGTTATATAGTCATCTGGTTTTGAGACATAAAAAGCACAAAATCCCAACAAGGACACCGAAATCTCTAGGGCTGAATAAAAGTTTGTCAAAGGCAAAGCAAAAACTCTGACTTGAATTATACTTTTTGACGTTCCCATGTAACACACTCCATGACCCCCTGCCTCACTCTGACTTTCAGACACTCCATACTCCGCTTCTAGATGCTAGAAACTGATTTTATACAGATTGCACATTAAGGCTGCCAGGGGATGCTGGGAAATGTAGTTCAGAGAATGCCAAAAGCCTCAGATTGGGCAATGAGTGGAAGGAGCAAAAGCAAATATATGGTGAAACTAGTTAAATCAAGCTACTCAAACAACTTAGCAAGTTCTTTTTGCAACTACATTTCCCAGAGTCCCCGCTTACACAGTGAGAGTTTGTTACCTACATTCACCCTCCTGCAGAGATTAACAGACAGGAATCCTGTAAGACAGGGGTGCCCAAAAGGTAGATCGGGATCTACCAGTAGACCTTTAGCTGGTGATCAGTAGATCTCAAGACACTGCCAACAAACAGCTTGTCTCATTCACCCTCCTATTTCATGCTTTTCATTCAGAAATTTATTATGTTAAGGTTACATTGAAATAGCTGTTTGTTAAATACAGTATATCAATATAAAGTCTCTCAAATCAATATCATATTTAAGTAACATTTTCCATGGAACAGAATGCTAACAATGCTTTTATGGATGTAGATCATAATGGGACAACATCACTAAAAGTAGACCTTGCCTTAGTAAAGTATAGGCACTCCTATTGTTGTAAGACAAGTCAGCAAATAGCAGTTCAGCACTTGGGACAGTTCCTGAGCAGATGCTGGTAGGGAGCTCATACTACAATATATACGGCCTTGAAAAAAGTTCATGGCAATGTGCTGGTAGGACTGGTGTAAAGAGTAAAAGAAAGACAAAGCGCAACATGTTAGAATGAGTCAGCAGCAATTTGCAAGTTAGAGCAACAGTGCGTCTCTTTTAGTTCTGCAACTGAACTGTGGCCTTTGCTAGGGTAAATGGGATCCAGCTGAAGTTCGGATCAAGCATTATTATAAGTCTTGTTTTGCACTGTGACGTAACATTACCTGTTTATGTGGTTTGGATTTATTCTAACTGTTTTCAAAGGACAGACCTGTTTGGAACAGGAACAGGGGTCTGTTATAAATATGAATTCAATCATCACTTATCCGTTATCCACTGTGTATCCTGTGCTTGAATGGCTGCCCCCATGGCTACACAGCAGCTTGTTTATATAAACTATAGTAGTACTTATCTGTTATCTACTGTGTATCCTGTGCTTGAATGGCTGCCCCCATGGCTACACAGCAGCTTGTTTATATAAACTATAGTAGTACTTATCTGTTATCTACTGTGTATCCTGTGCTTGAATGGCTGCCCCCATGGCTACACAGCAGCTTGTTTATATAAACTATAGTAGTACTTATCTGTTATCTACTGTGTATCCTGTGCTTGAATGGCTGCCCCCATGGCTACACAGCAGCTTGTTTATATAAACTATAGTAGTACTTATCTGTTATCTACTGTGTATCCTGTGCTTGAATGACTGCCCCCATGGCTACACAGCAGCTTGTTTATATAAACTTTAGTAGTACTTATCTGTTATCTATTGTGTATCCTGTGCATCAATGGCTGCCCCCATGGCTACACAGCAGCTTGTTTATATAAACTATAGTAGTACTTATCTGTTATCTACTGTGTATCCTGTGCTTGAATAGCTGCCCCCATGGCTACACAGCAGATGGTTTATATAAACTGTAGTAGAGTTTCTGGAGTAGTATATTTTAATTTCTTTTAGATCCTTTTATGTTTTGGTATTACTGTTCCTTTAAGAATTTAATCTACCTAATGACTATTTTCTTGGGATGCGACAAATCCGTTAAATTATCATGAGACATCATTTTGAAAATCGGTCATCTTAGAAAATTTTCATCGTTCGCAGTGACATATATCCATTGTGCAATTGTTTGCAGGACCAAGCCGGCAGCTACCCGCGGTTTTCACAGCTTCAACTAGACGATATTGATTGAAACGGTTGTTTTAGTTGATGGACAAATCGTACACGATCGTTTCAAGAAAAGCTTGATCTTACGATAACGAAAAGATCTATAAAAAGTTTTAACATCTGTGGTCACCTTTAGGGTAAGGCCACACTAAGCGATAGCGCGGCGATTTGACTCGCCGCGACTATTCGCCGCGACTTTTAATCCTCAATCGCTGGCGAAACTTTGGCGCTGGCGTCTATGGGGAATCGCTGCGTAAAAACACACGCGGCGATCTTTTTTCTATTGTCGCTCGAAATCGCCTCGCTAGGCGATTTCGAGCGACAATAGAAAAAGATCGCCGCGTGTGTTTTTACGCTGGCGATTTTGCGCGATTTCCCATAGACGCCAGCGCCAAAGTTTCGCCAGCGATTGAGGATTAAAAGTCGCGGCGAATAGTCGCGGCGAGTCAAATCGCCGCGCTATCGCTTAGTGTGGCCTTACCCTTAGAGTTATTATAATTAACTGCTCAGAGTGCCCCATCTAGTGGATAAAGAGCATTGGTTCAGCTTTATGTACTGAGAGTCTGAGAAGATTTTATTATGAAAATAAAAATAATTGTCTCTTACATTGCCCTCAGTTATTATGGCCAGAGTCGGTGTTTGACTAAAACTAAACCTAAAAAGTATTAAGACTTATATATATATATATCAGCATATATGGGCCGCACACCCTGACAATGGATGAAACCTGGGTGCTCATGCATGCAATATTCATAGAAGGTATAAAGTGATGGCACACAAAAACTAATGGAGATAAAGAAAGAAGAAGAAAGAAAGAAGAAAAGTTTATTAATCCTATTAATAAACTCTTCTTTTTTTTTTATCTCCATTTGTTTTTTTCTAAAATCCTGTGACACACACACACTAACTAGGAATGACATATTGTGGTTCCTCCGCATCTTTTTTTCTTCTTAGACTTAGCACATCACATACTGCCCTACTTTAAGTCACAGAATATACTCTAAGCTTAGGGATCATCACACAATATATTTGGCAGGGAGTGAGGATACATTTGTCAGTAGAGGGTATGAGAATTATCACATACATCTAGTTCTGTTCTGATGCATGCTGCTGACTGCACTGTATAAATGAAGCCATTCCACCTTATCTTATCTTAAAGCTGAACATATACTAAATGCATATTACAGGCTGCTCAAATCTGCATTGAGTAGGCAGGGTTCCAGGAGCTTGACCATGCAAGAATGCTGCTATACCCTTACTGACCCAGTGACCCAGTATATTCTTAAAGGACATGTAAAGGCAAAAAAATAAAATCCCATTTTTACTTTCTTTAATGAAAAAGAAACCTATCTCCAATATATTTTAATTAAAAAATGTGTACTGTTTTAATAAGAAACCTGACTGTATGCAGTAAAATACTCCCTTCATTTACTGCTGTGGATAGGAATTGTCAGACGGTCCCTAACTGCTCTGCAGGGAAACAATCATACTTATGAACAGCAGGGGGAGCCCCCGCCTTACTTCCCAGCCATGCAGAACTCAAGCAGCTTTGTTTGTTTCCCTGTAGAGCAGTCGGCGACTGTGTAGAGATTTGTATTGGATTTTATTTTTGCCTTTACATCCCCTTTACTGTTTCCAACTCCAGCTGCAGGGACAAAGATCATGGAGCCATATTTAAACAGATAAACTGGGATTCTATTTGGAGGATTATTTTGCTGCAGCCACTGGTTCTGCAGAGTTTGTATTAAACAATACAAAAACTATAAAATCCACATTAGATCACATGACAACACAGGACCCAGTGCAGTCTGTATATTCTGATTATTAATCAGTCTTGCTGTATCAGCTTCTGGCAGATATTATTTGACTTGTGCTGTTTTGATAATTGATGATGATCCCTAAGCAGCCCAGACCACACTAAGCATGTGCACAGTCTTGGTCTTGCAAAGATGTATAACAAAGTTACAAGATGGTGACCCCCTGTGGCCAACTTTGATTAGGCTTGTTGTGCAGTGACTTGTTTATGTTTAGTATACAAAATACAGCATTTCTAGCCTTATTCTAATTTGGACTTTAATTCCCCTATAAACCTAAACATAATTTGCTTTTCCAGCATTGCTGAGGCATATATATATTTATCTG
The DNA here is from genome assembly GCF_017654675.1 of Xenopus laevis. Taxonomy (NCBI): domain Eukaryota; kingdom Metazoa; phylum Chordata; class Amphibia; order Anura; family Pipidae; genus Xenopus; species Xenopus laevis. The sequence continues at coordinate 6,187,395 of NC_054388.1, read as the reverse complement.
TGTCTGGCCAGTGTCCCAATCACTAGCTGGGTAGGGGGCCCATTCTCAATGCTTGGTGAGAGATGCAGAGGATAAATGAATCCCTACTGTGCCCCCCACTAAAGCCAACAGGGAACTGTTGCAATTCTATCGTGTACAAGCCTGACATTAGGTGATAACTCATTTGCAGGTGAAAACATTGTCTGTCCAGGCAGGTGTATGGTCAGTTAAACCAAAGGTATTGCTATTTATGCACTTGGATCGCTCCAGACACGCACACACCTATAGTTCTAGCACATTGTGTTCCTGGCAGCCACATAACAAAAATACTAAATGAAGACCAATTGCAAATAGTTTCCGAATATCACTGTCTACATCATAACTAAAGTTAAATGAAAAGCAAATTAAACCTAGGATAAACAGAGTAAAATATCAGCTTAAACATGTGCAAGCATTTATAATAATCTTTGTAATATACTGTAGGTTAATTACTTTTTTAGTATCGATTTTAAATTGATACGGAAATGTAACTGGAACTGAAATGCGGCATCTTGAATTTATTTGCACTGCTCCTCCTGACTATTTTGTACCACACATTATGTAGCCGTAGTCAGAGTTCCTCCAATAATGACTCCGATACCCACCGGGCTGGTAAGGACAGAACATTCAGGACAAAGACACACGCTCAGATTCAGGGAGATTAGTGTCCCGGCTACAAATCTCCTCTTCTTCCAGTAACTTACCTCCCCGAACTGCCTCCCCTGCCTTTCCACTGGCTAGAATGAAAATTGCTGGTGGGATGGCACTCGGAGTGATTTGTTTTCCAAAGTCGTGAGGCAAATCTTCGAGTTCCAAATCTCCCCGAACTGCAGCGTGTGTCTCTGCCCTCAAGGCATTGTAGGAAACAACGTCTGCCTTTAGTGATCTGGACTCAGTTCGGCTAATGGCTAAAGCCAAACTCAGATATCTACGAAAAGCTGGTTCTTCTTGTCTTTCAACTGGAATTTAGGTTGTAAAGTGCGTCAGCCACAGCAGGAAGGAAAATTGTGATACGATGGAAAGACCAACATATTACAGATGCAGATTTATTGGATGATGGGGAGATGAGGAGTGCCGTGTATACTACAATGAATCTATTTTCTGCCATTGCTCCCCGCTGCCTTGCCCAAAATTATTTCACATGGGCAAATATTTTTGTAAGGCAGTGGGGAGCAATAGATTCATTGTAGAATGCACACTGTGCTACATTCCATAACACAAGGGGGGTCATTTATCAACACTGGGCAAATTTGCCCATGGGCAGTAACCCATGGCAACCAATCAGATTGGTTGCCATTCATTGTTCAACTTGCAGCTGGCTTTTAAAAGCTAATCGCTGATTGGTTGCTATGGGTAACTGCCCATGGGCAAATTTGCCCAGTGTTGATAAATGAGCCCCAAGGTCTTTACTATAGAATTCCAGCATTATTGCACCTGACACTAGGCCAAATGATGTGCCAATAAAGGTGTAAGTCTTGTTGTGTATGTTGTGTCTGTGCCATTATGGGCATCACATGGGAAAGGCATCCTGAACTTAATGCCTAGTTATTAGCAGGTTTAAACTACAGGGTGCCCTTGTAACCCGAGAGGGCGAGGGGAGGATTTGGGCAGATTTACACTGTAGCCATTCAAGCAGGGTGGCCATTAGGAGGGCACAGTAGTGACTATCGTCCCGGCGGATCTCTGGCTCTCGGGGGGCCCGGCTGTGCTGCTGAAGACGCTGCTCCGGAGAAGAATGAAGCCACTGCATTGGAAAAGAAAGAAGAAGCCATGACAGAAAAGAGCGAAGAATCAGCGACGGAAAAGGAGGACTTTAAAGGGTAAGTTTCACTGAACACCAATGTTTTTTAAACTCGGAGGCCCTGACATCAATTTTTTTTTTTAGCTTGTAGAGGGCTCTGACCATCAATGGATTTTAAAGTTGGGGGGGCTCTAGCTAATTTAAAACAAACAAGCTCCTGTGCAGGATGGGGTGCTTCTACACTGGATCAAAAACATCAACACAGACTATTTCCAATGAACCTAATGCTAGTGATCAGGGAAAGGCCTCAATATACAGAGGATACACTCAATTAACTACAGTACAGTATAAAGGGAAAGGTTCTATATCTCATTAGAATGTAGAGAGGATTAAGTCATATGCAAACGTATGGGGAATGAATGCACGTTTTTGTTTTTTCAAATTTTTGTTTTGTGTTTGTTGCATATGCAGAGTGCATTGTGTACATTGTGTGAGCGGAGAGCGACTCCTCTGGGTGCAGCACAATGACAAACCCATTAACTTTTGTCATGTTCATTAGTGCAGGGGGGATTGTTCCACTGGCTGGAGGTATGGGGGGGACACGGAAATGTGCCAGAACTTTCCCTTTGTTCCACTGAACCAGTCTGGAGATATATTATGGCCTACACGTAACGTTAAATGCAGGTTGATTTGAACTCAGAGCCTATGTTTATAGTTGGTACCCTTTGGTGTCGGCAGGTGCTGCAAGTTGTATTGAACAATTCCGTAGACCGCCCCCCATTTTACTTTTCTCAGGGTGCAGGAAGGCGGCAAGGCAATGTATGTGGGTGCAGGCCTATTATGGAACAGGGGAGAACTGGGAGAGCAGATCTCAGCCTGTCTTTATCTGCCAGGCGCCAGCTTTAGAGAAAATTCAGGGATTTATCAGATTATTCCTATTACATAGTCTGTGCCATATTGTGAGTACATCCCGAAAGTGCTGTGGCCCCTGGCACGGCAGCAGCATAAACTACCCTTCCTTCCAGGTAACACTGCCTTATATACCCACATGGCAGAATAATGGCATTATCAGCCGGTTAATTTTTATTATATTGCTGCCAACCCCTGGGCTAAAGTACAGTGAGATGACAGGGGCTCATTTCTAACCACTGGGCAGTAACCCATGGCAACCAATCAGATGATCACTGTTCCACCTGCAGCAGCTGCTGATAAAAGCCAATCACTGGTTGGTTGCCATGGGTTACTGCCCAGGTGCAAATGTGCCCCGTTATTAGTAATGAGCCCCACAGTGTGTGAGGGGAAGGTTTTACTAAGGAAAAAAACTTTATCTTTCTGCATTATCAGCTGAACTTCCCACAGGGCTAAGGAAATGGCACAGAACAAGCCACTAGATAAGAGCTGCTTTATTTGTACAGCACCAATACACACCAGTTTAGAAACACTGGACCGCCCCACACAAACACACACACACACACAGCGATGTAATGTACAGAGACTGATCTATAATGTACAAAGACTGATATAATGTACAGAGTCTGATAGAGACGTTATTCCCATTGGGGCAGGTGGCACCACAAGGTAAGTGCGTAATACATTTTGTGTCACTTCATAGGATGTGGCCCCATTCTGTCTGTACTATTACTATTGTTATTATTATTGTTGTACAACCTGTTTTGTAGAGTGAGCAAAGTGTGAAGCTGGGGCAAAGAGACACACAACAATGAGTGACTTGAGAGAGAGAGAGAGACATAGCAATGAGTGACGAGAGAGAGAGACATAGCAATGAGTGACTTGAGAGAGAGAGAGAGAGACATAGCAATGAGTGACGAGAGAGAGAGACATAGCAATGAGTGACGAGAGAGACATAGCAATGAATGACTAGAGAGAGAGAGAGAGAGAGAGACAGACAGACAGACATACATAGCAATGGGTGACTTGAGAGAGAGAGACATGGCAATGAGTGATTTGAGGACTTCTGGGCTGCACTTTAGGCTGGAGGAGCCCAATAGCATTTTTCAATATACATGTGCTGGACAGGTTATCTTCAGAGAGTTTCAGGCTTTTGCTGTGGGTGCGATTACTGTAAAGCCGTGGGAATGGGGGGCCATGAAATTTGGGGTTGAAAGGGGGCATGGCCGGGTGGAGCTTAATATAAGGTAAAGCAGCACAGAAGAGGCAGACTTAAAAGTCAGATCTAGGTTTCCCTTCTAATTGAGTCATGTCACTTTAATTTACTTCTTGATTTGTTATGCTAATTACCATAATGATTGTACAAAAAAAACAACTAAATCAATATTCAGGAATGTGCAGCCTCCAGCTGTTGGCAGCATTCTGGGATTTGTAGTTCACCTACGGCTAAACTTAATAGTCTTTGCATTATTCACACTCACCCCAAGAGGCCACTTCGAGCATATCATTGGTCTTTTTTTTAAGGGTAAGGCCACACTGGGCGTTTTCGATTTAGAACAGTTTAGAGGGTTGGTGACCCCTCTTCCCAGAGCTGCTTAAGGGGTTAGTTCACATGAGATTCAGGAAGATTTTGTCGCCTGGCGACTAATCGCCTCATCTTCTGATCGACAATCTCCCGAACTGCCTCAGCGTGTTTTCCCATAGGCTATAACGAAAAGTCGCCTGCGCTAATGCACACGCGACAATTCGTTTTCCATAATTGCCCGAAATTGCCTGTGTGAGGCGACTATGGAAAACGCATCGCCGGGGGAAGACAGAGGGAAGGCATTCGGGGAGATTGGTCGCCGCAAAGACAATGCGATTCATCGCCAGGCAACTAAATTTCCCCGAATTGCCCAGTGTGCCTCTACACTTAGAAGGTGAAAAAAAAAATGTTGAAAGGTGAACAACCCCTTTAAGTAATCAGTGACATCTGTATCTATACGACTGTCATCTTTGTTACTGAACCTCAGACGAGGTAGATCCCTGTTTCTGGGTTACGTTATCCTCTCTGGGAATTAATGCGCGATCCCCAAGGGGATGGTGGAACCCAGTTGATATATAATGGGGGGGGGACAATTAACCCTTTATAATTCTAAGTGATAATGCATTACAGTTACACTTGTACTGGGAAATGACATATCTATAGTTTCTTATTTCTCCCTACACTGCTTATTCACTAAACCACACACCTCAATAGTTTCTATGTGTGTGTGTGTGTATATATATATATATATATATATATATATGTGTATATATATATATATATATATACCCCAGTTAGTGCCCCCTCCTTTATACCCATGGTACAATGTCATTATTTTGTAGTGAAACAAATGGAAAGAGAGCAGAGAGGCTCAGTAATTTGTTTATCCCTCTTGCGCACGGGTTCTGCTCTCCGCTGATAGACGCAATTGCAAGCTCTGTGCCCCGGGGCTGCCTGAGCAAACTGTCTGCCCTCCCTCCTCCTTCTCAGTTTTGGCCAGTGCTAGGGCGGCAAGTAAACACTACACTGGGCAACTGTCTGCTTCCAGACTCCAGACATTACTGATACCTGCCCAGCTCTATGCCAACTCTCTATCAACCCTGCAGGGAGAAGTAAGTATAGTCGTATTTCCACATATTATACAGGTGTCATCTGCTACATAATGATGTCTAACTTCCCTACTACTGGCAAATGTTATATCCCCTAATCATCTTTTTCCCCAAAAAAAATTAATTTGTTCTTGGAGGTGTTTGTTACTTACTGTATACAGCTTTCACATTACTTGCACTTATACCTGTTTGTAATGGCCGGATACGTGTAATATGTTAATTGTTCAGTATTTGCATAATTTGAAATCTTACTTCTTAAGGGGATACTGTGCCTGACTTTCACTTGAAAGTGTCATTTTGGTAAAACACCTACTGCTGGAAAAGTTATTCTACAGGGGAATGTGATTGCAGGTAGTCACGTTCGGTTTCCTTTCTGGCGAACAACGGGAGCCCTGTCTTGCTTTATGGCTAAATCAGAATCAGAACCATTGTCACAAGAAAAGGCAGGATCTTGTCATTTAATAGATTGTTCCTCAGGACCCTCCTGTACCTTTAATGAAAGTGATAGAGATAAGGAGGCCTACCTGAGACGTACTCAACATAGGCACTATATAAATATACATCTAATGGGATAATTACACTTCGTGCTATTAAGGGGGTGGTTCACCTTTACGTTAAGTTTTAGTATGTTATAAACAACTTTTCCATTGGCCTTCGTTATTTTTTTATCGTTTTTGAATTATTTGCCTTCTTTTTCTGACTCTTTACAGTTTCCAAAGACCCCATCTAAAACACAAATGCTCTGCAAGGCTACAAATGTATAGTTATTGCTACTTTTTATTCCTCATCTTTCTTTTCAGGACTGCTGAAATTACAAACTGGAGAGCTGCTGAATAAAAAGCAAAATAACCACAAATAATAAAAAATGGAAACTGGAATTGTCTCGGAATATCCCTCTCTATATCATACTAACAGTTAATTTAAAGGTGAACAACCCTTTTAAAGCAAGTTCAGAAAGTGAAGTGGTTTTACAGTGATAGAGCACATGATAATTTAGATAAATCCCCGGGGTATCTTTGAGTTTGCCTTGTGTGAGTCAGAAGTGCATTAAGCAGCAACACTTGAATCGTTCCTGCTAGGCAGAGAAATCATACATGTTGTTGTGTGGCTGCTTTTGCCAGGCTACAACTCCCAGCATCCTCCGATATAAACATGTTTGATTTAAGATGTTTAAAGCTTCATCAAAATATTAACCCCTATGTTTCTTTCTGTCTCCTGCAGAATCTAATCTCAGCCATGGTGAATGCACTCAACATTGGCTTCATGCCGTACCTGGTGGCAGGGTCACAGATCCCGGGGATTGCCATTTTGGCTATAACTATAGCATGGCTAGCACACTACAGAGGAGGTTTCTCCCCTTCAATTTAATGTTCATCCACTGTGCATGGTCCTGGGTATTGGTGTTCCTGTGTAGAGAAGGTGAGTGTCCCTTGTTAAGGTTCTTTTTTACATTATGTAATTCTAAGGGGTTTTACAACTGACATTATAAAACATCGATAAAACACTGGTTACATTATTTGTAGACTGCATTTTCTTGGTGATATTGAGTCTTAAAGGAGAAGGAAAGGCTAAAACTAAGTAAGGTCTATATAAATACACCAGAAAACTCTCAAAGTAATGTTGCTCTGAGTCCTCTGTCAAAAGAAACAGCACATTTCTTTCCTTCTATTGTGTACTCATGGGCTTCTGTATCAGACTTCCTGTTTTCAGCTTAAACCTCCAGGGCTACGGCTTGAGCATGCTCAGTTTGCTCCTAGTCCCTCTCCTCCCTGCTGTAATCTGAGCCCAGAGTTATGAGTGAGCAGGAACTCATAGATAGCCATATAGGTTAGGAGTAGCCTGATGCAATAGGTGCCCATAGAAAGCACTGGGATAAAGTGAGGATCATTTACACAAGAAACAGTGGCCTGTAAGCATTTATGGCAGGTTCAATGATGAATGCATCAACATTATGTCAGCAGTCTGTATATTTTATTGGGCATGGTTTTGTCTCATCATATTCTTGAGCCAATGAATGAGAATGCTGCAATGATTAACCTGCGTTTATTGTTTGCTCCACAGCTCTCTTGGTATATCGAGTGTTCAGAAACGAAACAAAAAGATCAACCAAAATCTTGCATGGAGCCTTACACATCATGGCGCTGCTCATCTCACTCGTAGGTAGGTGTTGCTCTGGGCTGGAGGGGTGGAAACTGGAATACTCCATATTGTAAGTAAGATGTTTCTTTTCTCTCCTGTAGGAATCATCGCTGTATTCAGTTCCACAAAGCCTATGGGTATCCAGATATTGTACAGTTTGCATAGTTGGTGTGGGATCACCACCTTCAGTTTGTACATTCTGCAGGTAGGTGGCCACAAACTTCTTCTCTTAAGATTCAAATTCAAATGAAGACATTATGAAGCTCAAACTCTGCACTCCTTATAAGACTTCTAAACAAAAGTCTGGTATTAGATTGGACAACATTCCCTATAGAGGGTTAACAACATCTGATGCCCGCTGCTGGACTCATACCCCCCCCAAAACCAAATACACATTAACCCCTCCAATCTCTTACACAATATAAGCAAAAGAAATTGAACCATTGTAAGGCCATAAGTAAAGGATCAGTAAAAGTATATAATTATGAGGGATGGGGTCAAAAGGCATAGGTTACATAAAAGATATCAGATAAGCCTTGTCCAATACAATGGCGTTTTATCTGCTTAGTAACCTGTGCCTTTTCTACTTTTCCATCTGCATGTGCAGTGAATCAGCAGAAAAGAAGATGGTGAGCTACTGGGGCATCTTTGGAGACACAGATCTTTACTGCTAAAGGGCTGTGGTTGCCTTGGGCTGGTACAGAAGCCCAAAACATCATGTACAACATTTCTAGCCACTTCTTTAGTTAGGCTTTAGTTCTCCGTTAAAGGAAACGTAACTTCATCTTCTTTTCTCTTTCCCATAAGGCACAGTGCTGGCTATACACACTTTAGCTTTACTAAGGGCAGAGTGGATAAACACTGGTGTATTTAGCCCAACTGCCTTTAGTATATGAGAAGCCATATCTTCATTTTTACTCCCCCAAACTCTGAACTAGCCCACATCTTTGTGAGTGTCCTCCTTTTGCACTCTGCGTATACTTCTAGGTTATGTGCCAGTTGTGTCCACTTGATTATTGTGCTAATAAATGTTCAACATACTATTCTGTCTATTTACTTTTCCTTTGCCCACATTTAGAATGTTAAATTTAGAATGTTAATGTCATGGGAAAAAATATTTTTTTTCCCCAAACGCATCAGTTAATAGTGCTGCTCCAGTAGAATTCTGCACTGAAATCCATTTCTCAAAAGAAGTTTTTTTTTATATTTAATTTTAAAAATCTGACATGGATTTAGACATATTGTCAGTTTCCCAGCTGCCCCCAGTCATGTGACTTGTGCTCTGATAAACTTCAGTCACACTTTACTGCTGTTCTGCAAGTTGGAGTGATATCACCCCCCCTTTCCCCCCCCCCAGCAGCCAAACAACAGAACAATGGGAAGGTAACCAGATAGCAGCTCCCTAACACAAGATAACAGCTGTCTGGTAGATCTAAGAACAACACTAAATAGTAAAATCCAGGTCCCACTGAGACACCTTCAGTTACATTGAGTAGGAGAAACAACAGCCTGCCAGAAAGCAGTTCCATCCTAAAGTGCTGGCTCTTTCTGAAATCACATGACCAGGCAAAATGACCTGAGATGCACCTACACACCAACATTACAACTAAATACACTTGTTGGTTCAGGAATGACATTTTATATTGTAGAGTGAATTATTTGCAGTGTAATTTAGAAATAAAAACTACATCATAAATATCATGACAGAATCCCTTTAAACTGGCCTATAATGTATGGCAGGGAGATTCATCACACAAATGTGAACATTTGTGAAAAGGGGGGAAGGCAAGCTGCTGTTATGAGATGTTAGTCCCTTTCACATTCACTTACACTAGGGCCAATTTACCTTGCTGTATATTTTGGGAGAAAACCCAGACATGGGGAGAATATAGAGACTCCTTGCAGCTAGTGCTCTGGCTGAAATCACACCTAGAACCCAGACCAAATAATATAATTTTTACAACTTTTATGGCATCACATGATAAATTTCGCAATTTTATTAAATTACTAGGCAGTAGGGTTATGTACTGGGTGTAGCTACAACTTATTAAGGGCTGTTAATGGTTACCTACCTTATTACATAGAGAACAGAATCTGCCATGTCTGCTGTAGCAATTGTCCGAGCTCAGTAGGGGGAGCTCCTTCATCACCCCATTCACCTTCTGTTTAGCCATTATGGATTGCTCAGGAATCTGTTTATGTCTCACAAATCAACCATTCCTGCTTAATAGCTGCAATTCCTATATCATTGAAAGATCCCAATATCCATTGTGTACATCACTGCATCAGTTTGAGCCAGAGTACATTAAATATTCAGTTCGGACAGATCCAACAGGGATGGTTTGTCCAACCTAGACCCCAAAACTCGCATTCATGCTCACACCATTGGACAGTTTGGGTAAGAACACCCCAACTGTCCAACTAAGGGGTATGTGTATGGATGCTGGGTTTTCATTTGGAGGGGTTGAACTTGATGAACTTTGTCTTTTTTCTACCCGATTTAACTATGTAAATCCGAGTAGGTATGGACAACTTTCACAAAGCTCCATAGCACTGTTATCCATTTTATTTAATTCAAATGCATGCCTTTTAAAGGACCAGTAACCCTATAAAGTGAAAGTTGTATCTGTCCCACAAGCACCTACAATTTGGCAACAAATGTCACCAAAGAGAATGATTTTCCTTCCATGAATGCCATGTATATCTTCCACAATTTAATATGAAAATTATTTTATTCTACAGTATCTGCTGTGTGAATATGGGAGTCTTATCTCCCTATTACAACTTGAATGACTAGAATTATATAAGTCTCTGATGCAAACACACAGTGCAGGTATATTATAGATGAGTTTTTTGGTGGTGTTACTGGTCCTTAAACAGAATGTAGAGGCAAAAAATTAAAATCCCATTTTTACTTTCTTTAATGAAAAAAAAACCAATCTCCAATATACTTTAATTAAAAAATATGTACTGTTTTTATAAGAAACCTGACTGTATGCAGTGAAATTCTCCCTTCATTTACTGCTGTGGATAGGAATTGTTAGACGGTCCCTAACTGCTCTGCAGGGAAACAATCATATTTATGAACAGCAGGGGGAGCCCCCGCCTTACTTCCCAGCCATGCAGAACTCAAGCAGCTTTGTTTGTTTCCCTGTAGAGCAGTCGGCGACTGTGTAGAGATTTGTATTGGATTTTATTTTTGCCTTTACATCTACACCCTACACCCTTTACTGTTTCCATCTCCAGCTGCAGGGACAAAGATCATGGAGCCAGATTTAAATAGATAAACTGGGATTCTATTTGGAGGATTATTTTGCTGCAGCCAATGGTTCTGCAGAGTTGTAGAAAGTTTGTATTAAACAATACAAAAACTATAAAATCCACATTAGATTACATGACAACACAGGACCCAGTGCAGTCTGTATATTCTGATTATTAATCAGTCTTGCTGTATCAGCTTCTGGCAGATATTTGACTTGTGCTGTTTTGATCATTTATGACGATCCCTAAGCAGCCCAGACCACACTGAGCATGTGCACAGTCTTGGTCTTGCAAAGATGTATAACAAAGTTACAAGATGGTGACCCCCTGTGACCAAATTTGAAAGCATAAATCATTTGTTTGATTAGGCTTGTGGTGCAGTAAGTTCATGTTTATGTTTAGTATACAAAATACAGCATTTCTAGCCTTATTCTATTTTACACTTTACTTCCCCTTTAAAGCATGTTTGATTCCGCCAAGGCAACAAACACAGACTGTTTGATTCCAAGTGTAATTAACCATTTATAAATAAGTACATTTCTTTTCCTCTTTCATCCCATACATTTTCTTGTTGAATTTACAATTACAGTTTGTAGAGAGAGAGAGAGAGAGTAGGCGGTTCGGGAAGGTAGGAATTATTGTTCACATCTATCTCACACTTCACATGTACAGACAAGGAAAAAACAGAGCAAGCAAATACAGCGGTAATGAGAAGAAAATAAAAGTTAAAAGACACAAATTATAAGTGGTGGGGGGGATGTTTTGTATCTTCGTTTATAAACCCAGGCACCTAGCGTGCTTCCCCCACCTCTCCAGATGTCGGAGGTCTTGAAAACCCTGTTCTGCAACAGAGTCTGGCAACCTTCAGACTACAACTCCCAGAATCCCACCGGTAGTGAGAGTTGTAGTTCTGCATGTGCAGAGCTGGAGGCTGACATTCTCTGTTCTCACAGGGGGGGCTCAGAATACCTGCGGCATCTTAAGTGTACTTCGGGGGATAATAAGAACAGAAAAATGAAAGTAAACAACAGAAAATGTTCATATTTTTTATATTTCCTCTTCATTATTCACATGATAATCAATGCTCAAATCGGCACCCACCTCCCTCATCATCGAGGGGAGGCCGTGTATAAAAACATAACTCCTTGACCTGAGCACTGCACTCATATATATATATATATATATATATTTATTTATATATATATATTAAACAATGGCGGTGTTCTGTATATTGGTAAAGAGAACGGACCATGCACTGGATTAAATACACTGTACAAAGAAGAGTCCTTCTGATTTGGGGGGTTTTGGGGGAAGGCTGGGAGGAAAGGACCCCCAAATGGACACGTCCAGTCTTTCCGGTATGTGCAATACGTTTGCAAAGTTAAAAAAAGGGTGGTGGGGAGGGGGGTGGGTGGCAGCAGAAAGGATTTTGGGTAAAGCAGTTTGGAGAGAAAAAATAAAAGTCAAAAATAGAATTTTTTTATAGTGCACTTTAAAAGTATGGTTACCTCTTATAAAAAAAAAAGGATAAAATGAGACCCCCTTTATTTGCATCTTTTACATAACACATGCTCACAGCAAATCATGGCCATTCAAAGAGAACCCAACAATCATCGCCTATTCCTAACCTGTAACATTCACAACTGCTACTCCATTTGTATTGCCTTAAACCTTTATGGTAGAGCCAAGCCTACAGTGCCATGTTGCTTTGCATACCTATGGACGGTCACAGCAGTGCTGCCTTGTAAACCTATGGGACGTGACAGTCTATGGTGTAGCATTGCCTTGGAACCCTACAGAGGGTAAATCTGGTGCAGTGTGTGAGTATAGAGTCTGTACTAAATGTTCCCCTTGTGTTTATTACACTTTGATATTTAGGGCAACGGCAACTATTTGTCTCCCTGCTCTGCTCCTCTTAACCCATGAGCCATGAATGAAAAAAAGTCAACTGATACCAAAACACACATTTCCCTACACTGGTTTTCACACTTGACCTAAAGGTAGGGAAGCACCAAGTCTGCACAAATAACAGTGTGTGCCATTTAGTCAGCCCAACTGGCAGTAAGGGGCTGGATATATGTCCAGTTCTTATTATATCTACTCCCTGTATAAACATGGGACATTCAATCTGCCGGCACTATCCCAAAATACCAAGCCTGATAAATATACCTTATAAAAACACCAACCTACATCCAATCAAACTAATATCCAATATGCCAAGCCAAGGGAATAATCTGGACATACACAACATGACTCTCGCTTATGAGGCGAACTCTGAAGATCCACAGGTCAAGAACTACATTTATAGGCTGACCAGCAGACGTTGCTTTTTGACTAAAGGTGGCCATAGACGTGACAATTATGATCTTTCTTGGAAAAGATCTTTCCAAAAAAGATTGTTCATTTCCATACACACGTGTAGAGCTGAATGGTCAGATATACATATAGAAACAATAGAATTCTACCTGTATCTGACGATTCAGCACTAACAATGGGCGATGTTCAGGTGCCTTCAAAGGCGCCCAATTAAAATTTTCCGTCTAGCCCGATCGACCAATATCGAAGTCTTATGCCGATATCAGTTGGAAATTTTCCCACCATACACGCACCGAATATCGTACGAAAATTAATTTCGTACGATATCTGTGCGTCTGTGGCCACCTTAAAAGTAGTCCTCAGACCACTCACCAGTGTATGGTGTCAAAACAATGCCATCACCAATAATTGAAAAGAGTGACCAAGTCAGCAGCCAATACTGCCCATGTAAAAAGCCCATTAAGAACATGGTTGTGCCAGTTTACAGTAAGGGGGCATGAGAAGATAAAAAGGCATCTCACAATCCCATATCTGATATGTACTTTAAATACTCGTTGAAAGTGCACAGTAAGAATTAAAAAGAGCAATAAAAACACAAGCAGGTCTTGTGGAACCAGAAGTTCTGGTGGAAGTTCTAGCTCAATAACAGCTGTAGAGGCACCTGCTGCAATATTCCTGGATTTTTTTTTATTTAAAAAGGTAATTTTGTGCAAATAAACAATCCATATTTGATTGGCCTCATTTGACCCTCTCTAAGCTGTGTATGGGGTACATGAAATCTTAAGCAATCAATGCAAATCAAAAGAACACTGTAAGGGCAGCCAGTCTCATAATAGACACCTTGCTGAGATACAGCTATTCTGATTGAAAGGTTCGCCTCTACAATTATGAATCCTAAGTACTGGCTTGGATCAGGGAGCTCAAAGCAACCTCCACCACATACACAAAGCTCATTGGCAGTTGGCAATGGTATTCGTTTTCAGAGTGAAAGATCTTGCTAACTCACCTCAATGCACATCTGCGCCTTACTGCTAAATGGGTCACCATTCTTAATTGACATTTACGCCACTCAAAAAACCACCAATGAGGACTCTAAATGAGGGAAACATAGGGAATGGTGACATCAGTCCCTTTAAAAAAATGGTCAGTATATGAAGGCATGGTGCTGGCTTCTGTAGGTATTTGTACATATGTCACACAGTGTGATACATGATTTCTCAGCTAAAAAACAATCACTCATTAGAAAGCATATTACTAGATCATTTGTGTGTGTGTTTGTGTCTAGACAGACAGACAGACAGATAGGTAGATATATAGACAGAGCCCTTTTGAGTGCTAAATTTCCAGATCCCTGCGGTGCTGCTAATGTGCGCTTACTCTCTCGGTGACGGGTAACACCCAGAATAATAACCAAGGCCTATTTACACTGCCTGCCTGCAGAAGCTTGATCTCAAGAAGGAGAAGCAGTTTCATTCCCAATAAAGCCCTATAGCTGTGTACAGAAAGGTGAAGGGGCTGGTAGGATGCCTTATCAAGGTAAGTGCAATTACTGGTTAAAATCTAGTTCACAAACAATAAAACACATTCCAAAATTAAATAGATAATCAGGGGAGGAGTGGAAAAAAAGATTACCCAGCTGTAGTCTGAGAACCCAACTTGTTCAATGCAAGAAGGACTTCTAGGAAGCATCTTCTGCACTAAGGGACCAAGGTCTGCCCAACTTGGTGGGTCAAAAGCACAAACTGAGTTAAAGTCTCCAAAGCTGGGGAAAAGAAGATAAGTAGGAGACACTGTAGTCTCAGGAAGAGTTGCTCCATCACCTGACTGCAGAGCAAGACATAGAGGGACACTGGGAGGGAGCATTGAGGGGGAAAAAGGCAGAGACCCTGGAAAGAAGTGGACCGGTGAGGGGACAGTCAGTCATTCTACACATTGGACTCCACAAATGGTCTCTTTGGTTTGATGGGTGAAGTCTGGCCCTGCCGGGAGTCCCTGGACAGCTGCCGGTAAAGGTTGTCCTGGTAAGCCTGTGCAACAGGCATTGTTCTGGCCACTTTGACATCAGGATAAGAAGAGGCCTGTGTAACTCTCTCTAACAGGTCCCCTCGGGAGCCATTGGCTAAGACCCCATGAGGGCTGTAGTAGTCGTCTTCCAGTAGATGCCCATTCTGCGCATTATTGGTTTTGTTATAAAATGCAATGTTGCTGATTGAGGAGGGGGGGCTGAAGGATTCTTGCTGGGAAAGGATACCAGAAGATGTGGGACTAAGGATGGTGTCTACAGAGGAAATAGCCCATGGTCTACTCGTCTGATGGTGATGAGGGTACTGATGAGTCCGTGCTGTCTTGTCGATGATACCCATGAAGGGTGTGGCCCTGGAGCGAGTAGGTTCATTGGAGTAGGTCCCTTGGGGTGGGGACACCGGAGACAACTCATCACAGAGACGTTCATAGGCTGGTTTGAGTGGTATCTCCATTTGTTGAATGGCAGCGGAGGGACGGAAGTTAGCAGACAGGCTGGAAGAGGATGAAATGCTGTTGCTGGACGGAGAAAAGCGAAGTCCCACGCTTTGTGAGTGCAACAGCGGCCTTGGCGTGGGAGGGTGAGGCTTGATTTCATTAGGGTTGATACTCACAGGTCGTCTTATCAGGTGAGAAACTTCTGGAGAGCCAAGCTGGCTGTTTGGCAGAGAAGTACGTTCTAGAACTGGATAGTAAGATGCCGACTGGCTGCGACCAATTTGTGGTGTTTGGTTGTACCTCATACCACCTCTGTAGGCAGAGGTCGGCCGTTGGGGAATGTCATCTTTTGGGAATGTTTGCTGACATATTGCCCCAGCACTCAAACTAGCTTGAACATGCTGAACAGGACGACCATCCGGCATGAGGCCTCCAAGAGAGGCTTGGTACACTAGTCTGCTTTGGCTCATCTCCCCAGAGGATGTCTGATATTTACTGGCCATCCCATGTGCCACTTGTCCATATGTCCCACTGGCGATGACTGCACTGGAGTGAACTGCAGAGCTAGGTTGGTTGCTGCGTACGATTTGTGCCTTGGCAGGTTGCAACCTATGTGCAGGTTGTGGGACGGCAGTTGGAAGCTGTGACATTTGGAAGGACCTTTGAGACATCTTGGACAAAGGAGACTTGGGTCTACCTGGGTGCTGACTTATGCATGGTTCTTGTTGATACCGTACTGGAGAGCCAGATGACTGCCTGTACATGCTTTCACTAGGAGGACTGGCTCTGTACTGAGGTGCCCTTCGTAGAGGTGAAGGGGGTGGGCTGGGGTAGTCCATAACTTGCCCCCCCACTGGAGGGGGACTGAAGCAATATGATGAGCTCTGGTGGACTGGTGATGTTTGAGGAGGACTGGCTCTGTAAGAGTTCTGGTGAGTGGGAGAAAGGGATGGAGAAGTAGATTCGTAGCTTTGCCTGGTCGGAGAACCTACTGAGCTGTTGGACCTGAAGTCAAAGCCAGATATATAGGCAGAATCCCGATGGGCAGGAGATTGGGGTGGACTTTGCATTCCTGGTAGACCCGGGCACGGCCTTACTTCAGTTGGTAAACCCACAGGAACAGTGTCCATATCCTGCTCAAGATACTCTTCCTCATAGACATCTTCCTGAGTGGAGTCTATTTCCTCATTCTGCACCTCCTGCTCTGGCTCATCTTGCATTTCCTGCACTTCCTCCTCCTGCTGAATCTGTCTGCATTCCTCCTCAACCCGCATTAGCAGCCGCTGAATTTCACGGTTGTTAGGGCAAAGCTGGATCGCCTCATTCAGGTCCTCCAGAGCCGCAGTGAATTGCCTGCAACAAACAAACAAACGCAAAGGTCACATTTCAATCTCAATGCATGTGCCGCAGAGGGGAGGAACTCTGTGTATTCCTGCAGTATATATTAACCTTCACCAAAGCAAATAACTGTCAGTGGGAAAGTAGAGTATAAACTATTTCTAACTAGTGTCAGTTGTTCATGTACAGAATATTCAACGTATTCTTATTTCTCTGCCAATGGAATCTTTCCTTTCAGAACAACCTCCTCCTAAGCTCACAGATACTGCTTACTGTACTGGCATCATATAGCGGCTATTTTTTGCTCACCTGCTGCTCCGCTTGGCCCTGGCTCGAGCATAAAATGCCTCATAGGACTTTGGCTTCAGTTCCAAAGCTTTAGTGGCAAATTCTTCTGCCATTCCAAAGTCCTGCAGCAAAATGGCACAGAAAAAAAAGAGACAAAAAGCTGGTTGATTGTTGTTTAGATTGTATTATGAGCATATTAGTATTACAGAGAAAGATAGTATTCTTCTCATCTTGGCTCAATTATTCTCCAGGGAAGTAGCAGCAGCTGTGAACCTAGATCTTAGAGGGCCTATTTGGGATTCCAAATTTAGTGCCATTTTAATATCAGTACAAAGCAGATCAAACTTCCCAAAGATTTTGAGCAGGTTGATATTTTGTAGTGGGTCCAGTAATCGCTACCACTAACTTTTTTACAACGCACATCAGTAAAAAATGAAATGTTTGTGCAGTTAAAGACTGATCTCCAACTTGAGTGTGAACTGTTACATTACTTGCCTCATGTGAGATATCCTTCAGACAGGAATGGAACAGTACAGTCTATTGTCAATTTGGTTCTTTTATAATGTTCAATGTAGAATAACTTTAATTATTGTATAAAATTAAAATTTTGGAATTCCCTACAGCCAGACGTTACAAATGGATACGGTGGGCTTCTTCACTCACGTTCATTTTTCGTCTGCATCGGGAGAGGTTAAGCAGGAGAGACACTTTGAGTTCACGAAATGTCTTAAGATCATCACCGAATCCCTCACGTGGGAACTTCTTCAGAGCGTATTGGTACCTCTGAGCCGCTTCTTTTACCTTTCCCTTCTAAAGGAACAAAGGAAGCACTCACAATTATATAAGATCCCATTATGATTCCTTCATTGTCCACTGAGCTCCAGACAGCTCTCCACTTAATTTGTCTAGCCATTGTAAAGAATTTATCCATGTCCACTTATAAATAAGCAACAACTGGTCATCACGGACTGATCTCTAATAATCTTGTTCTATTCCTGGCCTATTATTGTCAGCCCAATTACTTTCTCAGTAGCTACACATCACCAAGTGTGCACTTTGCCTCAATGGAGGAAATTCACAAAAGTGGAGTTAAAGTTGTGGTAAACTGGTGTAAAATACTTTCTCCATCTTCACAGAAAGCAGTCTAAATTCTGACTCAACCCCCAGGTTATCCTGAAAAAATGTATATGTATAATTTTCCAAGGTAAAATAAAACCACTCCCGGAAATGCCAATTTGATGACTGATTGACAGGTTTAATAAGAGGTAGAGAATTTGAAGACAAATTCAGAAAAAAAATTGTTAAAAGACAACATCTGAAAACTGTCTGTTTAATAGACAAATTCACAAAAGTCAAGATAGAGGTTTGTGAATTTGGTGTGAAATCCAACATTTTTATCTCCACTTTTATTTTGTCTCAATATCACCACTTCTGTGAATTAGCCCCAATGTCTTTTCAAGTCGAAGCAGCATTTGTACATCATAATCTACCTTAAGAATTGTACTAGAGCCTATTCTTAAACATCTGTATTTCCTACACTCTCCTCAGTACTTCCTCAATAACTTGATTATTGCTAAGCTTCTCCCCCTCCCTCGGCATATGCTTATCCCCAAGCATCTTCCTTTCCTAGGCCTTCCCAACATGTGGAAGGGTGATAAATGTCTTGTTATACAGGTTCCTAGCTCTCTTGAATCTAGATCAGTTTCTCAGCCTCATACATCTTCAACTTCCTCCAAACTAAACATGTTCCCTTCCTCTCAGTCAGCTATCTCCACCTGGACCTTTTTTATGTTTCAAATGCTCCAACTTATAAAGTAAGTCATTATATACAGCAGTGGTCCCCAACCAGTGGCTGACGAGCAACATGTTGCTCCCCAACCCCTTAAATGTTGCTCTCAGTGGCCTTAAAGCAGGTGTTTACTTTTGAATTTCTGGCTTGGAGGCACAAGTTTTGGTTGCCTAAAAATCAGGTAAATGGCCAAACAGAGTCTCCTGTAGACTGCCAGTCCACATAGGGGCTACCATATAGCCAATCATATCCTTTATTTGGCGCCCCCAGGAAATTTTTCATGTTTGTGTTGCTCCCCAACTCTTTTTACATGTGAATGTGGCTCATGGGTAAAAAAAGGTTGGGGACCCCGATATACAGTATATCCACAAACATACATGAACCGTTAAAAGCTGTTGACTTGGCCCATCTATACTAAGTTGGGATGCACCGAATCCAGGATTCGGTTTGGGATTCGGCCAGGATTCTGCCTTTTTCAGCAGGATTCGGATTCGGCCAAATCCTTCTGCCCAGCCGAACCGAATCTGAATCCTAATTTGCATATGCAAATTAGGGGCGGGAGGGAAAACTAGCGACTTTTTGTCAGAAAACAAGGAAGTAAAAAATGTTTTCCCCTTCCCACCCCTAATTAACATATGCAAATTAGGGTTCAGATTCGGTTCGGTATTCGGTCGAATCTTTCACGAAGGATTCGGGGGTTCGGCCGAATCCAAAATAGTGGATTCGGTGCATACCTAATACTAAGTCAGCTGCTTGCTGTCCAGAGTATGGGGCTCACAGGAGGCTGAGGACCTTATCATGTGATCTATGCCTGCAGTATGATTCCAAAATTTTCCCCAGGGCACATCACTCTGGTCAAAAACTACTAAAATTGTAAACAATGCAGCACAATATCCAAGGATTTTCATATAAATTCTTCAGAATATTGCTGACTTTTTGGATCCATTTTCTCTGCATCTCTAGAATCTTAATTCCATCATTATGTTAGTAGAGCCCTGTTACCATTTAATCTGCCCCATGCCCTCCTTTTTTCATGCTTCTCACCTTGTAGAACATGTCTCCCTCCTCCATCAGTTTACTCAGCAGAATGACCATGATGTCTGGCTTGGAAGTTGCCATGGCCCAGGTTGCTGGACCTGCAGTGTACAGGATGCATGATGGGTAAAAAAACGGATACAATGCAAGGAGGAGAACCAAACAGGTGAGGAAAGGAAAAGGTACAAGAGTAGGGGCAAGTATAAAATAAGATGAAGAAAAGACAACAGAGATAAGCAGACAAGGAGGCAAGGGGAAAGAAGATAGAAGGTGGCAAGAGTTGAAAAAGGTGGCAAAAGTTGGAAAGGTAAGAAAAACATGAAGAATAAGATGAGGAAAGGTGGAGAAGATGATTAATAAAGAAGAAACTAAGCTGGACATGGGACAGGTGGGACCAGGGGAAGGAGAAAGACAGAAAACAAACAAGGGTGGGAGAAGACTGGAGCAAGATAGTCCAGAAATAGGACCAGAATATGCCTTGTTAAAGGCAATAGGACGAGAGGCCAGGAAACAGTGGAAATTGACTAGGTTACTGACAGAGGTAAACACGTCGGTCAAGCAACAGAGGGAAAGGTAGGTGGGCAATTGACAGAGGGAAAAACTATGGGGCAGACAAAAATAACATTTGTCCACAAATGGACAAAGGACAGGAGGGCACAACTGGAAGTGTAAAAGGCTAGAATTTTCCCAAGGTAACAGAAGGGTCGGGTAAGAGTTAGAACGTTTGGTATGGGTCAAGAGAGTAGAAAAAAAGAGTGGATAGTGGGAGTTAAAAAGTAGAGGAAGAACGTTGAGGTGGTGGAAGAATGGATATGGTGTTAGAAAGAAAAATAAGAATGCTCTGGAGAAGTGAGAGATAGAGCAGGTACAAAGGAAGAGGGGTTAAGAGGTGGGTAGAGAAGTGCAATATGATTGGTGAGAACAAAAGACAGATAAACAAAAAATTTGAAAAAAGGGAAAACGAGAAGAACAAAGATAGAAAACAAGGTGAGGGCTTGAGACAGAGGGGGCTGAGATAAAAGATGAGAGAGAGAAGAAAGTATGGGACAGGGAAAAGGAGGACCTCAGAGAAAATGATAGGGCAGTACTGACTTAACTGTGGGAAATCCAGAGACACCTATGGTTCCTGCATGTTGTGGCTGTAGTTACCCATTAGGGCAACTGATTATCTCTGTGTTGAAGTGAAGCTCTTTCTGCCATACACATTGCTTTCACTAAATCACTAACATTCACACATACACCCTGCTTTACAACACACGCCCAAATCTCTCGAACCTCATCGGCAGCTTATTGGCCTGTGTATGGGGCCAGCCAGACCAATTTTCAGTCACATACTGATCAAGCAGGATTAAAAATCTCAATAGGGCAAGTACCACATCGACATCCTCACCCCAGCATTGCTATGATCCGATTGTTTAACATCAACCGTCGAGCTCAATGTGAGCATATTGGAGAATGCGTTCATTTGGCGATGAGCAGATCTTTACATATATGGCCAGCTTTAAGGTGGCATTATACAGAGTAAAAGCTTTAAGGTGGCATTATACAGAGTAAAAGCTTTAAGGTGGCATTACACAGAGTGGTAAAAGCTTGAGTCGGCATCTTATTGGTCCATGTAAAGCTCCAGATAGAGGGCCCAACGAAAATTAGGCACATAACTATCGAGCAGGTTTTATTTTTCTGTTGGCTCAAGGACTGCATCTGCGTGACGGCCTGAATTAGGACAATTATGATCGATATGTTGTCTGAGGGCCAAATGATCAGATCAGTCAATGTTGCCCACCATATCGGGGAAAGATCTATTCATGTGGTGACCTCACTACACAAGTGCATCTTCACATGTCTGGCCAGATTTATTCTTCCTAATAAAACTCTCAGTGCCAGGCCTGCCACACACATGCACACTAAAACTCTGCCGGTCACACACGCATTGCGGTTTTTTTCTTACACACATGCATGCCTGTTATACATGTTTTTCTGCAAACACCAATGCACACACACACACTGGTTATACCCATCATGCCTTTAACCACCACTGCTCTGTATGTCACAATCACTGTACATTGAGATATGCTGAGCACAAAGCACACAAATGGCCCTAGGCAAGAGCTTTGGTTATTTCAAGCCAAGGTCCATAAAACAGATGAATCAGTACAAGAGTAACATTTGTGTACAGGCAGCTATACTGGTCACTAGGGGGAGCTCCTGCACTTCCCAATTAGCCACTGTAGTGTTACAGCATCAGCTGTCATTGAGCTTCCCCTTTACAGTTTGCATTGCCATATATTTAGCTGAACAGCCCATCTAGCTGGAGCAGTGAGATCAGGAGGCAATGCCAATTCTGAAACAGCCTTTTGGTGTAATTTCATCACCCCTAGGCTGGAAGGAAGCTCAATGTCTTAACTAGCTTTGTTTTAGTAATTGAAGCATCATTCAATGTGTGTGTTTGGCAAGAATATGTGAGGCATGCGTAGCAAAGCTGTGGCAGGGATGTTAAGTCTAACCTTTAGGACGGCTTGGTAAGGTCTGACAGCCTACAAGCAGCAAACAAGGGTCAACATTTAAAACAAAACCAGAGACAGAGGAAAAGAGAATGGGAGATTAGGAGCAGGGAGAGAGAACAAGAGAATGTAGGGCAAGAGGAAGAAATTGGGAGGGGAAGGGAGAAGTAAATGTGGAAGATGTGGAAAAGAGAATATGAGACAGACAACGAGGGTAAGAGAACACGAGAGAGAGGAAGTAGGCAAATGAGAGAGAGTACAAGAGTGTATAGCGAAAAGGGGCGAGAGAGAGAGTATTTGAAGTGAATTGGAGGTGAAAAGCCAATGGGGGGAATAGACCAGGAAGAAAAATTGAGTTGTAGGTTTAGAATAAGTGGGGGAAACATATAATAAAAGATAAAGGGAAGAATTTTGACAGAAAGTTTAGAAGGAAAAGTGTGATAAATAGAGAGATGGGAGATTCAGCATAAGGGAGATTGGGGTTGAATGAACAGGAAAGACAGACCAAAATAAGGCAGAGAACGTGGGAGCATCAGCAGTAACGTAGAGAGGAAGCGTGGGAGTTTAGGTTAATAAGGGGGTGGTTAGTGGGCAGATGACGGACCAAGGAAGGTAAGTGAGGGTGCATTGGAGGGAACAAATGAAGTGATAGAGGAGAGAAAACAAACCATGTAGCAGGTGTGAGAGAGCAGCGAGCACAGAAGCTTAATGTCTTAGCAGCAGATCTTCAACAGGCAGCAGTGTGGGGGGGAAAAGGGGTGAGGAGCACGCCTCACCATTAATGGACATTAAACACGCAGGGTGAGGGGTGGCATCTGGCACCAGAATTGAATTATAAAAGGGGTCCTAGCTTACAGTACCTAGACATAGTGCTCAGACAAGAAAAAAATGTCCATATTAGGACACACCCCACTATGGAAATCAAGGTGAACTTTGGGAAGAAGGCACCTGTATACAGAACACTGAGCACACTGGAGAAGCATGACATCTAGACAATCATAGCTGTGTATGGGCCATCGCTCCTCCTCTCCACATACCTATCTTGGCTCCCTTCTTCAGAAGAGCCACCACCACTGATGTGTTTCTGCATCCCACCGCTCTGTCCAACGGGCGCATCCCACTGTAGTCCACATGTTCAATCATTGCTCCTTGATCCACCAGGAACTGAACCTGCAACAAGAACAGGACTGTAACGTGGCTACATGTCAAAGATGGCCAATCTGCCTGGAGCCCAATGAAGTGCTACAAAGTCATTGCTTAGTATGGGCTATAGAGCTTTTCACTCACCACCTCAGCGTCTCCATAAAAGGCCGCAAGGTCAAGAGGAGTTCTCCCGTTCTTGTCAGCATGGTCAGTAGCAGCGCCACTTTCCACCAGTGTCCTCACTACTGAAAGGTGCCCTTTAAGGCAAGCCCAACTCAGAGATGTGAGGCCCTCTTTGTCCATGAGGCTTATGGAGGCTCCTGGAAAGGGCAAAACAAAAATCACCAAACAAATGATGCAAAACAACCTTCCAAAATGTGTTTTTACAAGCCACAAGCATGCTAGGCTGTGGTCTAGTCTAGATTTGGAGCCAACACCCCATTATACGGATAGTTTTCCCAATTTCTGTCACACTGAGCCTACCGTTCATTCTTCTACAAGAAAGACGACTTTGGGGATCATTAAAGGGATTCTGTCATGATTTTTATGATGTTTTTATTTTTAAATTACACTGCAAATAATTCACTCTACAATATAAAATTTAATTCCTGAACCAGCAAGTGTATTCTTTAGTTGTAATATTGGTGTGTAGGTCATTTTGACTGGTCATGCGCTTTAAGAAAGAGCCAGCACTTTAGGATGGAACTGCTTTCTGGCAGGCTGTTGTTTCTCCTACTCAATGTAACTGAATGTGCTGCAGTGGGACCTGGATTTACGATTGAGTGCTGTTCTTAGATCTACCAGGCAGCTGTTATCTTGTGTTAGGGAGCTGCTATCTGGTTACCTTCCCATTGTTCTGTTCAGAGGGTGGGCACCCTAGGCAGCCCAGGCAGCTCGCTCCCAATCCTTGGCTCCCGTAAGTATGAGCGGCAGCAGTGTTCGCATGCACATGCCAGCAACATTCAAGGGCGCAAGTCTAGGGGTAGGCAGCAGAGGTAGCTGCCCATTGCCCCCATATTGTTGTGCCCTAGGCAGCTGCCTCTACTGCCTACCCCTAGTTCCGGCTCTGGTTCTGTTGTTGGGCTGCTGGGGGGGGGGAAAGGAAGGGTAATATCACTCCAACTTGCAGTAAAGAGTGACTGAAGTTTACGAGAGCACAAGTCACATGACTGGGGGCAGCTGGGAAACTGACAATATGTCTAGCCCCATGTCAGATTTCAATATTCAGTATAAAAAAATCTTTTTAGAAACGGATTTCAGTGCAGAATTCTGCTCGAGCTCTACTATTAACTGATGCGTTTCGAATAAAAAAAAATGTTTTCCCATGACAGTATCCCTTTAATTATACATATTCACATTGCAACCAATATTTGCGGTCACTCTTGAATGCCATATTCTACTCATACTGAAGCATTCAAAGCTAATTGCTTATTGGCTGTCAGTAGTAAATACATTGGAGTAGGCCCTGTAGGTTACAGGACATGCTTAATCTAAACTTGACTTTTTTGCTTATGTATTAAGCCAACCTTGTGCCAGCAAGAACTCCACTGTGGCCACATGCCCCTCAGATGCTGCGGTCATCAGTGGGGTCCGGCCCTGCTTGTCAGCCATGTTTACATCTGCCCCATGGGTGAGTAAAAGGTCCACAATCTGTAAACAAAAATAAATTGTGTGTAAGTGTAAACAATCCGGGAACCTCTCAGCTACCCGGGACCCATTACAAGACTCAGTTATAACTTGCAACTCTTACCTGCCAGTGTCCCTGGCGCACAGCACTGAATATTGGCACAACACCTCGCCTATTGGGCTGGGAAACAGCTGCCCCTTGTTCAAGTAGAAGTCGGCAAACATCTAGCTTCCCGCGGCCGGCCGCAGAGGTTAGAGCTGGAAGGCAGAAAGTGAGACTCAAGTTAGTTGGCAGTTATGAAAACCAGAGGCGTGAGTTTGTCTGAAAACCCCTCTGCCGAGTGAGGTGTAACACAAGCTTTTGTATATAGTGACAATCTGCTATATACACCCACTCTAACTTTCCATATAATAATGTCACATTATGTGCATATTCTGAATATGGAGGTCACAAAAAAAAGTCTATCCTGAGAGCAACTTGGACAACTGTGTGACCACATTATGATTAAGAATTGGGTGGGTATTAAACCACAACCAGCTCTACCTTCACCACACCAAATTACATATAGACACACTCCAACTCCGACCCCTGCCAGATTTTGGGTACCCCCATCACTTTGGGCTCTGCAAACCGTGACTGTCCTTCCTAAGTGTAAGGGCACACGGTCAGATTAGTTGCCCCAGCGACAAATCTCCTCTTCTTCGGGGCGACAATCTTCCGGAACTGCCGTTCCCTACCTTCCCGTCGGCTATAATGAAAAATCGCCAGCGGGATGGCACTCGCGTCGCTTTGTTTTCCGAGTTCGCCCGAAGTTTCGGAAAATGAAGCTCTCCGAGTGCGATTTTCATTTTAGCCAGGGGAATGCAGATCAGGGAGATTAGACACCCCGAAGAAGAGGAGATTTGTCGCCTGGCGACTAATCTCCCCGAATCTGCCCTGACCCTAAATAGGCCAGATTGGTACAGAATGGAACTGAACCCAAGTCTATAGAGCAGCAGCCACTTACCAGTCTCTCCCCACAAGCTGTCGAAGCTGTTAATCTGAGCTCTCTCCTCTTCCTCCTCATCCTTCTCAGGGAGATCCAGCAAGTAAGAGACGATCTGAAACAAAACACATTGTCCCCTGATCAGTCAATCACTTTATAAAACTGTCTATACAGTGCCATGCAGCCTGCCTTTATACACAGTCCCTATATACAGTATATATATATATATATATATTCAGCTTAGCTCCACCATATTTAAAGGGGAGAGGCACCTTAGAAGTAAGACACACATTTGTATTCAGAGACAGCTCAGACTTTGTCTATCTGTTTCAGGATTGTGTAATTGGGGCACACTCCTACTTCAAGTGAGTGACACATCAAAGTCAGGAGGGTCTACTTATTACTCAATGTAGCACCTATCGTCACAGATATTTTCTACATTCCCTTTACCTATGGGAGACAATGTTAGGTTTTTAGAGAAGAGGCCGATGACTTGTCTATGAGTTTTAACATCAGGATCATAAGTAACACAGAGTAATGTCTGCTCCTTCCTCCAACACGACTGGGTCCTGTTATGACTTGATAATTAATTTAAAGCAGATGACTAAGCAGACACTTGTAGACTAGATTCCCTAGTCATGTTCTAGTAGAAAGGGAAAGGACACCTTATGAATCAGTGGGTACACCCAGACAGAATTTGGTCTCACCTCTGAGTATCCCATGCTAGCAGCTGCAATCAGGGCTTGCTGAATGGCTTGACTCTTCTTCAGGACTCCTGACTGCTGTCCGGCCATGGTCCAGTCGCACTGAATTAGGTACTTGACTACTTCCAGGTGACCTCGTAGAGCAGCATGAACCAGCGTGCACTGCCCGTTCTTATCCAGCAGATCCACCTGTGGGCAGAAGTCAGAGACGAGCATAAGGCACAGGGACTGAGAAAATCAGAAAGTGGAGAAGGTGAGGCAGCAACATGGAAAGGGTGGAGAGGGCATGAATGTAGGAGAAAGAAAACAGAGAGAAGAGAAAGAACAAGTGAGAGCAACAGACACAAAACAAGCAAAGGGGAAGTAGAACCGCTGAACAATAACAGCCTTTATAATGTGTATGTACGACTGGAGGTGTGATCCAGCGTCAACAAGCTTTTTATACTATTCCAATGGCTCGACACAAGCTTCTATGGCACAACAGCAGTTAACTGTCAATCTGCAGGTTTGGGCAGATTCCCAGACTGTGTGACATGCGGGGGTGATATATAATGCCTGCAGCTGCACCAAACACCCCTCTGAGCCTGAAATAAGTACATGAAATAATCAGGTAATGAATAAGTGCATCATGTAATGAGTCCCCAGAGGAACAAAAACAATTCTTGGACATTCTTGCTTTGGAAATCACAGGACGTACCTATTTTCTAGGCTCGTGGCCTATTGCCTCCCACTGACTTCAATGGGAAAAAATATAACACTGTGTGCATAGATGATTTCCAGCCTAATGGTAGTTCTGCCCCAGAGGGGTGCTGCTTATATGCAGTTAAGTCAATGCAGCTAATACGGCAGTGTGCTCGAAGGAATACGACTGGATACCCTGCTCTAAATCAACTACCTCTATTCACGATAAGTGCTGTTTTTGGACTGTCTGAGTAGCAGTTATCGGAATTAACCCCTATCAACAACAGTGCGTCTGCAACTTCAAACTAACCCCGGTGTTTTGTTTCTTCATCTGCGCCCTCGAATGTATCCCAACAGATGATTGGTGTGCATTGAAGCCTTTAAGCTATTGCACAGGTACAGGCTCCTTTGAAGAACAAGCCTGGACGTGCATTACTACATACCACCCCTAGTTGGGGCTCTTCCTAGACTTCAAGTTGCTACACTTTATAAAGGCTATTGAAGTTGTAAAGTAGAAATACAAAACGTATTCATCTATTTTGTTGATCTTATACTCCATTTAGTAAGGTTCTGATAGACTCCATCATCAAAGAATAACGTTTTTACTTACAACTTAAAACAGAATTTACATTTTTTTTCATAAGAATATTTTATTGAGATTATCAAAAGTTGGTATGTTCTCTCCATGTCTGCGTGAGTTTCCTCCCATACTCCATAAAAATACAGGAAACTTAACTGGCTCCTGATAAACCTGACTCAACTGTGAGTGAATATGATAGGGACCCAAGAGTGAAAGCTCCTCTGGGCAGGGACTGAAGTATAAGCACTGTAATGCACTGGGGGATATGGTGGTTTTATAGAAATAATACTAGAGTGATGCCTGGTAGTTCAGACGATAAAGGGAATGTTACATCTACCAAGTTTATTGAGTAAACCTGAAGACAGGAAACAGCCAATTTTTGGGACAAACCTGAGCAGGATACATGATTTTATATGTCTGAGAGGTAACCAAATCAATTGGGATGGACTGGGGATCCCTAATCTTTTGAACCAGTGAGCAACATTCAGAAGTAAAAGAAGTTAGGGAACTACACTAGCATGAAAAATGTTCCTGGGGTGCCAAATATGTGCTGTGATTGACCATTTAGTAACCCCTATGTGGATTGTCAACATACAGTGAGGCTCTGCTTGGCAGTACATCTGGTTTTTATGCAGCCAAAACGTGCCAAATGTGGAATTCAAAAATAAGATCATTTGAGGCCACTGGGAGAAACATCCAAGGGGTTGGAGAGCAACATGTTGCTCACAAGCTACTGGTTGGGGATCACTGGGCTAGACCATGGCTGTGTTGTACCAGAATTAAATGAGAAACTTAGCCCATCTGACCCAGAGACCAGAAAAACTGCTAAACAACAAAAATATTTAAACAAGATCTTTTCTATTGAAAGGCAGAATTCCATCTGTGAATAGAGACATTTTATCACGGGATCCTCCACCTCAGCCCCTTTACATGGTACACCAGGGACTTTATGGTTAAATGACAAGGACAACCTTGGTGTCTTCCCATTCCAACAAAACATCATATTTAAAACACAAGAGTGGACTTGGGAAAAATGTTTCAATTTAGGATGTGTCCCTATTTTGTAACTGGTTCAGTTGGCAATTGGCAGGTGACATCCAACATTCTAATGTAATGCAATAATCTCCTGATGTTTATTATGAACAAATCACCACTCACCTTGGCGCGCCGCTTGCACAGCAGCATGACAATGGTCAGATGGCCTGAGGCGGCTGCGTAGCTCAGTGGAGTAAGACCGCTCTCTGAACTGGCATCCACATTTACGGAGAACTCCAGCAGCAGTGCCACCATCTCTGTGTATCCCAGGTGTGCCTGAACACACAGGATAGGGGCGTTGTTCAGCACCTCAGTGCGATAATTCACATTGGCTCCTGCCAT
Source organism: Xenopus laevis (assembly GCF_017654675.1). Taxonomy (NCBI): domain Eukaryota; kingdom Metazoa; phylum Chordata; class Amphibia; order Anura; family Pipidae; genus Xenopus; species Xenopus laevis. The sequence goes on along the minus strand of NC_054388.1, from coordinate 6,157,869 downwards.
GATCAGCAGACGGCTCACCTGAGGGCACATAAAAGAAAATAGAAAATAAAAGAGAATAGAAATTTGCTGGGGGCTCTAGGCATACTGGAGGTTTGACACATGCAGGACAACTGCCCTGGACCCTATACATATGGGTTACACTCAGAGCAGTAGTTGTAGGTTGGAAATTCGGCAGGTGATAGCTACCATAAGATGGGACTAACAGTCCAATGCAGTGCTTGCTCTTAATGTTATATAGCAAAATGTTGGATTAAATGGGAAAGACTACTGTTCATTGATGCACAGACTCACCTTGATATTAGGAGTGTAGAGGTTTCTAAGAGATGCCAGTGCCATTGACAGGCCATCTGTGCTGTAAGAAATCCATAGGGCTTGGAGGATAGATGATGCAACGCCAACCTTCTTACTGAGACCCTGCAATATACAGGGGCAAAATGGAAACTTAACTGGAATTTGGGGTGAGGAAATAGCATGTAGGGTTACAAAGAGAGAATGAACAGGATAAAGGCAAAAAAAAAACCAGAACCATGAAAGCAAATAAACAGGAAATTGGGCAAAAAGCATTATCTGAAAGAGTGGAGGCAGGCAATGCGCAAGAATGTGGAAAACAAAGAGAAGAAGAAATGAGAAGACTAAGTAGGAGTAGAACTGGAGCAGAAAGATAGAGATAAATTGAGAGTAGGCAGGAAAGTGGAGGAGAGATACAGTGATTCAGAGAGAGGACAGAGCCAATGTCCAGTCATTCTACCCTACAAGAATGTTTTCTTTACCCTTCCCAGTACCTTGAAGATATGGGCTTTTAGTATATGGTGTCCCAACTCAATGGTCTGCTGTCTGTTCAGCTTCCCCTCCTGGCGAGAGAACCAGAATGCCAGCAGAATATGGCCACTCCTGAGGACAACATACAAAAGTTAGCACTAATGTCAATCAACTGCCCAATTATGGCTGTCCAGTCACTATAAGCTCATGCACACAATGCAACAAAAGTTCATGCACACAATGCAACAAAGTTTTTACCCATCATTAGACTCGCTGTGTCTAGCTATACTTCCAGAGCTTTGAGAACACAGAGGGAATGGGCTCTTGATCCCTCAGGGATATGCACTGGGCACCCTCCTATTTCTACTGTCTTATGGGTATTAGCAGCAAAACTGGCCATGTGGATAAATCTTTCCAGTTTCAGCTTGGGTTCATACCTGCACACTGGGCTCAGATCAGATGTCTACAGCAGCTCCATACAGCGGGTACATTACTAAATGAATCATCTCTCCCAAGACAATAATAATAATACAATGTCCATGAAGCAGTACCCCCAGTCCAAAAAGACCTTACGTCTATAGAGAACAGAGTCCATAGTAACCAAAGACTATGTTTTTTACATATTCGGGATAGAAAAATCCTGTTCATTTCTCTTTATTTTACCTGGGATCACATAGAAATTTGGTCTTTTCACCATCCTCCCTCCAAATCAGCCACTCCCGAAAAGAAGGGTGCACAAACATCCGAGTCAAGTCTCTCCTCTTGATCAGGAACATAGAGAGATTTTCCATGCGCTGTTGAAAGTCTTCCCATTCTAACCCTCCATCCACGCTGCCTGCGTTGATGGCCTGGAAGATGTGTTCATCAGTCAGCGGGTGAAGAGAAGCCACGGCAACGTTGAGGAGAGGTAAAGCCCTTTCAAATGAGGATTGGGTGGGGAACCTCATGTTGCACTGCAAGAGGTAGACCTCAGACAAAGACACTGGAACCACCTTGTAACTGGAGCTTTTGAGAACAAGGTAGCCTTTTTCTATGAGGTCAAATGTCAACTTTAGGTAAAGGTAAGATCCCTGGCTCAGTGTCTTTAGGTGAGAACTAAGCTTCCCAAAGGTAGTGTTGTCCATCTTGCCATTGAGTGAAATGTTATTCTGGATCTCGGAACTGCTATGAATGCGCTGAAGAATGTAAGCCTGGAGGTCTTGGTCTATAGCCTCATTTTCTTCTAACCGGTCAAGGGAAATACGGTGGAAAGGAAGTTGCTTGGTGATTTCCTGCCAATAAAATAGGTAAATGGCAATAAATGCGTAAGAGGGTTTCATAAGGATATAAGATGAAACATAACATATGGTGGGAAGATGGCAGAACGTGTAAACAATAGAAAAGGTGAGGGGCGTAGAGAGAGTGGGAGGCTGAACAAGAGAAGAAAGGATCACGAACAAGAGGAAGAGGTGGAGGAATAATAAAGAAAAGGGATGGATAAATATTGAATGAAGAAGAGAAAAGTCTCTCAGATGATACTGGGTGGCAGATACAAAGAGTAAAACAAAGGAGCATAAAAGGGGCACAGTGAGAGATAGAGAAGAGCAAAAAAAACGTAAGACAGCTGGACGTAAGGTGAGTAAATGAAATATTCAGGTCACATGTGCCCACCTGCAGGGTAGTTCTCACAGTCACGATAAGCTTAAGCCAGCGGGGAAATTTCCCTATCATCTTGTTCAGGAATGACACAATAGTATCTCCATAATCTGGTTTGTGGAACTCCGCTTCATTCAGCCCATCTATCAAAATGATGTAATCTTCATCTGGAATCTTCCTTTCTGGAGTTGGGTAACAGAAAGGTGGCTTATTCAAACGAATGGACTTCATCAGTGAATCAAAAGGGAAGCCAGAGTTTTACTAGCTCTACCCTTTAGTCTGGCATATGCAGGACTAGTTATGTTGGATGGGTAATTGTATGGCAGGTCCAAACAGCATGAATGATTCTGATGGCTTCACCCAGAACCATGATGTGGATAAGAGAAGGCTTCCCACAGTGTGAATTAATGACCCGGCGTCTCGCACTCTCCCATTGTATGGGTAAGAGCTGTAATGTATATGCTGGGAATCACGTAGACTACAAAGGCAAAGCACTGCTGGGAAACCTCAATTACTCAACATCAAAGGTGGTCTTCACTGCTGCAACTGATCAGGTGTATGTAACTGCATGCACCGCACTCTCTAAGCGAGAGTCTATGACAGTACTAGCCCACACTTGCTCACTGATCAATTTAACCATTGAAATACCACTTGATGTACTCGTGCGGACATTTTGGCACGACAGACACAGATCCCTTCAGCTGGATCACAAATGACCAAATCCCAGATGTACTTCAACCCCAGAATTCAAATACTGGTGATAGCTGGCTAATAGAACCTACACACGAGATCAGGTTCTATCTAATCACTTTGGTGGGACAGAGAGGTACTTCAGCCCAAGCATTCATATACTGGGGATAACTAAGTAAAGATCTAATAGGACCAACAACAGAGATCATGATCTAGCTAATCCCTTTGGTGTGATACAAAGGTATTTGAACCCAAAAATTCTTATACTGGTGATAGCTGAAGTATCCAATTGGACTTGCAGCAGAGATCATAGTGTAGCTATTCAGGTGTCTTAAAACAGCTAGTCAATGTGGCAATTATTCTTCACTTAATTCCTAAATTGGAGTACACTTTACAAGATGGGATTCTGTTCAACAAAGACTTAGGTCAGTAACAATGTCAGACATTATTACATACAGGAAGAGTAGGGTCATGGAGGCTGAACAGCCCATTAAGCTGACCGGAAGATTTATATTCTTATTGTTTTATATACTTAAAGTAGAACTAAAGCCTAACTAAAGAAGTAGCTAGAAAAGTTGTACTTTATGTTTTGTGCTTCTGTACCAGCCCAAGGCAACCACATCCCTTTAGCAGTAAAGATCTGTGTCTCCAAAGATGCCCCAGTAGCTCCCCATCTTCTTTTCTGCTGATTCACTGCACATGCTCTGTGCTGCTGTCACTTACTGAGCTTAGGGACCCACTCACAATATACAGTACACATAGAATAGAAATGTCACAATATAAGGCTGATTAGTAATTAATACAGATAATTACTACATGGCAGCACAAAAACCAGTGCAATTAGCATCAGAATTTAATAATCAGCCCTGTAGCATCAGCTTATATTACAAGGGAACCTCATTTTCTGTTGGATAATTAGTGACGGGCCCTAAGCTTAGCTTCTCAACAGCCAATCAGAGCCCACTGAGCATGTGAGTGTCACAGACACTTTCCAAGATGGTGACCCCCTGTGACAAGTTTGAAGTCCTGGATCATTGCTGCTATTGACAAGCTGAAACTTTAGCCTCGTGCAATAAGTTCACTATATAATATATGGCTTTATTTATTATTTATTTTTAGGGTTTAGTTCTCCTCTAATAGGCAATGTCTATCCCATATGGCAGCAGTGATGTTTCAAAAACTCTGACCAATAAACAGAGAGCTATTGTTCTTGAACAGCTGGGCGGTTGCAATGTCATTATCCGCCATACAGAGCATGCACAAAAGATGAATGTAGATGATAAAACATGATTTCCATATCTATATGTTAAGGGCTGATAACTAGAAATACAACAGTGACCTTTACAGGAAAATGGTGCAGAGCGACTGAAGCAGCTGCCTACAGTCTGAGGGCACTTATACAGGTAATTACTGCTTCTTCAATCCTCTTAAGTGCAATTGTACATCTGTGTTCAATACTAGACCACCATGATGAGCTCTAAAGACAGTGGGTGCTAATTAGGACAACTGTTAATATGGTCATTTAATTATGCACAGGCAGCCCACTGGGACAAATCTTTTCAATATCTGTTGGAGACCCAGCTTACCTTTGAACAGATTCTCCAGTGGTTCTAGTATACCCCTGCGAAAAGATGCAGCCGGATCCTGCACACAGGAGCGCAGACTGAGAAGACTCTGTAGGTGGGGCTCACGCAGAAGTTGTTCCCTGTAAGCCACAAGATGAGGGGCCCGGCAGAGCAAGGCTGCCACATTATGAACAAATTCAGGGACTAAGCAGGTATAGGCATTGTCAGCCTGACAGTAGTGATATGCCACCACCTGAAATGAGAAACGGAATGAGAAAGAGGAGTTCAACTGCAACCCTGCTGTATTTCCAAGAACACCAATAGCAAGACATTGTCCCACCCAATGAGACAACTGAACGACACTGTGTCTATTCCATAGATGAGCTCCAGTCAATATGTCTCCATACCTGCGCTGCTATTCTCCTCATTGCTTCCTCTTGCCGCCGGCGCATTTCCGGTGTCCCTGGGCAACTTCCAGTGGTAATGCCCGAGTGCGTCTGTCCTGGTTGGCTCAGCTCCCTATTTGCTTCTGAATCTGAAAGGCACCGAGATGTAACATCAATCTGACGGAATAATAAATTCATACCCTTACATCATGAGACGTGATTGGATTCCAAGCCTCCGTCATTTACAGAAAGTCCTAATGCATTTGCCTGTTATACGCTGTAGTCAAAATGCTGCTTTCAGTTAAACTAATAATGGTAGTGCACAAAGCAAGGGCTTTACTATTCCGCTCTCAGCATCCATTTCTCTTCATTCTGTATTAATGCAGCAGTTGGGTGTCAGATGAATGATCCAATATATCTTATAGGGGGGCTCCTTTTGCCTAGAAGATGTATTAGAGCTCACTCTATTAAAATCACCAGACATCCTGTCTCTCTACATGCAGGATTTGTGCAAAAGGCAGTTATTGTTAGATTTTGTTTGTACTGGAATCAGTTATTTGAGTGAGCTCTAATTCATCTGCTAGGGAAGGAAGTCTCCTTATAAGATACTGTATTTTGGATCTGACACCCAACTGCTGCACGAAGAGAGAATGAAGAGAAACAGATGCTGAGAGAGTGATAGTGAAGATAAACTTGATTATTTCAGAAACAGTGGAGAATATTTAATTGATTGTATTTACAAAGTGTCTTATTTCAGTATGCTGAAGCTTTTGGCTAATACATAGATATTGAGCTTTACAAAAAGCTAAAACATAAAAAGTGTTTCACTTGAAAATGGTAGAAGTTTTGTTGTTTAACTCCTATGTACACACACCAAGTCACACTGAGCCAATAAGGAAATGCAATAACACATTTTAGTCCCATTAAGGGCCTAAGAATAGAAAGACCACATGATGGCATCAACGTTGGCCGTCCCTGGAGGAGGGTAATTGGGTGATGTTTCAGAGAGCCCTGCGCGTATTGCACACAGCTCCGTAATTCGCCTTCTTTTCATCCACACATAACATTAACCCCATGTTAACATTCTAGCCCACCGTAGCAACCATTATCACTGGCCACATAAATAGATTCCCTTTACTTGCCCAATGTGCTGTCTGTAGGCAGTGCACACTTTCTTCATTGTTAAAGACATTATTATTAGGCCTAGGTTAATACAGAATGTTTCCATGTTCTTTGTATTGTATTGTATTTATGTTGGTTCTAAGCCAGTGGCCCAGGGAGACTACTTGTTAGGGTAAGGCCACACGAGGAGATTCGGGGAGATTAGACTGAGGCAACGTTGGGCGACTATTGAAAATGCATCGCCGCGTGTGCATTAGCACAGGCGACTTTGCGTTGCAGCCTGTGGGGAAAAACGCTGAGGCAGTTCGGGGAGATAGTCGCGCAAAAGACGAGGCGATTAGTCGCCAGGTGACAAAATCTCCCCGAATCTCCTCGTGTGGACTAGCCCTTACTGTGGGTTTTAGTAGCTACTGTTGCTACTGTTAAATTTTAGAAGATTACATACCACATTATATAAAGTGCAAAAAAGGCTGGAATCTGCACATTGCATTCTGGTTCTTTGGCCATTTCAGAGCACAGAGACCTGCTAATTTCCCCAAAAATACAGGGGCACATCATAGCCCCCCCCCTCTAACTTGCTCATTATTCAGAAGATAGGAGTGGCATGAAACATAGGCCACAATGCTGTGTGTATAATTAATATAATGATTCTTAACCTGCGCTCGAAGCCCTAAAATTGGGTTGTCCTGCTGTTTATTGTAGGTCTTCATGAAAGACTGAATCAATAGTCAGTAATAGAAAGTAGACCCTGGTGGTAGTAGCAAGACACTCACGTTTCGGGGAGGCATGCGGGCTGTCAGAATTGATCTGTCGCAGACGCGTCCCGTGGCAGCTTAGCGCAACAAGCCGGGAAATGATAGCTGTTTTCCCAAAGCCGATGTTACCGCAGATCACTACTCCCCGGTTGACAGCATCATCCTCACTCTGGAGCTGAGCATCAATTTCATGGAAGAGCCAATCACGTCCCACAAACATGGTATCCGTGGTGATACTTGGTACCTCAAACAACAGTGGTTTCAGGGAAATATCTGGGGGCCGGTACGGTGCAAAACGCACTGGGGAGAAAAAAGCAGAAATATAATGAGACAAGTGCAAGTGCTGAACTGTGGGGAAACCAAAGTTTGTCCTTGGATACAACCTGATATATTTGTATAATGAGACAAGTTGAAAGAGGCTGGAGTAAACCTAAATCCTTATTCTTTGCCCTGTACTCAGTGTACCCCACCTTTCAACTGAACCAGAAATTCTACAATTGGCAGTCAAGCTATGCTGTGTAATTCAAGCAGGGGAATCCTCTGATGCTGTTCAACACTGAGCTTCCAACCCAAGCATCTGCTACTACATCTGGAAGCCCTCAGATGGGGGTGAGCACCCCTGATCTAGTCCAAAATTAACAGCTGCCTTTCCATACAGCTTTCCCATTACCTCTCAGGTCCTGTGGGGTGCGTGGCCCGGCCAAGGTCTGACGTGGCATCCGCAAAGAGGTTCGCAGTGGGGTGTGTCTCTGCTCATCCAGATAAGCAAGGTCTTCCAGGTGTGCAGAGCTGGTGGCTGTGGATAGACAACATAGAAGAATTAATGGAAGAACAGTTAACAGGTGAAGAGCGAAAATGACAGCAAGACAAATGGGGCGGGATAGGAACCTGGAGAAATACAGAGGTAAAAGAGAAAGTCTTTATATGGAAATTACAAATAGACTCCAACTAAGTCAAGGTTCCGAAGGTTGCTTTTCTTGCTCACTAAAACTATGGACCTTCTATGTCAGAAAGATGGTTCAAAACTGGCACAACTCCATATCCACTGCTACAAGCTCCCCCCAAAGTTTGGCTTTACAATATAGATCTACCTTAGCCTTATCCCCATATCCTTATGCATTAAATTATCTATAATCTCCCTGTAAACTTAATCCCACGGGTGCTGGAATATCCTGGGGAGCAGTAGGGAAGGTTGAAGGCACACAGTGTTGTGGTGGGTTCATACTCTGCACCCATATCACTTACAGCCAGAGCTACTTTTAGAAAGAGCATTGATTGGATAATGTGTCAGCACATTACAGTTTACATATAAACTAACTCCATAAATAGGAAAACAGAAAACCTGAATTACACTAATGAAAATGGCTCTTTAAATTAAGTTAATTAGTTGCCATCTCAGCACCAAAGCTGCCTCGCCACCCCCATTCCTGGTACAGATACAAATGATTTTATATAAGGTTCAAATAAAATTACTGTGCGAAAGCAATGTCCAACCAGCAGCTCTCTGCCTGTTCTTGGACAACTCCCGCATCACCGGTCCCTGGGATGCAGAGAATTGCAATTCATCAACAGCTGGAGGGCTGCAGCATTGAGATCTCTGATGCACATTATAAACAATAACAAACTACTGTTACTATGCCCTTTACACTTTTGTGCATGTTTTACCCCATGGGGGGCCCCTCTAATCCCAACTCAAACCACAAGCATAGATAGTTCAGCAAGAGAAACCTGTGAAGGATTAGAATGACCCGAATGCATTCTGGATCACTAAGGAAAAAGGGGGGTCCGATGACAGTCCTGGTTGAGAAAACAAGAGAAAGGCAAAGCCTGACTGAAAGAGGTGGGCAAAGAGTCGAACAAAAAAAAAAGAGAAAGAGGGAGAGCAATGACATGAATGGGAATATGGGGAGGAAGAGAGAACCTTTGGGTAATGAAGGTTGGATAGGAGTGTTGTTGTCTGACTTGTACCACTGGGAAAGTCACTATTAGAATAAGCTCCCACCAGTCTACAGCCTCATATATGTAGCACCTTGCATTATGGGTACTAGAATGCACCAGCACCATAATGGTCCAAGGACAAGATCTTTATACTAAACAAGCTGTGCTGCCTCCAATGCAACAGTAGGCACTGCCTTTGGCAGCGAAGAGATTAATTTAACATCTAATGCTTCATTTACAACACCCTCCTTTCCCTGCCTCCATCTGCAGCCCCTTGCGCCCCCTCCTGCAAACCTCCCCCTCAAACACCCACAGAGAAACAGAGGTATTAGCATTCCAGACACACACCACCACCGACTTACTGGGGGAACAGCAACAAAAACACAACTATCCCAACAGCACCGTGCCAGCTTAATAAGCGGCGTCTCCAAACCCAGTCCCAGTCAGTGGCACTCACCTGCAACAGAGTTGGGTCTTGGCATGAGGTAGAGTGGGATCGACTGTACAGACTGGGAGAGACCAGTGTCCAGTCCCCTCTCAGGGATCTTGTTCAGGCTGAAGGTAGAGGCCATTATGTTTTCATCAACCCGGTAGAGGCAGGAATCCATGGACTTTTGGGCCTGTTTCACACACCCACGGGAGCCACTATCCTTGCCACTCTCTGCCCCATATTTGGAGCGGTCCATGTTTTCGGAGTAGCTTGTCAAGGTGGCTACAATGAGAAAAGAACATGGATCAGACCCTCATACGACACGTCTATAGAGATTACACACATCAATTTGCATTCTCCTATGAGATTCAACCATTGGAATGTCCCTTCTGCTCAAATCAGATCCTAACTTCCCAGAAATTGTCATAGTGCAGCTCCACAAAAGATCCTGACTCAGCTGCTTGTAAAGGTGCGTTGGCCCTGCAGTGTCTGGCAATAGAATTTCAATGCTCACAAACATACTACGGAGGAGCAGCAGCGCATTTCACTCTAGAGAAATCAATTCCGACATGTACTTGGAGGAATAACAGGCTGAATCTGATACACTGATCCATAATCTCCGAGAATGGAAAACAAAAGGGGAGACATAAGTAGCCTGTTCCCCCCAACACATAGTCAGAAGTGAGAGGTGGGAAGAATGGTCGATAGGAGCCATAGGCTTGATGCTTATTGAAAGGAAGGGCTGTGAGCAATACATAACAGCTGCAGAGATGCATGCGTTGTATATTCTAGCCATGAACACAGTACAGCAGCCTCTATAGTACTACGTCAGTATAGACTGAGCATAGCGTATAATCTTTCACACTCGGAATTCAGACTACAGGACTGTCAGACTGCTAATATCTAAAACTTAACTCTATAATGTATTTATACATATACAGAAATGCAACTATATCGAGGGGCTCCTCCTCTCATTACTCCAGATATGTCAGGTTCTTTGGGCTGATGGGTCTCATATTTATATGATTGAACCTCAGCCCCCTTTACCCCAATTAGAGCCATCCTTTAGCCAGGGTTTCCTTACCACATTTCGCCATTCACCAGAATTCCAAGAGTATCTAGGCATCTACGAGGTCGTCACACCAAATCTTGCTCTAATTGACCTCCAACATGGGAATTCTGTATTCTCCCCAAATCTGGTCTTCAGACTGGGCATCCCACCCCCAGTCCCACTGTTTGGGAACCACTACTTTAGGCAATATTAAGACAGCTGATTCTGCCTGATTCAGAAATGCCACTGTCTCTTTCCCTTTCCCACACCGTTCCTCTGCAAATGAAAGTGGCCATGGCAAGGATCAAGCAACACAGCAGCAGCAGTTTGCTAAAAGCGTATCCACAGAGGTGCCATCTTAGCATAGCTATTCCCCCAACTCTTAGCCAAGTATCTTATGCATATCTTCCAATTGCTTATTGGCCAACCATAACCAATTAATAATCATATATAATATTTTACATACAGTATAATAGATATATTACATGGCATTATAAGGAATGATACCGCTCTAATCTATATTAGCACAATGGTTTAATGCATTTTGAGCTCTATACCCTTAATCACAGGCCCCTAGACCCCATGGTTGATAATCAAAAATCATAAGTATCTTCCCCTGTAATACACAGGAGGCAGCCAGTGAAAGCAATGAACATTCTATTTATGTTTTGAACTGCTCACATATTCATTGAATCTTTTTAGTTCTGCGCGTCCCATTTAAGGCTTGTTTCTTGTGTATTTTATAGCACATAAGGGAACAATGTGCGCAAGGTGGTGCTGACAGTTAAACCCACTGAGCTGTTACGTGGGAGTATCCTAAATAGTGTGGCTTTTATAAGCCATGGAATCCTCATCACTCTGCTTAGGCTGCCTTTGTATAGGCGCGCAGACGTGTATGTACCACCAAAAAACACTGCATACGGGCGACTTATCCGTAGGAATATTTCATCAAAGCTCTGTAATATCTATTCATGTTTGCAAGTGACATTTTTATTTTGCTAAAAACGATTTCTGACAGTTCTGCATGCGCATGATGGTCCGCCAGATGGATTAAAAGGGGGGTGGTGGCATATGCAGTCTGATGAATGACGTGTATTACTTTTAAGCACTGAGATGATTCTATCAGCAACATTCACTATATAACTCACTGCCGGCAGTCGTGATGTTCTACAGGCAGCGCAAACTGTACCAATTATGGTTGGTTCTTTAATTAAGTGTGGGGTCAACTGGGGACAGGGGTGAAAAGAGGCTGTGACATCGACATAGACATCGATAAAGATAAAATGAGGTCCTACGCATGGTAATGAATTGGGGCCACAGGGCTGCATCGGTTACCAACAACTCAAGGAGTAGAGGAGGACTTTTTTGCTCAGACTGGGCCTACACTAAAAATGGTTGTGTTCTCTGTCACTTATTGTCACTTACTGTCAAGATAAGTGGGGAGGTGGCAGGAGAGAACAAGACTATAGCTCTTTTAGGAGAGAATTTGCAAAGTTTAAGCTTTAAAAGCAGAGAAGATAAATATGAAGCATGAATAGCATGAGGAGAATGTTTAGTGACCACAGTGGCTTGACAAAAAGCAGCAGTGCGCAGCCATCAAATAATTCAGCACAGTGCGTTACTCACACAAAAGACCCATTAGATGCAGTTCCTGCCAAAGGCAACTTAATCCAACAAGTCAACATAATGTCCAGTTATAGAACCATCCATCACATGCTCCATAATGGATAATCTGCCAGGCATGCTCAGTCCAGCTGATAAATGGAGCATGCTCGGCACAGTTCACCTTGGCCAATGTTCAACATAGGCTTACTCACCAATGATTCCGCTGTCCCTGCTCTCCAATGTGGAGGTAGGGCTGCAGTCCTTGGCAGGAGCTGTTGTGTTGGGGGGTGGGAGCGTGGAACAGGGGCTGCTGGCAGGGGGAGAAGCGGTACTGCTTGTCAGTGTGGAACAGGGGCTGATCCTCTGGGTGACTGCAGAACCCTGTGAAGGGGTAACACACTGAGTTAAGAAAGATTGCAAGAGGAAAAAAATGATAAAATGACACCCCCTTCCACTCATCACACATTGGCACTACCCCATTCCATTAACTGAGTGGCCTCCTGCTTCAATCTCGTCACATAACAGAGTCCATACACATAGTCCTTCTCTTTCCCAACCTTTTATATTTCCCTCCAGCTCCATCAATCAGCAGAGAGAGCATATTCTCAGTTAATGGGAAAACCCAAAGCACGCTCCTCTACTCAAGTGCCTTTGTTTTCTGAGGGGCAGTTAATCTGTTCCTCTGCTCAGTCTATTTCTTGGCATATTCTTAGCCTTCCTATCCAACCCGGGTGCTTCATCATCCTTATTCAGCCTCTGAAACCCAAGATGGTCCATTAGACTCACATTTTCTTCCAATGCTACAGCAAATACATATTGATTTATTATGAGCAGGGAATCCCTCCCTTTTGTACTTCTTAAGACTGAGCACTTCATCTTGAACGTAATTGAATAGGTTTATATTTATTTATGTGTTATAATTGTATTGTTTCCCCCCATTTGTGTTATGTACAGCACTGCCTATGCTTTATAAATATACATTGATCAACCCTTAAGCTTTATTTATATACACTGACATATTCAATAGTACCTTATAGATAATATAAATCATTCCCATCACTTCCTGTCTCAATGGAGCTTACACTCAAAGGTCCCTATTTCACACACACACACATGCTCAAGTCCTTTTGCTTCTGCCTACTCATCTAGTTGTCACTGATCTAAATGTCCCCCACCACTTCTGGTCAATGCAGCCCCAATCCATGCCTGCTCTGCTTTCTCTTGATCAGGACTATCCAGCAAAAGAAAGGCCATGGGCTGGGTGAAGCCCTCTGATGCCAGAGTGTCCACTACTTAATTTGAATGATTCTCCCTTTGTTTTAAATGTCCCACTGCAGGGAAGAAGCTAAAATGCACTGCAGTAGATTCTCAAGCTTCATTCTTGTGTGACAACCATTGAGTATTGGGCCCCTACATGTTCATAAGCCATACAATTTATCATCCTCCTTTGTCTCCAAGAGCTTTAGTTTCTCCACTCCATTGTATTCATCTCAACCGGTGAACAACTGACTTGCCTGTTTATCCATATCTTTTTATAGTGTATCTTCAGTGGTTTACAACCATCTCTTCCATGGAATATCTATTTGACGCTTCCTACAACCATATCTCTTGCTTTAGTCTCTGTGGCCTGGTCTAAATTCTACTTTCAGATATAATCCCTGTCCTGTTTCAGCGACTCCCTTTATCTGATTCCTGCTATGCATGCTTACTGCAATTATATTAATTTGCCCACTCTTTATGGAACTGGCTTGCCATCAACCCCCGCCACCTTTGCTATTCTCACCTGTTTGTCTTCTTGCCAGTCTTCTGTCACTTGGTTTTCCTCCTGCCCCTCCATGCTGTATTGGGGAACAGCCGCCTGGACTTCACCGACTTTCTCTCCCAGGAGGAAACCCAATCGGGTCATGAGGGTGTTTGCAGCCTCATCAACGGATGGAGGGGGGCCCAGGACCGACTCGTCTTCCCCTAGAAAAAGAGATAAAACAACATGTCAACGGTCTGAATATGTGGGACATCTGAGACCATTAATCAAGTTGCAACACAGAAATAAGTTCAAACTCTACACAAGGGTGTTCTCTTCCATGGTCACAACGGCTGTGCTGCACTAGAAAAGGTGCTGTTTGCGGTAGATACATCTATAACTACATAACAGGTAGAAGACAAAGGTAAATGCAAATCCTTTTCTATTATATGCCATGGTACTTCCACAATCCTGTCACTTCCTATATAACTAGGACACAAAAACTCTGAACAATTTAAAGAGATGTTCACCAGTCTGTAGAAACATATTAAATGGGGATCGTATGATTATAAGCTGGGTTTATCTTCAATCATTGTTCCCTAAATAGAACATACAGGATGAGGCAAGGCAAAGCTCTGCTTGAAACTTGTAATTTGTTTAATTAAAAAGTCCAGCGCATTAAAAAGAGCGTTATCTGTAATTTGTCCTCCTGCAACCTCCGCGTACCATCAATATTCCATTCACGTCATTGTCTGCATTCTCTTTATTTAAAGCAAACACAAGCAGAGATAGGTGTCTGGATGCCCGGATCGAACTCACAAGCTTGTGGCACATGAAATAATATTCATTAGCTAGAGGCCAAGCATAGCGTGCTCACATATAAATTAAAGAAGTTTCTGCCGCTGCTGAATGGCATTCATCAACAAGGAAAAGCTTCCATTTCCATTGGAAAAGCTTCCATTTCCATTGGAAAAGCTTCCATTTCCATTGGAAAAGCTTCCATTTCCATTGGAAAAGCTTCCATTTCCATTGGAAAAGCTTCCATTTCCATTGGGCAGACACTGCTGATATGGGAACATATATAGGTGGTTATCAAAGTTAATGGTAGGCTCAGTTGATGGGACTCTGAAGTCCTACCTCATTGGTCAGGCCGCCTCCACCCCCCTAACCTCTAACGCAAAGGCTACACTTTTAGGGTTTGAGAGAATGTTAGCGAGGGCAGGGATGAGGACTGAGAATGCATCAAGGAGGGCTGACAGATGGAGGAGGAAATATGGAGGATGGCTAACCATGGAGGTTAGACTCCTAAGTCCTGACAACTGGGTCATGATATATCCATAAGTCAGAGCTGACACATTAAAAGGTGTATATGTGGGACAATGCAACTGTCAGATGATGTTATAGCAAGTACACTGTGTCCTGCAGTTGTGCTCTGCTGTTTAGGGCTATGGCACATGGACTCTTGTGATATAAACTCGGCTGTCAATACATTACTAATCTCCATTCACTGTTTCCACCAGCAAAACATGGCAAACACTCGGCAGCTTCTGAACCATGTCAGTCTGTCAGCACCGGAGTCTGCGTTAGTAAAAGCGAGAATTCCTGAGTGGTGTCCAACTGTCACCGCCAGTGTCTGCCACAGGCAAAGGGGTCCGAATGCTTTGATACAGGAAGTGGTGACAAGCAATTAGGGGGTTTCATTCTTCACGCCAGTCAGCCCTCTGTGTGTGTGTGCCATAGCTCTAATCAGATAAAAGTATGAGGCCTAACCATTTGATTACACTATCCTATGCAATCGCAACATGTAATGTTTCCTCCCCAAAACAAATGACAATGTTGATGCACTTACAATAGAATCTTAAACCGTTGATAAATATGAAAATGATTAAAATGAATTCCTTTTTTTTTTTTTGCATGAGTTGAATTTCTTGGAAAACCTATCCAGGCACAGCTTCCCAGAAAGAAGTCAGCGGTAGCCTCAGGGAGACCAGGGGTCGTCTGTACTGAAGGTTCCGCTGGTTAAACCACATGCAAAATGACATAATGGGCAGGGAAGGGAGCTAAATAGCAAGTTTTTGTACAATCTGAAGCAATAAGGATTCCGGCCTCTGGCAGTTGTGTCAGAAGAGGTGACGTTCCCTGGGTATGTCGTGAAGAGCAACACCAATACAAAATAGCCAGCTTGCTTTCAATGTAAATATTACACGTACTGAGGCCATTACTTATAGGTCTTTGCATCCTTGCATGCCGGTATGGTTGTACTTTGCCATTTGTAATATGATGTGGTGAACACTAGGTGCAAGAATGTCTCCTGTGTTATTGTGAGAAGCTTATCACAGCCAGAAAGCTTAGCATCAGAAACACTACACCATTGTGTCTCTTCTGCTGAATCATTGATGCTGGGGACCCTGAGAATGATAATAATTCCAGGGTACCCACAGCGGCTAATGCTGTGATAATGTTAGCAATAATGATCCTTGGCAGGGCCAGGGTGCAGGCAGTGCAATCGACCCCCCTATTCCTCCAGACGTGCCTTTCTTACCGGCTGTGGCAAAATTCTCTTGAGTTTGGCTGCTCCGCGGGGGTGCAGGCCCCAGTAGTTATGCCACTGAAAGTTACAAAAACAAACACATGCAAACGCATTCACTTCAACACATCGGTTACTTATTGCGGTGGGTGCAACTTCCCATAGAGCCCTACGGACGCTGGAATTCTAGAGAAAATGCAGACTTTTGGGTAAAAAAACTTGGGTTTGCATTTAAAAACTTGTACTTGGATTGCACTTCATTCACAAATGGCCCTTGGGTCGATACACAACTATCCTCAGGCGTAACGGGGATGCTGGGAGTTGTAGTGAAATCATAGCAGGCAAACAAGTAGCACTTTTTTGGGCCATGACCCACCAAGACATTTGCAGTTGGCGGAGCACCCAGGCCCGGCAGTCATTTTTAATGGGGCACAAAGCAAGGCCAGAGTCCCGCTCTTCACAATCCCAATGACGGCTGGAGCAAGGGATACACAGCAGCTCCCATCAACAAGGACAGAACGGCAGGAGTCGGCCTGAGAGGATGAGCCGTGTCTCTGGCATCTCTGCTACACGCTGGTAAGATGACTCAATCCTGCAGCACTTACAGGACGACTGTCTGATCTAAAGCTACAGCCGGCGGGTGGGGGCTCGCTTAACTCTTCAGCACAATGTGTGAAATTCATTTCCTAGAATGCTGAGCAATGTAACCAGAATGCAGCATTAGAAAAGAGGAGAGAGCAGGAATGGGATGGCATCTTCCAAATCTCCACGTTTTAGATCGAAGAGCATATACTTGTGCCTGCCTAGCTGTAATGGTATTTGCTGATTAGCCAAGATGGCCGCCACATTTCTCACACAAACTGCACTTCAGCCTCTTACAGGTGCGGTGATCCTGCATTAGGGTGTGTGGAAATCTATACGGACACCAAGCAGATTCCCATATACCTTCCTCACATTTCTCTCAATTCCTGTGTAAACAACCCAGACTGAGGAGGAAGGCTTCCATCAAGGAGCAAGGCCGCTGCTTGGTTGCTATGGATACTGTGCACAATATCCGCCTATTCACATTGTAGTCTGCTGGGGGCACAGGCACGGATTGTAATGTGGAAGGAGGCTGTAAGGAGAGGCGAATGCCCAAAGGTGAGGCGGTGCTCCGGATACAGGAGGGAGAGGCATGATCTTGAATATCCAATAGGTCCAAGGTGGGGGCGTGCAGACCTCTCAGCCTTCAACTGTCATCATTAATACTATCCCTGTTTTCCCTGATGGGTTTAGACAGCGGAATAAATCGGTGCTTAGATGTGTATTTATGCCCTCGACACACACAGACAGGCTTGCAGAGCCAGCGAATAAAGGATTGGGGGTGAGAAGTGCACGGCAAGTATGGCTGAATGACTAAAGGTGGCCATGGACGTACAGATATATAGTATAAAACTAATTTTCGTACGATATTCGGTGCTTGTATGGTGGGAAAAGATGTGACCGATATCGGCAGAAGACTTAGATATCGGTCGCCTTGTTGATCGGGCTGGACGGAAAATTTTGATTGGGTGCCTTTAAATGAACCCAAACATTGGCCATTGTTAGTGCTGAATGGTCAGATACAGGTAGAATTCTATTGTTTCTTCCCGTATATCTGACCATTCAGCGCTACACGTGTGTATTGAAACTAACGATCTTTCTAGGAAAGATCTTTTCCAAGAAAAAGCGTAATTGTTACGTCTATGGCCACCTTAAGCCTCCTGTTTTGGTCTTCTCTTAGGGTGCTTAGTAGGCCTGAGCCTAGCCAGAGCACAGGTAGAGCAGTACAGCAAGAACATACCCACTACAGATATGGGCCTGTTATCCAGAATGCAGAGGACCTGGGGTATTCCGGTTTAGGGGTCTCTCTGTAATTTAGATCACTATAGGTTGTCTACTAAAAAATCATTAAATTAAACCCTATAGGCTGGTTTTGCTTCCAATAAGGATTAATTATATCTTAGTTGGGATCAAGTACAAGCTATTGTTTTATTATTATAAAGAAAAAGGAGATACGTTTTACGATTTTGAATTATTTTATTAAAATTGAGTCTGTGGAAGATGGCCTCTCTGTAATTCAGAGCTTTCTGGGTAACAGGTTTCCGGGTTAACAGATCCTGTACCATGAAACGATATTAGCTCCGCTTTTCCCTTGTATTGAGCACAGCAGCACCCTAATCAATAATGCTGATCCCAAGGGTAATGGGTAAGTGTAAAACAAAACCATAATCCGTTTGGCGTTTTTAATTAAAAAAATACATGATGTATAGGAGCCCTATAACCTATGGGGCATATAGAGACTGCTGCACACACACGTACAGAGAGGCCAGAGACACACAGAACATGTAACTGTCTCTCTTTATATTCATGCAGGAACAATGAAATTAGTCACTGGCTCATCATGCATCACAGATATAAAAGACTCCACTTATGTGGGATTATTAAATGCCTCTTCCCATTATACCTTTTATTAAGAGCAAACACAAGCCCAGATAGGACAGAAAGCAAGGCGCCCTCCCCCCCAACCTGCATATGATCTCTGCCTTGTACCCCACCTCTGATCCCAGCTATGAATGTGCCGCTCTCCTACAGCCTCACTATATTCTCTACTCAATTCTAATCACACTCATTTCCATGTCCCCTCTATAATGAAAGGGTAGCTTTATTGGAGCACAATGTGAATAGGGCCCCATGCAGGTATCATCAGAAAATACCTCCCCTCTTCATCCTTAATAATTGGTTTATTCTAAACATCCTATAATAACAAGCAGGGACTATAGGCTCATATATATTTTTATGTACAAGCAGGAGCTTCCATGTTGCTTGCCCTAGTTAAGTCACAATCCACTCTGACCATTTAAACCTTTAAAAGCACTAAGTACCCCTCTATGTTTGCTCATAACTAGGGATGCACCGAATCAAGGATTCGGTTCAGAATTCGGCCTTTTTCAGCAGGGTTCAGATTCAGCCGAATTCTTCTGCCCGGTCAAACTTAATCCGAATCGTAATTTGCATATACAGATTAGGGGAGGGAAATCGTGTGACCTTTGTCACAAAACAAGTAAAAAATTTTCTCCTTCCCACCCCTAATTTGCATATGCAAATTAGGATTCAGTTCGGTATTCAGCCAAATCTTTCGCGAAGGATTCTTGGGTTCGGCCGTATCCAAAATAGTGGATTCGGTGCATCCCTACTCATAACCTTGCAAAGAGATACCATAAAACTATTCCAGTATATGTATTACCCCTTACCAAGAATAATTCACCAGGAACAGCCCCTACAAGGTATAAATTCTACTTTAAGTGTGAACAATTTATTTTTTTGGTGGGTAGGTACATTCCTTTTCCTGCAACACATTGGTCTGTGTCTGAAGTCATATAAGCTTATTTGATTTGCATATATTTAAATCAATGAACGGGAGTGGGCCTATGGGAAACCCCATCAATTAGATTAAAATATGGAATAATATTTTGGAGCTTAAGTCAAAGATGTTAATACTAATGAATGGAAAAGGTAGATAATAGAGAAGAGTGGAGCCTCCTAGTGGACAGGTTGATAAAATAACATTGTATTGAATTGTATGGTCCATCATCCTAGCTATTCTCATTACTCTCATTATACCTTACTATCATTATCAGAAATTATCAGTGCAAGCTCCATTGGGGCAGGTACAAAATATTCTGTATGCTCTGATCAATCCAGTCTCCCACAGGGTGTCCTCCACCAGCTCCCGTCCCCCCAGTGTATGTGCACAATTGTAACTGCCCCTGCATGTAAATCAGGGGATACAGACAAAAGACACCGAGGGATGAAAAGAATGATAGAAGAGAATAATGCTTTCAATTAACAATGGCGGTGCATGAACAGTGATGTTAAATAAGAGTCTGTTACTATGGAGACATGGGGTCATCAGCGAGTAAGAGAAACACATGACATGAAGAACTGATCAGCAATGAAAGAACCGTAGAAGAGGAAGGGGCAGTGGATAATAGACAGGGATAGCAGGGGGTAATTAGCAACAGTCAAGTACAACCATCACGGTCAAATGGCAACTTGAAAGGATGATAAGGGAAGGAGAGGGGTAGGATTTTGACAACAGGGTAGGAGAATGTGATATACACAGGCATGATAGGAATGAGAATGGTACTAAAAGTGGAAAATTATTGGGCAACTCTTCATGAGCCTTGGGTGGCCATACAAGGGACAATAAAAGCTGGCGACAGACCAAGTTCGCAGCTTATTGGCCTGTGTATGGGGTCCTCTGACGGGATTCCGCGATCGATATCTGTCCGAGAGTCGAGCAGATGTCTATCAGGCTGGGGTAAAAATCCCGTCGGATCGAGGAACGGTCTGTTGATGAGGTCCCGTGATTCTACCTTTCATTATGATCCGATCATTGGGCCCTACAGCCTACGATTGGATCAGCCTGTAGCCAGCAGTGCTGACCTTGCCAGTGACATAATAACCCTCTCACATGCATAGAATGACACTACCATCTACACCACCTCGTCCTGCCATCCTACAGTACCAAACATGCTGCACCCATCCTACCTTACTGGACATTCTGTACACGTAGTCAGTCTATAGCTGGGTAAACATAGACACTTACCCAGCAGGTAGGCATCAGCTTCCAGTTTCTGGGTGGAACCGAGAGTCGGAGATCCTAATTCAGACTCTGGAATTCTGGGACCTTCCACAAACTTTGCCTTTCTCAGTGGGTCTGAGAGGATAGTGGGGTCATAAGAATGGAAACCACAAGGAACACAGAATGTTAAGGAGTGTCAGCAAGCAACACCGGGGGGATGGACCATCAACGTGAATTGATAGGAAGAGTCGAACATCAGACGGTATGGAACGAAAGGAAGAGGGTGGTGGCAGAAGGCACAGTATAAGTGATAATCATGATGGGAAAAAAGTGAGAATATATGAAGATTGAAAGTAGGAATGTCAGACAGACAAAGCAAGGAAAAGAGAAGAGAGAGAGTGAGGGTAAATGAGTGATTGGGGAGAGAAGAAAAGGAAAGAGCAAAAGGGGGGGGCAAGAGAAAAGAAAGGGTTGTGAGTTGCTAGAATATTCAGCAGATGGAAACTGTTAACTACTCATCCTAACTCAAGTTACTTTATTCCCCTCTTTGTGTATCAGAAAACCCTCTGTCACACATCTCGAAAAGAAGACATATTACACGGGACATTACTTGGGTTTTAAGACTACAGACCAATAACGCCACATAGTTAAAACTGGACTCTAAAAAGAAAAAAGTCCAATGTGTCCATCACTGAAGCCTGCTATATACATCTAATTAAACACATTAAGGGACACACAGCGGGCTAACATTATCCCTGCTGAAGAGAAGCATGGGTTTTGGGCACAGAATTATAATTAGAAGCTCCAAAGGCAGAGGGCTCCATAAAAACATCAACTCTTTAACAGCCCCCCTGGGGCTCTTCTTAGAAGTGGTGGCTACGAAATGTCTCGGGGGAAATGTGAGTATGTGTTAACCACAAGGGGCCGAGAATGCAATGGCAAAGGCTTAGCAAATACCCAAGGAAAGACAGATGGCAAAAACAACAATAACAGCTGAGAGTTTACAGTGAAAGGAAACACATCGGCAGAGGAGCTAACAATCTAGTAACAATGAACAACTGTGCCAAACAGAGAGCCTAGCAGTAAGGGTGGCATAACAGATTTCCCAAAAAACAATATATTCTACTTCTGCTGCCATACCAAGTGACCATGCTGTACCCTCATTCTCTACTGGAAAACAATATGGTAGCTACAATCTACAGAGAAGGAATGTTCTAAGCATGGAGTATGCTACATCTCCGTATACAACCACACTGAGACAACATTACCTACAGACCCAGCAACTCATTTTCAGGGGCAACAACATACGATTATTATTTCAGGTTTAATTTATATTTAGGTTGCGCTGGTATGTGCTTTAAAACTCATTGCCCAATAACCTACATTTTTATGGGTTCTAAGTCACAAACCACCACTTGGTGGACGTCAAATGGACTAATTGGACAGCAAATGATCTCAGGACTTTATAACACACACAGCCATGCATTTGGTGCCAATTTACTATCGCCATATAACGATGATCCAGTGAAGAGAAAAACCTTGGAGATGCCACCAACATAAAAAGACGATTCATGTTTTATACAAAACCTATATACAGTATTAAGAAAACAGGTGGTCATGTCTTGGTCAACCAATCAGATTGTGATCAGGTGTATCGGTATAACTATTGCCAATGAGCTTCTCCACCATTCTCAGCTTTTGGATCCTGGTGATGAACTACAATAAACTGGACCCTAGGCATGGCAGTGGATCGTAACCCCACCATTCCATTATTATATTGTTGAGAGAAACATACAAAGTGGTGTTTAAAGATAGTCCAACTTCCATAGGCTCCACAGAGCAGCAGAAGATAGTAACCTCAGTCGGACAAGTTCATTCAATAGGTCGGTAGATTTAAGGGTACTAAAATACTTTGTTAAAAGCTGCAGTTCCTCCTTTCTCCTACTGACGGAAGTCACGCGTCTTTGCTTATTCGGTTTGCCGTGTGCAGGTTCAGCAAGAAGATCACTGCTCATAGCCGGTGCCAGAGGTGTCATTCATTGCAATATACCGAGGTGACAAGTCATTAGCTACCTCTGGCAATGGAAAATTGCTATTTCATCTTGGCTGCTGATTTTGAATCCTACAGGCTAACAATGATTCTCAATCATCCCTCGCCTGAGCATTGGGAGACCAAGAAAATTCTCTAGCCGCATGAGCGACAGGTAATACATTTGGGAAAGGCATGTGTTTCTTCTCTCCTTCTATTCTCATTCTCCAAAAGGTTCAGATGAGTCACTTTGAGCGGCACAATAGGTCACCCACACTCATACATTAATACGTCTACTCTTTACCCATAAGCGCAATGTATGAAATCAGGTTTCTAATATACAAGACAAAAGTGGAGAAACTAGAAGCAAGTGAAACATATTTCATGTGACCCAGAACTTCCTTGTATTGCCTATACTTGATATGAAAGCTTCATGGTAATGGTTGGACCAGCTCAAGGAACCAAGATGCTACTCTTTAGATCAAGGATTAACCGTAAACTAAATGTTAACATTTGTACCTTCTAGGTTTTCCATAAACCAAATTCTGACCTATATTATCCTTCACAGGTGTGTATTTGAGACACCCCAATGATTTTGGGGCATAAACCTCTTCTGACTTTCATGCACCTCCCACTCTGATGTCCAGAGGAATATGGTTGAAAGCTTGTTTGGTTTCACCAAACCGGTCTCTGAAACACTAAAATAATATCCCTTTAATGCTCCTACTACAATGCAGTATCACTACCATTTCTTCTTGGGTATATACATATATATCCGTCTCTCTATATATATATTTTTAGCAACTGATTTCTACTGCCTTCGCATATATAAATTAGGCTATTTATAGTTTATCTGCAATATCAAGGTCGCAAATGTAGTGTACCCGCTTGGGTGCCGAACCTGGATAATAACATGACAAATGAGATACTGTGGCAAGTTCATTGCACACCTATTACTTGTGTTAAGAGAGACGTAATTAATGGCATGTTGGACACGTCAGCATGTGGCCTACTTTTTGTAGAACATCCCCGATATGATATTTCTGCTGAACATGTGGATTATGTAGGTGGTGGCGTTAGAGGAAGGAAGGGAAGAACGGGCAATGGATTCTCCTTATGGAGTTGTGCCTGTTAGATAGAATGTTCTGTTTATAGCCCTTTTTTGCCAACCAAGTAATTATGATAACCACCCTTTGGGCTACTGGGAGAGGATACTAGGAGGTCTATGGGAGGTGACAGGGAAACCTATGGACAGACAGTTTATATTACAGCAGATAACTCTACTGGTTGGTTAAGCAAATAATTGGTCATCAACCATTAAAATATATCAGGCATCTTGTCAGAGAAGGTGACAAAGTTAAATAGGCTGTAGGCCTTGATAGTAGCAGTTGCAGTTTATGTATAAGCTTTATATAGCAGGGTTGTTGCACATTGGTTCCCTATGATCATCTGCCAGGGTACTTTGTGTGCCAAGGACTGGCAAGGAAAGATCATTGCAATCCAAGTGTATTTCTCCTTGGCACTGAATAAGGGATGTTTCCTTCCGTCAGCAAACATCTCCAAGTCAAGGTGGCCTTAGTAAGGCTATATCAGAATCTGATGTTGCCCAACCTCCAGTGTAGGTCAGACTCATCTGAAGGGCCATGATGAAGGTTGGACATTCCTGCTTCATTAAAGTAATACAGACACTAAAAAATGTATTTTCAAAATATTAATCTACATGAAAAGTTACCTATAGGTCATGTTGATCGTCTTTCCCTGACAAATATGGCAGCCCCCTCATCCAGGAATATGGGGTAAGAAAGGTAATGTAAACGCATCAGGCAAATACACAATATTTAGTAATTACAAAATATTTTCTGCAACAATGGGCACTTATGGATAATTCATTTTAACAAAGCTCAACGCTGAGTCTTAAACAATCACCATTTAGTAACAGAATTAGGGTTTGTGTAGGGTTGCGTTTTTTTCTATTAGGGGGCCAATGAGATTTAGTGGTACCCTTCAGCCTAGAGTCCTGGGCGGGTCCATTTTTTGGGAACTGTACCCACAACCTGCAATCCACAACCCGTTCCCGCTTGGAACCGCTTCCCGACCCTACCCGCAAGTACCTTATCCGGAACCCGGACCCGCTGACCATCAAGAATCAGGAAGTGCTGTCATTGTAAACCAGAAGTGACCTCATCGGAAGTAGACGTGATCAGAAAAAAAGGAGTAAAACAGGAAGTGCTGTCGTAAACTGGAAGTGACATCATCAGAAGTAGATGTGACTAGAAAAAAGGAGTAAATATCGCTATTAAGAAGATTCACGGCCAACCTGCAACCAGCAGAACCGCGTCTTTACCTGCACCCGGAACTTCTACCCGCAACCTGCAGGTTTTTGCGGGTAACCCGCGTGTAACTGACCCGCTGCAGGACTCTACTTCAGCCTGCAGATGATCATCAGTTAGAATCCCCATCAGTGGTGATGCCTGTGACAAATACTGAGTGTGACCAAAATCCCCTTCTACTGGTCCCATTTTATCCATAGCTAATTGACTAGTACACATCTAATCCAAGATGGTGTTTCTTCTTTGTTCTACTTTCCCGCCAAAAAGCTTTAAACAAAGGAGCTCCCAGGATAGCCCTCCAGAAGAGCTGGACAACCCCCTCCAAGGTATTTCCCCCTCCCCTAATGATGCAGCAGGGCCCCTGCCAATCAGACCTGCTTGGGTGGGGTTAACCAGAAGCAAGGCCAGCCTCCCAGCCAATCAACCCGAGGGGGTGGGGAAAAGGCCAGGTATACCAGAGGGGAGGGCTAGAGAGTTGTTGTTGTTGTTCGTCTGGGGTGTAACCTGGCTGCGGCAGGTCACCCTCCTCTGCGGTTCCTTGGAGTTTATCCTAGCTGAGGCAAGAAGACTCCCTCCAACAGTTTGGATCTCCCTACCTCCCAGAGGACTGTTTATACCTGGATCCCCTCGAGGTATGGTTATTCTGTGGATTCACCCAAAGGCACTTTGCTCCTTACCCCTTTGAAATTGCCCAAAGGAACTCCCTGACTTTGGATTTGGATTGGCCTGGAGGGCGTGTGCATCTTGGAGTGGATTGCTCCAAGGGAGGCTCTTTATTTCGGACCAGGAGTGTTTTGGGACTTGGGGGAGTTCACATGCTAATGCCGTGTTCCTGATCTACTGTTTGTTGTATATCGGAAATAAACCCCTGTGTAAACCCCTCTTAAAGGTGTGGTATTTCCCGGTGTGTGCTAGTTGGTCATACGTCACACGTTACGTGACATTTCTGGTGGCAAGCGGTGCGGATAATGGAAACTAGCACATCAGGGAACTTCGCAAACCTTACAGCTCAGGAGATTACTGAGCTCAGGCTACCAACGCTGCAAAGGCTCTGCCACACATGCGGTATTGACACAGTGGGAAAGCGGAGACAGGAACTCATAGAACTTCTCACACACCATTCTCTACCTACCCAGGAAGGTGATGCCCAGGGTGACCCAGAAACCCCTGAGGAGGGAGAAGAAAACTATAATTTGCACCAAGATGCAGCTGGGGAACCTGAGGACAACACTGTTACCTTGTTTCAGAAACACCTTGCTGCTATTGGTCCAGGGCTGACCCCAGCAGAACGGCTAGAGGTATTGCGCCTAACTATACAGGGAAATCAGCCTAGGAACTTGAGTTCTGGGCCCACAGCAGGCCCAACCATTGCACGACAGCCAGTTGTGAAACTGACTCATGCTGCCTTCCCTGCCTTTGATGAGTCTAAGCAGAGCATAGACAGCTTCCTTCGCTCCTTTGAAGGTTTATGTGAGGACCACCAAGTTCCCCAGGATGAGTGGGTGCTTATTTTGGCTGGTAAACTCACTGGTAAAGCTAGCGAAGTCTATTTGGAAATTCCATACCCCAGCGAGCAAATTATTGGAAAGTGCGTCAGATTCTCCTCGCCAGCTACGCCATCACTCCAGACTTCTACAGAAGAGCTTTCCGCACCCGGCGTAAAGCCTCCCAAGAAACTCACCAGGATTACGGGAATAAGTTGCAGAGGGATTTCCGCAACTGGGTACGGGGGAATAAAGTTAATTCCCTTGAGGATTTGTGCCAGTTGATGCTAAAAGAACAATTCTTCGAAAACTGCTCCATTGAAGTGCGACAATGGGTTGGGGACCGTAAGCCTGGTACCTTGGAGGAGGCCACCCAGTTAGCAGATGAGTACCTGGAGAATCGTGTCCAGTCCCAGCCACTTACCCTACCCCTGAGTCCTACAAACCACTCCTGTGAGGCTGATCATACCCATGCTCTACATGCCAGCCATGTGACAGTCAGGGCCCTTCCAGATTCTAAACCAATTAGGATTCCTCGGGCCTGCTTTATTTGTGGTTGTACTACTCACTTACAGGCAACATGCCCACGCAGACTCCCTAACCTGACCCCAATAAGACTGCCACCTGCCAAATCTGCAAATATTGTATCACAGGGGGTCACTGAGTGTCAAGTGCAGGATGCCGAAGAGACTGGTCCCCATATCTACAGGAAGCAACAAGTGAATATTGATGCATCAGACCTAAAAGAATTTAGAGTGTCAGCAGTCAACTTGTGTGCCCCAAAAAGGTTGGAGAACAACTGTGCACCCAGGAGAGGACACAGAGGTGTTCCACAGACAAGGCTGGAACATCAAACAAAACTTATATCCCCTACTCCAATTCATAGTAACAAACACAAAGTCACCAATTCTCCAAACTGCAAAGTCTACATTGGAAACCTTGGCAAGCATGGCCATAAGACTATATTGGAGCAGGCATTTGGATATTATGGCCCTTTACGTAGTGTGTGGGTGGCCAGGAGCCCCCCGGGTTTCGCATTTGTGGAATTTGAACACCACAGAGATGCTGCTGATGCAGTACAAGAACTAAATAAACGGACTTTATGTGGGTGTCAAGTTAAGGTGGAATTTGCATCCACAGACAGACAAAGTAGCAATAAGGCTCCTCAATCCCCATGCAAATGGCTCCCAACACAAAGGAGAATATGGACTGATAGAAACAACTGTCACCCAAAGATTTCACTGAGCCAGTGGGGCCTTCAAAGTGCAGCCGGGACTCACCCTACAAAGGGGATCCCCGGCAATGCACTTACTCTGGGGGGGAAGAAATGTGACAAATACTGAGTGTGACCAAAATCCCCTTCTACTGGTCCCATTTTATCCATAGCTAATTGACTAGTACACATCTAATCCAAGATGGTGTTTCTTCTTTGTTCTACTTTCCCGCCAAAAAGCTTTAAACAAAGGAGCTCCCAGGATAGCCCTCCAGAAGAGCTGGACAACCCCCTCCAAGGTATTTCCCCCTCCCCTAATGATGCAGCAGGGCCCCTGCCAATCAGACCTGCTTGGGTGGGGTTAACCAGAAGCAAGGCCAGCCTCCCAGCCAATCAACCCGAGGGGGTGGGGAAAAGGCCAGGTATACCAGAGGGGAGGGCTAGAGAGTTGTTGTTGTTGTTCGTCTGGGGTGTAACCTGGCTGCGGCAGGTCACCCTCCTCTGCGGTTCCTTGGAGTTTATCCTAGCTGAGGCAAGAAGACTCCCTCCAACAGTTTGGATCTCCCTACCTCCCAGAGGACTGTTTATACCTGGATCCCCTCGAGGTATGGTTATTCTGTGGATTCACCCAAAGGCACTTTGCTCCTTACCCCTTTGAAATTGCCCAAAGGAACTCCCTGACTTTGGATTTGGATTGGCCTGGAGGGCGTGTGCATCTTGGAGTGGATTGCTCCAAGGGAGGCTCTTTATTTCGGACCAGGAGTGTTTTGGGACTTGGGGGAGTTCACATGCTAATGCCGTGTTCCTGATCTACTGTTTGTTGTATATCGGAAATAAACCCCTGTGTAAACCCCTCTTAAAGGTGTGGTATTTCCCGGTGTGTGCTAGTTGGTCATACGTCACACGTTACGTGACAATGCCATCAAGCATGAACACAAGCACCTGAACATCACCTGGAGCAGTGTCTTCCAGCTGAGGGGTGAGCTCCAAACCTTTCCGTAGAGCTAAAAAGAAAAACGGCTCCGTATCCGTTACTCACTTTTGTGTTAACTTCCTAATGGGACGGTTGTCTGGCTGGTCACACGGAGTTAACTTTTCCAGAGGGATAAACTAAAGCAAATGCGTCTTCACACCTAAGTGCTTAGATACATTGCACACAGATGGTGCCCCAGTTTACTCACCCAACAAGCAAACTGTGTTAATGTGATTTCATTTTATGTCTTGGGGATTTAGGACGCAATTAAAACTGAGTGACGAAATCAAGAAAAAAAGGCAAAGTACAGAGGGGCGCATCATTGAAAAAGAAAATGGCGCCCTCACTCAACAATCTTAAGGGTGGCATACGGGCAGATTAAAGCTGCCGATATTGGTCCTTTAGACCGATTGAGCATCTTATCTGCCTGTGTATGTGGGGACTTCCGACGGGTCTCCCCAATCAATATCAGGCCAAAAATTGGGCAGATATTGATCTGGCAGGTTTGATTTTTCCTGCGAGTGAGGACAGCATTGGCTAGTTGATGCGGTCCTATGACCCATCGGCGGCCAATTCCTTCTAATAATCCAATCGTTTGGCCCTAGAGCCGAACATTTGGATTAACCCGATATCGCCCTGTGCCGTTGGTGGGAATATCGGGGAAAGATCCGCTCATTTGGTGACCTCGCCAAACGAGAGGATCTTATCATGTGGCCACCTTAACACTGTCAACAACACATTTAGTATAAACATAAGGCTTTGATATCGGAGAGGCCATTCCTCAGCAGGCAATAGGCGGCAGTGCTATTCTGAGAACTCTAAAAACCTATTTTAGGACTTGAGGCTCCAGCCCCCTGCATGTGACCAACTTGGCTATTTTCAGACCTTGCTGACAACAGAGGGACTAGAATGAATGGGAATAGTGGCTGTAATTGTGCCAAACACAATGCCGTTATCACCTCCAGGTTTGGGAAAGAAGAAGAAGGTGGTTGGTGGGGCTTACTTTGCACGGAGCTACTTACAAACACAAGCTTTATGGTAACCTGGGGCAAAGAAAGGGTAATTATCCACCTGGTTCAAGAAGTCCAACCTTTCATGGCCAGCAGGTATCTGGGTCAAGTGCAGGGACAGCAAAACCTTCTCACTTCTGAAAGCCTTCCCCTTCTGGATTCCACATAACAACACGTTTTTTATGAAGGGTGGTTGGTTGGAGTGATGGCAAATACATCAATATGACATGAAAATACCCATGAAAGTGATATGACATTTTGTAGGTGGCACATTTTTGGCACATGGCAAGTTGCTGAATGCAACATCTTTGTTATACAGAGTAGCTACTACTTTGCACTACTCATTTCATGGGTGCACCCCTTTATATATTAAAAACTGTGTACACCATGAGGGCGAGCTATGAGTAAATATAATACAGGTTACCCTACACTTTTGCTGATTTTTGGAGAGCAGACAGAACAGCCAAGTGTCACGTATCTCCCATTAGGAAAGACTAAAATGGCCCAGCACCCCACACTGTTCATTCTTTTAGACAATTTTGCCATATTTTCATACATTCCCCGAATGACCTTCTCAATTCAGATGTTGACTTTATCAGCAAAGCTGCGGCCAAGTCATTAATCTACTTTCCCGGCATAGACAGAACTGGTCCTGACCAAGTTAGAACAAACACCAGGAATATTTTGTTCTAATCAGCTCATCTATTAGATTTAACAAGCGGGATTTATGCTCCATTGTGGAGGAATAAAAAGGTGGTCAGTGATCCTATGCTACCCTGGCCTATGTTCTCCCAGGGATTTTGACCTGAGATAAAAGGATTATATTCAGTGGCATAAACTCTTCTGAGGCCCACTGCAAAGAAAGAAACATGGTCCCTGTTTCAGTGACCTGAACCCTCATCTCCACCAGTGATGCACATTGCATGCAGTGTATGATGTTAAACTGGCAGAAAGGAGGGTGCTATGTGGAACCATACAGCAGATCCCAAAAATCTACTTCCAGCCTCCCCACAGTCCTTTGTGTTATACCTCCGGCAGCCTGGAGTGGTCTCCATAGAAATAAGTAGCAAAGAGTAAAGGATAAGTTGATTTAGAAGTTGAAGGGGCAGTTCATGCAAGGAAGCCCACCAACATCCATGAGCTGATGTGCAGAAAATTTCCAAGGGTTCATGGACTTTCAACCACCACTGTTTGTGAAGCACAATTCTCAAGAGCCACTTTTTATTGTATTTACTTTTACTACACTAATCATCCACACACACACACAACTTGTTACCGCCTCTTGCTACCGCCTACTGGAACGGCTCTGCAAACACTGTGCCATTTACATAGTGTTAAACTAGTTCAACTTCTTCTTAATTACCCTGAAACATTTGTCTTCAAGCATTCAGTACCCAGTGACCCCTGTGGAAGCCTAGGTGTGATATTTCCATGAGCAAACATTTACCAAGGAATCAAACTGTACTCAGCCTCTTGTACATTCTACTTTACCCTGGTTACACCTTATTAGATAGCTACAGACTGGAATAGCACCCTAGAAGCACCCATGATCTTATTCAGCCAAGAGTTCATCCAGCACACAATGATAAAATGGCGCATGTACATTGCGGTGGAACTGGAAATATATATGGAACAACTAGAAAATCACAGGGCCTTGGGGCGAGGAGAGATCCTACGATAACCATTTGGCAACATGAAGCCTATAAGACTACGTTGCTCACAACACAATGGACAGAAGAAAAGAACTTCTAGGTAGGAGGCAACTCAACATGTTGAGACTTGAATCAAGGTTCTGAGTGGAGTCTGACCTCTCCCATGATTTCAATTCTTTACTGTATTAGAAGAACAAGCTACACAGATATCTTTACCATTTGGGATTCTAGGCCACCCAGTAATTTGTCATTGACTCCATGTCATCAACCTCCACATGGTACAAATAATGTGACCTATTTGCTGAGGTACAAGGATATGGATCTCACGCTGCAGGCTTTGGGGAAGGGGAGCTTGGAGTTTGTAGAATGCAGATACTTTAGACATTTGTAGGCCTTGTTTTTAGGCAGAGCAATTGGAAATTGTGTCACTTCTTCCCAACTTTTCTTTACTAAGGTTTAAGGGTGGCCTGGCTCACAGTGCCCTAGACCGTCAGCCACAGGGAGATATCACAGGCAAGTGGGCAGAGGTATCTCATTATCATTGACCCCGGCAACCAAGTAGCAGTCCCAGGCTTCCTGCATTGCTTGGGCCCCACCAAAAAACACTTACCCTGAACCACTGAAACATTCTAGGCAGAGGAAAATCTCAGCCGATTCCGAAGGACTAAGGAGAAGAGCCCAGGATCCTTGTCACCCGCCCCTTAATTTATTAACATGACATAATCAAGTCACCGGCTACTGAATCAAGCCCTGGATCTGTCCCAAGGCTACTTTAATTCAGCAGAGAGCACCGAATGCAAAAAATGTCCTAGTGCTAAAGTGTCTTAAGTGCTATAGAGCCATCGATCCTTCATTGCTGGAGACAATCGCCCGGACTCTAAAAGCTTCCGCTCAGCGCAGCCAGACGGTTTCCCTTGCATTCTATAATTTTTTACTAACATTTGAGAAACCCAAGCAAGCTCAGAGTAAATATATAAGTAATGCTACAATCTGCTGGTTAAGCAGCAACAGGATGATGGGAGATAAAGTTCAACTACAGCTAACATGGCATTGGTTTCTCCTTAAATAGGGGCACTATTTGAGGTGCCAGCACCCTGATTAACTCAATTTACCCAGCGTGCATGCCCAGTTCAGTGACCGTCAGACTGGAACAGCTTGATTGGAGCTTGTACAACCCACCAGCTACAGTGTCCATATAATTACCAGCAGCTCAATGACGAGTGTGATGTATAATTGCTACTAATGCAGACAAATGGCTACAAAACACAACAATCCTCCCTTACACACTGAGCATTTAGACCAGAGCATAGTAGGTGCCTGGCCCAGAAAGCTGAATCTGCAGAATTTGAGCTAAATCTACTTTACTGGTCTGGAACAAGATACCTTTAACTCAGAAAAGCCAAACAATAATGAGCAGCAAAGGAATGTGTAACACGGTCTCTTCTACCCTGGGTTTATTTATTCTAAAGGAACAGAATTTAGCATGGTCCTACATACAAACCATACACTGAATATCTCAGTCTTAGATGACTGAAGTTTGGGACCACTGTCTGTGTCATATACATCATCTCAGCCAAGTGCACCTGCTATCCCACTACTACTATAGGTACCATCTCTCCCTACTATACCTGCTATCCCACAGTCACACTCCCTTCCCAGAGACTATTATCCACTGTTACTATAGACACCGTCTCTCCCTACTATACCTGCTATCCCACAGTCACACTCCCTTCCCAGAGACTATTATCCACTGTTACTATAGACACCATCTCTCCCTACTATACCTGCTATCCCACAGTCACACTCCCTTCCTAGAGACTATTATCCACTGTTACTATAGGCAGCATCTCTCCCTACTATACCTGCTATCCCACTGTCACACTCCCTTCCCAGAGACTATTATCCCACTGTTACTATAGACACATCTCTCCCTACTATACCTGCTATCCCACAGTCACACTCCCTTCCCAGAGA
Source organism: Xenopus laevis (assembly GCF_017654675.1). NCBI lineage: Eukaryota > Metazoa > Chordata > Amphibia > Anura > Pipidae > Xenopus > Xenopus laevis. The sequence continues at coordinate 6,124,394 of NC_054388.1, read as the reverse complement.
CTATTATCCCACTGTTACTATAGACACCATCTCTCCCTACTATACCTGCTATCCCACAGTCACACTCCCTTCCCAGAGACTATTATCCCACTGTTACTATAGGCAGCATCTCTCCCTACTATACCTGCTATCCCACTGTCACACTCCCTTCCCAGAGACTATTATCCCACTGTTACTATAGACACATCTCTCCCTACTATACCTGCTATCCCACAGTCACACTGCCTTCCCAGAGACTATTATCCACTGTTACTATAGGCAGCATCTCTCCCTACTATACCTGCTATCCCACAGTCACAATCCCTTCCCAGAGGCTATTATCCCACTGTTACTATAGGCACAATCTCTCCCTACTATACCTGCTATCCCACAGTCACACTCCCTTCCCAGAGACTATTATCCACTGTTACTATAGGCAGCATCTCTCCCTACTATACCTGCTATCCCACAGTCACAATCCCTTCCCAGAGGCTATTATCCCACTGTTACTATAGGCACAATCTCTCCCTACTATACCTGCTATCCCACAGTCACACTCCCTTCCCAGAGACTATTATCCACTGTTACTATAGGCAGCATCTCTCCCTACTATACCTGCTATCCCACAGTCACAATCCCTTCCCAGAGGCTATTATCCCACTGTTACTATAGACACCATCTTTCCCTACTATACCTGCTATCCCACAGTCACACTCCCTTCCCAGAGACTATTATCCACTGTTACTATAGGCACCATCTCTCCCTACTATACCTGCTATCCCACAGTCACACTCCCTTCCCAGAGACTATTATCCCACTGTTACTATAGACACCATCTCTCCCTACTATACCTGCTATCCCACAGTCACACTCCCTTCCCAGAGACTATTATCCACTGTTACTATAGACACCATCTCTCCCTACTATACCTGCTATCCCACAGTCACACTCCCTTCCCAGAGACTATAATCCCACTGCATGTGCTGGTCAGAACACACAAAACACACAGTCATGCCTATCTCCATCACTGAGCAATAAATGAAAGAATCCTGGCAGCAGTGAGATATCGCTTTCCAAATAAATAACCCTGAATGTCTGTATAAATGACCAAGGCACGGAGAGGTGATGATATTGAGAGATTCCGTGCGTTAAAGCTGCTCCTACCTATCTCAGCACCAGGCACATAACAGGATTTGAGCAGGTCCCGGAAGTGTGGGAGTGAATGTTCATGCCGCACTACAGATGGCTACTGGGATGGTGAAACAACTAATAGAGCCCAAATGACGGAGCTGAAAATCAGATTGAGAAACGCACTGGGGATGCCTGAAGCTTTTATGAGAACAATTTACGGCTCGGCAGGTTTGCAATAAAGAAGAAGAGATCTGTTTAACCCCCTGGGTCACTAGAAATTCTTCTGGAGGAGTCAAATCCAATAGCTAAGTTATTGATTCTCCCAAGAAGTGGAACATCACACGCAAACATGGATGGCAAAGCTATAGACGCTTAATATAAGGTTTAACAGCGGAGCTATATAGTATATACCCTTCCTGTAGAGCAAAGCAATACACACTTCCCATACTATGTCATAAAGAAATCCGTTGGCTTCTGCTACATTGTTACTAGAGATTGTAAGTGGTACAGCAATCAGTATCTGCCTGGCAGGAATGTCTGAATCCTGTGGGTTGGTCTTTTCCAACGTTACCCTTCTGATGTCATCACTGGAGGTGGGTCGTGGGTATAAAGATTGGGTTAGGCCCAGGTTGAGAAGGTGCAGGTTAGGGCGGGTTCCAATTGGGAAATTCCCCTCAGTGCATCACTACTGTCTGGGCTGTTTGTATTCTCTGCAAGGCTGGGTCTGACCTAGAATCCAGTGATGAAAGGGGTTGAATATGAGTGCTCTAATAGGCACAAAACGCGTCAGGCCTTTATCCATTATGTCCTAATAAACATTTTTGTACTTTTTTATTACTTTTTGATTTACTTTTTTTGGACTCACAATTGTTGTTTTTTTCTTATGAATATGCACCCTCGGACTGGGGTGAACTGTGAGTATACCCCTCTTCTTCTGTTTTCTTTTGCTATGATCAAAGGGGTCGTTCATGATGTAGAGAGGGTTAGTCGGAGAGAATTTGCAGTTGGTTTTAATTTCTTATTATTTGCAGTTTTTGGAGTTATTTGGCTTTTTATTCAGCAGCTCTCCAGTTTGCAATGTTGTTGCTAGGGTCTAAACTCTCTTAGCAACCATGCACTGATTTCAATAAGAGACTGGAATATGAACAGGAGAGGCCTGAATAGAAAGTAATAAATAATAAGTAACAATAACAACACACTTGTAGCCTTACAGATTATTACTTTTTAGATGGGGTCAGTGACCCCTCGTTTCAAATCTGGAAAGAGTCAGAAGAATAAGTAAAAAGTGATAATAACAATACACTTTTAGCCTTACAGATCATTTACTTTTTAGATGGGGTCAGTGACCCCTCAATCGAAATCTGGAAAGAGTCGGCAAATCATTCAAAAATTACAAAAAAAGGAAAAAGAAACTTTGGAAAGAAATGTCTATAAACCTATAAGCAGGATTCAGCAATCCCAACTAAGCTTAGGGCTCGTCACTAATTATCCAGCAGAAAATGAGGTTGGTCTGTAATATAAGCTGATGCTACAGGTTTGCTGATTATTAAATTCTGATGCTAATTGCACTGGTTTCTGTGCTGCCATGTAGTAATTATCTGTATTAATTACTAATCAGCCTTATATTGTGACATTTCTATTCTATGTGTACTGTATATTGTGAGTGGCTCCCTAAGCTCAGTAAGTGACAGCAGCACAGAGCATGTGCAGTGAATCAGCAGAAAAGAAGATGGGGAGCTACTGGGGCATCTTTGGAGACACAGATCTTTACTGCTAAAGGGCTGTGGTTGCCTTGGGCTGGTACAGAAGCAAAAATTATAATGTACAACATTTCTAGCTACTTCTTTAGTTAGGCTTTAGTTCTCCTTCAATGAGCAAGTGGCCAATGCATCAGAGAGGAGCCATAATAAAACATGCCGCTGCTATAGTCGCCTTCGTATACACATGTGAATGACGTTGGATTGGCTTATTGCACAGAAAACCAGACCACCATGCGCTGGAACACCTGCAATCACACCTACCAGCTTAATAGATTAGCAGTTCTATAGCAGGAGGGAACCTGCTTGGTAAATCAATGGAACGGCTAAAATCTGCAATTAAACATCAGGGACGTCAGAGAGACACAAAGCGACTAATATGGTGCTGCTGGAAGGAATAATTCCCTCCCTTGTGCAGGTGATGTGCCCCTATTATACTTTGCATCTTCTGTGAGTAACTTGCACATTCTATTCATTTCTATTTTAGGTCCCGATGACAGCTTCAAATGACAGTGTGATAACAAAATATCCATTAAACGGGATCTAAACCCTCCACTAAACACTGCTCAGACTGTTCTTCCCAGTACTTATGCAGTTTACATAAATTTTGCACTTTTATGGCATTAGCAGTTTTATATCGCTAGTATCCTGCTTCTTCCCCAGCAGAGCTGAGATGCAGGATCTGCCAGAAGGAGAAGGTTTTTAATCTGATGCAAGCAACATCTCCAGACACTACTCTGCACAGTTCTTACCATCTCTAGTTTAGATTCTATAGTACAAGTTGATCCAGGGACTGGTCCCATTGCCATCTTGGAGTCAGGAAGGAATTTTACTCCTCTGAGACAAATTGGAGAGGCTTCAGATGGGGTTTTTTGGCTTTCCACTGGATCAACTGGCAGTTAAAAAAGTTAAAAGATTGAACTTGATGGATGTGTGTATTTTTTCAACCTAACTTACTGTGTTACTATTTAGAACTTGAGAACTATGCAGAGCAGCATCTGGTGACTCCACCTGTACCTGGCCAGCACAGAGATGCCAGAACTACTGGGGGAAAACATATTAGGGGTGTAAAACTAACCAAGGAATAATAGGAGTGACCAATCAGAAGCCATACTTCCCTACAGACCTATGGTCTACTCCTATTGTGTCCATGCTCTGAAGAGCTAGGTTTGGAGAGACCTATTTCAAGGCAACTGGAGCTAGAAAGTCACTACCCAAAAGCAGGGGCTGCTATCAATGTTGGGGATAAGGTGCAGGCTTTTTGGCTTGGAACTTACAATGACAGATGGATGAGGACCTTTCCTCTATACCAGAGACCCCCAACCTTTTTTCACCTGTGAGCCACATTAAAATGTACAAGTTGGGGAGCAACATAAGCATGAAAACAGTTCTAAGGGGGTGCCAAATAAAAGCTGTGATTGGCTATTGGTAATCCCTATGTGGACTGGCAGCCTACAGGAGACTCTGTTTTTCAGTACATTGTTTTTATGCAACCAAAACTTGCCTCCAAGCCTGGAATTCAAACATAAGCACCTGCTTTGAGGCCACTGGGAACAACATCCAAGGGGTTGGGGAGCAACATGTTACTCATGAGCTACTGGTTGGGGACCACTGCTTATACCTTCTAATCATTTTTCAACAGCTGAAGGCCTGGAAGGGGTTGTAATTCAGGGGAAACCCCCTGTGATAGATTGTCTTTAATTTAAAGGACAGTAGTGAAGACTCACAGGACAAGAACTCCACAGATCTTCTGAATACCCCAAGAGCATCTGCAAACCTGGAGTCTCCAGCAAGTACCTCCTCCTTCCACGGGAACACCTGGCTCACAGTACTGCGGATAAAACTCAAAGAGCAAATCAATGTTCTCTTCAGCGAAAGGATTCTGCCAATCTCTAAGCTCCTCACATCCCATCGTTCGGTGACGGAGAAGCCATTAATCAGGTCGACGTTCAGTAACGCGCACGAGGGGACCATACGAACAACTCTGAGTGCATAACGGAAGTTTCAAAGGCAGAGCCATCAATCTCGCTGCCAAGGTCTACGCCAGCAAGTTACTCAACGTCTCTGCATTGGGTTCGTCTAGGTGCCCCCCTCCTCGTTCCAAGGAGAAAAAGATGCCATGGAAAATGATGGATGAACTTCTTCGACACCCCCAAGGGCACTTCCCAGAAATAAAGCTGTATCCATTTAGTTCTCCTGCTTCTGCGGGCACAACCCTCCAGTACTGACCATAACGATCAGGGAAATGTATTTAGAAAGATACTCAGTACAATTTATAATACACTAATACCCCTTACTGTTACTTACACTGCTTTCCCTGCCCACAGCTCAGCACTGTCTTACAAGGGCCGATAAAAGCTGCTGACAGAACGAGTCGGCAGCTTATTGGCCCATATGTGGGGCCCTCCGACAGGCTTCCTCAATCGATATTTGGCCGAGAGTAGGCCAGATGTCAATCGGACAAGGGTAAAAATCCGGTCAGATTGAGGACTGCATCTGTTCGTTGATGCAATCCCGAGATCCGACCGCCCATTATGATCTGATCATTGGGCTCTAGGGCCCACGATTGGATCAGCCCAATTTTGCATATTGGGGAGCGATTCACTTGTTTGGAGAAATCACCAAACGAGCGGATCTCTAGGTGTATGGCAATCTTTAAATCCACAAGCCAAACACAGTCAGGGGTCCTATTGTTTGCAAGAAACCCAGTGGAGCCAGGAATACTATCTACTCCCCAGGAGTCTCTGCTTCATATTATGTTTACAGCTACAGAGATCCATTCCTAATTACAGACTTCATTTAATCTATAGGAACCATAATCATGGGAGTGATGTACACTGACTCCCAAAATAACCCCAAGGATAAACTCAAAGGTGGCACCTTCACGGCTTCTATCCAGTCCACTTTCAAATGTATGCATTGGTTTATACTACCACTGGGATGACTACACAATGGCCTTCATTTTTATCTGTTCTTATGGACCTCCTTCCTACAGCTAGAACATAGAGGGGTACCAGCAAGAGGTCTAAAAACGGAGAGAGCACGTTGACACAAATCATGGCATCTGAGTCCGAACATGCTCCTGCACCTCCACATGGGTGCCAATGTGTTCATCCTACCTCTTCTGATGAATGATGAGCCACTGGGCCTACTGATGGTGGAGAAACCTGGAGCCACCACCACAACCATGGACCTGGCAGTCGCTCCAGGATTCCCACAGTGGTTGTTTCAATGGGTAAATCAGATCTGCATCTGGTTTTGTGAGACCCAACATTGTGGTATTGTATATATTGGGCAAGGTATAGAAACATGGAGGAGAGGAACCACCCTGATAGACCCAGGCCAAGGACAGATAAGAGAAGATCAAACAGAGATTATGCAGGGGGTACAGGAGTGAAGTCCCACCTGCTGTTAGTAAAGTTGATCATCACAATAGGAGGGTGAAAGGTCTGCTCTGATTTATTCCCTTTCTAGTGAATGGTGCATTGAGATGCCATCAAACCCCAGAGCATTGACTATAGATCACACAATACAAAGGAGAACAATAATCCCAATTTCATTTATGACCCATTAAACAAAAAAAAAAAAAAAAAAAAAAGAGGAGTTAAATGACAACCCGTGACCTCAGCAGAGCAACCTCGCTCTCCATAGCAACGCAGAAACATCCCATTACTAAAAAAAAAACCCAGCGACAGAGAGGAGCACATAGGGGATGATAATGAAGCCATAAAGGAGGCACTTTTGATGCGAAGAGTCTGTGCAGCAGGAGGGAGTGGGTGTACTCGAGTGTCGCAATCACAAGAACGACTAATGCATTGCGCGCACGGCTGTGGGGGTAGGTAACGACCTTATCAAAGGGACCCGGCACGCAGTGCATTCTGGGTAGAGACGACAATAAACCATTGAACCCGAAGCAGAATGATGGTAGATAAGGTCACCACTAAATTCCCATCACAGACACTTCCACTGCTGATCCTCATTATATAATTAGCGTCATTCAAGCAGATACATCACTTTGCCTTAAATGAGCCCCCCAGCAGCATAACGGTCTATGGCAGGGGTCCCCAACCTTTTTTACTCGTGAGCCACATTTAAATGTAAAAAGAGTTGGAGAGCAACTCAAGCATGAGAAAGTCCATGGGGATGTCAAATAAGGGCTGTAATTGGCTGTTTGGTACCCCCTATGTGAACTGGTAGCCTACAGGAGGCTCTGTTTGGCTGTACACCTGGTTTTTATACAACCAAAACTTGCCTCCAAGCCTGGAATTCAAAAATAAGCTCCTGCTTTGAGGCCACTGGGAGCAACATCTAAGGGGTTGGAGAGCAACATGTTGCTCGCGAGCTACTGGTTGGGGACCACTGGTCTATGGAGTATCATTTCTGGATACGGCCAGACACCAAATCCTCTAGCAGGGTTCCCATTCAGTTCTGCAGGTGATTGAGGAATCTAAAGTGAATTGAGGATTCAGTGAAACCCTCCTATCACTGCCAGATATTCCCAAAGCACCAGGGAGTTCTACGCCTTCAAGAATTATACTCAATAGGATACATTCCAACGGAGGAACCAGGCCAGAAATAGCAACGTTCTGATGGCTCCATCAATTAAAGAATGTGTTATATCTACCGCTCAACCGCCTCTTCACTTTCCTGCAATGGTGGTGCTGGTTCTCCATTGGCCCCGGCAAGGCCCCTCAATAGTAGCAGCAAAATCACGGGCCCGCACACACTCTATATATCTGCAGTCGGGGACTTGGCCCCTCTTTTTTATTAATGTATCTGTGTGGCCTGTGAATTTGCTGCTTCCATCAATTTAAGAGCCTCTAAAGTATAATTTTGTGCTAAAAACATTGGTTTGGACCAGCGGGGGAGGGGGAGGATTGCACTGCCAGTAGATTCCTTTCTCTTTGTAGCAACAGCATCATTTAGTTCTTGGGTTTAACACCCTTTAAAGTCATTCACCTGCCCTCCCTACAGAATGCATGGGAAGATTTTGGCTCTGATCAATATTGACCCATACACTGGCAGATTTAAACTTTCTAAATGACATTGTTTACACTGCAAATAATTCACTGTACAATATAAAATGTAATTCGTGAACCAACAAGTGTATTTAGTTGTAATATTGGTGTGTAGGTGCATCTCAGGTCATTTTGCCTGGTCATGTGCTTTCAGAAAGAGCCAGCACTTTAGGATGGAACTGCTTTCTGGCAGACTGTTGTTTCTCCTACTCAATGTAACTGAATGTGTCTCAGTGGGACCTGGATTTTACTATTGAGTGCTGTTCTTAGATCTACCAGGCAGCTGTTATCTTGTGTTAGGGAGCTGCTATCGTTACCTTCCCATTGTTCTGTTGTTAGGCTGCTGGGGGGGGGGGTGATATCACTCCAACTTGCAGTACAGCAGTAAAGGGTGACTGAAGTTTATCAAAGCACAAGTCACATGACTGGGGCAACTGGAAAACTGACAATATGTCTAGCCCCATGTCAGATTTCAAAATTAAATATAAAAAAAATCTGTTTGCTCTTTAGAGAAACGGATTTCAGTGCAGAATTCTGCTGGAGCAGCACTATTAACTGATGTGTTTTGATAAACCTTTTTTTTCCATGACAGTATCCCTTTAAGACTGATTCAACATCTTATCTGCGCGCATATGGGGCCCTCCCGACTGATATCTGGCCAAAGATTGCTGGGATGTCAATTGGGCAGATTTGATTTCCCATCAGATCAAGGACCACATTGACTAGTAGGCGCAGTCCTCTATACACATTCCTACCTAGTATTCCACATATCATCCCCCAGACCATATGGCAGGATAAATGTTGGGTTCAGCTTCATGTAAAATTCCAGAGAACGCATGGCAAGATAAATTCAAGCCCAATTTAATGGTTAAAGGAAAACAATACCCCCAAAATGAATACTTAAGCAATAGATAGTTTATATCAAATTGAATGACATATTAAAGAATCTTACCAAACTGGAATATATATTTACATAAATATTGCCCTTTTACATCTCTTGCCTTGAACCACCATTTCGTGACTCTATCTGTGCTGCCTCAGAGATCACCTGACCAGAAATACTACAACTCTAACTGTAACAGGAAGAAGTGAGGAAGCAAAAGGCAGAACTCTGTCTGTTAATTGGCTCATGTGACCTTACATGTGGTTTGTATGTGTGCACAGTGAATCGTACGATCTCAGGGGTGGCCCTTATTTTTTAAAATGGCAATTTTCTATTTATGATTACCCAATGGCACATACTACTAAAAAAAGTATATTATTATGATAATGGTTCATTTACATGAAGCAGGGTTTTACACATGAGCTGTATTACTCAGTATCTTTTAATAGAGACCTACATTGTTTGGGGGGTATAGTTTTCCTTTAACGACCCACAGCAGAACATTCCATCTGCATGCCGGCACGTTCCTGCAACATGTACCTGTGAAAGGGTTTGGGATCAGATCAAAGTCGGGTTCGGCAGGGGTGTGATGATCACAATCAGGCGACACGGATAATCTCCGACTGTGGAGAACAGTCACACGGCAGCTGTTGAAGAGGCAACATGGCGAGGTTCCAGTACCAAGCTGCTAAGAAGGGGAGGGTTTTTATTGTCAAACCACTGGCAGCTGCTATGGAAAGGTCAAAAAAGGACAAGAACCCCCCTCCCAGAGAGAGAGTGAGCAGTTCTTTCAACACAAGCCTGCAACTCCCAGCAGCATCGGGCAATAATATTCTAATAGTTGCCTCTCTGCATCCCATAAACTGATCTGGTCGCCTCTTACTGAAGACCAACAATCCAGCGGAAGCATCAAATCTCTGCCAGACACCGACACAACAACAAGGCCCCAGTTCTGCTTCCCTGGTCCCAGCAAATGAATGGAGATTGAGTCATTGCTCTGCTGCTGTGTAATGATCCGTGTCGCTCATCATGTACGGAACACGGACTTTGTCACTGTCATTTGTAAAGCGAATCAGCTGGGGGCACGTGGGATGCCGGTCATACCAAGAACCAACTCTAGACTGATGAGAAGCATCTCACCCCTGACTGGTCTATAATGAAACCCAGGATACTGAAGCCATAGATCCTACTGCAGGTTAATAAAGTGATGGGACTTCCAAGCAAAAGTCTCCTAGTGCCACCATGACTAAGTTCATCTATCAAGGGCAACCACATGGGCTGATCTTCAGCAGGCCTGTTGCTGGTTGTTGACCGTATTTTTCTTTACTTGACTAGACAGAAGTTAAAGGAGTTTGGAAACAACACAAGCATGAAAAATTTTCTTGGGGTGCCAAATAAGTGATGTGATTGGTCATTTGGTAGCCCCTATGTGGATTGGCAACATACATTGAGGCTCTGGTTGGCAGTGCACCTGGTTTTTATACAACCAAAACTTGCCTCCAAGCCTGGAATTCAAACATAAGCACCTGCCTTGAGGCCACTGGAAGCAACATCCAAGGGGCTGGAGAGCAACATGTTACTCATGAGCTACTGGTTAGGGATCACTGGACTAGAGCATTCAAAGGTCAACAGTGAGTCTCAAGACATCTAAAATAATGTCTACTACTCTAATGGCCTCCCTATGGGTAATCCTTCTTTCCATATACAAATGCCATCTCTCCCAGCACAGGCACAGCTTGGGTTAATAAAACAAAATATGATCATTTGAACCAATTAAGGCTTTACACTACCTGTCATGGTATTAAAAATGGATTCATCGCATCAAATCCGATTACGGCCAGTCTGCACCACCCAGGAGAGGATAATCCCAGCCTGTGCCATGTATCAGCTTTCAAGACCACCTTTCTGCTCCCAAATAAAGTACATTTCTTTATAGTGTATCATAATAAAACAGCAATGATGAATTCCTGGGGGCTAAGAACTGATAATCTAGTCTTTCTGTCACGGAGATCCATTTAACAAACCTCATGAAGTCCTTGTTTATCTCACATGGCTTCAACCCAACCTCTACTTTAACTCAGATAAGTCCTGGTCCCAATCACCAAGAAACCCTGAACTCATTCATGAACACGTCTTACACACGAACATGCCAACTTCACATAACCTCTTGTGATGTAACCGATGCAGCTGGTGATATGGAACCTTCAGAAAGAGATCTTGGTGGAAATCCTGAAGGCCATGACCCACATCATGGATGAGCCCATGAATACAAAAGGCATTAGAGGACCATGCTATTTATTGCTGGCCTGGGCAAACCACCCAGGGGCCCTGGCGGAACTGGGGAACAGTCCCCTAAGTTTGCTCATAGTCGGTACAGAGAGATCCCATAAAACTATGGCAGCATAGGTATTCCCTGTACTAAGCACAATTCAGCAGGAACAGTCCCCTTAGTTTGTTCATAGTCTGTACAGAGAGATCCCATAAAAATATGGCAGCATAGGTATTCCCCTGTACTAAGCACAATTCAGCAGGAACAGTCCCCTAAGTTTGTTCATAGTCGGTACAGAGAAATCCCATAAAAATATGGCAGCATAGGTATTCCCTGTACTAAGCACAATTCAGCAGGAACAGTCCCCTAAGTTTGCTCATAGTCGGTACAGAGAAATCCCATAAAAATATGGCAGCATAGGTATTCCCTGTACTAAGCACAATTCAGCAGGAACAGTCCCCTAAGTTTGCTCATAGTCTGTACAGAGAGATCCCATAAAACTATGGCAGCATAGGTATCCCCTGTACTAAGCACAATTCAGCAGGAACAGTCCCCTAAGTTTGCTCATAGTCGGTACAGAGAGATCCCATAAAACTATGGCAGCATAGGTATTCCCCTGTACTAAGCACAATTCAGCAGGAACAGTCCGCTAAGTTTGCTCATAGTCTGTACAGAGAGATCCCATAAAACTATGACACATAGGTATTCCCCTGTACTAAGCACAATTCAGCAGGAACAGTCCCCTAAGTTTGCTCATAGTCGGTACAGAGAAATCCCATAAAACTATGGCAGCATAGGTATTCCCTGTACTAAGCACAATTCAGCAGGAACAGTCCCCTAAGTTTGCTCATAGTCTGTACAGAGAGATCCCATAAAACTATGGCAGCATAGGTATCCCCTGTACTAAGCACAATTCAGCAGGAACAGTCCCCTAAGTTTGCTCATAGTCTGTACAGAGAGATCCCATAAAACTATGGCAACATAGGTATTCCCTGTACTAAGCACAATTCAGCAGGAACAGTCCCCTAAGTTCGCCACCCAAAAACATGTTATTCAGAGCAACTTTTCAACACATGTTAAACATTCTCAGTGGTTTGTAACTCATGTATATCCTCTGCACTGCTGCTCCTGACTCCTGAAGCAATGGGAAGAACAGTCTTCTTCTACACTGATTTAAGAATCAGCAATATTTATTTACACCTTTGTGGTTTTTGGTTCTTTCAGCCAAACAAACTGAACAGATTTATATATATATATATATATATATATATATATATATATATATATATATATATATATATATATATATATATATACCTATCTCTAACAGCAAAGCATTTAGAACAATGAAGCAGAAAAGACAGAAGACAAGCAGTGAAATAAAGGGGGTTATTTGTCCAGGAGGGAAACAATATAATTGTGTTTGCCACCCACAGATGATAAGCACATTGTGTTACAATAAAGAGAATTTTCCATGGGATATGGGGGGGGCAGATAAGGTTGTCACCTGGCCGGTAAAAATGATGGTTGATCCCAATGTTATTAATAGGGAATAAAGATAAATATATAGGAAGGTCAGTGATCCCAATGTTATTAATAGGGAATAAAGATAAATATATAGGAAGGTCAGTGATCCCAATGTTATTAATAGGGAATAAAGATAAATATATAGGAAGGTCAGTGATCCCAATGTTATTAATAGGGAATAAAGATAAATATATAGGAAGGTCAGTGATCCCAATGTTATTAATAGGGAATAAAGATAAATATATAGGAAGGTTAGTGATCCCAATGTTATTAATAGGGAATAAAGATAAATATATAGGAAGGTCAGTGATCCCAATGTTATTAATAGGGAATAAAGATAAATATATAGGAAGGTCTGATTGCCATCCTGCGATTTACATTCTGGCCGGCGGGAGGCAGTTCGGGGAGATTAGTTGCCCCGAAGAGGAGATTTTCGCCGGGCGACTAATCTCCCCGAATCTGAGCGTGTGCCCTGACCCTAAGGGTATAAGCGACCCTATTGCAAATGGAAACATTAAAGGAGAAGCCGTACAATATAAGGAGGATTATAAGGAGGAGGAAAACAATAGAAGAAGAGGAGGGAGGATGTAGCAATCAGCAGGGGCAGCGACTGAGCTCAGGGAAACACAGCACATTCCCAATGGACTGGCTGATAAATCTCAACTAGGAAAGGTCGTCGGATACTGGGAGCCAGTTTGCTCTTGTGCTGGACTCTGGCTCTATACAACACCCCTGCTGATCATTCGGCAACTCAATATCTAATTAAGGCTACCAATTCATCCTAAGGAGCATTAATGAATTATAATAACCAAAGCTAATTCAGACACACGTCTTTTTAGGAATGACCTGTTCTTTTTTCCTGGGAGAGGAATGAGTATGGCAGCACCCGTGCCCCTTCCAGTCCCTTGTGCATAATGGAAGTCATTCTATGCAACTCTGCAATATGCATGAATTCAAAATGTTTAGTGATATGCGATTGCTGGTAGTTGATATTCCCTGCACTGCTGGTTCCTACTCCTGAATCAATGTAGTAGAACCAGCTGATCAATAAGAAAATCACAGGGTACATGGATAATGTTTTCAGTTGCCGCCTGTGGGTGGAGATGCCCCCTTATAATTATGGCAACTAATAAGGAGCCCGTGGCAAACAACCAAGGCCTAAACATACTGGCATTTTTCCTTTAGACTTGCACCTGCCATGGCTGCAGGACTCCCGGGCCTTTTTTCGTGGTTTCACTTGTCACGTGACCGGGGGAGACAGGACAGGTAAACGCAATTTTGGCGCAGTTCCCGTGTAACAATCTAGGCCCCATGACAATTCCCACAAGGGGAAGCAATGGCAGCTTGGAATGAACTGCAGCCAATAATACATTTTACATGGTTTAAATTCCTTCACGGCAGTGAAACACGGCGCCAAGTGTTGAACTATAAACAGCACCATGTCCCTCATAGTCTTGGCGAGCACAATAGCGTTCAAGCATAAAGCACTCACAAACACAATTCTGTATCTCCCAGGTACGACACTACAACTCCCAGCATGCCCTGTTGCAGTTCAGCACAAGCATAAAGGCCTTGCACATCCCTGGAGTTGCAGCCATTGGGCATTACAAGGAATTCTACACAAGCCAATGACATCCCCCATGTGCCAGACAATGATTTGGAGGTGCGGTACCCCATCCCCACCCCACTTATCCCTCAACACAATCTCGGGGTTCCTGCTCGCTGCACCCCAGTGAATTCCGCTCATTAGGAACCACATAAATCACCCAGTTATATCACAATAGTCTCCATTACATAACAGCGACACAAAAGTGAAACGGTTAAACCCATTCTCCCGTGAGGTTACCCTTAAGGTGCCGGCTAAAAGTTTCCAACGGAGATTAACCATATCAATGCCAGGTGTTGCGACTCGATCCGCTGGGAAGGTTACTTACATACACAGCAGGAACGGCCCTTGCAGAAGATTCGGGGTGGCGGCACTTTTTGGGGGTGTCCCAGGACTGAGGTTTCCCATTCACAGGTCCCGGCTCACCCTGCTGCTCCCTCTCTCCCTGGCCGCAGAGACTGGGGATAATCAGCCGGAAAATACAGCCCTTCCCTCTCCAGTGACAACTCCCCGTCTCCCTGGGACTCCCGGAGAGGCTCCTGTCAGTTCAGCTCCTCTCCTGCCCCTCGTCTTCCCCTCTTCCCCGCACCCTCCTTTTGGTTGGAAATCACACGGAAGGGGAGAGGGATGGAGCAAAAAGCAGCACTGAGAGATGCAGCTCCATCCTTAGGTAATGAATGGTGCAGTGCTCCTGTTGTCATGGAAACCCAAAGAGGAAAAAATCACCACCATATATGGAGTGGTGACATGGATTCTGGGAACAAATTAGAATATATATATATATATATATATATATATATATATATATATATATATATATATATATATATATATATATATATATATATATATATATATATATATATATAAAAAAATTTAGATTAAAATCAGCTGTCGTTGGCCCCGTATAAACCGGGCTGCTCTTTGCTTTTATCAAGGGAAAGTCGGATATTGCAGTAAAGGAGACGCAGGGGTCGGTGGGAAAGGCCTGGGAATAGGAAGGAGTCGGCACTGAGATCAGCAGAGGGAGAGAGTTGAGCGACAGGTGGGCCCCGTGGCAGGAGGAGGGTATCAGTTGGCACAAAGCAGGAGCCTTAACTCCTTCACTACCAAATCGATCCTCACTGCAGCGCACTGCAAAGGCTCATGGGAACCTAGGCACAGTCTGACCAGCTGAGGATGCTGGGAGTTGGAGGCACGGCAATTCCCACTAAATTAACTGCTTCGTTTTAATGAGCAAAGGGATACAAAGCCAAAGAATGGAACGGTCCATGAATAAAGCATCAATGTATTGAATATGCACAAAGCTGAGCCTTACAGCTGCAAATGTGGAGTAAGGGAGACCCATAGGATAATGGGAGACAGGGCAGGAGCATTGCATGATGGGAGGGGAGTATAGTGGGGAGCGAGAGGATACAGTAGTCAAGCTAAATTGTCATGGCTATAATAATAATAATAATAATAATAATAATAATAATTGTGCACTCTTAGTAAAGGAACAGTAACACCAAAAAATGAAAGTGTTTAGTAAGTAATAAAAATATAATGCAGTGTTACCCTGCACTGGTAAAACTGATCTGTTTGCTTCTGAAATACTACTATAGTTCATATACAGTAAACAAGCTGCTGTGTAGCAATCGGGGAAATTCAAAAAAAAATATATGGCACAGGTGAAATAGTGGATAACCGATAACACCATTATGTTCTACAGAGCTTATCTGCTGTGTAACCTGAGCATTTTCTCCTTTGAATGGCTGCCCCCATGGCTACACAGCAGCTTGTTTATATAAACTATAGTGGTACTTATCTGTTATCTACTGTGTATCCTGTGCTTGAATGGCTGCCCCCATGGCTACACAGCAGCTTGTTTATATAAACTATAGTAGTACTTATCTGTTATCTACTGTGTATCCTGTACTTGAATGACTGCCCCCATGGCTACACAGCAGCTTGTTTATATAAACTATAGTAGTACTTATCAGTTATCTACTGTGTATCCTGTGCTTGAATGGCTGCCCCATAGCTACACAGCAGCTTGTTTATATAAACTATAGTAGTACTTATCTGTTATCTACTGTGTATCCTGTGCTTGAATGGCTGCCCCATGGCTACACAGCAGCTTGTTTATATAAACTATAGTAGTACTTATCTGTTATCTACTGTGTATCCTGTGCTTGAATGGCTGCCCCCATGGCTACACAGCAGCTTGTTTATATAAACTATAGTAGTACTTATCTGTTATCTACTGTGTATCCTGTGCTTGAATGGCTGCCCCCATGGCTACACAGCAGCTTGTTTATATAAACTATAGTAGTACTTATCTGTTATCTACTGTGTATCCTGTGCTTGAATGGCTGCCCCCATGGCTACACAGCAGCTTGTTTATATAAACTATAGTAGTACTTATCTGTTATCTACTGTGTATCCTGTGCTTGAATGGCTGCCCCCATGGCTACACAGCAGCTTGTTTATATAAACTATAAGGTGTAATTGAGAAGCAACTGCTAGAGACAAACGGGGCCTTCAAGATTTGGGAAACATGTTAGAGAGTAGAAGTCTAACCTCTGACATTTGGGCCCTGGCCTATGGAATCAGCTGGTTCATTACAGCGACCCTTCACCTTTTTTGTGTAATCGCTTCAAATATATTTACAATCAATGAGGATTAGCATTACCAGTCAATCATTTCTTTCAATCACAAGTAAAGGAGCCAATATGGAAGGACCTGACTTCCAGGGAACCAGGGTGCAACATCTACACAGAGATTAATGCAGTGTTCCAGACATATCCATATCTCTACATGATCATATTAAACCTATAGATATATATATATATATATATATATATATATATATGTGTATATTAAACAGATGGAGAAGAAAGAACATAAGACCCACTAGATCTTTCATCGATGGAGACAATAGGGGATGGAACATTTCCAATATTTGCGAGTATTCTGTTGGGGTTAGTGGATACACAAGGCAAATGATGAAGAGATCCAGTCAGTGGAATAACAATCTGCTGCCGAACACGAGGCGACACACAGCAGGTCACCCACCTTGTGAGGTTCATTTCGTTGTGACACGGCTCTTTGGTGAATTATTCATATCAATGATGGGAAGTTTCTCACCAGTCAACAGACACAATGTTAATAAAACAAGGGCTTTGTTTGTCTCGGTGTCTCGACCCCTCTCCGGAGTGGCTGCCCAATGTACTAATCCAATTACCAACCTCCCAACGGCACAACTGCACAGGTGGAGGTCGCAACATGGCCAATTGCAACTGCCATGTGACTGGAGTCTATAGCTTGGCCGCTCTGATGGGGAAGAGAAGGGGCAAGTTTATATAACTCAAAACCTAAATAAGACAGACTTCCCCTTTAACCTCTAAGCAGTAGCTCCTGCAAAGGCAAAGCCTTTTCTCTGCAACTTCTCACGTGCCCCATCCCGGCCCTTTAATTCTGCGTGCGGGAGAAGATGGCATTGAGCGGAGATGAGAATACTAATTACTACATCTGCAATAACATTAATAAAGGTTTATACTTTCTTAAAGGTCACAGAAAAAACCCACGAGACATGAATATAACAATTAAAAACACAGTTCCGTTCCATAGATGGAATAAAAGAGACTCGTCGTTCCCAAAAGAACATCCACCTGGAATCAAGGGGAACACATTCTTCTTTTAAAGGTACAGTAACACCTTCCCCCTCAACGTTCTTATTAAATATAACAGCTTTTTAACATTCTAAATGGAAAACTATTGATATCCTACAAGTCCATGAGTCTGCACTGCCCCTGTTCTTCCATTGCATTTTTCTTTCTTTCTGCCCAAGAGCCAGTGCACAACCAACCCTCACTCACATTTCAGCATTCATTTTCCTATTGTGTCCTAACAAGTACATCCATGAGATCCTGTTTGTATAATTTAATTTATAGTTTACTTAGGCTCCTACTAATAGTTGCCTGCAATGCCGACAGATCTGCCTGAACATTCCCCATAGCTTTCAAAGCAAACTCTTGTATCCCCAACATGAATTTCCTTCATTTACAAAAAGTAACAGCTTCTCACCCATATGGGAAGGGAGTGTGACTGTGGGATAGCAGGTATAGTAGGGAGAGATGGTGTCTATAGTAACAGTGGATAATAGTCTCTGGGAAGGGAGTGTGACTGTGGGATAGCAGGTATAGTAGGGAGAGATGGTGCCTATAGTAACAGTATATAATAGTCTCTGGGAAGGGAGTGTGACTGTAGGATAGCAGGTATAGTAGGGAGAGATGGTGCCTATAGTAACAGTGGATAATAGTCTCTGGGAAGGGAGTGTGACTGTGGGATAGCAGGTATAGTAGGGAGAGATGGTGCCTATAGTAACAGTGGATAATAGTCTCTGGGAAGGGAGGGTGACTGTGGGATAGCAGGTATAGTAGGGAGAGATGGTGCCTATAGTAACAGTGGATAATAGTCTCTGGGAAGGGAGTGTGACTGTGTGATAGCAGGTATAGTAGGGAGAGATGGTGTCTATAGTAACAGTGGATAATAGTCTCTGGGAAGGGAGTGTGACTGTGTGATAGCAGGTATAGTAGGGAGAGATGGTGTCTATAGTAACAGTGGATAATAGTCTCTGGGAAGGGAGTGTGACTGTGGGATAGCAGGTATAGTAGGGAGAGATGGTGCCTATAGTAACAGTGGATAATAGTCTCTGGGAAGGGAGGGTGACTGTGGGATAGCAGGTATAGTAGGGAGAGATGGTGCCTATAGTAACAGTGGATAATAGTCTCTGGGAAGGGAGTGTGACTGTGGGATAGCAGGTATAGTAGGGAGAGATGGTGTCTATAGTAACAGTGTATAATAGTCTCTGGGAAGTGAGTGTGACTGTGGGATAGCAGGTATAGTAGGGAGAGATGGTGCCTATAGTAACAGTGGATAATAGTCTCTGGGAAGGGAGGGTGACTGTGGGATAGCAGGTATAGTAGGGAGAGATGGTGCCTATAGTAACAGTGGATAATAGTCCCTGGGAAGGGAGTGTGACTGTGGGATAGCAGGTATAGTAGGGAGAGATGGTGCCTATAGTAACATTGGATAATAGTCTCTGGGAGGGGAGTGTGACTGTGAGATAGCAGGTATAGTAGGGAGAGATGGTGCCTATAGTAACATTGGATAATAGTCTCTGGGAGGGGAGTGTGACTGTGGGATAGCAGGTATAGTAGGGAGAGATGGTGCCTATAGTAACAGTGGGATAATAGTCTCTGGGAAGGGAGTGTGACTGTGGGATAGCAGGTATAGTAGGGAGAGATGGTGTCTATAGTAACAGTGGGATAATAGTCTCTGGGAAGGGAGTGAGACTGTGGGATAGCAGGTATAGTAGGGAGAGATGGTGTCTATAGTAACAGTGGATAATAGTCTCTGGGAAGGGATTAGGGATGTGGAATAGAAGGTATAGGGACAGGAGGAATAACAGGCCTTCTCTATGTTGCCCCAGACCTCACAGACAACCTTGTGTTCACTAGAATGAAATGTGAAGAATTGACCCTCTTGGTTGATAAATCCATCTTCACTATAATAAACAGCAATTACTTTGCAAGGCACTTTATCTTGAAACCCCAGCATGGGCCTGTGTAATCTTTTATCTTCAAGGCAGCAGACTGAATAGATTTCTGTTTTCAAGGTGGAGGAAAAGACAAAAGGTGCTCAATGCAGATTATGGTAAGAAGGCCCAGGTCTTACATGTTGGGGCTTAGATAACTGCACTTCCCAAGACCCCCACAGGTAAATGCTTTCCATAAATGCACTCGCTCATTAATACATTTTCACTTACAAGCAGATCATTTTAGCATTGAATTTACCGACACTTAAGTAGATTTGGGATTAAACCAGAGTGTGTCGTGACCGAGGATTTGTTAAACATATGGACTTCAGATAGACGTGGGGAAAGAGGAGGCCAGTTCTCATCAGGTTTAATATCTGTTGTTGTTGTTAAACATGTAAAGGTCAAGGAACACCTGGAGATTGGGGGAGATTTTAGTCGCCTGGCGACTAATTGCCTCTTATTTGGGGCGACTAATCTCACAAGTAAATTTCCATTGACTTCGGAAATTGAAGCGCCTGCAGACGATTTTTTATTGAAGCAGGAAGACACAGGGAGGCAGTTCGGGGAGATTAGTCGCCCCAAAGAAGAGGCGATTAGTCACTGGGTGACTAAATCTCCCCGAATCTCCAAGTGTGCCCTTATTCTAAGGGTAAGGGCACACGTTCAGATTTAGGGAGATTAGTCGCCTGGCAACAAATCTCCTTTTCTTCGGGGCGACTAATCTCCCCAAACTGCCTCCCTTGCCTTCCCGCCAGCTAAAATGTAAATCACCGGTGGGATGGCACTCGGAGCGATTCATTTTCCTCACGAGGAAACTTCAGGCGACTTCGGAAAACAAAGCACACCGATTGCCATCCCGCCAGCAATTTAAATCTAGCCGACGGGAGGCAGTTTGGGGAGATTAGTCGCACCGAAGAAGAGGAGATTTGTCGCCGGGCGTCTAATTTCCCTAAATCTGCCTGTGTGCCCTGACCCTTAGGGCAGAGACATACGGGCAGATTTGGGGAGATTAGAGCCCGGCGACAAATCTCCTCTTCTTCAGGTCGATTAATCTCCCCAAACTGCCTCTCCTGCTAAAATGTAAATCGCCGGCGGGATGGTACTTGGAGGAAACTTTGGGCGACTTAGGAAAACTGAGCGCTCCGAGTGCCATCCCGCTGATGATTTACATTCTAGCCGGTGGGAAGGCAGTTCGGGAAGATTAGTTGCCCCAAAGAAAAGGAAATTTGTTGCAGAGCCACTAATCACCCCGAATCTAGAGTCTGGTACAGAAGTAAAGGCATGTGGTATAGTGACTTGTTCCTCTGGCCCTACAATATAGGATTTAGCGTCTCCTTTCATTTTCTTCAGTAGAGACAGACAAATAATTAACTCAAGGCTCTGGACACCAAGGAAACAAGCCAAGAAATGAGACACCAGGATTTGCGACTGAGCCCCAAAAACTATCAATTGCAGGTAGTAACGAGAGGCAGATCTGTGCTTATATTAATGGAAATCCCTTATTATCCAAAGACCCCAGGCCCACAAACACAGAACATTTACGATGGCCATCAGAAGGCGGCCTCTCCCAGTGGGACTTGGGCTTAATTAAGAAATGTCAAACGTGAAGGAGGTAAAGTCACTGTATACATCACGGTAATTACATCAAAGGAAATTTACAGCTAAACTCCTGTTTCGTTAATTAACCCGCAGTTAGTGTAATTAGGAGCACCTAACGCAATGCAATTCCCCTGTAATCAATTCGAAATCTCAGTGAAAAGAAAAAAAAAATGTGTTGCCCCAGAGGGGAAGGACAGGGGCAGCATAGGAAATAATAGAACTTCAAGATGAGACAGTAGCACCTTCATACAAGATTGGAAATGAGAACAAATTAAAATTGTAATTTTAGAGAACTAGTAAAGCTTGGCCGTACATATACCAATAACGTTTTGTATGATCAATGGTCCATGTTTAATGGCTTGTCAATCCTGACAGATATCCCTTCACTATGGTTGGTTTGGGGATTGGGCAGGTTTCATGATTTCTTCTCCTGATGCACCTTGTTGGCCATGGTGCATGTCCGATAAAGACAAGAAGAAGAACCATGGAAAGGTGGCCATGTAGCGGATATGCTCTCTTGTCTGTTCCTCCCATCAGCAAACCTGATTGGCCAATGTATGGTCAACTCAAGTGAAACGATGGAAAGGATGTTGACAGATGTTGAGAGTATTAGAAGAGTAGGTATCAGATAAGAAGGGTTTGGGAAGAGGCATGAGCAACAAACAAGGACAACAAGAGTGGAAAATGGTAAATATGTTCTCCAGGGTCAAGATAAGTATAAAGAGATGCCAATGTGCATGGGAATATGCCATTGAAGCTGCAGATGTAGAAAGATTTAGAAATCTAATTATACGTTTGCGTCCCCCAAAAAGATTTAGCAGCAAAGTACTCAGAAATGCATGGAAGGTATTTATTATAAAGCCAATATGTGAGCCAATGACCACCACGGAAACCATCACGGTGTCCCAGGCAAACGAATGTGTAATGTACGGTGAACTAATACCGGCAATGAGATCTCGGAGCGTCTTCAAAAACATTTTTTTTAAAAAAAGAACCGTGACAATGCAACTACCATGTTGCCAGACCCCACCTTCCTCTGAC
This sequence comes from Xenopus laevis, assembly GCF_017654675.1. Taxonomy (NCBI): domain Eukaryota; kingdom Metazoa; phylum Chordata; class Amphibia; order Anura; family Pipidae; genus Xenopus; species Xenopus laevis. Next base: position 6,102,000 of record NC_054388.1, on the reverse strand, counting down.
AAGACATTCTCCTCCTCCCTCCGCCCACTCCTGAACTATTTTTGCATTTCTGGCTCCCCCCCACCTCCTTCTTCCCGAAACCGTTTTCTCTCTGAATTCAACTGACAGAAGAGTAACATTTTGAAAGGGGGGAGAAAAAACATTTGTATAATAAATGAGCAAAGGAAAATGCACCAGAAGCTTCCAAATAAAAAAGTTACTTTTTCCAAAGAAAAATATACATTTCTGCAAAATGTTTGTAATGATGATGATGATGATGGTCAATGAGTTCACAATCAATATTAAGGACCAAGCAAAAAATAACTGCAAAATCAGTAGGAGATATAAAGTACCCCCTCCTCCTCAACCTGAAGGAACAATATTTAACTTCTTATTGACTTTCTTCTGCCAAGTAAGACCATAAGGAGTGGAATAACTTGTGTACATATATATCTATTTAGATCGAAACATTACAGCGACGGTAGAAGATTCCTCCTTCCATTCTCATGAGAAAGGTAAATAGAAATTAAACAGTTTATATACATTTTCACCAGAGCATTCAGCGCAAAGTTCAGGCTTTTCGAGGCAAACTAAACGTTCAAACAACGAGACGGTTTGAAGAGGGGGGATTAAGGAGCTGAGGGTTGTGTTGAAAGCTATGAAATTCTGTAAGGCAGTGGTTCGAAGACTTTCTCTTAAAGCCAACCTTGAAGGTCCTACGTTTGGTCATGGTCCCCTTAGCTTATAATAAGGTTACAGATAAAGAGGAGCAGAGGTATCAGCCATAGTTCTGAAAATAGGCATTTTCCCCCAAATCTCACCCTACTTTCAGGATGAGCCATCTCCTTCTACTCCAAGCTCACCCAATTTGAAGCTTATGTGGCAGACGGTTTTGTGGTCTGAGACAACCCAAATCCCAAGAACAAGACCGTCATCCAAGAGGTTAGTAAGGCTCCACCAGTGTGTAACCACATATTACTAAGCCCCACAGCAATTTTTTTCAGGCCCTAAAATCACAAGAAATTGATCTGTATTACCAATATTTATTGAAATTGTGCTCACTGGTATAACCCCGGACCTGTGCAGTTTTCTGCCGATAGGAGCACCGGCCCGGGGTTTCAGGTAAGTAATACAATCACTTGGGGGTGCCTAACATTTGGCACCCCCAAGTGCAAGACGACTTTCCTTCTCCTTTATTGATATACAATTTCAATAAATATTGGTAATACAGATTAAACTCTAGAGTTTGGGGCCTGAAAAAAATTGCTGTGGGGCTTAGTAATATGTAGTTACACACTGGTGGAGCCTTACTAACCTCTTGGATGACGGTCTTGTTCTTGGGATTTGGGTTGTCTCAGACCACAATACTGTCTGCCACATAGGCTTCAAATTGGGTGGGCTTCGAGTAGTAGGAGGTGGCTCATCCTGAAAGTAAAGTAGGGTGAGATTTGGGGGAAAATGCCTATTTTCAGAACTATGGCCCAAGTGCTAAACCCACTTTACTTCTCCTTTAAAGACCTCCTATGCCCCTGCAGCCTCAGGGTCTGCTTCCTCTGTAGGCTCCTGGGCTCAACAACTGCATCATCATTTAAACACAATATAACCACTGTTACCTTTGATATGAACAAAAGTTGGAACAACATACACAACCATACTTGCTGCCTAGTGCAGGGTTCCTTAACCTTTTTCACAGGGGTTTCAGCTTTTCAACCCCGAAAGAGTTGGTTGAGAATAAATGATGCACCTTATTAATAATTATTGACTACTGTGGCAGAACATCCCCATATAAACAGTAGGGGGATCCAATTATGGGTCCCAACTTATTGGTCATGAATCAGAGACCTAGTGAAAACCATCAAAAAGTCAAAGCATGGTGGTGACAGTAAGTAAATATTACAGAACCTAGAGAACATGTGATGTTCCAGTTGAAGAAGAAGCCACCAGAGAACCTGCTATCCAGATTTAGAGAACTCACAAGAGCTATGTCACCAAAGTACAAGCAAAGAGGTTAAACTGCACCAAAACCTGGACTGTTATGGCTGGACACCAACAAATAAAGTGCCTAGAAGCACGGCCTGTCCTGCATTAACATGTCTACAAGCATGTATCTGAGGGTGTTAAGGTGAACCTGTTCCTTTGACTGTTTATTAATGTCTGCCTGTGACATAAATCAAGCCTCTTGTTTCATTTAATCACGAGAAGAGCGTTCCTGCCTTGGCTGCTGGTGGATCAATGCTATAGAGCTGCGGAGGAGAGCTGCGGGGTACGGAAGCTTCTCCTGTACAAGTTTAGTTACTGCAGAGAGAAGCCAAATGTCTTCTACAAGATCAGTGTGAGCGTCCCCTATGTACGTCACTGGGACAGCCTGATTGCCGTGGTGCAGGGAAGATGGTTGACATTCCTGCCAGCTCTGACGTTTTCTCCGCATCACCCTTACACTGCTCGTCTACCAAATGCCTCGCAGTCTTCCGGAAGCTTCTGCTGCATTCTAAATCCATGAGCTTATTCTGCAAGGGACGCCAGTGGAATATTAACAAAGTTGGAGACGCAAATTAAAGAAAGGGTGAGGAGGTTAAATCGATTTACGGGCAGCGCATGTCTATGTCTGCCAGCACCAGAATGATGTTGAGGCTGGGAAATATCATCTGTCGGTAACTGCAATACCCAAGTATCAAATTAACCATTAACACCTAGAAGAACAGGGATGGGGTACTGTCCGTTATAACATTATATCAATAAACAAGGCGATACATGATACAAGGGTCTTAAGGGACCATTCATGGTGACCTCAGACAATGACCTTGCATTTATCTATATACTGTATTCATGAAGGTTTTAGGGATGGAGGCTGGTTATTTATACTTTGTCTTCCTCTCACTTTCAGACAGGGGACATGGAGTCATTTGTTACCTATGAAACCCAAAAGCAGATGCTGTAAAGAGCACAGCACTCTAGAGCCAAAAGACAACCAACACTAAGTTAAGCAAGCTCTTACTGCAAGACAGATCATGGAGCCACCAAGAACCATATGAAAAAGGGACACACTCTTAGGGGAAGACATAAAGCCAACTCTAACCACATGACATTGAGCTTAACCACTGCTCTTATAGCGAGACAATAAAGGCCACCTATAACCACATGACAATGAGACACTATTTTAGAACAAACAAGGAGCCACCACAGATAATATGACAAAGGGACACACTCTTAGGGGAAGACATAAAGCCAACGCTAACCACATGACATTAAGCTAAACCACAAGACAAAGAGACTAGCTCTTATAGTGAGACAATAAAGCCTGTAAGGTGCAGACCACATATAACCACATGACAACAAAAGAATATCTTAGAACAAGACATGGAGCCACCACAAACCATATGACCAAAGGACATACTCTCAGGGCAAGCCATGAAGCCAACTCTAACCAAAGACAAAGAGCCTAACTCTGATACTGAGACAATAAAGACGTTTAGCACATGACATGGAACCATCTATAACAATGTGACAATATCTAAGAGCAAGACATAGAGCCAACTCTAACCATGTGGAACCAAGACAAGCTCTTAATTCAAAAGAGAGACACAACTCAAACCAAGTCATGAGAAGACCTCTTACATCAAGACTGGAGCCACCATTACTCATGTGACTTTGAGGCAAGCGCATAGTGAAAGACATGGAGCTAACTCTTAAGACAAACAACCAACAGAACCAATAATACTATTGAGAGGAGAGGCCAAGGACATTTGTAATGGATGCAAAGCAGTGTGGGCGTCACAGAACTGGTTGCAGATAGATGTTGGGCTAAGAACCGAGCAAAGCCTTAGTATGGTGTGCAAGGCTATTAGCTGCACTGAGTGGAGCCAGGCTCTCTAATAAGATGCACAGACATGAAGGCAGCCTGCAAGTTCTCTATTGATCTGTAATAAAAATTCATGCCATGCTCTGTCCTCTGGGAGCAGGAGAAGGCTTAGAATGAATCAGATCCGCAGAGCCTACTTAGAAAACCAGCCGCTAATTAACCCAATAAACGAAGGTTTACCCCAGGGGTCAGTTTATGGTACCAGTACCTAAGCTGCATGCGGTAGTTCCGCAGCTTTCCATAAAGTCCAATTATGGGGTTAAAAGAACATTTCCCGAACACCGCAACAATACAGCCTGAAAAATACATTTGATGTCAAACAGCTCCACCTAGCACAGCACTCACGCGTTTCACTGCTCATGTCTGGATACGAGTGCCTTTAATTAGCATCAAAAAGAGAAAATGCAGGCGGCCATCTTTGTTACTGGACATTAAATATGGGGTCATTAGCTTTGGGTTCTCAACATACCCGTTTCATCCCCCTCATGATCAGGTCAACTTGCATTATAGTCATTAGAAGGACAGAGAGTATTTTGTTACTCTGAGAAGTATTAGCAATGCCACATACAGGGTCAGGCTGGTCTGACGGTTCCATCGCTAGAAGCCTATATAAGCTCGATTATTTATTATTATTATTTGGTACCATCCCACCAGTTGGTTATAGATAGTATGTTCTATGCCGAGTCTGACGCTGCCTAAATACAACTCATTTGCAATTTTAGCCTAGTGGGGAGGGGGCATAGTAGGATGTCAGCAGAGGACGGGGCAAGTAGAAAAATGAGTGAAAATAGAAATACACAGACAAAAGGGGGTCATTTACAACCCCAGACGCAAGTGTAAGACAACTAAGGGGTACCAGAGCCCCCCGGGGTTGTGAATGACACCCTATGTCTATGTACTTGATCCTAGGTGAACTTTTGCGTTGCCAATGGAGTCCTGTTTTAGTCACTTCCTACACTGCCTGCGGCGTAGGGACCAGCGATTTTTTTTCCGCACAGTTTTGCTGTGGAAATGACTCCAATGGGAGAAAAATCTCAAAAAAAAATTGCTGCCCATGCATTTTGGTGAATTTTCGCCGACTGTGAAATTTTGGCAAAGTGAAACGGGTCAAAATCGCCCATCGCTATTGGTTATGTGCCCTTTATAACCAGCACCTTAGTTGCTCACAGCCTGAAGAGAGATATACGGGTACAGGAGAGGAGGTTTGGGAAACTATAGTTTTGGGGGTTCTTTCCAGAATTTGGATCACTGTGCATCAAGACTAAAGCAACAAGAGTCCCTTCTAGTCCTGTCCGACCCCAGGAGCTCCTACTTGTCTCTCAAACAGCCTGACTTATACTGAAGTCAATGTTATAACTGCAGGGCTACAGCCAAATCTGCTTCAAAGAGCTCTGGATTCAAAACCCAATTAACGAGTCACTCATTAAAGTTTCCACTTCAGACCCGAGTTCCTAGTGTTCAGTATGAGGAAGAGAGACTGAGCACAAGTGGAAATTAATGAACTGGGTCGGACTGGGGCGTCCGGGGTCGACCAAAACTGAAACCTCCTCCCAACGGTCAACCAACGTCATGTAGCTCCCCCTAAAACAGAACCTCAACCCCCAACAGACATGGGCTTGGTCAGGCCCTACCAGGTTTTTTCCCAATGCCCCATCGGCCCAGTCCAGCACTGTTAAAGGATAAGTAAACCTTGAAAATAAGTTAATGTAAAATTGATGAGGGGACTATTCTAAGCACTTTTGCAATGTACATTCCTTATTTATTTTCTTTTAATTCCAAGATATTAAGGGATACATGTACTGTTAATATGAATGAATTTTGTTACAACAGCGCCACCTGCTGGTCAGTTTCCCACCAGTCTGACCAGCAAGTAGTCAAGGAAGTTGTCAGGAGAAAGAAAGAGGCTGCTCTGATGTTCTTCTGCTTAGGAAAGATGTGAGAAAGGATTCTAATTTTATTCCTGAGCAGAAAGAAAGTCATTCAATGGTCTCTCTCTGTACAGGCTATAAACATACTGGGTTCTCTCTCCTGCATGTGTGACAATTGTTCAGTATAAAAATAAAAACTGGGTAAATAAATAGGCTGTGCATAATAAAAATGTATCTAATATAGTTAGTTAGCCAAAAATGTAATGTATAAAGACTGGAGTGACTGGATGTGTAACATAATAGCCAGAATACTACTTCCTGCTTTTCAGCTCTCTAACTCGGAGTTAGTAAACGACTGTACGGAGGCCCACATGGGACATAACTGCTCAATGAGTTTGCAATTGATCCTCAGCATTCAGCTCAGATTCAATGTTTGGTGGAGAAATGTAAAAGCTTGAAGTCACCCCAAACAAGGGAAAGTTACATAAGACTGAAACTGCCAGATTTCGATTATAAAATAATGTTGGTTCCTACCTGTGAGTTTCTTCACGGGCTGCAGTCGCATGCTGATGGCCTGGTGGGTGAGTAGGGGGGACGAGGGCAGAGAGCGGGACATGCCCTCCATCATGCGGATGTGCTGCATTCCTTCTGTGACTGGGAGAGGGTTGATGGAATAATCCGGCTCAAATGCGCAGTCGTTCTCTGAGGAGGAGCCACCTGCAAATACAGCGTTATGAATGTCAAATAAAATACTCCCACAATGCACCTGCAATGGAGAAGAGCTGCCATGTTGTTTCCCTCATTCAAGGCATTCATCCATTTCTCTTTATCTCTGCTAGAGCTGCTGGAAGTCTATAGAGAAGATGACTGTACATTTAATTGCATCTGCGTGCCTGTTAATTCTCTGCACTGGTGGTTCTGACACCTGACACAATGTAGCAGATGCCAGCTGATTATCAGACTTGAAAGAGAACGGAGTTCTGCTACAAGAAAGTCTGAAAATATCTGGTCTGAGCAAATATGGCAGCCCCCGCCCATATTCATTCAAATATGCAGAAATAGGCAGTGTAAGGTAAGCACTATGGTAGCTCCCAGGCCTAAAGTATAAAAGATTACTATACAGAAGAATATTGATATCTGGCCGAAAATCCCGTCAGATCGCAGGATCGAGCAGGGTAAAAAATCCCGTTGGATCGTGCCCGCATGTGTTCATTGATGCTGTCCCATAATCCGACCAGCCAAATTGCCTCCATTCTGATCCGATCATGGGCCCTAGGGCCCAACAATCTGATCAGCCACACTCCCTTCCCAAAGACTATTATCCCACTGTTACTATAGGCACCATCTCTCCCTACTATACCTGCTATCCCACAGTCACACTCCCTTCCCAGAGACTATTATCCACTGTTACTATAGACACCATCTCTCCCTACTATACCTGCTATCCCACAGTCACACTCCCTTCCCAGAGACTATTATCCCACTGTTACTATAGACACCATCTCTCCCTACTATACCTGCTATCCCACAGTCACACTCCCTTCCCAGAGACTATTATCCACTGTTACTATAGACACCATCTCTCCCTACTATACCTGCTATCCCACAGTCACACTCCCTTCCCAGAGACTATTATCCACTGTTACTATAGACACCATCTCTCCCTACTATACCTGCTATCCCACAGTCACACTCCCTTCCCAGAGACTATTATCCACTGTTACTATAGGCACCATCTCTCCCTACTATACCTGCTATCCCACAGCCACACTCCCTTCCCAGAGACTATTATCCACTGTTACTATAGACACATCTCTCCCTACTATACCTGCTATCCCACAGTCACACTCCCTTCCCAGAGACTATTATCCACTGTTACTATAGACACCATCTCTCCCTACTATACCTGCTATACCACAGTCACACTCCCTTCCCAGAGACTATTATCTACTGTTACTATAGGCACCATCTCTCCCTACTATACCTGCTATCCCACAGTCACACTCCCTTCCCATAGACTATTATCCACTGTTACTATAGGCACCATCTCTCCCTACTATACCTGCTATCCCACAGTCACACTCCCTTCCCAGAGACTATTATCTACTGTTACTATAGGCACCATCTCTCCCTACTATACCTGCTATCCCACAGTCACACTCCCTTCCCAGAGACTATTATCTACTGTTACTATAGGCACCATCTCTCCCTACTATACCTGCTATCCCACAGTCACACTCCCTTCCCATAGACTATTATCCACTGTTACTATAGGCACCATCTCTCCCTACTATACCTCTATCCCACAGTCACACTCCCTTCCCAAAGACTATTATCCCACTGTTACTATAGGCACCATCTCTCCCTACTATACCTGCTATCCCACAGTCACACTCCTTTCCCAGAGACTATTATCCCACTGTTACTATAGACACCATCTCTCCCTACTATACCTGCTATCCCACAGTCACACTCCTTTCCCAGAGACTATTATCCACTGTTACTATAGACACCATCTCTCCCTACTATACCTGCTATCCCACAGTCACACTCCCTTCCCAGAGACTATTATCCCACTGTTACTATAGGCACCATCTCTCCCTACTATACCTGCTATCCCACAGTCACACTCCCTTCCCAGAGACTATAACCCACTGTTACTATAGGCACCATCTCTCCCTAATATACCTGCTATCCCACAGTCATACTCCCTTCCAGAGACTATTATCCCACTGTTACTATAGACACCATCTCTCCCTACTATACCTGCTATCCCACAGTCACACTCCCTTCCCAGAGACTATTATCCACTGTTACTATAGACACAATCTCTCCCTACTATACCTGCTATCCCACAGTCACACTCCCTTCCCAGAGACTATAACCCACTGTTACTATAGGCACCATCTCTCCCTACTATACCTGCTATCCCACAGTCACCCTCCCTTCCCAGAGACTATTATCCACTGTTACTATAGGCACCATCTCTCCCTACTATACCTGCTATCCCACAGTCACATTCCCTTCCCAGAGACTATTATCCACTGTTACTATAGGCACCATCTCTCCCTACTATACCTGTTATCCCACAGTCACACTCCCTTCCCAGAGACTATTATCCACTGTTACTATAGACACCATCTCTCCCTACTATACCTGCTATCCCACAGTCACACTCCCTTCCCAGAGACTATAACCCACTGTTACTATAGGCACCATCTCTCCCTACTATACCTGCTATCCCACAGTCACACTCCCTTCCCAGAGACTATTATCCCACTGTTACTATAGACACCATCTCTCCCTACTATACCTGCTATCCCACAGTCACACTCCCTTCCCAGAGACTATTATCCACTGTTACTATAGACACCATCTCTCCCTACTATACCTGCTATCCCACAGTCACACTCCCTTCCCAGAGACTATTATCCACTGTTACTATAGACACCATCTCTCCCTACTATACCTGCTATCCCACAGTCACACTCCCTTCCCAGAGACTATTATCCACTGTTACTATAGGCACCATCTCTCCCTACTATACCTGCTATCCCACAGCCACACTCCCTTCCCAGAGACTATTATCCACTGTTACTATAGACACATCTCTCCCTACTATACCTGCTATCCCACAGTCACACTCCCTTCCCAGAGACTATTATCCACTGTTACTATAGACACCATCTCTCCCTACTATACCTGCTATACCACAGTCACACTCCCTTCCCAGAGACTATTATCTACTGTTACTATAGGCACCATCTCTCCCTACTATACCTGCTATCCCACAGTCACACTCCCTTCCCATAGACTATTATCCACTGTTACTATAGGCACCATCTCTCCCTACTATACCTGCTATCCCACAGTCACACTCCCTTCCCAGAGACTATTATCTACTGTTACTATAGGCACCATCTCTCCCTACTATACCTGCTATCCCACAGTCACACTCCCTTCCCAGAGACTATTATCTACTGTTACTATAGGCACCATCTCTCCCTACTATACCTGCTATCCCACAGTCACACTCCCTTCCCATAGACTATTATCCACTGTTACTATAGGCACCATCTCTCCCTACTATACCTCTATCCCACAGTCACACTCCCTTCCCAAAGACTATTATCCCACTGTTACTATAGGCACCATCTCTCCCTACTATACCTGCTATCCCACAGTCACACTCCTTTCCCAGAGACTATTATCCCACTGTTACTATAGACACCATCTCTCCCTACTATACCTGCTATCCCACAGTCACACTCCTTTCCCAGAGACTATTATCCACTGTTACTATAGACACCATCTCTCCCTACTATACCTGCTATCCCACAGTCACACTCCCTTCCCAGAGACTATTATCCCACTGTTACTATAGGCACCATCTCTCCCTACTATACCTGCTATCCCACAGTCACACTCCCTTCCCAGAGACTATAACCCACTGTTACTATAGGCACCATCTCTCCCTAATATACCTGCTATCCCACAGTCATACTCCCTTCCCAGAGACTATTATCCCACTGTTACTATAGACACCATCTCTCCCTACTATACCTGCTATCCCACAGTCACACTCCCTTCCCAGAGACTATTATCCACTGTTACTATAGACACAATCTCTCCCTACTATACCTGCTATCCCACAGTCACACTCCCTTCCCAGAGACTATAACCCACTGTTACTATAGGCACCATCTCTCCCTACTATACCTGCTATCCCACAGTCACCCTCCCTTCCCAGAGACTATTATCCACTGTTACTATAGGCACCATCTCTCCCTACTATACCTGCTATCCCACAGTCACATTCCCTTCCCAGAGACTATTATCCACTGTTACTATAGGCACCATCTCTCCCTACTATACCTGTTATCCCACAGTCACACTCCCTTCCCAGAGACTATTATCCACTGTTACTATAGACACCATCTCTCCCTACTATACCTGCTATCCCACAGTCACACTCCCTTCCCAGAGACTATAACCCACTGTTACTATAGGCACCATCTCTCCCTACTATACCTGCTATCCCACAGTCACACTCCCTTCCCAGAGACTATTATCCACTGTTACTATAGGCACCATCTCTCCCTACTATACCTGCTATCCCACAGTCACACTCCCTTCCCAGAGACTATAACCCACTGTTACTATAGGCACCATCTCTCCCTACTATACCTGCTATCCCACAGTCACACTCCCTTCCCAGAGACTATTATCCACTGTTACTATAGACACCATCTCTCCCTACTATACCTGCTATCCCACAGTCACACTCCCTTCCAAGAGACTATTATCTACTGTTACTATAGGCACCATCTCTCCCTACTATACCTGCTATCCCACAGTCACACTCCCTTCCCAGAGACTATTATCCACTGTTACTATAGACACCATCTCTCCCTACTATACCTGCTATCCCACAGTCACACTCCCTTCCCAGAGACTATTATCTACTGTTACTATAGGCACCATCTCTCCCTACTATACCTGCTATCCCACAGTCACACTCCCTTCCCAGAGACTATTATCCCACTGTTACTATAGGCACCATCTCTCCCTACTATACCTGCTATCCCACAGTCACACTCCCTTCCCAGAGACTATAACCCACTGTTACTATAGGCACCATCTCTCCCTACTATACCTGCTATCCCACAGTCACACTCCCTTCCCAGAGACTATTATCCACTGTTACTATAGACACCATCTCTCCCTACTATACCTGCTATCCCACAGTCACACTCCCTTCCCAGAGACTATTATCTACTGTTACTATAGGCACCATCTCTCCCTACTATACCTGCTATCCCACAGTCACACTCCCTTCCCAGAGACTATTATCTACTGTTACTATAGGCACCATCTCTCCCTACTATACCTGCTATCCCACAGTCACACTCCCTTCCCAGAGACTATTATCCCACTGTTACTATAGGCACCATCTCTCCCTACTATACCTGCTATCCCACAGTCACACTCCCTTCCCAGAGACTATAACCCACTGTTACTATAGGCACCATCTCTCCCTACTATACCTGCTATCCCACAGTCCACACTCCCTTCCCAGAGACTATTATCCACTGTTACTATAGACACCATCTCTCCCTACTATACCTGCTATCCCACAGTCACACTCCCTTCCCAGAGACTATTATCTACTGTTACTATAGGCACCATCTCTCCCTACTATACCTGCTATCCCACAGTCACACTCCCTTCCCAGAGACTATTATCCCACTGTTACTATAGGCACCATCTCTCCCTACTATACCTGCTATCCCACAGACACACTCCCTTCCCAGAGACTATAACCCACTGTTACTATAGGCACCATCTCTCCCTACTATACCTGCTATCCCACAGTCACACTCCCTTCCCAGAGACTATTATCCACTGTTACTATAGACACCATCTCTCCCTACTATACCTGCTATCCCACAGTCACACTCCCTTCCAAGAGACTATTATCTACTGTTACTATAGGCACCATCTCTCCCTACTATACCTGCTATCCCACAATCACACTCCCTTCCCAGAGACTATTATCCACTGTTACTATAGACACCATCTCTCCCTACTATACCTGCTATCCCACAGTCACACTCCCTTCCAGAGACTATTATCTACTGTTACTATAGACACCATCTCTCCCTACTATACCTGCTATCCCACAGTCACACTCCCTTCCCAGAGACTATTATCCACTGTTACTATAGACACCATCTCTCCCTACTATACCTGCTATCCCACAGTCACACTCCCTTCCCAGAGACTATTATCCACTGTTACTATAGGCACCATCTCTCCCTACTATACCTGCTATCCCACAGTCACACTCCCTTCCCAGAGACTATTATCCACTGTTACTATAGACACCATCTCTCCCTACTATACCTGCTATCCTACAGTCACACTCCCTTCCCAGAGACTATTATCCACTGTTACTATAGACACCATCTCTCCCTACTATACCTGCTATCCCACAGTCACACTCCCTTCCCAGAGACTATTATCCCACTGTTACTATAGACACCATCTCTCCCTACTATACCTGCTATCCCCTATATCAAAACTGTGCCTGATGTGTGTGTGCATAATCACTAGGGGGCAATATAGGGAAAACTTTATACACATTTATATATAGAAGAATGTGCCGAAGTATTTTGCAGTATCCTGAAGCAAATTGCTGAACAACTGGACCCCTATATTCCCTTTAATAACCGCCTAAAAAGCAAGTCCTTTTTCCCTTTGGTTCTATGTCTCTAAGCACTAATTGCATCCGGGGCCAGTAGTGAATTAACATTTCTGGATTAGATGAAGTGACCGTGTTACTGAACCCGATTAAGGGAAGGGATTTATTTCTAGACGGGTTCCATACGTGACGGTTACAGAGGGACACAGTGGATCTTATAGAGAACACAAAGCCCCGACCCATTGCCCATAATCTCGGTGACTGCCAGGAACGTTCTGATGGAATGACAGGAGATCATTTGCACTTAATCCCCTGGACCTGTATAGGGGGTTTAGTCTGCTTTGAATTAAAGGATTTCTTGTGTTTCAATTACAAGGACACCTGGATTAAACTGTCAGGCTCAGCGGGGACAGGGGATGCAGCTAATCAGCCTTTTGCTCCCTGCAACATAGAGGGGTCTCTGATCTGCCTGGCACACGGCTCTAAGAGCTTCTCTTTGCCCCACCTCAAAGGGGAACTGATGCTGCGAATTAATAAATAATTTGTGATCAATTTAAAAATATTTTTCCCTGCGGCAAACAAAATGATTTATTCTGAGTCCAAGACTAACAGCAGGGGAATATTGTTTTGTCAATTGAGCCTCTGTCATTAAGCCATTGCTCTGTTCTAAACTAATGGATCTCAAACGTTGGAATGGCCAACAGAGGATGAATGAGCTGGATGAAATAATGCTACACCTTTCCTGCAGCCAAAACTAAAATACCCACAATGCCTTGCTTCCTGGTTTGTTAAACTGGCCATATACACTATACCAGGGGTCCCCAACCTTTTTTTACCCATGAGCCACATTCAAATGTAAAAAGAGTTGGAGAGCAACACAAGCATAAAATAGTCCCTTGGGGTGCCAAATAAGGGCTGTGATTGGCTATTTGGTTGCCCCTATGTGGACTGGCAGACTACAAGAGGCTCAACTTGGTACTATACTTAGTTTTTATGCAATTAAAACTTGCTTCCAAGCCTGGAATTCAAAAATAAGCATCTGCTCTGAGGACACAGAGAGCAACATCCATGGGGTTGGAGAGCAACATGTTGCTCGCGAGCTACTGGTTGGGGATCACTGCTCTATACCTAGTTGGCCCAGGAGCTAATGATTAGAATGCAAATGAAATGATTAAAAGCAAATGTCATTCTATTGAGGTTTATATTCGCTTTAGGGGAAGTCCAAGAGGGGCAACTTACAGTCCTCCAGACCCCCAGTAGTTATTCTAATGGAAGAATGGTGGAAGTTACAGTTCTACATCACCTGGATGCTAAAGGCTGCCTATCCCACCTCTCTTTCCTTCTACCTCCCATGTAAACGTGGGACAGTGGACCTTTCTTACCTTGGGTGGCCCGACCGTGGCGGCTGTCTACACTGTGCTGCTTCCGACTTTCCTGGAGTTCCTCGCTGCCTCCATCTAGGGAAAAACAAAATAACATGATGAAAAACTTCTCACTAAACCCAATGCAAATATACTGATGATGATGATGATGATGATGATGATGATGATGATGATGATGATGAATTAATAGAGGAGCTTATGGACAGGGGCAGGAATCCAAAGCAACCAAATGGGAGCACTTTATGGCAATAGAAAAGTACTTGCCACCTCAATGGTAATATTACCTTGCAGCCAATCAACAACTGACTTAGATCAGTCAAATACACATCAGTTATTAAAAGCAACAGCCTGATTGGTTGCTATAGCTTAGGCACCGGTGCACAACTACAGTGCGGAAGTATTTACACACACGTTGACTTGCTTATGGTTTAATCCAGTTTTTTTCAGTTTTTCAGTCTAACAGGCAGTTTGTCACTCACTGCCACATTCACACCGCTGCTTTCACACCACTCCCCAGAAGTTAAGAAAATCACCAGATTAGATACACATGTGGGAGTGCAAAACCCATAAATATTTCAACCCTTTTTATGGTCACATGGATGCAACACACATTCTGTCACAGAAAACAGCTGTTTGAGGCTCAGCGCAAGGCTGGACCAAGGAAGGATGGACCATGTCCCAATGAGGAAGACCAGGGACAATCTAGACTGTATGTTCCCAAGGACAAGCAGTAGATCATGAGCTGGTAACCAGTAGACTAGAAGAGTAGAATGCTGCCAACACAAACGCAGGTTCACCAAACATGTGACTTCAGGGGAGAGAAGTACAACAGAGGGTCCTGCATACGGTACGGAACTGGTTTTCCTTAGAAGAACATCTGGTCTGTCAATGATCCAGGTTAGGTTACAGTTTTTGGTTGAGAAGAACGTTCTGAAATACAGTTTCTAAAAGATAAAAGCTCCAGTGTAGAGTTTCCCTGAAAGCCTCGAATCACAGTTTACCTGAAAGAAGAAAGCTCCAAGTTACAGCATTTGGTTGAGAAGAAAGCTCTGGGTAAATTTCCAGGAGATTAAAACTCCATTTTACAGCTTCCCTGTGAGATGAAAGCTCCATGTTACGGTATTTGGTTGAGATGAAAGCCAGGGATGGTAGGGATGGGCGAATTCGTTTCCCCAAAAATTCGCCGCCGGGCCCATTAAAGTCTATGGCCGTCAAAAAAATGTTGTTGTGCGGCGAAATTTTTTTTTACAAGCGTCTTTTTTTTTTAACTCACGACACCATACAAGTCTATGGGCATCATTTTTGCGCCAAAACAAGGCGTATAAAATTCACCCATCCCTAGTATTTGGTTGAGATTAAAGCTCCCGATTACAGTATTGGGTTGAGACGAAAGCTCCTGGTTACGGTATTTGGTTAAGAATAAAGCTCCAGGTTACGGTATTTGGTTGAGATGAAAGCTCCAGGTTACCACATTTCTTTGAGATGAAAGCTCTGGGCTACAGATTCCAAGAGATGAAAGCTCTACAATGGCACTGAATGAATTTCCATTCTTTCTACTATTTGGTAATATAAGATACGACTAGTAATCTAGAGCAAAACTGTAACACTCGTGTGACAATGCCCATTAGTAGCATGAAGTAGCATTAGTAGATGAAAGCTCCAGGTTACAGTATTTGGTTGAGATGAAAGCTCCAGGTTACGGTATTTGGTTGAGATGAAAGCTCCAGGTTACGGTATTTGGTTGAGATGAAAGCTCCAGGTTACGGTATTTGGTTGAGATGAAAGCTCTAGTTTACGGTATTTGGTTGAGAATAAAGCTCCAGGTTAGGGTAATTGGTTGAGAATAAAGCTCCAGGATAGGGTAATTGGTTGAGAATAAAGCTCCAGGTTAGGGTAATTGGTTGAGAATAAAGCTCCAGGTTAGGGTAAGTGGTTGAGAATAAAGCTCCAGGTTAGGGTACTTGGTTGAGAATAAAGCTCCAGGTTAGGGTACTTGGTTGAGAATAAAGCTCCAGGTTAGGGTAATCGGTTGAGAATAAAGCTCCAGGTTAGGGTAATTGGTTGAGAATAAAGCTCCAGGTTAGGGTAATTGGTTGAGAATAAAGCTCCAGGTTACTGCTTTTGGTTGAGATGAAAGCTCAGGGCTACAGATTCCAAGAGGGGAAAGCTCTACAATGACATTGAATGAATTTACATTCTTTCTACTATTTGATAATATAAGATACGACTAGTAATCTCCAGCAAAACTGTAACACTCATGTGACAATGCCCATTGTCTTTAACTAAATCTGTCCCAGATAAAAAAAGCGCAGGATATTGCGAGTGTGTGTGTGGGGGGGTCTTTATATAAAACAATAACACAGCAGCTCCATTCATAGAGATGGGTAAGTGGATCTATCAATACAAACACACAGCTGAACTATTCTATTTATTCCGTTCCTAGAA
This sequence comes from Xenopus laevis, assembly GCF_017654675.1. NCBI lineage: Eukaryota > Metazoa > Chordata > Amphibia > Anura > Pipidae > Xenopus > Xenopus laevis. The sequence continues at coordinate 6,085,263 of NC_054388.1, read as the reverse complement.
GCCACTTAGCCTTGATGTGATTACAGGTTTGGCCGACAGACAGACAAAGGAGCAGCGGCGGTGATAGAAGGCTAAACCGAAAATTCGTGCAGTTAATCGAAGGCAAAGAGAATAATTCATGGACCTGACGCGGCACAACTGCAGTTTTATTGATTCCCCCTCGCTGCTGCGTATGATTTAAAGGCAAGTCAGGTGCTTATAAATAAAGTACATAATGACTGCCCCAAGTGTTTCCCGTGTAACGAGCGGTTAAATGTGGCACAAGGTCTCCTTGTGTGTTTAAGGGTTAACAAGAGGATAAAAACCCACGGCAGCCATCTTTAGTGAGGGCATAATAAGTAGCACAGGCACAACTGTCAGCTTTGGGAGTATCTTCATTAGAATTCTGTTCAGTAGGTCCCCAGCTTTGGTGCAGATGTTCCAGATATCGGAGGAACAAGAGCCGCATGAGAATATCTGTGCAATCGGGGCTGATGAAAGAGACACTGCAGTGCAGTCAAGTGATCTATTCCATTTCTGCTGCATTCTCAGCCTTCCTCCACTCAATGACCTGCCTCAAGTCCTCTCTTGTAAAACACCATATCAGGGGTACAGGGGGCTTTGTGTACTTATTATGTGCATTTAGTAAGAAACACAACATACAGAATCAGACCATAGGGGACATCTAGAGACTGCTGCACATTGTAGCTACACAGGACTGCTGCACATTGCATAAGATACAACAGCACTATGCAGTGAAATACACAGCGGCATGCATTATTTGTTTTGTTTTGATTACTTGACTACCAACCTGGGCTATGTGACAAGCAAAGAGCCAAGTACTCTATGACAAGGACAGAAGTTGCCGCTCTTTCCCTCCACTGAGCCTTGGACCATTGCTAGCCCCTTAGCCATGCACTTGCTAATTCTGTGTTCCATCGGGGGGACACCTCCTGGAACTATGAATAGTTCCTACTCAATGACCATTAACCAAAGGTGCAACTCTATAATACCAAGCAGTAAAACGAAGGCTCCACTATCTATCCATCTGTCTGTCTACCCATATAGCTATCTACCCATCCATCCGTCCATCTACTGATCCATCCGTCCTTCAATCTATCCATCCATCCATCCATCAACTTATCCATCTACCTACAGTATCTATCCGTCCATCAATCTATCTATCCATTCATCTGTCCATCAACCTATCCATTATCCCATCCACCCAACTACCCATAAATCCATCTACCCATCCATCCATCTACCCATCCATCCCTCTATCTACCCATCTATTTATCTACCTATACACCCATCCACACATCTATCTATCTACCGTATCTATCTACCGTATCTATCTATCTATCTATCTTATTATCTATTATCTATCTATCTATCTAATTATCTATTATCAATCTAATTATCTATTATCAATCTAATTATCTATTATCTACCTATCTATTATCTACCTATCTATTATCTACCTATCTATTATCTACCTATCTATTATCTACCTATCTATTATCTACCTATCTATTATCTACCTATCTATTATCTACCTATCTATTATCTACCTATCTACCTACCTACCTATCTATCTACCTATCTACATTTGAATACCCTTCTGTCCAATGACCCTCATCTGGGACAAGAGTGCACTAATGGCAGAAACATGTTTCATTGATCAGAATTACGCAGGACCCAACTAGAAGCAGTCACATTTTTATTATGCCCGACCCTCCATTAGACTAATGAAAGCAACACGTTAATGGGCTTGTTCTTACACAGACAAAAAGTGCAGAGTTAAAAGTGGCAGGCTTATGTAATGAGTGGCACAGGAGGCCACTAACATTAATGATCCCCAGTAACGACTCTGTTTAACAATCAATTTATTTCACTCTATAGAATTTCCACAATCAGACAAATGTAGGCTGAATTCTCTGGGGCAAACAAGCTGTTGTAAGGTAAATAACAGTAAGCAGGACAAGGCGGCAACACTGCAGCTTTATATCAGTATTGCCCAACTGTCACTTGCCCATCCATGGCATCCATAATGGGCAGCATATTGTCTCTTTAAAACCATTCCCCAGCAGTTGATATAGATCAGGAATGATTCTGTGGAATATCAGCGGCACACAGACACAGTGGAGATATTAAAATAACATCAGTTTGAGTGAGAAGCCTGAGTCCTTAATATCCTGCTGAGCCTCCCTTGGATCTTTCTCCGGTAGGAAATCATCACTGGGCTCAGCACTGCCGCACACAATCTCTGGATGACAGATGAGCGTGTCGGCAGGTAGCACAAGTGTAAGCCTCACAGGGCCGGATGGTAATACAATATTTATAATACATGGTGATGTCACAACAATGTAGTGCCGGCTCCCGGAGACGCAGGTTAATGCAGAAAACCCCATTCAAATGGGATGCAGGCCGGAACTCAACAAATGCGCCACAATATCCTTTGGATCCTCTACAAAATCCTGGGATATAGTCTGACTACACAACTAACAGGACCAAACAAAGGCAGGAGTTCTGGGGGCTTCTATGTACTAAATTCCAGCCTCTCTGACCCAAGAAATTGTTGTATGAGACACCTTTGCACTCTACCCAAGAAGCCAACCCAATCTCGATAAAACCTCAAATAACTCTACCACCTTAACTTCCAGTCTGAGCAAATGCTTAAATGCTTCTTCTTGGCTCCACTCTTTAAAAATCACTCCCTCTCATATATTCTTTCTTGTCTATAGTCCACTGGCTGGCAGACTTTTTCAGCTCAAGTCCCCCTTGAAGGTCCAACCAAGAAAACACATATTTATCAGTCATTCAGCCAGAGTTCCAACAATATCTAGGACAAGAGTCCTGACCTTTACAACTGGGCTGCCAGGTGTATCTAGGAGTAGCCAAACTGTCCCTCAAGCTAGGCTTTCACATGTATCTAACTGGTCTTCAGGTAAGCCATCCCATACTCTGCTCCAAGCCCCTCAGAAGGACCAGACACACAGTTTAGGAATAAATTCCCTAGTCCCTTTATGCTTCTTACAGTCTTCAGGCTCTCGAATACTTCTTCAAATGCTTCAGTTTCCCATTAGGAAGAGATCCATATTATTTCCAGCCAATAGCTTTTTTTTTCCCTTCTAAAAACAAAAGGCTTCCCACCTTCACCAGTTCTCCAACACAGACTCTGAATGATTATCAAGAAGTTAGTTTCTAGCATCTCCTCGAATACTTTTCTCCTTGGACATATCATTTTGAGTATTCCTTCCTCTGCAGATAACCCCACACCATCCCTTCCCAGGAGCAAGCCTTCACCTTCCACTATCCAAGGTCTCTCTTTTTATGTCCCAATTATCCTGTTCCCCAAGGCAAGTTTATCCATGTCGATTATACCTACTTCTCTCCATGTTCCTTCTGAAAATGTTTCCTTATAGAGGTCAGTTCAAGAGAACACGTGGGCTGTAGCATGAGGTTGAGCAGCAGGTTGAATACCAGGAGGACAATGAAGTAATTGGGTGGGCATAGGAGAGGTATGGGTCACGAGTCAATTTAATATTTTTGGACATGCCACTTGTGTTTCAGTAAGGGCTGTCAGTAGAGGGTGAAGTTTTAGGTAAAGCTTTTGAGGGTCCAACCAGAAAAATATGGGTGGTGGGTCCTGGGTCAGAGGTTGGCAAGTGAAGGTCATATACATGCAGATAAAAATGATTAATCAATATAAGGCCAAATTGTGAAGCTGTCTATGGGATTTGCCAATAATTAGAGGTACAGTTCTACATGGTTTACAATAAACATCCATTAGTAATTAATTAGTAAGTAATTAAGCCGTTTTTGTACTCTCTGAAATGCTTTAACGTTGATGGCACCAGAAAAGTGGTTGGCACAATATTATTTTATTTATCGGCTGGTTGGCTTCTCAGTTTCAGACTTCACAGAAGACTTGCTAGGAATTTGGGATATGAAACAATGGGGCCCGGGGGAAGGGGTAGGTGCTGAATCAGGAGGAAGGGAGGCGCTTTAGAGAATTATTCTCCTGATCTGTATTCCAAGGGAAAATTAATCCCAGTACAGTCACTGCCCATACATCTGGGTGTAAATATTGTACAGCCTGGGAGCAAAGCCTATTTATACTTATACTTGGGCATCTCAATGTCAAACTGGCACCCTGAGCTCTGCCAGACACAAAGCTCTTATTTATAGAGTTTCCATATTGTTTTCATTAAGAAATCACTCGGTATCCCATTGGCCATAACAGCATTACTAAATTATCAGCCATGGAGATATATATATATATATATATATAAATACCTGCACAGGAGAGGGTGCAGCCATGTAGGACAGAGTGAGGGGTGGACATTAGAAGCCCGTGATCCCAGATTTCTGTGACGTAGTTATCATTAGTCCATTAGAAACGTAACATTAAGGTGAGGTTCCCCTTTTAAGGTAAGGGCACACACTAAGGAAGTGGCAACTAATCTCCCGAAAAGTCTTCCCACCGGCTAGAATCTAAATCGCCAGCGGGGTGGCACTCGGTGCCATTTGTTTTCTGTAATCGCTGAAGATGCCTTATGAGGAAACTTTGGGCGACTTCGGAAAACGAAGCACTCAGTGTGCCAACCCACCAGCGATTTAGATTCTAGCCGGTGGGAAGGCATTGCAGAGAGATTAGTCGCCCGAAGAAGAGGCGATTTGTCGCTGGGCGACTAATCTCCCCCACATAGCATCGTGTGCCCCTACCCTAAGGGCACACCTGGAGAATCGGGGAGATTTCGTCGCCTGGCGACTAATCGCCTCTTCTTTCGGGCATCTAATCTCCCCGAACTGCTTCCCCGTGTCTTCTGCCTGCTTCAATGAAAAACCGCCTTTGTTTTCTGAAATTGTGCGAAGATGCCTCATGAGGAAACTTCGGGCGACTTTGGAAATCGAAGCGCCGTGAGTGCATTGGCGCAGACGTTTTTTCATTGAAGCAGGCGGAAGACGCAGGGAAACAGTTCGGGGAGATTGGTCGCCCCAAAGAAGAGGTGATTAGTCTCCGGGCGACTAAAGCTCCCCGAATCTCGAGGTGTGCCCTTACCCGAAGGGAAAGCACCTGGAAAAGAAAATATTTTTACAAGCTTCACCTATTTACCTGCATGAGCTTTACAAAAAGGCGGCTACAGGCTTCTCTTCAAAGGGCGTCCAATGACATACGTGATGCCGGTGCGGTCTGCGGCTTTCCTTAAATGAGATCATTCCCTCTACAGGGTCCTGCCTACAGCCCCCGGAGGCACAAAGCTCCGCCCATCTGCAAGAGACACTGCCGTGTACAGACTCATGAGAGATAGAAGGAATGGCAGGGTGAGATCTCACCCCAAACCAAGTGATAGAGAAGTGCCTGGAACAAAGCCTTCCCCATTCATGTTTGGTCATCTTATCCAGGGGCGAGGGATAAAGGTGAGGTTCTGCATAATCAGTATGGTCACTCCCACCGGCAGAACAATGTGAAGGAAGTGACTATAAGGATCAGGGCACACACTCAGATTCGGGGAGATTAGTCGCCCGGCAACAAATCTCTTCTTCGGGGCTTCTATCTCCTCAAACGACTTTGGAAAACAAAGCGATCCAAGTGCCATCCCGCCGGCGATTTACATTCTAGCTGGCGGGGGCAGTTCGGGGGAGATTAGTCGCCACGAAGAAGAGGAGATTTGTGTGCCCTGACCCTAAGGGGATACAAAGGTTCCATCATACAGAAATAATGGGGCAAGGGCACACAATCCCTTTAAATCAGTTTTACGGACAGAGGGTACAAAAATTCCGGCCTTTACTATATTTTTACCTTTTTTCCCTATTAATAACATTGGGATCAACCACCAGGCCAGTACCCTAGTCACAACATATAGGACTGTAATGATCAGGCTGCAGGGGTCAGCGCTTGGGGATTTCCCATTCAAGTCTTGTGGTGTCCTTACCCTTAAATATATACAAGCCCCCCCATATACCCACTCATGTACTGACCCCCAGGGGTAAGTGAACCCACTCCCTCTAATTAAATCGGGGCTCCCAGGTCCCATTAGTAAACAAAGCAGAGAACGGGGCTGTAAATAGAATTGACTTGTTCCACCGCAGGGGGTCCCTCTCCCCATTTAACATTGGGCAACAGATCCAAATGAATCCTTTTAAGGTCACTATCTGTGATTAGAATAATCCATTCATGTATTTGCCTAATCTCGCTCAGATCCATTTAAAGGGTAAACGCACCCAGTGGTATCACAGAGAAGTCTATGGAGCCTCAACAAAGCACCAGCCATAAAGCAAAGTGCAACATTCAGTCAATTACAATAGGGACTTTTTTTTTTTTGCCAAGTTGGAAATCAACAGGGGCGAGAAATCAGCCCCTACACTACTGCCCTAAAAAGATAAATCAGGGCTACCGATTGGGCAGTGATGAAGTACAACTCCCAGCACCCTCTGTCAGCAGGAGAGCAATAGGCTGGACAGTGCTCGGCATTAATTAAAGAACCCACACACAGACACACAAACAGACACACATACACATTTACACACACAAATACACACCCAGACATAATTTATGAGACACAGAGCAGAACAAACAGGCCATTCTGCGGCAGAGAGAGAGGGGCAATACTAATCCTGGAACGAGCAGCTCAGGGGCTGGAGGATTTTACAACAGGTGTAGAAGAGCTGACAGCTGAGCCCTCCACCCGACCGCACTCCAATAGCCGAGATCTTCTCTTTAATCGGAACTAATGCGATGTGACAGACTCGTAAATATTCAGCACATGCGTCCCAGCCCCAACGTCACCGCAAGTTTAACGGGCAGCCGGGATATTAATGTGGATAAATCACTGCGACTCCACAATAATTACTGGGCGGTGGGAGCGAGGACGGGCGTCTGGGGCACTCGGATCTTAATGAAAAGCTCAGAGAATGTGGCAGATTCTTTCATTCGTAAACGGATACAGTGAGAAGCATCTAATGCTCCCTGATAATATCATTGCAATTGCCAGCGTGTCCGGCAGAGCTGCAACTGGCGCTAATGTGTCCGGCTGAGCTGCAACTGCCACCAATATGTCCGGCGGAGCTACAACGGCCACCAATGTGTCTGGCGGAGCTACAACTGCCACCAATGTGTCCGGCAGAGCTGCAACTGCCAGCAATGTGTCCGGCTGAGCTGCAACTGCCGCCAATGTGTTCGGCGGGGCTGCAAATGCCACCAATGGGTCCGGCAGAGCTACAACTGCCACCAATGTGTCCAGCGGAGCTACAACTGCCACCAATGTGTCCGGCAGAGCTACAACTGCCACCAATGTGTCCAGCGGAGCTACAACTGCCACTAATGTGTACGGTGGAGCTACAACTGCCACCAATGTGTACGGCTGAGCAGCAACTGCCACCAATGTGTCCGGCAGAGCTACAACTACCACCAATGTGTCTGGCGTAGCTACAACTGCCAGCAATGTGTCCGGCAGAGCTGCAACTGCCAGCAATGTGTCCGGCTGAGCTGCAACTGCCGCCAATGTGTCCGGCGGGGCTGCAAATGCCACCAATGTGTCCGGCAGAGCTACAACTGCCACCAATGTGTCCGGTGGAGCTGCAACTGCGGCCAATGTGTCCGGCGGAGCTGCAACTGCCTACAATGCTTCAGGCAGAACCGCAACAGTGGCACAGTGTGTACCATAAAGCAAGATGGTATTGGGGGAAAAGGTTGAAACTGAGTAAGGCAAGATGGCAGCAGAGGATCTGTAATCATCAGTTGGTATGTATAGCTAAAGATGATGTTCCAGGAGAAGGGGTATAGGTGTGTATGCACACTAGGGCAAAGTGCCAGGTAAAGAGGCAACAACTGTGGATTAGCAAATAATAACACAACCTAAAATCTCATATTGTATTGTACTAAGGGTAAACAATATGGCAGCTCCCACCCATAGATATATACATAAGCAAGTATAAATAAGTATCAATAGAAATTTAAAGAGAAGGAATGTTGGATAGAGGGCTCAGTCTAAATGGCATTTAGGAAGAGATTAGGGGACCCCTCTGCACCCATCTCAGGCCACTTTTAATTCGCTTCTTTAAATATCATTTTTTCCTGTCTGAATAAACAGGAAAAAAGAGGCTAAACCAACACTATTTTACTGCACATTATAGAAATGCCATTTAGGTATATTTTCCCTTTTTTTTACGTATTTCTGCAGCGAATTGACACCAGGCTGCCAAAATAAAAAGCAATTTGCTGGCGTAAAGAGGGATTAATATTCAAATCACCGTGAATAATTTATCTGCTGGAAATCTTGCTCCGCCAGCCACAGCTTTAACTCTCACCCCCCGGCGGGCAAAGTGTTAAACCCAATGAGGTCATGTGATCACCACGTTAATTAACATGTGCTAAGAGGGAAAGGAGGGGGGAGAAAAGAGGAGGAATAATATTAAACTTGGCATCGCGTTCATGAGTCTTGAAGAGCGATGGATACGGGCGCCTAGTAAATATTTCACAACGAGGGCACGGCGGCTGCGCAGTCATTACAATCAAACCAGCCAATCGCCATGAATAATGGATCTCACAGCTGCCGAGCACCCACCCTTCTCTCCAGGGGGTCCCCCAGCTCCCAGGCTCTTACTGCAGGACACTGACCTCTCAATGCCAATGGCTCAAGGACTGACGTGTCCAGATTAGGCCGAACCCGCAAACCCTTTGCAAAAGATTCGGCCGAGTACCAAACTGAATCTGTTTTATGTCATGTGAGAATTCTCGTGTGGGATAAAGCTGAATTCTCACAAGGGATAAAGCCGAATTCGCACACGGGGTAAAGATGAATTCTCACACGGGATTAAGCAGAATTCTCACACGGGATAAAGCCGAATTCTCACACGGGATTAAGCAGAATTCTCACACGGGATAAAGCCGAATTCTCACATGGGGTAAAGCCGAATTCTCACACGGGATTAAGCAGAATTCTCACACGGGATTAAGCAGAATTCTCACACGGGATAAAGCCCAATTCTCACACGGGATAAAGCCCAATTCTCACACGGGATAAAGCCCAATTCTCACACGGGATAAAGCCCAATTCTCACACGGGATAAAGCCCAATTCTCACACGGGATAAAGCCCAATTCTCACACGGGATAAAGCCCAATTCTCACACGGGATAAAGCCCAATTCTCACATGGGATAAAGCCGAATTCTCACATAGGATAAAGCCGAATTCTCGTTGGCGGCTGTGCCAACCGCTTATTATACAATGCATCTGCATACAGGATTATAGAGACATGTAGAGGGGCTAAATAGGGGCGCTGATATATGGTGGAGCAAATTGCACTCTCTCTGGCACCAATTAATGGGCACTGCCCATCTCCCTTGTACATATCGGGGCCAATCATTCTCCATTGGCAGTAAAGGGGCACAAGGGAGACTAATCTCTCAGTAGGAATTACAACCTAGAGGAAGGAATCTCTCTTGTACCAATTAATGGGCACTGGGCTAATGTATCTCTAGTGCCTAATAGCGGATATTCCTACATAGAGGGGCTAATCTCTGTATTGCACTGCAGCACCACAAGACGGGCAACTGCAAGAGAGAAAGGGCTCTGCTTATTGATCTCTTATTGAGCTGCCCAATAGCTGGAAGGTGGCAGAACTGACATTCGTGGTGAAATTAACGGACACCCCTCAAATGCCCCAACTGCCCTACCCAACATCCAGCCCTAAATCCAACTTATCTCCAGCTTGTAGAACAAACATCTCCACCTTATTTGATTATCAACGTTTCCCAATGATATTATTGTGCTTATATTTATATAAATGTCCATTCCTTTGCGGTGTAAGCTGCATCACATATGCTTTCATGATATTATATCGTATTGAAAATCTTTTGTGCTTTGGAAAACCCAATAAAAATGTTGAAACATCAAATATCTAAAGCCACCTGGACACCAGCCTCTTCTTCCCCCTGAATTAACCCTTTTTTATGGAACGAGAGAACCTCATCTAATTAAGGGTCATCAGATCAGGGTAGAAGTCTCTATTGGGGAATGTTAATGAATGGGATCCTACGAGTCCAGCATGAGCCTGAATGAATGAGTCTATGGGAAGGTTACACACAAGCAGGAGCATTTGGTGCCTTCCCATTAAATACAGCTGGGCACCATCCAGAGATCATGCCATTCACCAGCGCCAAGGAGAAATGATGTGCCTGGAATATCGGAAGAGCCTTCGAAGTACAAATGAAATGGCTGGAGTTGCGAGTGGAATGAAATATGACTGCACCAGGCGCATAGAAAGGAAAGCGGAGATTGAGTCGGGTCAGTGGGCGCAGAGGTGCCAATGGAGCTTGTGGGCAGAGGAACAGGAGAGAAAGGGCACCCACCTCAGCTGGAGAAGACAGAAGACTGCAGCATTGTGTTGGGCTCCTGAAGGACACGGAGGAACGAGGCAGAGCAGCGGTGGAGTTGGCACAATTGGTGCCAGCCTTATGCATACTGCAGTGTGTGTGATTGTGAGTGTGTGTGCAAGTGAGTGTGCGAGTGTGTGAGTGTGCAATGAAGCTCTCAGATGTACAGGTACCTACGCATCAGCCTTTCAGCTGCAGACACACTTCCAGCCTCCTCCGCAGAGGGGGGGGGGGGAGTTGGAGGAGGTGCAGACACTTTCGTTTTTTATTAACCCATTGGATCCAGCACCTCCTCTGCAGTTGGGATTCGGCGCAGACAGGGAGAGAGAGGGGAGCATCAATGTTTGGGGGGGGGGGAGAAGCAGGAGACCACAGCCATATTGGATTAAGCTCGAAAGTTTGCAAAAAGTTGGTGCTGAACAGCCCAAAACCTGACTTTCCTATCCATCAGTGCTAAGCTCCAAACTGGAACCAGAGCAAACAAGGAACCAATCCTGCACCCAAACAATTGATAACTGCACCTGTGCCTTTTATATTTTGTCTCTTTGGGAAACGTGACATAGACCATTGTATGTGCAGCAATTCTCACTGTGTCCATCTGATTGAGCTCAACCTTGGCTGCTGAAGTCTCAGGGAGTTGTAGCTGCAGAACCTCTTTCTTTTAGTTGTAACACAGACTATCCCACAGTCACACTCCCTTCCCAGAGACTATTATCCCACTGTTACTATAGACACCATCTCTCCCTACTATACCTGCTATCCTACAGTCACACTCCCTTCCCAGAGACTATTATCCACTGTTACTATAGACACCATCTCTCCCTACTATACCTGCTATCCCCACAGTCACACTCCCTCCCACAGACTATTATCCACTGTTACTATAGGCACCATCTCTCCCTACTATCTGCTATCCCACAGTCACACTCCTTCCAGAGACTATTATCCACTGTTACTATAGACACCATCTCTCCTACTATACCTGCTATCCCACAGTCACACTCCCTTCCCACAGACTATTATCCACTGTTACTATAGGCACCATCTCTCCCTACTATACTGCTATCCCACAGTCACTCCCTTCCCAGACTATTATCCATGTTACTATAGGCACCATCTCTCCTACTATACTGCTATCCACAGTCAACCCTTCCAGAGACTATTATCCCTGTTACTATAGACACATCTCTCCCTACTATACCTGCTATCCCACAGTCACACTCCTTCCACAGACTATTATCCACTGTTACTATAGGCACCATTCTCCCTACTATACCTGCTATCCACAGTCACTCCTTCCCAGAGACTATTATCCACTGTTACTATAGACACCATCTCTCCTACTATACTGCTATCCACAGTCACACTCCCTTCCCAGAGATCCAGTGCTATCCACAGTCCTTCCAGAGACTATTATCACTGTTACTATAGACCATCTCTCCTACATAACTGCTATCCCACAGTCACACTCCCTTCCCAGAGACTATTATCCACTGTTACTATAGACACCATCTCTTCCTACTATACCTGCTATCCACAGTCACACTCCCTTCCCAGAGACTATTATCCCTGTTACTATAGACACCATCTCTCCCTACTATACCTGCTATCCACAGTCACACTCCCTTCCCAGAACTATTATCCACTGTTACTATAGACACCATCTCTCCTACTATACCTGCTATCCACAGTCACACTCCCTTCCCAGAGACTATTATCCACTGTTACTATAGACACCATCTCTCCCTACTATACTGCTATCCACAGTCACACCCTTCCCAGAGACTATTATCCACTGTTACTATAGGCACCATCTCTCCCTACTATACCTGCTATCCACAGTCACACTCCTTTCCAGAGACTATTATCCACTGTTACTATAGGCACCATCTCTCCTACTATACTGCTATCCACAGTCACACTCCCTTCCCAGAGACTATTATCCACTGTTACTATAGGCACCATCTCTCCTACTATACCTGCTATCCCCAGTCACACTCCCTTCCCAGAGACTATTATCCACTGTTACTATAGGCACCATCTCTCCCTACTATACCTGCTATCCACAGTCACACTCCTTCCAGAGACTATTCCACTGTTACTATATCTCTCCTACTATCTATCCACAGTCAACTCCCTTCCCAGAGACTATTATCCACTGTTACTATAGACATCTCTCCCTACTATACCTGCTATCCCACAGTCACATCCCTTCCCAGAGACTATTATCCACTGTTACTATAGACACCATCTCTCCCTACTATACCTGCTATCCCACAGTCAACTCCCTTCCAGAGACTATTATCCACTGTTACTATAGACACCATCTTCCCTACTATACCTGCTATCCCACAGTCACACTCCCTTCCCAGAGACTATTATCCACTGTTACTATAGGCCATCTCTCCTACTATACCTGCTATCCCAGTCACCTCCCTTCCCGAGACTATTATCACTGTTACTATAGACACCATCTTCCCTACTATACTGCTATCCCACAGTCCACACTCCCTTCCCAGAGACTATTATCCCACTGTTACTATAGGCACCATCTCTCCTACTATACCTGCTATCCCACAGTCACACTCCCTTTCCCAGAGACTATTATCCCACTGTTACTATAGGCACCATCTCTCCCTACTATACCTGCTATCCCACAGTCACACTCCCTTCCCAGAGACTATTATCCACTGTTACTATAGGCACCATCTCTCCCTACTATACCTGCTATCCCACAGTCACACTCCCTTCCCAGAGACTATTATCCACTGTTACTATAGACACCATCTCTCCCTACTATACCTGCTATCCACAGTCACACTCCCTTCCCAGAGACTATTATCCACTGTTACTATAGACACCATCTCTCCCTACTATACCTGCTATCCCACAGTCACACTCCCTTCCCAGAGACTATTATCCACTGTTACTATAGACACCATCTCTCCCTACTATACCTGCTATCCCACAGTCACACTCCCTTCCAGAGACTATTATCCACTGTTACTATAGACCATCTCTCCCTATATACCTGCTATCCCACAGTCACACTCCCTTCCCAGAGACTATTATCACTGTTACTATAGACACCATCTCTCCCTACTATACCTGCTATATCACAGTCACACTCCCTTCCCAGAGACTATTATCCACTGTTACTATATATCTTCCTACTATACCTGCTATCACACTCCCTTCCCAGACTATTATCACTGTTACTATTCATCTCTCCCTATATACCTGCTATCCCACAGTCACACTCCCTTCCCAGAGACTATTATCACCTATTCACACTCCTTTCACTGATATCTTCCTACTATACCTGCTATCACAGTCACCTCCTTCCAGAGATATTATCCACTGTTACTATAGACCATCTTCCCTACTATGCTATCCACAGTCCCTTCCAGAGACTATTATCCACTGTTACTATAGACACCATCTCTCCCTACTATACTGCTATCCACAGTCAACCTTCCCAGAGCTATTATCCACTATAGACACCACCCTATACTGCTATCCCACAGTCACACTATTATCCACTGTTACTATCACCTACTATAACCTGCTATCCACAGTCACACTCCCTTCCAGAGACTATATCCCACTGTTACTATAGGCACCATCTCTCCTACTATACCTGCTATCCCACAGTCACACTCTTCCCAGAGACCACTGTTACTATAGACACCATCTCTCCTACTATACTGCTATCCACAGTCACACTCCTTCCCAGAGACTATTATTAGACCATCTCTCCTACTATACCTGCTATCCCACAGTCACACTCCCTTCCCAGAGACTATTATCCACTGTTACTATAGTGCTATCCCACAGTCACACTCCCTTCCCAGAGACTATTATCCCACTGTTACTATAGGCACCATCTCTTCCTACTATACCTGCTATCCCACAGTCACACTCCCTTCCCAGAGACTATTATCCCACTGTTACTATAGGCACCATCTCTCCCTACTATACCTGCTATCCTCCCTTCCCAGAGGGAAGGACATTGTCTCTTCCAGTATGAAATGCCTGCACCAAAGCTTTGCTTAAACCAAACATTATTCCTTTGTACATTCAAACAAGCATTGCACAATTGTTTTTTATGATATTTTTGCCATTTCAGCACCTACTTTGGCCACTGACACATCAATGCAGATAATACAGGCTGTGCTTAATACCAATGGCAATATGTATAAACGTGTGCTAAAATATAACAAAGGTGAGCTCAGTGTCAGCCAGGAGCACTAAATGTGCATTAGGACCCAGCAGGCCTGGCCCTTAGTCTGGAAGAGGGACACGTTGATTCTTTTACTAACTTCCGGCTATAGGAATCCACCGAAAGCTGGTGACATAGTCTTGGCCGGACTACGCGGATATCTTCAGAATGGGCTGTTTATGGAAGCTGGAAGCCAAGCGCGACTCTAGGAAGGGATGGCTGACTGCCATTATTAGTGCACACAGGGTTCCTCAGAGCCAAGGCATCAATAACTGAACCCTGGGTACGCTCGGTACATTCATCAACATGGACATCTCTGCTTTTCCTGCCCCATAGTCTTACAAAGAAAAGCAACACGAGTCTCATCACAATGTAACACATTCCCGCACAAATAAAATGGCACCAAAGGCCAAGCCTCGGAAATATAGTGGCTGCTATATGAATCTGCCCTAATTTGTGTCTAATGTCTCTCTCTCTGGCTTTATTTAGCCAAGCTTCCTTCAGGTTATTCTTGAATGTGCCTTGATTTTTCTTTAACAAGGGTCCAAAGGGAATCCAAGCCTTAAGGTTGGTGGAGGTTCAATAAGTCTCCCAGAGTGGTTGCCAAGTTGGTCCTCCAGTGTAATGCTTCAATAAAGCACTCTGAAATAGGACTGAAGAACTTTGAAGAATCATCACATGGCTGTATGTGTGGAGGAGCTGGCAAGAAGGTGGCCATTTGTTTTTTAAGCTGTATTCATTCCAAAGGTACAAGTTTTGTAAGGAAGTGCCATCACACCGGTGGCCACAGTTGAGCAGAGCTTGATTGCAGGATATAAAAAACTGGTATGTCAATTCCAATGAATATTCCTTAGAGTTGTTGGCACTTCAAGCCCCCTGCTGATTTGGAGCCTCTTCCAACTCTACCACCTTTACAACAGAGATCCACAACAAGAGGCTGTTGAGTAGAAGCTTGCTCTAACCCCATAAAAAGTTGCTGCCAACATCCTCACATTGGGTACTCAGTGGGCAATCGCATCTATGAAGTGATAGATGGGAAGGTGCTGCAAGTCAAAAATGAAAGAGTACCACTCCAGACTGACATTAGACTGGAAAGGGGGTGGCTACGTCTGGATTCCGATCAGAAGGAAAATGGCGGCTCTCCTTCCATGGAAGCCGCGAGCCTCAAGCAAGAAGCATATTTTTCCACTTATTCTTGGCCCCTGACTGGTCGGCTGCATCTTTATTTTAATGAGCGCCAATAACATGTTATGAATGACTTGATGGAGTAAAATTATACAACATAAATCACTGGATGTTATAAAGAGTTCTGCTGGTAGTGGTCCAGGCAGTCCATCTAGGCTCACATCCTAAATCAAAGGATACAACATGGCCCTGCATCCAGCAAACTACTTCATTATGTCTAGAGTAAGAAACATTAAAGTGGATCTTACACTCCAGGGAAGTTAAACAATCCCAGTTCTTCTTGGACAGCCCCCAAACAACTGACCCTCACAGCTGTATCGGTTGAGGAGCTCTCTCACGTCACGTCACTCTGTTCCATGAAGACTTTTTGTCTTAGAGAGAACTTAGAAAGAGCATGAGGAGCAGATGAGGACTTACTTTTATTAAACCCTGGAGCACTTGACTATAAGCACTGACGAATGGATCTGTTTACGGCCTACCTACTGAGGTTGACTAGTGCAGGCCCTGAGCTGTGAGGTCTGCTTTCACAAGCACCTACCTTATCACTTATAGCTCATGATTAAGAACGAGATGCGTGTTGTCTTACAACAGAACAAAACGTTGAGAAGAAAAGGCTTTTGATCCTGAACTGATACATGTGAGAAGCCTTTAAGCTCCATCAGTATTGGGAGATGCAGCCAAGTCCTATTAAGAAGATAAATCACAGTCAGTTATATCTCGGTTATTGGCCCTGACGGGGTCAACTTGTAATATGCGCCAGAGTCCAGAATCAATCTCTTCCCATAACTGCTCTATTTCCATTGACTTGCTATGAAAAGAGTGCAACACCACTCACTGGGAGATCAATAAACCCCAAGCATTGTGTTCATGGTCAGCAAAGAGACTCTTTATAGGGACTTTAGTGATATTGTGTGTGTTTCACACAGATCTATATGAGGTTTCTCTATTGCATATATTGACTTGGAACCTTCCCGGTGAAATGGCAGTACAATCTCCTATGCTTAGGGTACTTATCTCCATGACGTACATAAACATATATACATAACTCATAAATACTCTAAATATGAGGCAATGTAACCTGTCCAAACCTACTACCCCAGAAGTTTAAGAGATGGGGCCACTGCCTTGGAATTTGGAATGTAGGTGGGTGTTGAACATGTGCTACAAGTGTTACAGTAGTCCCGAACCAAAGAGCTGAGATACAGGAGATCAACAGTAGCTGCAAACCATGGGTTCAACAACATTGACATCTACATGAAGGTAAATTAGGGTGAGATCTGGGGGGGAGTTTATTTACTATCCCAGATACATCAAAATGACCAACGTGAGGGTCAATTAGGCTTGAGATATGGGGAGAAAGCCTATTAGCTCTCCTAGAGACACCTGAAAGGCCAACTTGCTGGTCAGAAAGGTTGGGATTTCTGGCGCAGGGCTGCTAATACCAATCATACGATGCACTAATCAAACATTAATTCGATTTGTTACAAAGTCAAGGTCATTTAATACCATACTTTGTCATGCTGTAATATGGTAACTCAGTTGAGGCAGAAAAGGTTCCCTCCAGTCATTCGCAATGTGGAACCGGCTTCCTTTCATTCATTAAAAAAAGAAACATCTCAGGGTATTAGCAAGGGCCTAATAAGATTTCCAATTCAAACAGCTTTGGATAAACAACAACTAATTGGTCAGCAAGCGGCTGTAGGAACGAGCACGGAGCGGCTTGGTCGGATAACCTCGGCTGGGAGGAGCATTGTTGGGAATCTGCCCGTGGGCAGTCGGAAGTAGCAGAGGGCATCAAAACTCTTGGACATTTATTTATTTACACATAAGCACTGATGACCAGGGAGTACAGTAGATAGTTAAGATAGTTAAAAATGCAGTTTAGTGATGCAATCAGAAATGAGACAGCGGAGAAGGAAAGACTTGTAAGGGCTAATGCGCTCTCTCTCTGCAATACAGTGTGCAGCCTCCCCGAATTCATGGAGATACTGCAATCACCCCAAGCCCACTGTATCAGTAGGAACTGGCCTTTCCAAACCATGTAGAATCCAAGGTACAGTCTGGACGGACACACACACACTTTTTAATGTGCCAATGCACCTTGTTGGTGGGAGAAGAACATCAAATACAACACCCTTGGCTTCACTTAGATCCACTTGTTGAGGCCATTGGCTAAAATGAACGGGATGGGGCTACTGGACGAACCGCACAACATCCATCAGTCCACAGGCTTATTGGTTGGACTCTTTGGCCACTTTGTACAATACAAAGAGAACACAACATGTTCAATACACACACACAGTACAATATGAAACCTACTCAATACACCGTAGTTTGCAAGTTTTAGTCCACATCTGCCAGTCCTCCCCCAGACAAACAAACTGTACCCCTTAATCACACAAACTGTACCCCTCAATCACACACCATACAATACAAAGGTACTACACACTGTATAACACAAATATGACTTTGTTACCTGTTTATATAATATAAAAATATCTGGAACGGTCCAATTCCTATGACGGACGAATGGCTAGTGTCAGAGGTTGATATTTGTCACCCCCGCCCTCTACGACGCCATAACGCTATAAGGCCCAAGGCAGGATGGACTAATGGTCTACTGTGGACAATGGTCACTCATATAGCTTATACTAGGCCATACAAACAAAAGATCATCACTCTGTTTCTTAAATTCCAGAGTATCAGCATAACGCCAGTCTGTCTGATGGGGGCCCCTTACTGCTGAAGTGCTGCTCGAATAACTTGAAATACCACAATGGCCTTGGTTAGCCATAGCTGATTGCGAGGCTGTGGACTGTTGGAGCTAGGCACAGTATGTTACAACATTCCTTTGATAACATGTAAGACTAAGTAAATCATTTAGACATTAATTGTACAAGGAGGAGACAGACTATGTATGGTATTTCCGTGAAACCCTTGTCACACTTATTGTAAAAGCCTTCTGATAGCTATATAATGCCTGGACCAAGAGGTGTGTCTTTGGTAAGTCCTTGGCTGACATTCTGTGTGTTACTCCAACAGCTTACCCAGACAAAACTGTTATGTTGTATTATGTAAGAATAAATTGCCTAACTATTTCTAAAGGTTTTCCTTTACTGAGTTTTGTCTTACACAAGGTCAAAATGGTACTACAAAAAATACCATCATATGGTGACCCGACGACTGTGATCCGGTTTTTTCCAGTCATTTTTTTTCAGGCAATGGAGGGCTCCAGGCTGTCTTACTGGAGTGTACCTGAGGACCTTTGTTCTCGGATGTCTGTAGATACCCGTGGATATTTTCTTTTCCAGGATGGTTTCCCCGTAAAGCTTTACTTTAACGGATGATGGATACACGCGCGTAAGTACCCCCCTGGGTGGGGTATATATGTTTTTCTAACTTCTTCTTTTTGCCTATTGTTTTGTTAATTGTTGTGTTAATCAGCTGAAATTATCTGCCATTCATGATAGGAATCCGCAGTTTCCTTCCTGTTTTTGTATTTTGTATGTTTGTTATTCCTTATCATGAAGTGTAGTCTAAAACATCTTGAAATAGAAATTACACGTGTACTGTATGTTGTTTGATGAATGCAAAAGGATCCATGAATGTTGAATGTTTGCCTAGCTGAGTGTGTGAATAACTTTAGTGTAACTGTCATATGTGTAATGGTGTGTGAGAGAATGTGTGGCTCTATCTCAGAGTCTGCTTGTTGTTTAGAAGTTTTTCTGCGGTTCCTGTTTATGGGGCGACCTAGCAGGCCAGAAATACGGAAAACTAGGTTTTCTGAAGGAAATTCTTTAGAGTGTGAAGTGTGAATCACTTTCCTGTCCGTTTGAATTGTCAGATGAAAAACGAGAGTCATACAAACATTTAGGTGTTGTCTGCAACTTCAAACCTATTTTCTCCCTTTACACTCAATTGTAAGCCTATTCTAAATTACAGAGAAAAGTATAACATAATTTTTCCTGCAGGTGACTCCAGTTTATATGTCTGTTTGTTTGCCCTGTTTGTTTTATAAACCAATGTTAATAGCTCGCTGCTAAGCTTTTTTGCATCCCACAGGTCTGTTAGAGCATATTTCGAATGTATTACTTGTGTGTATGTTAGAAAGAAAAGGACTTGACTTGACTTGACTTGACGGTTATATGACTTTGATGTGTCTGTAATGAATATGTTTACCTTACTGTTTTTGGTTCTCATTAATGTTTATAAGTTTTCATAGGTACCTCTTGTAATATAATATTTGTTCTATGTGTCTGTCACTACAATATTGTAATTTTTGTCTTTAACTATCATGTCACTATTCGTATCTTATCCTAACATTGTCTTCTTTGTTATTATTCTCATACTAACATTAGTTCTCTTGTGTATTTCTGTTTGTGAATGGGTTACTCGTGAATAAGGTTAATTCACTCCACTTGTCTTTCTATTTTAACAGAAATATTAGTGTTGTCTCTTTAAATGTTCTTTGTTGAAGTTTTTTGTCTCAAACAAACCTTATTTCTCTTTTTTGTCTTTATGTGTCAGATTGATAACTCTTTTCTAAGTGTATTATGTTTTACTTGTGATCTGAAAGAAAAAAACCTGTTCCATCAGTTTAGAATATCTAACAATCCTCCTAGATATGCTAGTTGAGTGCCCAAAACATTTTAAGTTTCAAAGCCTTTGTTAAGTGTCACAGCTGAGGGGACAAGACTGCGTTTTCCTGGCCAGAAGGCGATAGTTTTCTTCCCTCATAACTTGAAATTCTACTGTGACAGATAAAGGATAAGTGAAAGAGTAAATATTTTATTATACAAATTGCATGCCATTAGATCTAGCAGGCTTTTGCCAACAATAGAAAGTGATATTTCTCACATATACTTCAGCTGAGACATTACACCTATTCTCTGCTCCTTGCTCAGCAAACTTAGATCCAGTCCTTTATATGGATACTAAGGAGCAATTAAATGCTATTTTGAATGTGCCTATTGGCAATTTTAGAGTGATACAGGGTTACACAGTCTCAGAACTTTTTGTTTCACAGACGGTGCAGCCCCCAGTAATGAAGATTCTTATTGAGCTAATGGTTCAGAATGTTTTAAGCTTATTAACAGTAGTATTACCCCTGAATATTCTGAAGACAAATGTCCTGACGACCAAATAAATCATGGTCAGTTGTTTCACGCTGAAGTACTTAATGGTGCATTAGATTTACAGCACCCTTTAAGAGGAAATCTAGTTCATAGTCTAATTAATAACAAGAAGGATTCTATTTGCTGATACTGTCATAAAAACTACACTTCCCAGAATCCTCCGTTGCACAATATTTCAGATGCTCAACTTCTCTCACTGTTTTGTAACTTTCTTTTTTGTCAGGCAGTTGGCTCAGGAACTTTTAACCACAGCAAATAATTTTAACTTTACCGTTTCATACTCATCTGTATTTTTTTTTCTGTATCTCCTGCATCTGGATCTTTTTCACTAACATGAAGGTAAACTTGACGCAGTTTGGATCCATACCCGATTCACTCATTGGTACAGGTTAAATTCCTTTCATTATTCTCTAGACAGATGTGAATCTATTATTTCATATTATTGTACTGCATTTGCAGTACAACAAGAGAGGAGTATTAAATTGTGGGTTATGTTGTTGTTACTATTTTTTCTAATTAAATAAGTTTCAGTTAATAAAAATGCAGCTTATGTGCTTGTGCCGCTGCTACAGAAAAATTCTTCCGTAATCATTGCACTTGTGTATCTTGCATCACAAGTCTGCAAGTGTAAGAAAATGCAGAAGTGACTTAAATTTATTGTTGATTTTGTCTGATAACCAGTAATTTCACTACCAAATTTGTAGAAATAAATTATGCTACTAAAATGGGTCTATGTCATTTTCATTTAGGCTAAAAATATAAATATATATATAAAGGTACAAGAGAGAACTTGTTAAATGTTTTTCCTGGTTATGATTAATCAATATTATTTTGTTATAAGAAGGAAACAGTACAGGTTGTATTTGATAGTTTACATAATTAAATTTTCGATTCTGTTACAAATTTGCAAATTACACTGATATTAAGTGGAGTTGTGTCTTTGTACCATCCCACTTCCAACAACACAATTACTGGCAGCATTTGGTTGGATTTATTCCCAGCTGTCCTATCAATTCTCTGCAACAATCCTATCAGCTGTTGTGGACTTTCTTCATATGAATTAACCACAAGAAAACAAAAGTCCTTCACTCATATCATAAATGTACAACCACTTCTCATTACTGACAGTTCATACAGTAGTTTCAGTAGAGTTCTTTAGCTAGTACATTAGACAAGTCAGTATTACCAGAACACCAGATATTGTCACATTGTCTCTTTGTTTCCAGGTTGGTGATCTGAGCAAAATTCCATCAGTAGCTGTTGAGATTATTCCAATCCATTCCAAATAGAACAGCTATCATTGATCCCACCACTCATTGAAAGAAACTCTACATACATACAAAGAGCCATTTCAAAGTTTGCCATTCGTATCTGTGATGCCTTTACATTTTTGCCTATCCTAATATCGAATCCATGGACTGATTATGAACTCATAAGAACTGTACAGAGACTGCTGCATTGACTGAATACAAGTGACTGTTGAATATTTCTTCATATGTCTATCCACCGCCATGATGTCTCTCTGATTGGACTTTCCCCTATAATGAACTGATGGACTGATATTGAAATGAGTTAAATTTAAGTTTGAGATTCATACAGTATTGAACGTGATATAGTTAAATTGTGTGAAATTGACAAGAACAATGGGAATGTGATAATGTAATATTTTCTCTATATGTTTAATTTTAGATTAGTTATGAAAACAACAAAGGTAAAATTGTATCTGTTTAAAAAGGTTTTAGAAGGAAAGTTTCCTGTAATTACTCATTATTGTATTATTACCCCAGGTCCTCAGCTCTATATGTAGCTGGTTGTGTGTAAACAGCACTGACATAGAAAAAAAATGATAGACCCCATGATAATAGAACTCTGTCATGTGCTAATATTAGTATTGAGTAGAGTCTAGATTCCAAGACCAGTCCTGCCCATAATGTTAAATCTATAAAAAAAAAAAATAGAGTAGCTGACCAAAATAGTATGATTTTAGATTATCATGTGTTTGGATAGGAAAAAGAAGGTTGTACTCATATTGTTTCTGAAATGTTTGCTGAATGTCATATAGCCAAAGTTTTAGAGCTGCAACAATAAGTGTAATGTTTTTATAGAACAGCTCAGTTATTCCAAATGATTAGGTAAAATTTTATAGCTGGTTAAAACAACTCCATTGGAAGTTTCATTAAGTCTATCCATGTCATCCTAGCATTAATACTTGGTCTATATTTCTCTGTTAGAATTTGTGCTATAAGTACCTTTCAACTTCTGCTTTCATTTGATTTACATCTATAAGATAAAACTTTTCTCAGCCTTATAGGGGAGGTTTGACAAGAAAAAAAAAGACAGCTCAGAGATAAGTTCTCTGAAAGTTATAGCTCAGATACAGACGAGCAGGCTGTCCCCAGCCCCACAGCTAAGCTCTACCCCTCCCGTACAATACAAAGTAGAGAAAAGGGGGGCGACGGGGGATGCTGCAGAAGTGCGTCTGACTAAAAACACACAGATTAACTCATAAGGCATACATAGAGCCGTCAGCCTCCCCACTCTATGATGAGTTGTTTTCCGTAATAGCTAAGAGAAAGAGAGAGGCAGCAAAAGAGGTAAAAGGTCAAGTATGTGCCCTAGAAAGTCAAAGTTTCTGAGAATCAAAGGAAGCTAGAAAGCAAAGAGAGGAACAAGAAAAGTTGATAGTAGAAGGGTTAAGTTAGATAATAGAGAAAAAAAAAAGTTTGAATTTAGCATTTTTAGCCTCATTTCAGTATTTTTCATTTTTAGCTTCATTTTAGTATTTTTCATTTTTACTAATCTTCATTTTTACATTTTTATCTTACTCAGGATGATTATGACTATGTCTCATTATCTCTATGCAATGATTTCCTTTTATTATCTCTCTGTAATGCTTTATTTTGCTTTATTTTGAAACCTAACTTCACTATAATCATATATTTGCTTAAATCTTAGGCTACATGTTATATTCAGACAGCTCTTGCTTCATTGTGCGGCTCCAGCGGTTCGTAGTCACGTTAGTTCCTCAAAAACAGGAAATACCTCTAGCCCTCTAGCTCCCTGTTTTCCTTGTTTTCATTAATTTCAGCTTTTCAGCTGCACTTCTGTATTGGTGCTGCCACGACAGTTGAACTGTAACTCACAGTAGTGCACACCACTGTCCCATTTATAATAGACCTCACTTGTTCCTGGGGGTCCTCTCAGCACTCTCCCTGTGCCTGTAATTACTAATGTGAAACATATTTTTAAATGTTTCAAGAGAGGAATGTTTATATAATATAAAAATATCTGGAACGGTCCAATTCCTATGACGGACGAATGGCTAGTGTCAGAGGTTGATATTTGTCACCCCCGCCCTCTACGACGCCATAACGCTATAAGGCCCAAGGCAGGATGGACTAATGGTCTACTGTGGACAATGGTCACTCATATAGCTTATACTAGGCCATACAAACAAAAGATCATCACTCTGTTTCTTAAATTCCAGAGTATCAGCATAACGCCAGTCTGTCTGATGGGGGCCCCTTACTGCTGAAGTGCTGCTCGAATAACTTGAAATACCACAATGGCCTTGGTTAGCCATAGCTGATTGCGAGGCTGTGGACTGTTGGAGCTAGGCACAGTATGTTACAACATTCCTTTGATAACATGTAAGACTAAGTAAATCATTTAGACATTAATTGTACAAGGAGGAGACAGACTATGTATGGTATTTCCGTGAAACCCTTGTCACACTTATTGTAAAAGCCTTCTGATAGCTATATAATGCCTGGACCAAGAGGTGTGTCTTTGGTAAGTCCTTGGCTGACATTCTGTGTGTTACTCCAACAGCTTACCCAGACAAAACTGTTATGTTGTATTATGTAAGAATAAATTGCCTAACTATTTCTAAAGGTTTTCCTTTACTGAGTTTTGTCTTACACAAGGTCAAAATGGTACTACAAAAAATACCATCATACCCCACTCACTTCCTGTACCACAGATTACCCAATATGCCCCACTCATCATGACCTCCCTACAAACCGATTAATGGTCCCCAGTTATTCCTTCCCTAGTAACCTGGTTGAACATTCATTTCAGATGTGGGGGTGCTAATCTGCTAACAAAGCTTTATATAGGAAAAAGACACGTGGATCCGACTAAAAATATTACAGGCAACGAATTCAGCAATAGCCTTCCCTGCAAGAATGTCTCACCAAGGTGAGTCAAATGCTGAATCATTTAATCTGGGGTGATAATTCATCAGAGTCTCATTTCTCCAGAATATCACTCCCACACTTCAGATCTGCCCCAAAAGAGAAGCACCACAAGATCAGGATAAAAAAACACTAGTTCTCTGGAATTAATGCTGGGAGCCCCTACACTTGCTTCTATGTTGGAATGGGCATGGTACAGAACACATTAAAGCAATTTACACGCCCAATGGTGGGAAACCAAGCCTCAAGCAGGAGAACCAGAGAATAATCTGGTCCTGGGTTTTATTAAGCCTGAAATATTCTTCACCATACGGGGTAACACGAAGGAAGGTCTCAAAAAGACCAAGAGTTGGATCATTATCTCCCTCATGACATGGGGCTAATCGACATTTCTGGAGAACTTAAATATAATAAGGCACGAAATTGAAAAATGGTTTGTGACAAATGAAGTAGACAAGATGGCCAGGTGCTCCTCCCTCGACCATGGACAGAATAACCTATAAGAATACTAACCAATACAAAATCCCAAGCAGTCTATACTAAATTTATCAGAAAGATCAGGTTTCACTCAAGGGTTATACCAGTCTGATGTGGTCCCTGAGCAATTAGTTAAAAAGCCAGGGGCCATGGCCTTTCCTAAAGCTAGTGTCATACAGGATTGGACTGGCCCCTTGGGAAACCAAGGAAAAACCTGGTGGCCTTGGCCTGCCTAATGCTTCTATGATCAGATGCCCTTTGTCTGACTGTCCTCCAATCACTTTCATTTCTGTAGGAAGACACAGCCTGGGTTCTTATATATTAGTAAAGATCCCCTAGGTCAATCTTTTCTGGTGGGCCCCTAGTACCCATGTTAAACACTGGTGTTGAAAATAGTCCCTTCAACCAAACTGAAGGGCTGCACATTGGGCCCTACACTCTCAACTACCCAGGCCGATGTCAACTGTACAGGCCGATGTCCACTGTACAGGCCGATGTCCACTATACAGGCCGATGTCCACTATACAGGCCGATGTCCACTATACAGGCCGATGTCCACTATACAGGCCGATGTCCACTATACAGGCCGATGTCCACTATACAGGCCGATGTCCACTATACAGGCCGATGTCCACTATACAGGCCAATGTCCGCTATACAGGCCAATGTCCGCTATACAGGCCAATGTCCGCTATACAGGCCAATGTCCGCTATACAGGCCAATGTCAACTATACAGGCCAATGTCAACTATACAGGCCAATGTCAACTATACAGGCCAGGCCAATGTCAACTATACAGGCCAATGTCAACTATACAGGCCAATGTCAACTATACAGGCCAATGTCAACTATACAGGCCAATGTCAACTATACAGGCCAATGTCAACTATACAGGCCAATGTCAACTATACAGGCCAATGTCAACTATACAGGCCAATGTCAACTATACAGGCCAATGTCAACTTTACAGGCCAATGTCAACTTTACAGGCCAATGTCAACTATACAGGCCAATGTCAACTATACAGGCCAATGTCAACTATACAGGCCAATGTCAACTATACAGGCCAATGTCAACTATACAGGCCAATGTCAACTATACAGGCCAATGTCAACTATACAGGCCAATGTCAACTATACAGGCCAATGTCAACTAAATAGGTCAATGTCATCCACCACGTGTCCTACCTACAACTGCTTTACTTGCCCCCTTGACTACATCGCTGAGAGAGAAAACCAGACGTGAGACCATTTCCAGCTGCTTTGGAGCTCACATTCAAGCTCGGAGAGCAGTTACCTGAGCCGACTTACATGTTCCAATCATTAGGACAGGATTGTTCATAATTACAGCCGTGGGGCCGACAGGAGGATCGATAGTGTTGCAAGCAATAAAACACAGAGGCGTCTTTTTCCAACTTCTGTGCAATCTCGTTCAAACCAAGACTTTCACTTAATTACAGGCAGAAAACGTCAATTTCTTTTAAACAAAGACTGATTTTTTTTAGGCCAGATATTGACTGGGAGAAAATGAACAGTGGGTTAAACAATACAAATCTCCCACTCAGATGGCAGTTGTGGGTTCCAGCTAGGAGTGACTTGCAGGCCCAAATGATAAGGAGGAGGCTTTATTATCTCTGCATAACAGGCTCAGCAGCCTAAGATTGGGTATCTTGCAGAGTGCGTCTGTTCCTCCGCAGCATGTAATCTGCAGAGATCTTTCTAGTGCCCTGTTACCAGCTCCCTTACTGCTTCAGTGACATAAATCAGCTCTCGTTCTGCAGCTCCATTTAAACCTCCCTGATAATGGCTCTTTACTGCTTAGCTTAATTATTTCTTAGCACCCGCCTCCCTCTAACAACTCCTTCTGCTCCTTATGAAATCTCCCTAGAAAGCCTCCTTCTGCTCCAACAGACTTAAGGTTACGGGTCATAGGAGAAATCAGGGTGACTTCTAGGAAATCCAACCACAAGGGCTGCGTTAACTGCAATTAATATAAGTACAATCAGTCTGAAATCACTGAAGCACAACTTGTATTTATTTCCTCCATCAACCCCCTACAATAAATATATATATATATATATATATATATATATATATACACACACACATATATATATATATATATATATATATATATATGTAGATAGAAAAGCAAATAAGGACCGCACTAGCTCACCGCTCTCCCCTCAATTCAGGTGCACAGTCAAAAACAGTGTCCCCACTGTAGATACAACAAAGACTCGGAGGGCAGACGGCACTT
Source organism: Xenopus laevis (assembly GCF_017654675.1). Classification (NCBI taxonomy): domain Eukaryota; kingdom Metazoa; phylum Chordata; class Amphibia; order Anura; family Pipidae; genus Xenopus; species Xenopus laevis. The sequence goes on along the minus strand of NC_054388.1, from coordinate 6,057,429 downwards.
CTGAAGATGGGGTTTATTGAAGTTCCTGCTGGAAAAAACCTGACGCGTTTCGGGAGTTATCCCTTATGACTAAGGGATAACTCCCGAAACGCGTCAGGTTTTTCCAGCAGGAACTTCAATAAACCCCATCTTCAGAAGTGCCGTCTGCCCTCCGAGTCTTTGTTATATATATATATATACACACACACACATATATATATATACACATATATATACACATATATATACATATACATATATATACACATATACATACATATACATATACATATACATATACATATACATATACATATATATATATATATATATATATATATATATATATATATATAGATCCTCTAAAACCTCCTCTTGATTTGATAAAACCTTAAACTCATTGTCCTGCTTCATATAACGCTCCCTATAACCCTCCATATAACTCCTCCTATTGCCCCATATAACCCTCCCTATAACTCCTCCTATTGCTCCATATAACCCTCCTTATAACTCCTCCTATTGCTCCAAATAACCCTCCCTATAACTCCTCCTATTGCTCCATATAATCCTCCTTAGGACTCCTCCTATTGCTCCATATACCCCTCCCTATAACTCCTCCTATTGCTCCATATAACCCTCCCTATAACTCCTTCTATTGCTCCATATACCCCTCCCTATAACTCCTCCTATTGCTCCATATACCCCTCCCTATAACTCCTCCTATTGCTCCATATACCCCTCCCTATAACTCCTCCTATTGCTCCATATAACCCTCCCTATAACTCCTTCTATTGCTCCATATACCCCTCCCTATAACTCCTCCTATTGCTCCATATACCCCTCCCTATAACTCCTCCTATTGCCCCATATAACCCTCCCTATAACTCCTCCTATTGCTCCATATAACCCTCACTATACAATAACTCCCAATATGATTACCCAACCATCTGATCACTTACCCCAATAACTCATTGGCAGTGGAGCTGTATAGCCCTTCTGCTCTTTCGGTTTGGTTTACCAACCTTTCACAATAAATCATGCAGTCTTCTGAAATTACAGAAGAACAACATCTTATTAAGTTAGTGCTTATTGCAATTCCCAAGACAATAGCAAGTTGCCTGATTCTTCTTATGCTCCTGCACTACTAGTTACCACTGTTGAACAACAACCTTGTGCCATCATCGACAGACAGTAGTTATGGTTGTTCTACCTTGGTCCTTTTGCCAGCCCACAAGAATATTCAATGTCCAACTCTCAGGGGGGGGTTTCTCAAAGGTTGGTCATCGCTGAGAGAAGAGGACAGTGAGTGTCCCAACCCAACACCAGTTTACTTTTATCCCTTCCTTTACTTACAGGAAACAGCTGGCTCACATTAAACCTCTGAGGTGACAATGACTGAAGCTCAGACACCCAACCTCCGCGTTGTTTCACACCTACATGTCACAAGAAACTATTTCAAAGTGTGTTCACGCTTACTCGCCTCTAATGAGGTGAAGCCGTTTGTTCCTTACAAGAAGCCAATAAATGTATCTAAAAATCATCCCAAGCCATTAAACCAGGATCAGATGATTCTCAGACACCCCCCCCCCCCACCATCTGCATTTTAACTGGAATTTACTGGCAAGAACAGCTGCATGGAGCATTAAGCAACAATGTTGTATTACTCTCGGCTTTACTTGCGACATGCTGAGAATTGTAGTTCCCCTACAAATGTTAGGCCAGAGCTGACCAGTTCCATTGTAAGTACTTGTTTGCCAGAGCTGGACTAGTACTTAATCTGGGCTGACAACTGTTCCCCTGCAGAAGGTCTAACATCTAATACACCTCAAATATGTATTCAGGATTATACTGAAATGGTGGTGCCTCTGGCCATAAATATCCTTGGAGGACCATAGTCCATATCTATAGGTAAGTGGTCTTGAACTGATCTAGGTAAAGATCCGAACCATCCATTAATGCAATTTGGCACTGGTGACTTGATCACAGAGAACCTCCATACTGCCAAAATTCACCCCATCGCTTTCCATCTTTTCCTTTGCTAGGCAACCTGCAACATACAGTATCTTCTCTTCTTCCACCACCAACCCTCTTTCATCTCTACTTTCAGGAATCAACAAGCATCTACAAAGCTCCTTCAAGATCCCTCCTATCTCCTCCTATCATATTTCTTCATCAGGAACTATAACTTCCTCTTTCATCACCCAATAAACACCATCAACATCCATCCATACAACCACCACTTCTAAACTTTCCCTCCAGCATCCAATGGATCATATTCCACTTCCTCTTTAGCTCCACCAAGTCCATGAAACCGACTCTTTCAGCTTCCACAAAGCACCTTCCATCTCCTCCTTTGCCATACATCAAGCACCTTCCATGTATTCCTTTGCCATACATCAAGCACCTTCCATGTATTCCTTTGCCATACATCAAGCACCTTCCATGTATTCCTTTGCCAAACATCAAGCACCTTCCATCTCCTCCTTTGCCATACATCAAGCACCTTCCATGTATTCCTTTGCCATACATCAAGCACCTTCCATGTATTCCTTTGCATACATCAAGCACCTTCCATGTATTCCTTTGCCATACATCAAGCACCTTCCATCTCCTCCTTTGCCATACATCAAGCACCTTCCATGTATTCCTTTGCCATACATCAAGCACCTTCCATGTATTCCTTTGCCAAACATCAAGCACCTTCCATCTCCTCCTTTGCCATACATCAAGCACCTTCCATGTATTCCTTTGCCATACATCAAGCACCTTCCATGTATTCCTTTGCCATACATCAAGCACCTTGCATCTTATCCTTTGCCATACATCAATCATCCTCCATCAAGTACCTTCCATGCATTCCTTTGCCATACACCAAGCGTTTTCCATCTTATCCTTTTCCAAACATCAAGCACCTTCCATCTCCTCCTTTGCCAAACATCAAGCACCTTTCATCTCCTACTTTGTTATACACCAAGCACCCCATCGCCACCTTCTTTCCATTCCAATCTAGTTTCCTTGCTTTCAATGCATGGGATTCCACCATAACAAAATATTCCTGCAAACATAACACCCCAAATTGCCCCATGAGCAACTGCCCTAAAGCCTAAAGCAGAGCGGTTTATCTGAAATACCAGCAATTTCCCTCCCCGCCCCTAATTTGCATAAGCAAATTAGGATTTGGATTCGGTTGGGCCGGGCAGAAGGATTCATCTGAATCCGAATCCTGGTGAAAAAGGCAGAATCCCGAATCGAATCCTGGATTTAGTGCATCCCTAGATGGAACCGTTGCCCGACACATAATAGAGAAAGTGATTGGACAAGTGGGGAGCAGACACACAAAGCAGATCAGAATGTTCGTACACGAACCCTTAGACTGTCATGTTCATCAACCGAGGCTCCAGCCAGAAACCTTAATTCACTAATGTAGAAATAAAAAAAAAGTGGGGTTTTAATCCCCCCTCCCCCCGTGCTGAGTCACCCACAGCCTGAGAGCCGGATCACATGTGTCGGTCCCACAAGTATTAGTCGCTTCTGATGGTGCAGGAGACGAAGTCAAGAGCTGTATGGAGTCTTGTTATAGTCACATTAGACTTAATGTGATACATATTGTTTATTCAGATTTATTCAGCTAAACTACAACTCCCAGCAACCCCAACAACGCCTTGCAGTACTTGTGCAGTAATTCTTCCACAGACAAGAGAATGGGGTGCAATAAATTTACTGCAACACCACCTGCTCCTGCAGCCGAGGAATTTGATTGGCTGTGGCCCATCTCCCCAACCACTAGAGGGAGCCTCTGAGCAACATCCTAGAATACAGCTTTATAGTAACGGATTATGCTTTTACAAAACACATACAGGTATGGGATCTGTGATCCGGAAACCCATTATCCAGAAAGCTCTGAATTGCGGAAAGGTGGTCTCCCATAGACTCCATTATAATCAAATAATCCAAATTTTTAAAACTGATTTCCCTTTTCTTTGTAATATTAAAACAGTCGCTTGTACTTGATCCCAACTAAGATCTAATTAATCCTTATTGGAAGCAAAACCAGCCTATTGGCTTTATTTCATGTTTATATGATTTTCTAGTAGACAATGTATGAAGATCCAAATTATGGAAAGACCCCTTGTCCAGAAAACCCCAGGTCCAGAGCATTCCGGATAACAGGTCCCATACCTGTACTGTACTTGATCCCAACCAAGATATAATTAATCCTCATTGAAAGCAAAACCAGCCTATATGGTTAATTTCATGTTTAATTGATTTTCTAGTAGACTTCAGGTATGGAGATCCCAATTACAGAAATATCTGCTATTCAGAAAACCCCAGGTCCCAAGCATTCTGGATAACAGGTCCCATACCTGTACTTACATCTTCTTTATTAGCTCATCAGAGCAATCATTCCTCCTCCAAAGTATATGAATAAACCCCATGAAAACATTATTTATCTTCTTCTACTTCTACCTCTTTCCAGCTGCAATTTGGGGGGTCACTGACCCAAGCATCCAACCAAAAAAAAAAACTACTACTAACTAAGTAACTTGAGAATTTTTTTTTCTTTAAAACTTTCCATTTAGTCCTCTCCTATTCATCTTCCAGTCCACTGTCTGGTTGCTAGAGTTAACTGGACCCTAGCAACCAGATAGCTGCTGAAATTCCACACCTAAATAAATTCAAAAACCACAAATCAATTAAAAAAAAAAAAACAATTGTAAATAGTCTTCATCTACATCATACGAAAAGTTAATTAAAAGGTAAACCACTCCTTTAAAGGGGAACTGCACCCAAAACTGTACTTCTGCATAATTATTATTATTCTCATGTATTTATAAAACACCATGTTCCACAGCACTGTACAATAAAGACACGGAATATACAAGTTATATACAAAATGAAGGGGTATATGAGACACAATGTAATTCTAAACAATTTCCAATATGTATTGATTAAGTCAATGGTTTCATAACCGCACCAGCGGTTCTGACTTCTGGAACTAGGCAGCAGACAGCTCATTCACAGACCTGGAGGAGAACGGGCTTCTGCTGCACTGCATTTAATGGGGGTAAGTTCCCCTTTAAGGCACCAATTTAACTATGTAACTATGTAACTATGTAACTATGTAACTATCTCCAAAACAGGGGTGCAGTGCAAGTGCCCCAAGAGTGAATGTATAATGAGACAAATAGCAAGTTATATGTATCCAGCCATCGCTCTACACTACAGCCCCTAACTATATGCCGCTTATATTAAGATATCTGTGGAACAGAAATAGAGTGTAAGCTCTTTGGCACAAGGATCTCCCAGTAGCCAAGTAGTGTCAGTGGCACAGGAAAAGGGTATGAGGAATTAAGTTTCGGCACAAATGCTGAGAGTTCTGGCGAGTACGCAGTGAACACACAGACACCCCAGTGCCCCCCAATACCTTGTATTTCCTGTGTGAGGGGCTGGGCTCTGCGCTGGGTCCTAGAGGAGTCTCTCGGGTAAATCCAGAGTGAGGGACATACATTGGCACCGTGAGAGGCTTTGTATTGCTCTGGGCACACGTTGCTTTACACAAGCAAGACAGGAAAATGTAGGAATCTCTTCCTACTCTCCCCCTCCTCTTCATGTACCCTCCCCCCCTCCTCCTCCTCCTCCCGCTGCTTTTGTTCCCTCTCTCTATACAAAAACCTGACACTAGATAACAGGGTCCGGCCCACCCAGTCTGCTTTTCCTACCTGGAGTCTGCCCGACCTTTCCTTTTCCGGGTCTTAACCCTCCGCACGCCAAGCACCAACGCAACTGCCATATAAACAGGTATCCCGGCCCCTGGGAAAAGGTTTTTTTATCTATAAAGGCGAACCTGCACCTAAAAACAGTTTTTTTTTTTGAATAATGAAAGAAAATATCATTCGAATCAACTTTCCAGTATACGTCTATTACACATTTTCACGGATTTTTAATCTGTCTTGCCGTTTATAAATTCTCATATCCCCCAACATTTCCCCCCAAACATTTTCGAAAAAAAGATTTGCCACGCCCATTTTTGTGGCCGCACCCCCTAATTACCATGTCTATTTTACAAAATTTGGAAGGTTATGAAAGTTTGAACCCAGTTTTGCTAATGAAGGTGAATTGCCCTTCTTTTCCAAGAAAGTTTGGAATTGTTACGTGTAAGACCACCTTAAGTGCAGCTGCAACGTATTCTGGGCTCTCTGACAAAAGCCAATTACATTTAGAAACTGGCTGTTCAGCCCGGGAGATCAAAGAGAAAGTCGGGACATTTCAGTAACAATCCGGGACTGTGGGTTGAGCTGTCAAAATCGGGACTGTCCCGATAGGATATTTGGGAGATATTTCTCTGCTCTGCTGGTTTTGCCTACTGAAACTCTGTAGCAGAAGTCAGCTGATTAACAGACCTGGATAAGACCTGGACGAGTCAGTATCTCGTTGGTCTGTGAATGGGGCCCTCCAACAGGCCTGGCCGACTGATAGGCTGAAAATTTGGCAGACATCGTTTGGGCACAGGGCTCAAAGAGACCCCTGTAAATGTTGTATGTATTATATGATATTAGAACAGCGAGTTGCTATTATATTATATTATATTATAACAGCGAGTTGCTATTATATGATATTATAACAGCGAGTTGCTATTAAATGATAACAGCGAGTTGCTATTATATTATATTATATAATAACAGCGAGTTGCTATTATGGTAAACTACTGCTTTGAGGGAGAGAAATGAAGAAAAGTCTTTGATCCCAACCTGTACATTCCCATCCCGGCCAGTGTCTCCGGTGTGACTGCGCCTGGGACAATTCCAGGATATCCCCCCCCTCCGGCTAAAATTAAGCACAAACGCAGAGGCAGGGAGAGTCCAAGGCATTGATGGGCCACAGGGGGGCAAGATACTGGGAGCTGGAGTTGAACCGGAGCTGGAGCGGCCGGCAGGTCTGATGTAAATACAAGAATATTGTTAAAAATGGGACTTGGATATATTCCAGACAGACAACATGTCTTTTCATACTGGAAAACAGTTACTGGGAAAATCATTATATATATATATATATATATATATATATATATTTATTTATACAGGCTAAGAGTGCTAGCCTAAATTTTTGCATTACGTCCCGTGAGTGGGATCCTCTGTCTGTCTATATATATATATATATATATAAATGATTTTTATTTTGATATAGCTTTTGAATTATTTGTCTCCTTCTTCTGACACTTTCCAACTTTTAAAATGGACCCGATCTGAAAAAACAAAAATGCTCTATGAGGCTACAAATATAGTTGATTTTTTATCACTCGTCTTTCTGTTTGTGCCCATTCATATTCCAAATCAATGCCTGGTTGCTAGGGTAATGTGGACCCTAGCAACCAGGGGGCTGAAGCTGCAAACCGGAGAGCTGCTGAATAAAAAGCTAAATAACTCGAAAATCTCAAATAGTAAAAAATGAAAACCAACGGCAAATCTCAGAATATCCCTCTGTACATCTTACTAAAAGGTGTATTAACAACATTCTCGGCCTCTGGTCCTTTCTATTGTACAGGATCTCAACCAAGGCAGGTTTAGGGGGGCTTTAACTATAGCCCCTCTATTCCATTGGCGGCAGCCTTGTGGTGCTGTCTCAGTAGGGATGCTGGGATATGTAGTTCAGCAGCAGAAGACTGTATTTTCCCTATGATATATGAGAACGTGCCGGCTGTTGTGCCACATACTGATGAGTAACAGAGTCTGTGAGTTCAGAGGGAGGAACGTCTTTTCCTTTCCCAGGCCTGGGAACAGAACATTTCCTTTTGAACCTGAACATGTAAACAAATGTTTGAATGCCCCGGAGAAAGTCATGCGTGCGGCAGAGCCTCTCCATTATGGCATTAACCTTCCCTGTGCCAGACGGAGCCGTGCCATCGCTATAGGATAGATGCCACACGCTGGCAGAGAATATACCGGCCAATGAAACCGCAGACCCGACACGAGTGATCAGTTCTTTGTGATAACGAGGAAGGGACGGATCCCACAAACCCAATAAACAGGAGTAAAAATGCAGAAGAGTCTCTGTGCTGATCCAGGTCATTCTCTAAGCACAAAGGTCCTGCTCATGTAATGTGAATAACTATTGGGTCCCACAATCAGTAATCATGGGGTCAATACTGCAAACTTAGCTGGGTCCCAATTATTAGCCCATCACCTAGACCCCCTGAATGGTGGGCCCCGACATTAAGTTCAATGGGGGACCAATGTAAAGAACAATTCCCATCTGTACATGACACCCTGAAAGGGCCCATCAAACACTTTTTTTAACTTCAGTTTTTAACTTCAGATTGTTCACCAAAAACAAAGACTTTTTTCCAATTACTTTCTATTTTATGTGACCGTTTTTCTAATAATGAGTGTAAAGTTTCATTTTTCGCCTTCTAAAGCAGATCTGGGAGGGGGTCGCCGACTCTTTAAATATTCTGAATTGATACATTTGGGGCAGAGACACGCTCAAATTTGGGAAGATTTAGTCACCCGGCGATAAATCGCCTCTTCTTTGTGGCGACTAATCTCCCAGAACTGCCTCCAGCCGGCTAGAATACTAAATCTCCGGCAGGATGACACTCGGAACACTTTATTTTCCGAAGTCGCCTGAAGTTTTCTCGTTAGGCAACTTCGCTCCGAGTGCCATCCCACTGGAAATTTCAATTCTAGCTGGAGGGGAGGCAGTTCAGGGAGATTAATCGCCCGAAGAATAGGTGATTTGTCGCCGGGCGACTAAATCTCCCCGAATCTCCACGTTCGTCTCTGCCCTTAACTGTTCTGAACTGATACATTAAGTTGATACATTTCTTATCTTTGTCCCTGCTGAGCACAATCCCCGAGTTTCATTAAAGGCAGCTGTTAGAATTGATACAATGGTTGCTAACATGCCACAGATGCTGCTGAGAAATGTATCAACTAATGTAAAAACTTAAGGCAGCCATAGACTTAAAGGAGAAGGAAAGGCTAAAACTAAGTAAGCTTTATCAGAAAGGTCTATATAAATACACCAGTAAACCCTCAAAGTAATGCTGCTCTGAGTCCTCTGTCAAAAGAAACAGCACATTTCTTTCCTTCTATTGTGTACTCATGGGCTTCTGTATCAGACTAACTGTTTTCTGCTTAAACCTCCAGGGCTAGGGCTTGAGCATGCTCAGTTTGCTCCTCTCTCCCCCTCTCTGCTGTAATCTGAGCCCAGAGCTATGAGTGAGCAGGGAGAGACTCAGACAGGAAGTGATGTCACACCAAGCTAATATGGCAGCTGCTATCCTAAACAGACAGAGAGCTTCTAGAGCTTTTTTACTAAGGTATGGTAATGCATTCTGTAGAATAAATATAGTGTTATAGCTTGTACTATTGTGGCTAATCTATTGGCAACAAACTGCTTTGCTAGCTTTCCTTCTCCTTTAACAATTACAATCTTTCCTGGAAAAGATGTTTCCAAGAAAGATCGTTCGTTTCAATACACACGTGTAGAGCTGAATGGTCAGATATACATATAGAAACAGGAAGTGCTGTCTTTGTAAACCGGAAGTGACATCATCGGAAGTAGACGTGGTCAGAAAAAAAGGAGTAAAACTCGCTATTGAGAAGACCCACGGCCCGACCCGCGACCCCCGAACCACCGCCCCGCGTCTATACCCGCACCCGGAACTTCTACCTGCAACCTGCAGGTTTTTGGGGGTACCCAACCCGCTGCAGGACTCTACTCACTGGAAATACCCCGGCCCGGTGCAGTTTTCTGCTGATAGGAGCACCAGCCCGGGGTTTCAGGTAAGTAAATACAATCACATGGGGGTGACTAACACTTGGTGCAACAAGCCTTTCCTTCTCCTTTAATAGAATGTATCTGCGTGAAACAGAGAACTTTGTGACCCCATGTGACTTCCCGTTTGGGATTAGAAAAAAAAGGAGGGGAAATTATACGATGAAAACTCTGATTCATTTAACAGCAGCCGCAGCCTCTCTCTCTGTGGAAAGTTCTGAGTTAACATGAGAGCAAACTGCCAGATACCTTTTAATGCCTCGCTGGCAGCGGCAGTTGGCAGGGCCTCCGGTTGGGAAAGTGCAACTAAATACAGATCTGCCTTCATCGCGGCTGCTTCTTCCAAACCACAAAGCTCAGACTGTTGCACCCCTAAGCGACACCGTGTATAGATAGGAAAAACAGACTATGGAAGGAAGTCTTCTATTACTCAACCATTTAACTGCATCGGGCTCCCAAAATACTGGCCCTGGAGATGGGGGCCCGATGGGCACTGCTGAGACCTTTGGTGTATCAGAGAGGGGGTGGGTAACACACACAGCCAAATTGTGGTTTTATCCCCCCATCCCTGGGTTCCTGGGGCTTGAGACCCACACATGGCACAGGATCAACACATTTACTGTTCAGCTCATGGTTTATCTCACTTGGGGAAATGACGGAATCTGCTGCTGCTGCTGTATTCTGATACAGGCGGCTTCAACCAAGGAAAACCAATTAAGTGCTGTATATTACAAGGTCTATGGCCTGACATTCGAGTTTATAGAGTCTGACAGTGGGTGTAATGGGGCTGGAAGGGATGTAAAGGTGGGCCGTAAGGTAAAACAAAGTCAGCACCCATCAGTAACGATTGTCCTGGGCCTCAGGAAGAGCTGCACCCTGTGCTCTTGGACAGAAATTAAATTAAATATCCAGTATATCCTTTACCTACACCCAATTAAGGCTGAATTTGTCCCATAAAATCAGTTTATTCCATAAGGTTTCCTGGGGTAGAAGTAAATGGGCTGCCGAGCAGCGGAAGGTCCGGAGATAACAGATAAGTACTACTATAGTTTATATAAACAAGCTGCTGTGTAGCCATGGGGGCAGCCATTCAAGCACAGGATACACAGTAGATAACAGATAAGTACTAATATAGTTTATATAAACAATCTGCTGTGTAGCCATGGAGGCAGCCATTCAAGCACAGGATACACAGTAGATAACAGATAAGTACTACTATAGTTTATATAAACAAGCTGCTGTGTAGCCATGGGGGCAGCCATTCAAGCACAGGATACACAGTAGATAACAGATAAGTACTACTATAGTTTATATAAACAAGCTGCTGTATAGCCATGGGGGCAGCCATTCAAGCACAGGATACACAGTAGATAACAGATAAGTACTACTATAGTTTATATAAACAAGCTGCTGTGTAGCCATGGAGGCAGCCATTCAAGCACAGGATACACAGTAGATAACAGATAAGTACTACTATAGTTTATATAAACAAGCTGCTGTGTAGCCATGGGGGCAGCCATTCAAGCACAGGATACACAGTAGATAACAGATAAGTACTACTATAGTTTATATAAACAAGCTGCTGTATAGCCATGGGGGCAGCCATTCAAGCACAGGATACACAGTAGATAACAGATAAGTACTACTATAGTTTATATAAACAAGCTGCTGTGTAGCCATGGGGGCAGCCATTCAAGCACAGGATACACAGTAGATAACAGATAAGTACTACTATAGTTTATATAAACAATCTGCTGTGTAGCCATGGGGGCAGCCATTCAAGCACAAGATACACAGTAGATAACAGATAAGTACTACTATAGTTTATATAAACAAGCTGCTGTGTAGCCATGGGGGCAGCCATTCAAGCACAGGATACACAGTAGATAACAGACAAGTAATACTATAGTTTATATAAACAAGCTGCTATATGAACTATAGTAGTGTTTTTGAAGCAAACACATCAGTTTTACCAGTGCATGGTAACAGTACATGATATTTCCATTACTTTAAATCACTTTTTTGTGTTACTGTTCCTTTAAATACCCGAAGGTGACAATCTGTGCCGTGCAACAGTATTCCCTGAGCAACCAGCACAGGGGGAAAATTATATACATTGCCTGAGCCCCTCCCCTTTACATACACATTGGACTGATGAAGAAAGTTGCAGATTCCTTGTGTCACTGGAGAAATATGCAGCCGGGCTTTGGGTCTGACCACAGAGGAATGAGATGTACGACTCTCAGCTGGAATCAGCTCAGCACAGCCCAGTATTGTGTGTATATAGCTGTGCTCTTAAACCCTCTCCCAACCAGGAGGGACCACAGTGCTGCCCAGCATGGCCTCATGGAAAGCAGCACAGCCTGCAGCAGGAATCCAAGTTAACTGCTTGTTCTACAATAAACCTGCTATCCCACAGTCACACTCCCTTCCCAGAGACTATTATCCACTGTTACTATAGACACCATCTCTCCCTACTATACCTGCTATCCCACAGTCACACTCCCTTCCCAGAGACTATTATCCACTGTTACTATAGACACCATCTCTCCCTACTATACCTGCTATCCCACAGTCACACTCCCTTCCCAGAGACTATTATCCACTGTTACTATAGACACCATCTCTCCCTACTATACCTGCTATCCCACAGTCACACTCCCTTCCCAGAGACTATTATCCACTGTTACTATAGGCACCATCTCTCCCTACTATACCTGCTATCCCACAGTCACACTCCCTTCCCAGAGACTATTATCCACTGTTACTATAGGCACCATCTCTCCCTACTATACCTGCTATCCCACAGTCACACTCCCCTCCCAGAGACTATTATCCACTGTTACTATAGGCACCATCTCTCCCTACTATACCTGCTATCCCACAGTCACACTCCCTTCCCAGAGACTATTATCCACTGTTACTATAGACACATCTCTCCCTACTATACCTGCTATCCCACAGTCACACTCCCTTCCCAGAGACTATTATCCCACTGTTACTATAGACACATCTCTCCCTACTATACCTGCTATCCCACAGTCACAATCCCTTCCCAGAGACTATTATCCACTGTTACTATAGACACCATCTCTCCCTACTATACCTGCTATCCCACAGTCACACTCCCTTCCCAGAGACTATAATCCACTGTTACTATAGGCTCCATCTCTCCCTACTTTACCCGCTGTTGTAGCAGATACAGTAAAGGGTCATATGTAGAAAACCCTTTTCCCCACGCACCAATACCACTAAGATTGCAGCAATAACAGTAGTAGGTTTATGGGCAGCCCCCCGGCATATGGAAGCCATCAGCCCCACTTATAACTAGTCTGTGAGTTGTAACATACAAGTACTAAGTCAGAATTAAGACAAATGGACAAGGGACCTTGTTAGACTCCCCCTGTCTCGTATCTGCTGTTGGTTTCAGTGTAATGAGTAAATAGGAGCTGCCGTATAGATTAACCCATACACCAGTCTGCCTTTATACTGGGCTCAATGATAATGGGGGTAACGAGATACAAGAAGGGTCGATTTGAAACTTGGAGCCAATTTGCCAAACACGGTGACACGAGGGTATTTGCCATAAGCCGTTCCGAGTGATTAGGGAGCCAGTCAGGCTCAGATACAAATAGAGAAGCGGAGAGAGTGTCACCTTCATAGGAGCGGCGCTGCTTGATGGATTCGTTACCTTCTCCCCACGGACCCAGCGCTGCGTCTCTGCAGGAGACGAGGGACTTATTTACATTCGCACATTCCTACCCTAAAAAGGCTGAACCTGGGCCCCTCGTAGTGACAGCAAATGTATTGGGTTCCTTGTGTATTTCTGCTCAGGGAGATCACACAACCATAAGGGAAACCAACGGGAGACTCCAGGCACCCTATAAAGTCAGGCCACTAATTCAGTAAAAGAACTGAAATGCCTTTTTAAGGGGAGACTGCCCAGGGCCCTATTCTTCATGGGTCCAAAAAGCGGCAGTTGTACTTAAAGGGAAAGAAACTTTCCTTTTGCCTTAAACTGCTGCTTTATGGACTCGTAAAGAATGAGGCCCATGTCCCAGATCCGTACAGGTTGGATATTGTTATCCAACCTGTAGTCTCAACTACAACTCCCAGCACCCTCCCACAATTGATGACAGCCATTAGGATAGAGAGGGGCAACATAAAGGCGCAGTCAATACAAATGGCTCTGAATAGCCCTGGGTTTGGATATGGACTCAACCCCTCACAGAACCTCTGTTCTCTATGTTTCCATCACCTGTTTGACGAGGAACTCCCAGAATGCTCAGCAAGCCAACCTCAACGCTGATGTGACTACAACTGTAGGTCGAATGCCCCAGATCTCTGGGTGTTCACATTATGTTCTGCTTTGCTGTCACATACTTGGCCCGTGTGCAATGGGAATCCTCTGGAATCCCGAATATAAAAACAAAGAGCCCGTCACCCCGCACTGAGTGATACTCATTACTTTCCATTCCCAACAGCGACATTCCAAAGGCCGGAGCGGGAACGTTCCCACAAAATCATGATTTATCCTTAAAAACAAACACTCCGGCGCTTCTATATTTCTGCCTGCAGGGAAATAAGCATGGCTTAAGGGTTAATATTTGGGTTAGGACGGCCTTTAGTCCACCTGCTGGTGCTGGACTACAACTCCCAACATCCTTTGAAACTTGATAATTTGTTAGGAAATGTGGTCTGTCAACATGAGATTAAGAAATGAGGCCCTAGGGATGGATGTGTCTGGGATCTTGCACCTTATACCATGGCTTTTAGTTTCCGGATTTAGGAAATGCTGAGAATGTTAGTGAAATTCAGGGCCCATTGGCATCGCAAGGGCCCCGTAGAGTGGGGAAGAACCAGACCTTAAAATTAAATTTTACTATGATGTAGAGAGGGACAGTCTGAGACAATTTGCATTTCGTTTGAATTTTTTATTATTTGTGGTTTTTGAGTTACTTAGCTTTTTATTCAGCAGCTCTCCAGCAGGCAGGTTTCTAGGGTTCAAATTACCCTAGCAACCTGCATTGATATGAATAAGGGCAGAGACACACAGTCAGATTCGGGGAGATTAGTCGCCTGGCAACTTGGAACGATTTGGAAAACGAAGCGCTCCGAGTGCCATCCCGCCGGCGATTTCCATTCTAGCCAGCGGGAAGGCAGTTCGGGGAGATTAGTCGCCCTGAAAAAGAGGAGATATGTCGCCAGGCGACTAATCTCCCCGAATCTGACTGTGTGTCTCTGCCCTAAGAGATTGTAATACAAATAAGAGAGGGCCGGAATAGAAAGGCGAGTAATAAAAAGTAGCAACGGGAAAGAATTAGAAGGTAGGAAAAAAAAACCAAAGACCGGTCGAAAAGTTGCTTAGAATTAGCCATTCTATAACATATAACTTTAACTGAACCTCCCCTTTAACCTGACCCAACTGAGCCCAAAACATTTGGCGTTACGGATCAATTCACAAAGGGGGAGGGGCTCGATTACTAACGTTAAAAAAGAGGGAGGAGCCAAACAGATTGTCTGCATAGTAGCTATAAAGACAGGATAATAATGATATACAATTAGCCCAGTGTCCAGTTAAATTGAGATATAGAGGGTCTATAGCAGGGATCCCCAACCTTCTGAGCCCGTGAGCAACATTCAGAATTAAAAGGAGTTGGGGAGCAACACTAGCATGAAAAATTTTCCTGGAGTGCCAAATAAGGGTTGTGATTGGCTATTTCAGAGCCCCTATGTTGATTTTCAACCTACATTGAGACTCTGTTTGGCAGTACACCTGGTTTTTATACAACTAAAACTTGCCTCCAAGCCTGGAATTCAAAAATAAGCTCCTGCTTTGAAGCCACTGGGAGCAACATCCAAGGAGTTGGAGAGCAACATGTTACTCACGAGCTACTGGTTGGGGATCACTGGTCTATAGAGAACTTGTATTGTCCAGGAGCCGTAACTATCCCAGTGAGCTTACAGATAAGGGTGGCTCAGAAATGAAACATGGCAGCTCCCACGCGTGTATATGCATTAAAGGAGAAGGAAAGCTACCGAAGCAGTTTATTGCCAATAGATGAGCCCCAAAAGAGCAAGCTATAAAATTGTATTTATTCTGCAGCTTTACCATACCTGATTAAACAGCTCTAGAAGTTTTCTATTTGTTTAGGATAGCAGCTGCCATATTAGCTTGGTGTGACTTGGTGTCTCTCCCTGCTCACTCATAGCTCTGGGCTCAGATTATAGCAGAGAAGGGGTGGGGGGGGAAGAGGAGCAAACTGAGCATGCTCAAGCCCTAGCCCTGGAGGTTTAAGATGAAAACAGGAAGTCTGATACAGAAGCCCATGAGTACACAATAGAAGGAAAGAAATGTGCTGTTTCTTTTGACAGAGGACTCAGCATTACTTTGAGGGTTTACTGGTGTATTTATATAGACCTTAATTTTAGCCTTTCCTTCTCCTTTAATTGCTATGGTATAAATAAAGATAGCTCTATTAGCAGCATTTCTTGTATATGATAACAGTGTATACAAACTCTGTCCATCCAAGCTCTGACCTCAGCCAGACAGAAGGGGGGTTTTCAGACTAATTTATTGGGGGCCGAGGGAAGGCAAAGCGTGAAATGAATACTTACAGGGGAAATAGATGCACAGTGCGAGGCAATCTTCTCTCCTAATTACTCCGGGGAAGAGACAATTAGTTATACAGAGGGTCACATCTACTCCCATGAATATCAAGATCACTTGTCTCTAATTGGTATTGAAGGCTTGCAATCTCATTCTGATTAGCCAATAAAACTCATCCCCCCTCGCCATGTTCTGTAACGACTAATGTCTCTGCATTACAAGCGGCTTTTTATCATGGGACCCTCCAAGTTTTAGCCCTTCTCTTATACTGTGACCCCCTAAAGTCAGCATGATGCGGAACTGGGGGGTCATGGGTGTGGCTGAACGGCCGATACCCCAATATTTTCCTATACCGTGAGTTAAGGGGGCTTAAAACTGAATAAGTGCAGCAAGATCTGCTATAAGGTTTATTTTGTTGCAGACACAGCGGGGCGGCCATGCTGCTTGCTCTCTGCAGTTTGAGCCTGGGGAGATGGAAAGCAAATGCATGAATACAACTGCTATGATTAGCCTGTCCAGCCCTGCAGCACAGCTATGGGACCTGTTATCCAGAATATCAGGGACCCAGGGTTTTCCAGATCCCATAATTTAGATCTCCGTGACTTAAGTCTACTAAAATATCGTTTAAATATTAATGAAACGCAATATGATGCTCTCGCTTCCAATAATAATATCACGTACAAGCGACTGTTTTATTATTACACAGAAAAAGGAAATCATTTGAAAAAAATTTGGAGTATTTGGAAAAATTGGAGTCTATGGGAGACGGCCTTTCTGTTAGTTGGAGCTCTCTGGATAACGGATCCCATACTGGTATCCCCGTGGCCTGACCTGCTGCATTAATTCATATAGGTGTTTGTTTTGTTCTGCAGGTGCTGTACAGGTAAATCCGGAAATTCCACACCTGTTCTGTCCCCTAAGGGACCCGGCCTAAAGAGACTCGCCCTAATTCATGAGAGGATATGGGAGTCCATCCCAAGATTAGCTGCTTCACAACTCAGATACTTAATTAAAGTGGCCGCACCTATAAAACTGCCCATTACAAGGCGCATATGAATTAACTGAAGGATCAGAGACAAAGCACAGGGATTTCAGGCTTGGGGGCCTACGGTTCCCTTTCCCCTACAGGTTTGGCCAGTGAGATGCTTATGATTTGGCAGCATGCTCTTCCTACTATGACATCATGGGCTGCTAAATTAGAATTGTGACATCACTGCCTGTCCAGCCTTTGGCTCATAGAGGAGCAATTGTGTCGCTGAAGGACAAAATGGGGTGAGATCTATGGGCAGCTCTTCCTGCAGCCGCACCCGTATCATTTGGGGAGACCTTCACTGCCGGCTAAATAGCACAGAAACCTTCATTTTCCTTCCTCCATCCAATGTCTTTGTAGCAGCAGCAGCAAGAAAACGATGGGCTCAGTCTGGTGGCCCCAGCTTGCAAACTATACTGTACCCCAGAGAAAGATTTTTCTCTTTCCAGTAGGGATGCACTAAATCCACTATTTTGGATTCGGCCAAATATTTCCCAAAAGATATGCAAATTAGGGGTAGGAAGGGGAAAACATTTTTTACTTTCTTGTTTTGTGACAAAAAGTCATGCGATTTCCCTCCCCGCCCCCAATTTGTATATGCAAATTAGGATTTAGTTTGGCTGGGCAGAAGGATTCGGCCGAATCCTGCTGAAAAAGTCTGGATCCTGGCCGAACCGAATCCTGGATTCAATGCATCCCAACTTTCTAGTGGCACAGTGGGTATAGTACGGCATACTAAAGCAAGATGGTGACCATTCAAGCTCCTGCTGTTGCATTTTATTTCATTATGTCAATTTTTTAAAAAAAAAGTTAAGTTCTCCTTTAAGGGGGGAACTGAATCATCTCAGGCACTGAAATCATAGTGGGTAAAAAATGTTAACTGACTATTTCTGTCCCCTCCCCTCCAATCTGCACTTGACTGCGGCTTGTTTCCATTTAGACGAGCTGCGGCGTCGCATGGAGACTTGCCATGATCCCCCGGCAGCTTTATTACATGCGCCGAGCCTGCATGCGCTGCTGAATCCTGAAAGGGGGCACCTGCATGTGGCTTCTCCTTGCCCTTACTTGTTCCCAGCAAATAAATAGGATTTCCATAATGAGATCACTGGCTGATAAGTAGGGGTCCCTGCGCAACACAAACCCCCAGTCTCTCTGATTCCATTCTTCTTGTTAAAGGCAAAACTGACAGTTTCCCACTGGGCCCCCCTTTACCTTCTGGGCCCCCCAGCAGTCACTGGGTCTGCAATTACTCTCCAACCCCAATCCATTAACCCAAAGGGCTCTCACACACGGGCGGTTTTACCTGCGCTCTCCTGCGTTGCGGTTTCTTCTGTTCAGCCGCATGGGAGCGCAGGAATAGACCCACTGAATTATTGTCAACGTGGCTGGTCTCACACAGACGCATGTAACGCCAAACGCAGGTTGGGACGCAGCATTTTACCTGTGTTCGGCACATACATGCGTCTGTGTAAGTACAGCCCCATTGACAATAATTCAGTGGGTCTACTCCTGCGCTCCACTGCGGGTGAACGGAAGAAACCCCAACGCAGGAAAAAACGCTCATCTGTAAGAGCCCTTACCAATAGGATAAACAGCCCGTGCCGTTAGAACAATGAATACTAACACCTGATTGGTTGCTATACAGGCCTGGCTTCTGCTGCATTGTTCCAAAAGTCCGAAGCACCAGAAAGGGACAGACAGACACTCTGCTTTAGATCAATATATTAAAAGACGGAGTTTCTATAAAGCACAGGTCAAATGTGAGCGTCCCTGTTGCTTTAAGAGCGGAGGAAAAACCACTGGGGATACTCGGCACTTGCAGAACCGGCTGCTCAGGTTTCTTCCCGGTTAATATCCCAGGGGCCTGTCTCAGACTAACAAGTCACAACAAGTGTTTCAGGGAAGACCACCTAAAGCAGGAGCCCCATTACACCCTCCTCTGCTTGATACAATTACATTCCTATACCCAACTGGATTCAGAAGCTTCCAGCAGTCCCACAATTAGGGTTAGCAGCCAAGGAACCTAGAACCCCCAAAGTGCACCCCTCTGCAGGCGACCACTGCCTCCCACATGACACTGATCCTCCAGACCTTGAATTCTATCCAGCCAATGGGGTAATGACAAAGCAGGCACAAAGTTCGCTCCAGGTCTAGTAACCTATGGCAACCAATGAGAGGTTTGCTTTCAAAACACAGGATTTGGATTGGTTCCTGTTGGTATGTTGAACTCTGCACCTGTCATGATATTACCTTGTCCCCGCAGTGCCTGAGGGCAGGATATCCATTACATACACGGCTTCTGCTCCCCTTTCTAACTGGTTTGGTTTGCCCCGCTGGTTCCTCCCTGCCTCTAACCAATGGGCAGGAGGACACAATGCTGTGCTGACACGGGGGGGACTGTGACTTTCTCCATTAGACAAGAAGAGGAGGAAGAAGAGGAAAATGGTGTCGCAGTCACTAATTCACTGAAGCAGCAGAAAGAAAAGACTCAAACATGACAGGCTGAATAAATACAGCATTGTGCTGCCACCTGCTGGAATATATGAGCATCTATAGTCTGATATTCTGGGAAAACACTGTATTTTGCACCTTTTTTTGCTAAATACATTTTCCTGCTGTGAAACCTTTGTGGCTGAGGATGATTCTTGGTGTCAGTCCTTAATGACAAATCTGGGGTGACTTATGGGGCTACAGATGCAACACAGAACTGATTTGGGGGATGTAGTGTAAAACAGCTCCCGTATTAGAACCCAAAAGAGCTGCACCTTTAAGCTGGATTCACTGCAACTTCTGCCTGAATCTGTCCCTGTTATAGCTCATTATTAGATCAGAATGTCGTCCTTCCAAATGTCTCCCATCAACAGATGGTGCAGGTTCTTGGACTACAAACCCACTAAACATGCTCAATATGTCTCACATAAGGACCATCCTGAGGAAGAGCCTCCCACCTGCACCATAAGCCCTAATATGACATCACACACACACACCAATAATAACATGACATCACACACACCAACAATAATATGACATCACACACACCAACAATAATAATATGACATCACACACACCCCAATAATAATAATATGACATCACACACACCCCAATAATAACATGACATCACACACACCAATAATAACATGACATCACACACACCAATAATAACATGACATCACACACTACAAGGCAAGAAAGAGAGGCCCCAACATGGAGGAAAGGAGATCTCGGGACCAGGAAACTTGTGTTTTAGTTCTAGTTGCTCAAGGGGGTCAAAGAGAAATCCCAAAAACCTTGGTCTGAAATGAATGAGAGCAGGTTACCATGGCTACCAATACTCAATATAGGGGATATCCAGGATATTTTAGGTGAAGGGTGACGGGTGCTTCTGCCATGGCAAAACTTGCCCCTGTTAACTTTACATTGGCCCTTTAAAGGATAAGTAAATCTTAAAAATAAGTGAATGTAAAAGTGATGAGGGGGCTCTTTTTATAACTTTTGCAATGTACGTTAATTATTTTTTTATTTTTTTATATCCAAGATATTAAAGGATACATATACTGTCAATGCACCAGCATCACTGGGAAAGCTGTAACCCAAGGGTTTGTGTGGTTTAACTCACACCCAATTGCTCTATAACTGCTTAGACACCCCTTAACGCAATAACATTGTAGTAGCCCCATATGCAAACGCTCTGGATGCACAGGTCTGGGATCTTTTATCCAGAATGCTTGTGCCTGAATACAATGTGCAATACAATGCTAATGGCTGAAGTTCTAGAAATAACCAATTACAGGTATGGGACCTATTATCCAGAATGCTCGGGACCTGGGCTTTCCATTAGGGATGCACAGAATCGGGAATCAGCCAGGATTCAACCTTTTTCAGCAGGATTCGGATTCGGCCAAATCCTTCTGCCTGGCCAAACCAAATCGAAATCCTAATTTGTATATGCAAAATATGGGGCAGGGAGGGAAATAGCAAAGTCAAAAATTTGGATTATTTGGATGAAATGGAGTCTATGGTAGACGGCCATTCGGTAATTCACAGCATTCTGGATAACGGGTTTCCGGATAATGGATCCCATACCTGTACTAAGAAAAAAAGATCTGTCCCTTTGTCAGCTTGTAAGAGGCAGTTCCTTTCCTAACGCTTATGTGTCTCTCTACATGCCTTCTGGCAAGGAAACCGCAGTTCTGCCTTGCTTTATGGCAGGCATCCCAGATCAGTGCTGACCAGCTGGGCTGATAATCATACATCAGTACAAAAATTTCACCGGCACACAGGATAATGCAAGCAGGCTTGGCCTTGCTATGTGATTTATTGCAGCATGCAACGTTTCGGGGTTACCCCCTTTATCAAGCTTGATAAAGGGGGTAACCCCGAAACGTTGCATGCTGCAATAAATCACATAGCAAGGCCAAGCCTGCTTGCATTATCCTGTGTGCCGGTGAAATTTTTGTACTGCTGTTACTTGGAAGGTGGCCGTCTCCTTCCTTTGCTGTGCACCAGGGAGTCACTATCGAAGGATGAGGGTGTGCGGGTGTTTTTGGAATTTCCCACTGATAATCATACATGCCATATGTTCTGCCCAGTGGCAACCCTTATCTAGAGCTGGCCTTATCTAGAGCTGGCCGTATCTAGAGCTGGCCGTATCTAGAGCTGGCCGTATCTAGAGCTGGCCGTATCTAGAGCTGGCCGTATCTAGAGCTGGCCGTATCTAGAGCTGGCCTTATCTAGAGCTGGCCTTATCTAGAACTGGCCTTATCTAGAACTGGCCTTATCTAGAACTGGCCTTATCTAGAACTGGCCTTGGCCAGAACTGGCCTTGGCCTTATCTAGAGCTGGCCTTATCTAGAACTACACTCCGGATCATTGTGTTCATGTGACAGGCTCCCAAACAAGGGGATCATCAGTTTGACCAACAGACTAGGCCACATTGGGCCAATCGGATACATTTGCATTAGACAGAGGGCTACGATTCTGCTGTACAATACACCCAGATATATGTGGTATCATCGGCTTTATATGGGGTTGAACGGCTCTTACCGCTGGATCGATTCTTCCGGTTGGATTTGCCCCCGCTGAGCAGCATCTTCAGGCTGTTACGGAACATGTCGGCGCAACTAGGCCCGGCTCAGGCTCAACTCTGGAAGGAGACACAACGGGAGAGTCTATTTAGTTGGGTTACGATGGTGGGGTAGTTACAGGAGAGTTAGCCGGGGCACTGGGGTAGGTAGCCATTATCATCATCCAACAGTAGTCTTCCTGCTATTATTAAACTACAACTCCCAGCCCTCCCTGAAAGGGTGGAACATGACTTGGTGGCACTAGGGCGACTAGGAGGCATTTACTTGTAGCCGATCCATGGGACAGACCTATAATGGTACATATAATGGTACATATAATGGTACGTATAATGGTACATATAATGGTACATATAATGGTACATATAATGGTACATATAATGGTACATATAATGGTACATATAATGGTACGTATAATGGTACGTTCTAGGCCCTACATATATATACATATATATAGTGCCCTATATCACAAACCTATGGTGGTGTCCTATGGTCTGTATTAGGGATGCACGGAATCCAGAAATTTGGCCGAATCCTTCTGCCAGGCCGAACCAAATCCGAATCCTAATTTCCACATGCAAATTAGGGGACGGGGAGGGAAATCGCATAACTTTTTGTTACAAAACAAGGAATTTAAAAATATTTTCCCCTTCCCATCCCTAATTGGACAAATTGCACATGCACATTAGGATTCGGATTCGATAATCGGCCTAATCTTTGGCGAAGGATTTGGGGGTTCGGCCAAATCCAAAATAGTGGATTCGGTGCATCCCTAGTCTGGTTTTCCCCCTGCAGCCTCTGGGGCCGATACATTCAGCATTCTGCTTGCCCGAGGCAACCACACTGTTAATGGCTGCTGGAATATCACATTGAACAAATGCTTTGATAGGGGGATCCATTACACAGATTAGCATGGGGGTCCCTCCCTGCGCCGGCTCAATGCTCTGACTCAGGTGGAAGTCACACAAATAGGCGACAATTTCAGTTTTGTTCTGCAGTCGTGGGCACAATCACCCGGGCTCCTGGCCAAAGCGCATACACGGGGCCCGAGCAGCTGTGATCCTTCAGTACAATCCAGCGGGGCCGGGAGTTGTCTTACTATCTCTATCAGCGGAGGGGAGGAGGGTCAGAGTGGGCTATGTAATTACAAGAAGATGGGGAGGAGGGACCCCCGAGCTTATTTAATTACAAGCTACACAATGGAACATTTGATTCATATCAAACTGAACGACCTAGGATCCTGCAACTCCCAGCATCCTTTAATCCTTGATTAGAAGTTGATGAATTTTTAAAGTTGTAGTTCAACAACTCCCAGAAATAAAGAAAGAGTGACCTGGCCACAAATCACTGGTTCCTTGCCCACGGAGCCAATTAGCCCCGGCATCTGAAAAGCAATGAGTCTGCCCTCCATATTGGCCTCGAATGCAGCCAAGGAAAGTGAATATGGGGGAACTCAAGGACAAATAACCAAGTATATGCGCTGCTTGTCTTGTAGGAAATCAAGTAAACATGAAATAAACCCAATAGGCTGGTTTTGCCTCCAATAAGGATTAATTATATCTTAGTTGGGATCAAGTACAAGTTACTGTTTTATTATTACACAGAAAAAGGAAATCATATTTAAAAATGTGGATTATTTGATAATAATGGAGTCTATGGGAGATGGCCTTTCCGCAATTCGGACCTTTCTGGATAATGGGTTTCCGGATAACAGATCCCATAATCTACCCATTTCATTCTCTGCCAAGCCACAGTGACATTTACACTTTTTATGTCAATCCAGTACCAGTATGGGATCGGTTATCCAGAATGCTCGGGACCTGGGGTTTTCCGGATAACGGATGTTTACGTAATTAAGATCTTCATACCTTAAGTCTACGAGAAAATCATATAAACATTAAATAAACCCAATAGGCTGGTTTTGCCTCCAATAAGGATTAATTATATCTTAGTTGGGATCAAGTACAAGCGACTGTTTTATTTATTAAATGAAATCATTTTTAGAAATTTGTATTATCTGGATAAAATGGAGTCTATAGAAGATGGCCATCACATAATTCAGAGCTTTCTGGATAATGGGTTTCCGGATAACGGATCCCATAAAACGGTACCTTGTACTTGATCCCTACTAAGAAAGACGTAATCCTTATTAGAGGCAAAACAATCCTGATGTGACTTGAGGTTTGGGGTTCCAAATTAAGGAAAGATCCCTTATCCACAAAACCCCAACAACCCAGTTTTCCACATTGAGCAGCCTGTGATAATCACATTTATATTTACAGCCGTCTTGGGAAAAAAGCAGTTATAAATGAGGAATACTGTAAATAAAATAGCAGCATTACATTGATCTGTTTGATAAAACAACCCGCAGAATGAATAGGGTTTCTACCGCAGTGGAATAACAAAGAAAAAGCATCAAAAACTAATTACTCAGTATTTTTTTTTTTTTTTCGCTGGATAATCCATAGAATTGTTATTGTTTTCTCCGAACATACAAGTGAAATTGGGAGAGGAACGACGGATAATAGAATGATAATGTCATTTATTTCCCAGGTACATCTGGGTGTTTTCTGAACAAAGATTTTTAGTGAAGCAGTATTCAGTTGTATGAAATTTAATCAAATGTGAAAAACTGGCCGTGCAAAACTTTGGGCACCCTTGTAATTTTGCTCATTTGAATGCAAATAACTGCTCAATACTGATTACTGACAACACCAAATTGGCTGGATTCGCTCGTTAAGCCTTGAACTTCATAGGCAGGTGTGTCCAACCATGAGAAAAGGTATTTAAGGTGACCAATTGCAAGTTGTGCTTCTGTTTGACTCCCCTCTGAAGAGTGACAGCATGGGATCCTCAAAGCAACTCTCAAAAGATCTGAAAACAAAGATTGTTCAGTATCATGGTTTAGGGGAAGGCTACAAAAAGCATCTCAGAGGTTTAAACTGTCAGTTTCAACTGTAAGGAATGGAATGAGGAAATGGAAGGCCACAGGCACAGTTGCTGTAAAACCCAGGTCTGACAGGCCAAGAAAAATACAGGAGCGGCATATTCGGAGGATTGTGAGAATGGTTATGTATGGCAGGGGGATGAGAAAGAAGCCCTTTCTGCATTCACACAAACACAGTCGCTTGTTGTATGTAAAAAGCTCATTTAGACAAGACACAGTCATTTTAGAACAAAGTGCTTTGGACTTTTAGACAAAAAAAAAAAAGCGCTTTGCATGGCCTTCTTCAGGAAGCGGAGATTAATATAAATAGTCAATGATCACCTAAAGAATAACCCATCATCTCCATCACAAGAAGAGTTCATGAACCAGCACTTTCCTACAACGAGTTTCTCCCATCAATCCAACACATGCACAGCTCTCCAACATCCAAACATGACCTCCGGCTCCTCTCCTGTTTCCCTGGGCTTCACCTCCTTCCCCAAAACTTGCCATAAATGGGAGGCTGGAGAGCATTTCTCTTGGGTGTTTGACATTCTCCTCACTGCAATGAGTCCTTATTGAGAATAGAGAAGAGTCCTGCTGTATTTATTTATATTGCCATGGGCTGGAAAAATAATTGTTCTTGACCCCACCGCCTCGCTGCCTTCACAACAGTATTTCATCTCCCGTCATTGTGTATGGAAGCTGCTGAGAATTCCAAACCAGGAGGCCCCATTGTTCCCAACTACATACACTGAAGCTTTCAGGAATCCAGTCTTCCAAATATCTCTCTTCCAGGAGGCTCTATGCGACGGAACAAAGGTGGACACAACAGGGGATGTGTTCACAGAGGCTGGAAAAAGCTAGAACAGGTGTTTGGATTTACCTGCAGTAAAGGGGAGGAGCTGTGAATGAGGAAGTAGGAAGTGAGTGGAGAGAGTGTAGGAGAAAAACTAAAAGATTGAGTTAAATATTTGCGATTTCCCTAGATTAAGTTTCACTAATAGTGACTGAGACACGGACAGTCAACAAACAAAAAGATTATGGAGATATCCAGGCTGCCCCGTCGGCAGAAAAATTAACTTTACTTACGGTTTTGTGAATGGAAAGGATAAGTAAACCTTTTAAAATAAGTGAATGTAAAATGGACTATTGTGTTCTTTTAAGAAATTTTGCAATGTACATTCATTATTTATTTTCTTTTAATTCCAATAAGGGATACATGTACTGTTAATATGTAGGATTTAATGTTACAACAGCGCCACCTGCTGGTCAGTTTCCCACCAGTCTGACCACGAAGTAGTCAAGGAAGTTGTCAGGAGAAAGAAAGAGGCTGCTCTGATGTTCTTCTGCTTAGGAAAGATGTGAGAAAGGTTTCTAATTCTTTTCCTAAGCAGAAGAACATCAGAGCAGCCTCTTTCTTTCTCCTGACAACTTCCTTGACTACTTGGTGGTCAGACTGGTGGGAAACTGACCAGCAGGTGGCGCTGTTGGAACAAAATTCATTCATATTAACAGTACATGTATCCCTTAATATCTTGGAACTAAAAGAAAATAAATAATGAATGTCAATTAAAAAAGTGCTTCAGTTTTTCATTCACTTATTTTAAAGGTTTACTTATCCTTTAAGGGGGGAAAATCCTGCTGTGAATAAAACACAGGCCCTTACCTGCTTGAAAACCGTGGGTGTTGCTTTGTTTTCCTTTAGAAAAGAATTTGCTATTTCGGTTCCTGCAGCCCCCTCACAAAATCAGCAACTGCCCCTTGTTTCATTCATTAGATTCCCTGTATTTTTAGGGGGGTTCTAATCCTGTTTTCTGATGAATGGAATAATTATCTCCCCGTCGGCGTTCGCCGCAGCGTTTCGTAAAAAGCAGAACAAAGCCACAAATTTCATCAGTTCCGTCAAGCCCAATAAACAATGTGTCACCTACAAATGAAAGTGACGGTACAATTTACAGCGGATCATATAAAGGAGCCGAGGGCTAGGAAAAGGGATATTATTCCGCTGTTTATAGCTCACGTAAATTGACGCAGCACATTCGAAATTGCGTATTATAAGGGATAATGTACCCCCTACTGTAAATGATAAGGATATTAGAAGTCACTGAGGGGTTGTTCTGTGACCATATAAAGACACAAGGCTGCAGGCTGAGTTATACAGGGAACTCTGAGTATCACTCATGTATTATAAGGGATAATGTACCCCCTACTGTAAATGATAAGGATATTAGATGTCACTGAGGGGTTGTTCTGTGACCATATAAAGACACAAGGCTGCAGGCTGAGTTATACAGGGAACTCTGAGTATCACTCATGTATTATAAGGGATAATGTACCCCCTACTGTAAATGATAAGGATATTAGAAGTCACTGAGGGGTTCTGTGACCATATAAAGGCACAAGGCTGCAGGCTGAGTTATACAGGGAACTCTGAGTATCACTCATGTATTATAAGGGATAATGTACCCCCTACTGTAAATGATAAGGCTATTAGAAGTCACTGAGGGATAACTGTCCCCCACCTATCCTTGTAATGAATCTGCTCTCTGGTTGCCAGGTTTCACTGACCATAGCAACTAAAATGGCATTGGAATTTTCACTTTTGCATGATGTAAATGAAAGGGCAATATTTAAACTGCTGGTTTCTATATTAAATGGCTTTTTTATGTGGTCCGTCTCCATCCTGAAAGTAGCATTTCTCTCTGGTTTTAAGGAATAAAGGTCATCAAACAGAAAGGCTGCGAGGCTAGATTTATTATTTAAGTAGTTCATAGATTTCTATCCAAGCGTTCTCAAATTTTTCTTCTTATCTCCCTTTCACTGCCTGGTTGGCATGATAAGCACCCAGCCACCCGTCAACCCGGGGAAGTTGCAAAATTGATTAGGATTGTTATTCACTGTAAGCTTTACTTCCCCTTTAAAAAGATCAATGGACGCCCATAATAAGGAGCTTCCTGTTAAATCTTTATAATCTCACTTCCCATATTTCTTCATCCTCCTACACAGATATGTGAGAGGCTCTTATCAGTCACATGTTCCTGTTTGGTCATAACCTTATCAGGCAGTGAATGGACGGGGTGCCTGGGGGTTGCACTGTAATAAATTAACCACAAAAGTTTTAGTTCATTAAGCAACAGTTTCAGCTTTCATCCCCCAAAACCCGCTACATTGTTTCAAAAGTCAGAACCAGCAGTGCAGACAACAGGAAGGTTTTACTCCCCCTACATTAAAGGGGAAGGTTTTACTTCCCCTTTAATGTGACTGTACACACATCAAGCATGAATGATTTTGAGATATTGCAACTATTTTACTGGGCTACTCCGGACATATTTTTTCAGCTGGCGCAACCAATGAGATCATGCTGCGTATCGGTGACAGTCAGGAGAAGTCGCTTGCTGGAATGCAGGCAGGTTCTCTAACGGTCAGGCAACTGACAGTTGCAATAGGAACAGCGACAAAGAATGCATGTGAAATGAGTCGCTGAAGAAAAATGATCTCATCAACTTAAATACGAGAGTTCTCCTTTAAACGACGGCCATTAGTCGAGGTAGGAAGGGACACTCTGATTTAAAGGGAAACTGTGGATACTGAGAGATATTAAAGGCATCCATCATGGCACTGAACCAAGTCATAAAGAGTGAATAAAAGGGACAATTATTTATGGGACTCAAGAATAAATAGTAAAAATATTATATTTAGCATAGATAAAGCATTAGCGTTCTTACGGTTAAAGACACACGTGCATCCATCAAGTTCCTATATAGTTTTTAAAGGGGAAATTCACCTCGAAATATATTCAGCAGGGTCTGCACAGCCGCCACTTAGTATCCCACAGCAGACGTTTCATCCCAACTTAAAGGCGCGGAGGCACGTTCCTTATCGTTCTGCCGTGTGCCCGCCACGAAAATTATCCAGATTGGGGAATAAATCAACGCCGTGTATTCGTGCAGAATTTCTCATAAAAAAAATAAAAGATGAATAACCAGAGTGTTGTCGTTATTTCCCTCTTCTCATTTCTGCGATATCCACTAAAATGGTTTATTGAGCTTTGGGAGACAGATGGCTGCGAGCCGCGGGCTTTATTGCAAATACGTGGGAAATAGGGGGGGAAAAAACTACAGTAACACGCAGCACTAAAAAGAAGAAGAAAAGTCACGTTTCTTAAATAAACGATCTTAAACGTGTAGTTTTTATTATGTTTAATTACTTCTCTGAAATTAGAGTGCACGTTATCTCAGGCATCACAAATGTAAAGGGTAAGTACTCCCTCTAGAATGAACTAGCCATGGAATAAAGTAAAATATATAGAGCGACTAACATTCTATTTTGAATGCTATCACTTGTGTATTATAAGGGATAATGTACCCCTACTGTAAATGATAAGGATATTAGAAGTCACTGAGGGGTTGTTCTGTGACCATATAAAGGCACAAGGCTGCAGGCTGAGTTATACAGGGAACTCTGAGTATCACTCATGTATTATAAGGGATAATGTACCCCCTACTGTAAATGATAAGGATATTAGAAGTCAATGAGGGGTTCTGTGACCATATAAAGGCACAAGGCTGCAGGCTGAGTTATACAGGGAACTCTAAGTATCACTCATGTATTGTAAGGGATAATGTACCTCCCCCTACTGTAAATGATAAGGATATTAGAAGTCACTGAGGGGTTGTTCTGTGACCATATAAAGGCACAAGGCTGCAGGCTGAGTTATACAGGGAACTCTGAGTATCACTCATGTATTATAAAGGATAATGTACCCCCTACTATAAATGATAAGGATATGAGGTTAACACTTTCCATTGGCTAGGGGCACAAGGTGAGGCTGGATTGTTGCCGGGTACATTGCCAACGAGGCCACTACAATCGCTCTCTCTGCACTAGCAGAATAATTTAAAAATTGGAATTTCTGCTCTTAAAAGTTACCAGAAGTGGCTTTTTTCCTGCCCCTGGTAACTGCAGAGAGAACGCAGTTGCACAACCTCCCAAGCTCATTTCTACGTTTGCTGAAGAAGTAAGTGCAGTAAATGTCATCTCCGGGGGCAGTTTAGTCTCCACTGTGCACAATGCAACATCTGCTAAACCATAAATCTGACTGAAAGAGAAGTAGGACACGGAGCGACACACTGATTTCCGAGTGCCTCCTCTCCTGCGGATAAAAGGGGGGATAATACTCGGCACGGGAAGGACACGGGCTCCTCTGACATCATTAGGGGCTGATGAGCCACTTTATTTTTCTCCGCACAAACGAGCAAATTATACAGCAGTGATTGCTCTTGGAAAACGTTTCCGGAAACCTCGGAGACACAGAGTGTGACAAACGCACAAAGAAGCGGCGAAACTGAGGAGCCAGTGTGTGTGCCGGGAGCCCGGGAAGCGTTAAATCAGCCGAATGCTCTCTAGATACAAGTGAGCGACAGTCGGAACTATTGTGCACCCCTTGAATAGGGGGGAGTGTTTGGCAAGAGACAGAGAGAAGGATCAGAGGAAGCAAAAGGAACCCGGTCACAGCTTGCGGAGCTTCCGACGGCATTTGTGTTGCGCCCTCTGATAATGCCAGCGCTAGGCTTGTGCCCAAGGAGATGGCACGACGCGGCTTCCTTTTGGTGGGTCCGAATCCGAGCTGCACATTTTAATCGGGTTTATAGGATGCGGCTTTACAGAGAGGCCAGTGCAGCTCAGATACTGTCATGGGACAAAAATGGTTGAAACACATCAGTTAATAGTGCTGCTCCAGCAGAATTCTGCACTGAAATCTGTTTTTCAAAAGAGCAAACAGATTTTTTTATATTCAATTTTGAAATCTGACATGGGGCTAGACATATTGTCAGCTTCTCAGCTGCCCCAAGTCATGTGACTTGTGCTCTGATAAACTTCAGTCACTCTTTACTGCAAGTTGGAGTGATGTCACCCCATTCCATTGCACCCCAGCAGCCTAACAACAGAACAATGGGAAGGTAACCAGATAGCAGCTCCCTAACACAAGATAACAACTTCCTGGTAGACCTAAGAACAATTCCAGGTCCCACTGAGACACGTTCAGTTACATTGAGTAGGAGATACAACAGCCTGCCAGAAAGCAGTTCCATCCTAAAGTGCTGGCTCTTTCTGAAAGCACATGACCAGGCAAAATGACCTGAGATGTACCTACACACCAATATTACAACTAAATACACTTGCTGGTTCAGGAATGACATTTTATATTGTACAGTGAATTATTTGCCTGTCATTTAAAAATAAAAAATACATCATAACAGAATCCATTTAAAGGATAAGTAAACCTGTAAAATAAGTCAATGTAAAATTGATGAGGGTGCTATTCTAAGCACGTTTGCATTCATTGTCTATCTTCTTTTAATTCCAAGATACAAGTAGTGTTAATATGAATGAATTTTGTTCCAACAGCGCCACCTGCTGGTCAGTTTCCCACCAGTCTGACCACCAAGTAGTCAAGGAAGTTGTCAGGAGAAAGAAAGAGGCTGCTCTGATGTTTTTTTGCTTAGGAAAGATGTGAGAAATGTTTCTAATAGTTTCCCTAAGTAGAAGAACTCTCCTGACAACTTCCTTGACTACTTGCTGGTCAGACTGGTGGGAAACTGACCAGCAGGTGGCGCTGTTGTAACATAATTCATTCATATTAACAGCACATGTTTCCCTTAATATCTTGGAATCAAAAGAAAATAAATAATGAATGTACATTGCAACATTTCTAAGAATCAGACAATAGTCAATTTTACATTCACGCATTTTAAAGGTTTACTTATTCTTAAAAGTAACAAGGATACCCCAAAAATGGAGCTTCATATGCTCCCTTGGGTCCTGTGCATGGCTCAATATGCTCCACAAGTCGACAAATATGGGTTAAAGTAGAATCTGGTAAGGGTTAAAGGAATATCCTATGTGCTTTCCACTGACCCACCAAAGACTACCCTGTATACTGAAGGGTATTGGATAAACAATGGCGGCTCTGCCATGGCAATGTTTTATAAGCGTGGGGTTGTTTTTGAGGATTCCTAGTAGTGCCCCCTAGGCTGCTGAAGCAATGGCCACTGCTCTGGAACAAACACAAGAGCTATGTGAGGTGAAAAGGAAAGTCATTGCCAGGCAAAGTGTGAACAATGAAAGCTTAGGCAAGGCTGAACCTGCCAGCGGCACTTCTATAATTCAGTAAATACACATTATAATAAAAGGGAAAATGAAACAAGGGTAGCGCGGCCCTTCTACTGACACACACACGTTTGTGGATGAAACTCATTATACGTGGGATTTCTGTGGCTACAGAGCCCGGAGCAACATCAAAAACCATAAATAAGGATGAGGGGAACAATGGTGCGTAAGAGAGCCGGAGATGCACAGAATTGGGTCACACACACAAATAAACACAGTGGGAACTGATATAAAATCTTATCCTCCATCATCCACTCCTTATAATGATGAAGCCTAGAGGATGCTGGGAAACTGAAGGCACAGGTCCACAGGCTGCTCAGTGTTGGCTCTAGAGGGTGCAAGTGCCGGCAGCTGCTCAGGACACCCACCAAATAGCAGTGGAATAACACTTAAGGGCACAAAATAGTGCACACCTGGGTCTGGCTTCACTTTACTGCTCGGCTGTACTTTGCACCTGCTGAGACTCCCTAATCCCCAACACGGGCACCTTAGGAGTAGGATTGCCACTTTCACTAGCAGTTCAGGGAAGGAGGGGGAATTTCAAATTTACCAGCAAGTGCTGCCTACCACTATATATATATATATATATATATATATATATATATATATATATATATATATATATATATATATATATATATATATATATATATATATATATATATATATATGTGTGTGTGTGAATAATGAATGGGGCCCATTGTGTAGAGTGAGTGCAAGCTCTCTGACACTAGGCCACGCCCTTCATATCTGTATAATGAGGAACTCGCTTGATTAGCACATTAAACCCTGTAATTACAGTACATAGAGGGGCCCGCAGCCTCCCGATTGTTTCCCTCAGCTATGTGTAATCAAAGGCACAATTAACTCACAAAAATGGACCAAAAAATGCTTTCAATAAGGGGGAGAATAGTCAAGATACTGTCTGGGGGCAACAAATCCCAAAGTCAGAAACACATAAATCTATTTCCTAAATTGTGAATGAGCTCACAGAGCTAGAAACTCACAAGCCGCTTCCTAATTAAGCCTACAGGGCATAAACGTTCCTGATGTTAAGATATATGAATATGAAAGCTTCTTCCACTCTATTCTCCCTTTGTCCCTACACTCTCCTCTCCTTCTAACACTCCCAACTCTCCCTTCTTTCCAATGCTCTCTTCCCACAGTTCTGCCCTATGTTCATTCCTTCTGTTCTTCCCTACACTCTCTTCCACCCTTCTTCTCTGCCCTCTCCCCTCCATCTTCCCTACACTCTATTACCTACACGCTGTTCCCTCTGTTCTTACCTGCACTCTCTTCATTCCGTTCTTCCCTACGCGCTCTACCCTCTATTCTTCCAAAAAAGCGAAATAACTCCAAAACCACAAATAATAAAAACTGAAAACCAATTGCAAATTGTCTCAGAATATCCCTCTCTTTGTCATACTAAACATTAATTTAAAGGGGACCAGCCCCATTTAGTCACCTTCTTTTGCCTGACTACATCTCCTCATAAGGACAAGGGCTTTTATACCTCTAGGACACTGACCCAGTTTCTGCTCCGTCACAGTTATATTTCTTACAGCTGCGATCTGGAGACAAAAACTACCTAAGTTATCTGGAATAGTCAGTGCTATTTAGACCTAAAGGTTGAATCTTATTCTGCGCTGACCAAGACTTTCTGTGCTGTGGCCCAGTTCTCTGCCGGCTCCATTATTATAGCCCATGGCGTAATTTCATAGCCTTGTTATACAGGAAACTCTGAGTATCACTCATGTATTATAAGGGATAATGTACCCCCTACTGTAAATGATAAGGATATTAGAAGTCACTGAGGGGTTGTTCTGTGACCATATAAAGGCACAAGGCTGCAGGCTGAGTTATACAGGGAACTCTGAGTATCACTCATGTATTATAAGGGATAATGTACCCCCTACTGTAAATGATAAGGATATTAGAATTCACTGAGGGGTTGTTCTGTGACCATATAAAGGCACAAGGCTGCAGGCTGAGTTATACAGGGAACTCTGAGTATCACTCATGTATTATAAGGGATAATGTACCCCCTACTGTAAATGATAAGGATATTAGAAGTCACTGAGGGGTTGTTCTATGGCCATATAAAGGCACAAGGTTGCAGGCTGAGTTATACAGGGAACTCTGAGTATCACTCATGTATTATAAGGGATAATGTACCCCCTACTGTAAATGATAAGGATATTAGAAGTCACTGAGGGGTTGTTCTATGGCCATATAAAGGCACAAGGTTGCAGGCTGAGTTATACAGGGAACTCTGAGTATCACTCATGTATTATAAGGGATAATGTACCCCCTACTGTAAATGATAAGGATATGAGAAGTCACTGAGGGGTTGTTCTGTGACCATATAAAGACACAAGGCTGCAGTTATTAGTACATTAGTTATTTCTTATATAAGAATATAATTCGCAATTAAAGGGAATAATGTGACTCTTCTAAAATATAAGGATATTGTAAATCATCGAGTTGTTCTGTGACTATATAAAGGCTGAAGTTGAAATGTAATATCCTCATCTCAGTGTTACATAATCATTCCATTATTATTATTATTATTATGCATTGTTTATAGGGATATCGTCTATAGGATATTTGTAAGTTCTACAAATAGCGGATCCCATGCGTGTCCTTAGCCCCAGTTCTGTCTTGCGCTGCAGTTACCCATCACTGAGCGATGCTCAAATAAACTCATTATTACCGGCACGGGTGCTGCGCTGATTAAACTCTAAGCCTGTGAATAAGTGATCTAGAACTGAAATGAGCGGCTCCATTAATTTCTCACTTGGGTGAAAGGTTGTGCAATATTAGTGCCGCTGGCCGGAAATTAATCAGCCTGGAAACAATATGAGTTTGCCCCCAACTCGCAGGTTTTACCGACAGCGCCGTACAGTGGGTCTTATTCAGCTCGAGACCGTGACACAAAAGGAATCAGAAGATGAATTCGACAACGAAATATGAAGTCAGAAATAACCCGAATGAAACAGAACACAAGAGCAGATGACACCCCTGTCCTTTCCATATACAGAAATGGGATCCGTTATCCAGAAATCTCAAAATTACAGAAAGGCCGTCTCCCATAGACTCCTTTTTATCCAAATAATCCACATTTTTAAAAATGATTTCCTTTTTCTGTGTAATAATAAAACAGTATCTTGTACTTGATCCCAACTAAAATATAACTAATCCTTATAATCCTTATAATATTAATCCTTATAATATAATCCTTATAATAATGTGTAATAATAAAACAGTCGCTTGTACTTGATCCCAACTAAGATATAATTAACCCTTATTGGAAGCAAAACCAGCCTATTGGGTTTATTTAATGTTTACATGATTTTCTAGTAGACTAAAGGTATGAAGATTCCAAACTATGGAAATATCTGTTATCTGGAACCCCCCAGGTGTCAAGTATTCTGGGTAACAGGTCCCATGCCTGTACTTGACTCATATGAGAAATAAAGGGATCCCTGGTGACTTGCAATCTACATTTGCTCTTGCATTTATACCATGCTTATAAGACAACAGCAGCTGCAAGTGATCCTTGCTGGACCTGTGAGGGCACTGGCTGGGTCCAAGAGCTAGCAATCCCAGCCCCAAACACTTGGTTATATAAAGTAGGTCCAAGCCACCCACACTTCCCAGGACAATAAGATGCTAACTTGAAATGGAGTCTAAGTTGTCTGAAGTTCGCTTGCCCAGAAGCAGTAATGAATAGCAACCAATCAGAAGGTAGAATTTACTGGTCACCTGTTTAAAAGCAAAAATCCTATTGGTTGCTATGTGTTAGGGATGGGTGAAGTTTTTCGCCTCGTTTCGCCGAAAAAATGACGCCCATAGACTTGTATGGCGTTGTGCGTCAAAATAAAAAGACGCGCGGCAAAACAATTTCGCCGCACGTTAAAATTTTTGGGCGTCGGTGACATTTCTCCAGTGGCAAATTTTTGGCGAAACGAAATGGGACAAATTCGCTCATCCCTATGTGTTACTGCTCCTGGGCAAACTTAGTGGCTTTTATTGCATATGGGGGTTGGTGTTTTATGTGCCCCAGGGCAGCGTCCTATGCAGAATGCCTATAGACCACTATATAGGTGCACATTTGCAAACTCCAGTTGTTGCACCTACAACTCCCAGCATGCCCTGGCAGCCTTTGGTTCCATACTGGCGGTGAGTAGGGCTTTAATTACAGCTGTACACCAGCGAATAGGAGCAGGGACATAATTAAAGGTTCACTTATATAAAATATAGCCATGATGATACACATTTAACTTTTTTCCTTAAAGGGATCCTGTCATGGGAAAAAAAATTTGTTTCAAAATAAATCAGTTAATAGTGCTGCTCCAGCAAAATTCTGCACTGAAATCCATTTCTCAAAAGAGCAAACAGATTTTTTTATATTCAGTTTTGAAATCTGACATGGGGCTAGACATATTGTCAGTTTCCCAGCTGCCCCCAGTCATGTGACTTGCATACTGCAAGTTGGAGTCATATCACCTCCCTCCCTTCCCCCCCCCAGCAGCCAAACAAAAGAACAATGGGAAGGTAACCAGATAGCAGCTCCCTAACACAAGATAACAGCTGCCTGGTAGATCTAAGAACAACACTCAATAGTAAAAACCCATGTCCCACTGAGACACATTCAGTTACATTGAGAAGGAAAAACAGCAGCCTGCCAGAAAGCATTTCTCTCCTGAAGTGCAGGCACAAGTCACATGACATGGGGCAGCTGGGAAACTGACAAAATGTCTAGCCCCATGTCAAAAATTGAATATAAAAGAATCTGTTTGCTCTTTTGAGAAATGGATTTCAGTGCAGAATTCTGCTGGAGCAGCACTATTAACTGATTCATTTTGAAAAAAAACATTTTTTTCCCATGACAGTATCCCTTTAATTATAATATTTTTTTCTATAGATATAAAATTTATTGGCATTATAAAAGACTCCCACAGTGTACGGTGTTTGTGCATTTAAATGAGAAGCAGGAATGAATAGAGACTTATTAGACCTGTACAGAAGCTGCGTGACGGCTCTGCGGTTGGCCTACCTTGTGCGGGATGACCAGGGCTGATTTGCTTCTTC
The DNA here is from genome assembly GCF_017654675.1 of Xenopus laevis. Lineage (NCBI taxonomy): Eukaryota > Metazoa > Chordata > Amphibia > Anura > Pipidae > Xenopus > Xenopus laevis. The sequence continues at coordinate 6,019,759 of NC_054388.1, read as the reverse complement.
TCTACAAATCCCTCCATGCACAGCGCCGCTCCTGAAAGCCACCAAAAAAAAAAAAAAAAGCAGAAAGTCAGAGAAATGGGAATTTTCAGAACATTGCCCCCCACCCTTCTCCTCCTGCTCCCGACACCTGTTTTAAATAATTTTCATCAGGAAACAATGGGTCTCATTTAATGCGACTTCTCGGCACGCCGCTGAGCCTCTGCATTCCTATAGCTATTTCTGAGAGCCTCTCTCTGCCCGGGAAATGGAATTCTGGGAAATGGGATAATTCGATGAAGAATTAAAAGCAGGTTTTTTTTTTCCACATTATATTCTGCTGATCTGAATGGAGACTTAAATGGGACAAGTATCCATGTGATTAAGCACCAGTTGACGTGCTCCTTGTCTGATGGGATTTTCACACCGTCGAATAAGCCCCGTCACAGAGAGCCAACAAACTGCCATCTTGGTCTGTCATTTCTGCCATGCAATCTATAAGTGCATTAATGAATCATAGGGTCCATGGACCTTCACTCTGATTTGGCTTCAGGAAGACTTCCAACTACAAGGTGGAGCCCTCTAACAGGACAACCACAAGGCTGGACAGAGCAAATCGCTTCCTTCAAAGACATTTACACAAAGGTGATTGGTTTAAGCAATCAATGGGCCATATAATTGAAATAATTATGTTTTTACCCTGCAAGTGATCCAAACATAAGATACTAAGTAAGAACTGTAACTGCCATTCCTCTTAAACCCGACAGATGCTCAGATACCTTTTCTGAATGTCACAAAATTCTACTTAAGGCAGGAAAGGCTTTAGCTGGGCTCATACATCAGAGAGCTGTCACCAAAAGGCTTATGTGAGATTACTTTTAATTTTGGCAATCTGTGATATTTGTCATTGAGGGATATCATCTGAGACTTTGTCTAAACTGAAGAACGCTAGAAAGAGAATGTTACTCTACGAGAGATCCCTCAGCACATCCCAACCTCTAGTAGATGAACAGCCCACTTGCCAAACACATGGTTCCAGGCAACTCTTACTGACCCAAAAGCATACATTGCAAGATCTTATGGCTAGGGTGCCCTTCTAGTGAGCTAGTATTGGTCTTCTTACCCTTTAGAATGGAATGTAGTACATGGAAAGAGAATTATGTGACCTACAAGCAACGAGATGTTGTTGTTCCAGTTGTGACTACGCTGTTATGGTTCCATTTCCAGTCATGTTCATCTCACCTCACTACCAGTAACACTAGACCAGTGGTTCCCAAACTATGGGACTGGCCCCTAGCGAGGAGCCCAGAGCAGAGCCCATACCAAAGGACAGTTAGGCATTAGATTTTGCTTTTTTGCTCATCTAAATATTGGCGAGACATAATTTAGAGTAAGGTTTGAGGATTTACACTTATTGTATTTGTGGTCAAAGAAATTATTGATGCTAAAGCTAAATGGTTTATTTATCGAACCATTCTATATTTCTGTAACCTTGTTTTAAGCTAAGGGGGCCCATCCTGAAGAAGATTTGGGGTGAGTGCTTATTTGTACCCTGGGTACCCCTGGAACTATAGCAGGGTGACTGTTAGCCCAATGTTTCTATATATCTGTAACCTTGTTATGAGCTAAGAGGGCCCAGTCTGAAAGCCAGTTAGGGGGAGATTTGGGGTGAGTTCTCATTTGTACCCTGGGTACCCCTGGAACTGTAGCAGGGTGACTGTTACCCCAATGTTTCTATATATCTGTAACCTTGTTATGAGCTAAGAGGGCCCAGCCTGAAGAAGATTCGGGGTGAGTGCTTATTTGTGTCCTGGGTACCCCTGGAACTATAGCAGGGTGACTGTTACCCCAATGTTTCTATATATCTGTAACCTTGTTATGAGCTAAGGGGGCCCAGTCTGAAGGTCAGTTAGGGGGAGATTTGGGGTGAGTGTTTATTTGTACCCTGGGTACCCCTGGAACTATAGCAGGGTGACTGTTACCCCAATGTTTCTATATATCTGTAACCTTGTTATGAGCTAAGAGGGCCCAGTCTGAAGGTCAGTTAGGGGGAGATTTGGGGTGAGTGTTTATTTGTACCCTGGGTACCCCTGGAACTATAGCAGGGTGACTGTTACCCCAATGTTTCTATATATCTGTAACCTTGTTATGAGCTAAGGGGGCCCAGTCTGAAGGTCAGTTAGGGGGAGATTTGGGGTGAGTACTTATTTGTGCCCTGGGTACCCCTGGAACTATAGCAGGGTGATGGGTCATAAGCTAAGGGGCGGCAGTCTGAAGGCCAATTAGGGTGAGATTTGGGGTAAGTGCTTATTTACTGCCCTGGGTACCCCTGGAACTGGATACAAGTTACCCACCTTGTGATGAGTTAAGTAGAGCCAAGACTAAAATTATAACCTCAAAGGTGGTCTTACAGCAAAATAGTCTGAAAGCCTCTGCATCCAAAGCCCCCCAACTCACTAGACTAGACTGTGGCAGGTGATAATGTTGAAAGCCAGACATTCAGAACAGGGGTAGTAACACCTTCTTGAAGGGTAATTAAAACAAAACTTGGAGGGAATTAACCTGTTAATATTATTAGCCTATTAATATTTCTGTTAGACAAACACAAAAGTAAAAGACAAATAACATATTGCGGCATAATTGGAAAGATATAAAGTCTTTATCTGACAATATGGCAGCAACACAGGCCTTGCCCCCCTAACACTAACGTAGACCACACACCAGTTCATAAGACTTTCTTTGTTTCTGTGCGGCCAACAACCCACCCAGCGCACATTTTATGCTCTTTTAATGACTGGCAGATTATTTCCGTACACATTCAAGAAGGCAATTTCCCCATTCCATCTGCAAAGGATACCTGGGACCCTCGGCAATAGTCTGGCCGTGAGGCAAAGCAATGGAAAGACGTTGCACATTTATAAAGAGAGCTTTAGAAAGGGCTCCATCTGCGCGATTGAACCGTCCCCTCAAGCACCAGCAAAGCCTCATCTGATTTATGTATTTATGTTATCAAAGTCAAAGACCATTCCATAAAGCAACACAATTCATGAAAAACCCAAAGCAACATTGAATGTATCGATGATCCTGACATGGACGAGACTGAGGGAGGCACAAAGGTGATGTTTTATGGTGTCGTTTTTATTTCTAAATGACACTGTTTACACTGCAAATAATTCACTGTACAATATAAAATGTTATTCCTGAACCAGCAAGTGTATTTAGTTGTAATATTGGTGTGTAGGTGCATCTCAGGTCATTTTGCCTGGTCATGTGCTTTCAGAAAGAGCCAGCACTTTAGGAGAGAAATGCTTTCTGGCAGGCTGTTGTTTCTCCTACTCAATGTAACTGAATGTGTCTCAGTGGGACCTGGATATTACTATTGAGTGCTGTTCTTAGATCTACCAGGCAGCTGTTATCTTGTGTTAAGGTGGCCATAGACACACAGATCCGATCGTACGAATCGAGGATTCGTATGATTTTCGGATCGTGTGTGGCGTGTCCCGACTTCTTTCATCCGGCGGAGATCGGTCGTTTGGTCGATCGGTCAAGTTTGATTTTGACCCGACCGATGACCGATCCCGCCGGAACCCAGGGCACATCGTAATCGGATCGTTCGGCCATGCGGCCGAACAATCAGATTATACCCGATATAGCCATGTTTGTTAATGGCATATCGGGGAAAGATCCGCTCGTTTGGCAATGTTGCCAAACGAGCAGATCTTTGCATCTATGGCCACCTTTAGGGAGCTGCTATCTGGTAGCATTCACTTCAAGAGTGACTGAAGTTTATCAGAGCACAAGTAACATGACTAGGGGCAGCTGGGAAACTGACAATATATTTAGCCCCATGTCAGATTTCAAAATTAAATATAAAAAAATCTGTTTGCACTTTTGAAAAATGGATTTCAGTGCAGAATTCTGCCGGAGCAGCACTATTAACTGATGCGTTTTGGAAAAAAAAAAAAACATGTTTTCCCATGACAGTATCCCTTTAATCCCTGCATGGGATAGAGACAATAAACAACGGCACATTCCAAGATACAGAAGTGCAGGGGAGCAATGTCGCCTCCTTCTACGTTGAGTCCTGCCAAAGCGCTGACTTAATGTTAAAACAAAGTCTGCATCAGCAAAATATTTTGACAGGAACAAGACTGTTAGTGAAGGAAAGGTCTTATAAGTACATTCAACCTGTCCCAGTCCTTGGCTTGTTGTGAAACATTGGCCACTAGTCAGAGCTTGATACATCTAACACATTGTGCTGCATGCTCGGCTGCGGGAGAGGCCCCTGCAAACTGGGAGAGTCTGGTTTCATCTAGGGGGGGTCATTATTTGCCCTCATTACTGTTCCAGTCAACACAAAGGTCTTTAAAAACTTAAATGCAGGTTCAAGGGCAAATCTAACGATGCACAGTTGCTCCAGCCCTGCTCTGATTTGCAACCGCCACAATTGCACCGTCCAGATGCGAGAACACTTGCAATCTGAAGCAAATCAAGTTGCGCCGCGGATTTGTGGGTGTTGCATGACTTCTGGACAATATACAAGACCCGTGGGTGAGCGCATCGTTATCTATACAAGGCAACACAAATTATGTTTTCTGACCCACAAACGCAAAGGTGATCCCAGAAGTGACTTCACATCTAGGATGACTGAACGTAGAGGATAATACCACTTTATTTTTCCCCACAACCGAAGACCCCAGGACCCATGTAAACAGGTCTATTTGGATTGCCTTGTATAGATAGACATGCACACACCACGGGTCCAGGTCAGACTGCTCCCAGACACTAGATCGGGGTTTCCTGACTGATTTGAGGGTATTCCGAGGATACCCAACCTGACGCAAGGCTCTACCAGACAGTCTATTCAAAAATGGCTTTTGTATCTCTTCTGCACATGTCTGGGGCACCCATTGATGCAACCTGCTGGTGTTGGCAGTAGCTCCAAGGTTCCTGTGCTCCATTCATGAGAAATGGCAGGATAGATACATTGGGCAAAGTCAGGGTTGGACTGGGCTGGTGGGACACCTGGAAAAAACCCGGTGGGCCCCGCTGGCCCAGACCCGCTCCCTGCACAAAGCCGCCAGCACGGCTTCCGACCTCCCTCCTTTGGCCCTCCAAGCACCTGCAAGGAATAGAAGGTAAGCCTGGGATGCCAGAGGGGGGCTTTATGGCCACAAGGCAGTAGCCCCGGTGGACCCCGGGCCCTCCAGTCCAATGCTGGGCAGTGTTTAGAATTTCTGCCTTCTTGTGCTGGCATCTTAGGTTCTCCTTGTCTCTGCGCAGGTTTCCTCCGGGTATTCCAAATAACATACAGGAACACTCATTGGCTCCTGATAAAACTACCCATAGTGTGTGTATGTAATGGGCAGCTTAGAGTGAAAGCTTCACTGCCAATATATTAAAAAAGAAGAACGTGTAGTGGCTGCGACCTGTGCTATACTACGGGCTCGTTCATTGTACCTCGGTCGCTACAGAGGAAAATATATGATCCAAACAGAAGAATTGTTTAGTCAAACTGGTCTAACAGGGATCTCTGGCTCTTCCTTCCCTCTACCCACCACTTTCATTCAGACAATATTAAAGGGCACGTTTTCCTTTCTATGAAAGACCAACTATGACATCAGTGTGAAATATTTACTAACAATCCCTATATTTCTGTTAAAATCCCTCTTGAGCTACCATAACTACATATACATCAACGGGAGAAGCTGCTTTTCTTTTTCTCAAAAAAACAGCAGTTGTGTCACACTTTATGGCCGACATTCTAGCCGTGTGTAAATCTCAGGTAGGAACTGCAACAATGGGTAGTAGCCACTGAGTAGACACCTTGCCAAAGGTGTAAAACCATATGATTATTAACCTCAACTAGGGATGCACCAGATCCACCATTTTTGGATTCGGCCGAATCCCTGAAACCTTTATGAAAGATTTGGCGAATACTGAACCGAAAAGGAAGGGAAAAGGTGGAAAAAACATGTTCTACTTCCTTTTTTTGAGGAAAAGTTACGAGATTTCCCTCCCCGCCACTAATTTTCATATGCAAATTAGGATTTGGAATCCCGAACCGAATCCTGGATTTGGTGCGTCCCTAACGTCGACAAACCCTGTTAAATGAAGCTGCCCCAAACCGAGTCTGTACCTTATTCTCTACAGTTCTTCTCTGCCCAGGACGGTTGCCTGCATCCACCACTACTTCAGCCAAACGTTCCCCTTCCTCGTGCCCATGTCAAGCTTGCAGCCCTCTCTCCAGCGCAATCCATGCCCAGGAGCTCACACGTACGGCTTTAGGCACACTTGGGCCGAGTGAAAATAAACAGAATATTCCATGAAGGAGCAGTTTTGGCCAATAAACACAGAGCTTTTACAAAACTCGCTGCAGAATAAGTGAGCGGACGCTCAGAGAAATGTGAGCTGCTGCATTTTTTTTTCTCCTGCCAATGAAAACAATGAGATCGCTGAGGATGTTTCTGACTTTAAGGATAGAGAAACCAGAGGTGCGGGTTCTGCTAGTCACAGGCTTAACTGCTTCACTGCCAGATCTGATAACCAGCTGCCCCCGGGCTGGCAGTTTATTGTAACAACACCAGGTTGTCACATATTAATCTTCTCCCCACAAGAGGAATTTGCAGAGTGGTTTTAAAAACACCAGATGTTTAATAGATCTGTGTGTCAAATAGAAGTTTTTATAGTTTAAGATATTTCATAATATATTAGCGACCACTCCCTTGACCTAAGTTTGCAGCAAACAAATCCCCTCGAGCTCTCTATCAGCAGAACAACATCAACAGGCCAATCCTCACTCAACTGGTCATTTTTCTAACCTACCTGGATGATTTCTGTCCAAGTATCCATTGGGCAGGTCATCAAGAAGGCCCCATGTTCCATTAAGCAGTCAATGGTCTGGAGCAGTGATGTGTTGGGGACAAGATCTATGTCCCACATCAATCAAACCCACCCAAACTCACGTACCAAACCCACTGGTGATGCCACACGCTCACAAATGACAATGCTACACGATCTGATGGGAAGTCTATCGTTCCCACCAGCAGGACCTGCCAAACAACCAAAATAACCACCTAGTTTTGTGCCCCAAACCTTCCCATCCCACAAGTCTCAGAAACACCCATTCATGATTAGTCTGGAGGGCCAAGTCAGAAGGGTTACAGTGGTTTTTGGATATATTCAGTTGAAGCCCTCACTGGAGGCCCAACCATTGCCCAGGGCCCCCTTATCTCACAAGGATAGGGATACAGGAAAATATTGGTGTAACAGTTACTCAGCTATAGTTGCAAGCATATCTAGGTAGTAACCCAAATCTCACCCTAGGATTTCAGGTGTATCTAGTTACTACTCATTCTACTATACGGTATCTATCCCTAAATGACCAACAAGCTTGGACTTTCAGGTAAATCTCAAGAAGTTATTGCTCATTCTACCCAAATCTTGCCCTAAAATCAGTGCTGTCCAACTGGTGGCCCTTGTGTGGCCCCCACATGAAAGTCTGCCTACTGTGACTGTTTACCTTGTGTATGGTTTAAAAGGTATCAGTACAGAGATTAACTGGCCCCTGCATTGTGTAAACCTCAAATTAAGACACTCCTGCATTGTTGACACATGCAACACCTCTATTGTTCACACCCCTAAAGCAGTGTACTGTTTACACCTCAGAACCACACTATTAGTGCCCACATTGTCCACACCTCAGCAAATCAGCATTGTACCACTGTATGTAGCACAGTATGAATTGTTCATCTTAGTCCTAATAGGTTTCCCTGTCTCCTGCTGTATTTTGCCTTCTCTATACCCCCTGCATGTGCCATACTCTGTTTGCACTATGCTCCCATGTGTGTGCCCTACTCTGCCTGGTAGACGTAAGCCTGGTAGGGTGTGTTCTGGGGGTTTGTTAGCATTTGGAAAATGTTGTTAGGGGCCCCTAATGTGCCTCCACCACCCTTTAGGGGCCTCCGCCACATAGACCAGAAAAATTCTGGCCCTCCATACCACAGAAGTTGGACAACACTACCCAAAATCACCATCAAGCTCAGCTGTCAGGTGTATCTAGAAGGCTTAATGCTCATTCTATCGGTCTCGCCCAAAATCACCATCAATCTCAGTTAGAAGGCTTATCTTGAAGGCTTAATGCTCTTTCTATCCACTTTTCCTCTCTAGCCCCCTTCACTCTCTAGCCCCCCTTCACTCTCTAGCCCCCCTTCACTCTCTAGCCCCCCTTCACTCTCTAGCCCCCCTTCACTCTCTAGCCCCCTTCTCTCTAGCCTCCCTCAGAGTATTTTATCTAAGTGAGCGACCTCATCATCCACCTAAAGTCTCTATTGTGCAGCCAAACTACATATGAATTTACTGCTCCAAGGTGTTCCCTGTTGGGCCAACATCCTTTCATCACCTTTTCACTTTCTATCATTATGTTAAATTATAAGTGAGCTTTAATTCGCCCGGTTGCTCACTCACCTGCAATGACATGACTGTGCCACGGAGGTGAGGCGGATGCTATGACTTCAGCGTTTAATTAAGAAGGGAGTTGACAGCCCTCCTTGAAAAAAATGGGGACAATCTATGAAGTTCAGTTCTCCTGCTGCCTGTAATTTGGATTTACATGATACAGATTCCTTATAAATGACTCACTGAATGCACACAATGAAAAAATGGCTGACAATTAAATGAGCCATGTACTTTACAAGTACATTAGAGGACATTATAGACAAATGGCAGGGGACCTTTTTACCCATAAAGTGGATCACCGTACCAGAGGCCTCCCCTTTAGACTAGAAGAAAAGAACTTTCATTTGAAGCAACGTAGGGGGTTCTTCACAGTCAGGACAGTGAGGTTGGGGAATGCACTGCCGGGTGATGTTGTGATGCTGATTCAGTTAATGCCTTTAAGAATGGCTTGGATGATTTTTTGGACAGACATAATATTAAAGGCTATTGTGATACTAAACTCTATAGTTAATATAGGTATGGGTATATAGAATTTTAATTAAAAGTAGGGAGGGGTGTGTGTATGGATGCTGGGTTTTCATTTGGAGGGGTTGAACTTGATGGACTTTGTCTTTTTTCAACCCAATTTAACTATGTAACTATGTAACTATGTAACTATGTAACTATGTAACTATGTAACTATGTAACTATGTAGGGTGGTACCCCTCTGTGCCGTGCGCTTGTGCCCTTATTCACACATATGCCATGGACCCCCCAATCTTTGTCATAAGGGCTCATTCCCAATATTCCATTCCCGGCGCTATTGATAGAGGTAATCGCATTGCTGCCATGTAACTTGTGTTGAGTTCCAAAGCGACTCTCCAGCAAGTTGTAATGAATTGCAATTTGGTTGACAGTTCCCCTGTAACCCTAGCTAAGACCACAACATGTGCGGAGGGTACGTGCAAGTGGCACACTTCTACTAAATTGCTGCTTGCAGATCCTCTCTTTTGCTCGGCCCCCTGTGGGCCAGCCCGATACCCGCAGGTTTACCCACGCACCCCCCCTTTCCGGGTCGACCATCTAAATGCCAGCTTCCGACATCTGGGTCGAACTTTTATAGATCGGAAGATCGGTCGGAAGTCGAGCACGTGTAGTGGAGGAGCGGGTTTTGGGCAGGTGCGGGTTGGGAAAAGCCCGACCCACACATCACTACTGGATGCGGCCACAGCAGGGGTGGGGTAAATAACCTTGGAGGGATACAACCCGCTGGCCATAGTTCGAGGAAACCCTGCCTTTAATGAATTAAAGAGGATAAGAGGAACTTACCCTTTAAAAGCCTGCCATTCCTCGGATCCACACAGAAGTCGGGAGAGAGATTCATTTCACAGTTAATCTGTGTGTTCCAATGCCGGAATGGTAACGGCCTTATCTCTTTCCACGGACAGCAGGCGGAATGAACGCCCCCCAAACATTCTGAAGGGCACGGTATCTTTACCAGCAAGGAATTACTACCCGGAGCCCAGATAAGAATGTTTTCTGGCAGAAAATTGGTGCATCTCATTTTCACCCCTCGCCCCAATAAATCTTAGAGCTGCCTGGCACTTTTATAATGGAAACAGGTTCAACTGAGCAATAACAGAGAAGGATATTGGATCTGTCCTCCATTCACTCACCAAACCGGGTACTGGTTACTGCCTGTGCAAAGTCAACACAAGCCATTCCAGGTGTACAGGTATGGGATCCGTTATCTGGAAGCCCATTATCCAGAAAGCTCTGAATTACATAAAGGTCTTCTCTCATAGACTTTTATCCGAATAATCCAAATTATTCTCATAATAATAAAACAGTAACTTGTACTTGATCCCAACTAAGATATAATTAATCCTTATTGGAGGCAAAACCAGCCTATTGGGTTTATTTCATGTTTATATGATTTTCTAGTAGCCTTAAGGTGAGGTTTATTTACAGGCATGGAATTACTTTTCACTTTCTCCACAAAACATACCTATGTATTATCACTCGGCACCAAATAATCCATTCCCAGCAGGTGCCCCGAGCTATAAATATCCCTCCCATGCAGATAAAGGAGTCTGAGTAACTTCTCCTGGTACAGAGACACCAAGTAAGTGCTCAGCTCTTGGACAAGTAAGGAAGGGAACAACTAAATTGGAAGCGGTCGGGTTTTTTTCAAAACACATCAGTTAATAGTGCTGCTCCAGCAGAATTCTGCACTGAAATCCGTTTCTCAAAAGAGCAAACAGATTTTTTAATATTTTATTTTGAAATTTGACATTGGGCTAGACATATTGTCAGTTTCCCAGTTTCCCCCAGTCATGTGATTTGTGCTCTGATAAACTTCAGTCACTCTTTACTGCAAGTTGGAGTGATATCACCCCCCCCCCCCCCCCCGATAGCAGCTCCCTAACACAAGATAACAGCTGCCTGGTAGATCTAAGAACAGCACTCAATAGTAAAATCCAGGTCCCACTGAGACACATTCAGTCACATTGAGTAGGAGAAACAACAGCCTGCCAGAAAGCAGTTCCAACTTAAAGTGCTGACTCTTTCTGAAAGCACATGACCAGGCAAAATGACCTGAGATGCACCTACACCCCAATATTACAACTAAATACACTTGCTGGTTCAGGAATGACATTTTATATTGTAGAGTGAATTATTTGCAGTGTAATTTAGAAATAAAAAAAGACATCATAAAAATCATGACGAATCCCTTTTAAGGGAACACCTGATGTTTTTATACATCCAAAGTCTTTTCATGACAGTGAGGCACAGGCAGCCCGTCGCTAGCTGGGAGTTACAGTTCTGAACGAACCACAGATAACAAGAGCCCATTTAAGCACCCTGTGTGCCAAATCCCACAATGCCAAATTAGGGGGAGGGGGAGATTTTGCAGGTTCCTAATTAGTTTCACTGTTTGGCTCTTACCTGAGACATAAATACTTAATCTGCAGCCCATCTGTCACATCCGGAGGGGGATGAGCCCCCCTGCAACTGCCACCCTACTATCACTCCACCATGAGGGCCCGGCACATCACTTGCTCCACAGCAAACACAGCTGACAGGCACATGAATGTTTTAAGAGTGCATTCAGCAGCACAGGAGGGAGTTTATAGCAGCGCTTTAATCATACATTTATGCTTCTGCTGAATAAAGTCTATGGCACCCACACGTCTCTTTAACAGCTTAGCCTGACCAAACGCATACCTCCTAATTGTCCCGTTCTTCGCCGGGACAGGTCAGCAGTCCCAATTGTTACTGAAATGTCCCGACTTTCCCTTTAATCTCCTGCACTGAACAGCCAGAAAAAGATACTAAGTTTATAACTTAAATCGGCTTTTGGCAGAGAGCCCAGAATAAGTGGCAGGTGCACTTAGATACTTTTGTAACAATTTAAGAGAAGCAAAAAACAATTGTAACAATTTAAGATAAGCGGATCTCTTGGAGAAACTGTGACTTGCAGTTTAAAGGGCAATTCAACTTCATTCGCAAAACTGTAATAACACATTAAAACCACAGAAATGTGTTCAAACTTTCATACCCTGCCAAATTTTGTAAAATGAACATGGCAATTAGGGGGTTCTGGCCACAAAAAACGGGTGTGGTCAGAAAAATGTCACTGCACTCCGAGAGCCAAATTTTTTTTCCTCTTTCTATTTGGGAGGTATGCAAATAGCATGCACAGTACAGCACCACTGCACCCCTTTATTATACCAGTATGGAACTGTACAGAACTTTCCCCACCATGCTGCCCAATTAGTACCAGTTCTAAAAAGCCCTATGTTCACCGATGCCGATGAGATCCAAATGTGCCCGTTGGCGATCAGATGGCATCATAACGCAGCAAATTTTAAATATACTTCTAAGTCACATAAGAAGGTCTGTTTTCACCCTGTACCCTAACACAGAACTAGGTTTGAACCCATGGGATTGTGAATTCTTAAACAAAGTTATTACTTATTTATTAATTTTTATATACAGGTATGGGATCCATTATCTTGAAACCCGTTCGCCAGAAAGTTCTGAATTACAAGATGGCCGTCTCCCATAGACTCCACTTTTATCCAAATAACTAAATTATTAAGAATGATTTCCTTTTTCTGTGTAATAATAAAACAGTAGCTTGTACTTGATCCCAACTAAGATATAATTCATCCTTATTGGAAGCAAAGCCAGCCTATTGGTTATAGGATTTTATATGATTTTTTAGTAGCGTTAAGGTAAAGAGATCCAATTTATGGACAGATCCCATATCCGAAAAACCCCAGGTTCCAAACATTCTGGATAATTAGTCCTATACCTGTATTACTTTAAGGACTTGCAATGTTTTTTGACTATTTAAAAATGCCAAGGCGCAACTACAGAGGAAGCAGACCCTGTGGCAGGAGGTATTAATAATTAATAATTAGCAATTTCAATATATATTGGTAAAAAAAAGGACAATCTCTGGTTATGTTGGGGCCCTGAAATTAATTTGCTGTGGCCCAGTAGCATCTAGTTATACCCCTGAATGGGGCCGCAGATAAAAAAGGTGTATCCCATGACGAACGATGTTCTGCTCTTCAGCGTCTTTCACTCGTCGAGGAATTGCTATGAAACTAATCACAAAAGCCATTGGCACCTAAAGCACCCTGTGGGCAGTTTCTAGTTTAGAATATTCCCTTCCTGAAATTATTAGTGAACATTAGACGCTTTCCACATCCGAAGCATAGGCACGGATTGCAATATGGCCGCTGGTGTTCACTGGTTGCTTTCAAGCTCATGGGAAGAGATGGAGGATCTATTAATGAAGAGAAATGCCTCATACCTATATTAGGTTTAATTAATAAAAACAATCCTGCTGGCTACGCCAATGATACGCGCACCCCTAGTGTTATAAATAGATGTGGCTAGGCTTTGTTTCTTTTATGACAGACACAGAACGGGGGGCAAGGAAATGATCCACGCAGAGGCAAAATGCCTAATGGCTAAATAAAAGACACAATATAAATTTGGCTTCATTAGGAACACGGGACCTTTGTTTTTGAAATAGACTCTCCCATCCATTAAATTACAATATCCAGGATACAAATAAATTAATGTTGCATTGAGCTGGAACAGAATCTGTGAACGAGAGCTTTCCCCTCATTAAATCAATTGTGCTTCCATAATTAGTCAAACAACATCAATGCTGAGGCTAGTTATATAACTATCAGTGTGATTATGTGATACTTCACTTGCAATTTTATTTTTCATTATCGGGGGTACATTTGGGTCCAGGGAGGCGCTGGGCTTTATGGGGGGAGAAAAAGAAATAGTTTGTTGTACGGAAGGAGGAAGACCCAGCACCCCAATTAGCTAGCAAGCATGTGTCTCAGACAAAGGACACAATAGAGTTATCAATAGGCTTGAATATTAAGTGTACAACTGTAAGAAAGAGACTCTTTGCGCATCATTCTCCGAGTTCGACATTAGATTTGGGTGTCAAAGAAAGGCTTTGAATGGAGATGCCAGATGTATTGTCCGTGTAATAAGCAGTGAGGCTGAGGAAACATGTACCTGAAACACAATGTATCCGTGTTTTGTACTAAACTAAAAGGCTCTTTGTGGAAGGAACATGTAGCAAGTAAATACAGATAATATATCCCCAACCACTACTCTTTAAACAGCCTTACACTGGATCATTTCCATGTGTGAAATACGAACCTGGCGCTCACACACCCTTATCAATAATTAGTTCAGTGCGGTCTGGTGCACAATGGTAGAGGTCCGGCAACCATCCAATATCTAGAAACAAATTATCCAAAAGGCACACAGAGCTGATGCAAGCAAGGAACACCTTGCATGTTTAATGCGAAAGTGCAGTGCACTTTCTGCATCAGCTCTGTGTGCCTTTGGATCATTTCCATGTGTCCCAACTTTTGGAACAATTAGTTGAACGTTCAAGTTGTAAACTATATGTTATACCTGGACTGAACGAGAAGCAGTAGAGAGGTGTAAGCCATATCACAATGCATGACGCCCCAATCCTGGAAAGTAATTCCACTGCGCACCACACACCATTTGGAGAAAGTTCTGCACTATGTGTTTCATATCAGACCAGAACAATGTGCAGTCTCCACCTGTTGACCTAAACTCCTGCACTAGCTGCCAGGGTTTAATGACAGCTGAAGGGCTGCAGGTCTACCATGTAGACCTCCAACATATGTTGATCATATTACTCCTAATTATTTTACAAACTGGGACACTATTGGTCCCGCCCATGATACCCCCAGGTCCTTCCTTGACCCATTGCAGCTGCTCTCCCTTTCCCAGTAGATCATGCCCACAAGGAACTGAACAGTTGCCTAAAGCGATAGATTCTTCAGTCACCATCATAAGTCTCAAATAAGACTCAAATAATATTAGCACAGGGACTGCCATTTAATAACATAAGACCAATATGTAACAGAGTTAACGGATCAAGAACAGAAAAGTAGTTGAGATATTGGACTGTAAAGCCATGACTCATTCTGTGGAACCTGAAGTTCTCCCAATAACATTGGAACAAAGCAGCATACCTACACCTACCTACTCAATAACCCCCCAAGTAAAGGAGATCCATATTAACTAAAAACTTACTTTGTAGGGAGGAATAAGCATTATAAAATGCTACCACCCAGTGCATGTGTTCGGTCTTCTGAAAGAAGTGACCCCATATGTTGTGATGTCACTGCTGGACCAACCATGTTTTTCCAGAACAAGACTTCTCCTGAAAAACAGGACCACCCCATCTCCACTTCAAGTTCAAATATATGCCCAATTCTGCACTTAGAATCAGGTTCTGTTAATATAATGTGGTTTTCTATCATCAGGACTAACAACCTCTCATTGTTTTAAAAAGCTCTGCAGGTCTTCTCATTTAATGACATGATACCTTCCACCACCAGGGCAGAAGTGCCCGTACTTTTGATTTACTATCACACCTGTTGAGTCAGATATCACAGCGCCTTAGAAAAACATGACACAGTACAATGAATGCTTACATTACCCAAAACAAAAACATTCCGAAGTTAGAAAATACAAAAACATAGAACAAAACCAATGTGTTTCCTTTCTCTTCTTCGTGTCTGCTGAACCAGTTAGATCAGGGTTGTCCAAATGTAGGGGCCACACCTGGTCTATGGGGTTTCTTTTTATGGCCCTCAGTCACAGCAAAGGCTCCTGAGACTTCTTTGTATGACATTATATCAATATAAATCATGTAGATGAAGATGCATTATGAGAAAAAGCAGGTCCTCTACAAGTGGAATAACCCTCACTTAGCAAATCTATTGACTGATCCTGATGCCACTCACATCATCAATCTAACAGATCACCTGTAGGTTACATACTGCTGTCTTCTCATTGGTATCAGCTCAAGGTCTTTTGGTAGATCTAAATCTACTCTACTGGTGTCACTTCATCTTGTTTAGGTTTATCTTTGCCTGAAACATATTTGGATTAATTGATGATCAATGTGCAAATGAACGCTACCCAAAATGGCCATCCAACTGGTGGGTCAAATTGAGCTGACCCCAACGATAGGCTCCTCATGTGCCTTTGTAGACACTTTCTGACTGAGGATCATGTCCATGGCCTAATATGGTCCAAATGGATTGGTTATGCCCTAAATTGCGTAGTTCTGAATGTTAAAGCTTTCAATGCTTCTCTCCAACTTACTGTCTGGGTTGACTGGTCATGGACCTAAGTAACCAAAATGGTGATCAACTTGCAGTCAATCCTGCAGGCTCTCTTTCAAACCACTCCCTTGTGGTTAGGGTAACTGACCCTAGAAATCATATAGCAATATTCAATAACCACATAAAAAAAACCCAGTGCAATTCTAGTACTATTTAAGTCCCTAACCTTGTTTACCAGTGAGCCACAATGAAATTTAAAAAGAGTTGGGGAGCAACACAAGCGTGAAAAAAATTTCCTGTGGTGCCAAATAAGGTCTATGATTGGCTATTTTGGTAGCCTCTATATAGACTGCTAGCCTATAGAGGCTCTGGCACTAAACCTGGTTTTTATGCAACCAAAACTTGTGTTGAGGCCACTGGGAGCAACTCCCAAGGGGTTGGAGAGAAACATGTTGCTCATGAGCCACTGGTTGGGGATCACTGATCTAAGTCATCACAACATTTATAGAAGTTCAATCTCCCTTTTAAAGCCATTTGATAATTAAAATCTCATCTCTATTCTATCAAGATGGATAGATTATAGATGACTGAGCCTTTTGGTCTGTGTGTACAATCTATGTCATTCTTGACTCAATGTTATTACTAATTAACCCTAATGGTTTTTTTTAGATATATGTCATTAATAGAAAACAGAGAAAAATAGCAAGGAAGGGAGAATCCTGTATCTATGTACATTCAGGATTATTTATTTGAGAACCATTAAGTGGTGTATGAAAAAATGCTGAAAAATGCAATGTAATACTGGTCTAACTACACGGCTATACAAGCAAAGGGCAGCAATAGGGAAAGGAAAGTCAATAATCATTATTATCATTAGCATCATTATGATTGAGAGAGTGATGATATTGCTCTGTTAATTAATCAGAATAGTAAACAGGTATAGGAAAGAGTAACTGAAGATTCCATAGACATATAAATACCAATATAAGAGCTGATATCAGAATTAAACTCAATCTCTTTGAAGAAACTGTACGAGTGATTTGTCGCTTTTGAGTATTTTTTTATGTTTAATACAAGAGTTAATAATATTAATAGCGAGACAGAGAGAGAGCGCGAGACAGACAGAGCGCGCGAGACAGACAGACAGCAAGAAAGGTAATGCTGATAAATGTGGTGGATTGAGGGTCACCTGTCATGATGGGAAAGTTCTGCCAGTTGGCTGGAATTGTTCCGATTGGTCAGTTCATTTGGACAGTCACCTGAACATCAGAACAGGTTACAACATACACCCTTTTATACCATGGGCCTATTGGTCAGGGTACGGTATATACATCTGGATTAGGGCTCAGTTACACAGTGATTGGGCCGAGCTGAAAATTCCAGCGTCAGGGGGTCAACCACAAATATGGTCTTTGGTATATTGGAGCACCCAGGCCCCCAAGTGATCTAACTACTGTCCCAACTCATCCACCTCGTGATGGACCGGCTCATTTAGCAGCTTTGTCACGCGAGTAATAATGGCCGGAGAGATATAGGGACAGAGAACAGGAGAACTAAACGAGGCTAAAGTTTGAGCTTGTCAATAGCAGCAATGATCCAGGACTTCAAACTTGTCACAGGGGGTCACCATCTTGGAAAGTGTCTGTGACACTCACATGCTCAGTGGGCTCTGATTGGCTGTTGAGAAGCTAAGCTTAGGGCTCGTCACTAATTATCCAGCAGAAAATGAGCTTCCCTGGCTGTAATATAAGCTGATGCTACAGGTTTGCTGATTATTCAATTCTGATGCTAATTGCACTGGTTTCTGTGCTGCCATGTAGTAATTATGTGTATTAATTACTAATCAGCCTTATATTGTGACATTTCTATTCTATGTGTACTGTATATTGTGAGTGGGTCCCTAAGCTCAGTAAGTGACAGCAGCACAGAGCATGTGCAGTGAATCAGCAGAAAAGAAGATGGGGAGCTACTGGGGCATCTTTGGAGACACAGATCTTTACTGCTAAAGGGCTGTGGTTGCCTTGGGCTGGTACAGAAGCACAAAACATCATGTACAACATTTCTAGCTACTTCTTTAGTTAGGCTTTAGTTCTCCTTTAAAGGAGCAGATGAGGAGTAAAGGAATGCGGGAGAGCAATAGAAAGCAGCAGGGGTTAATTTAAAACAAGGAGGGAGAATATTTAGGAGCCGCCTATAAAAGAAGGAATGAATGCAGGAATACAGAGCAGGACGTGGAATCCAGCAGTGTTTCTTGCTAAACAAGCAGAATGTGTGCAGCTCAATCCTGGCAAGTGCCGCACTTTTCACGAAACGCACACACAGCGTCTGTGCCGAATCTCTTCCCCCAGACTGAAGCTCCGTCGTGCCAACTGTATGTCTGTGTCGTCTTACACCAGTCTGGCACGTGAGCTTACAACTCAATACTTGGCCCAAAGTCTGGGGGAGGGGTAATGTCATTAACTCCTTGATGCCCGGTACTTCTGCAGAACCAGGCTTTTCTCATGCCTAATACTAAATGCCTAGTACAGTTATGGGACCTGTTATCCAGAATGCTTGGGACTTGGGTTATTTCGATAATGGATCTTTCTATAATTCGGATCTTCATACCATAAGTCTACAAGAAAATCATGTAAACATTAAATAAACCCAATAGGCTGGTTTTGCCTCCAATAAGGATTAATTATATCTTAGTTGGGATCAAGTACAAGCTACTGTTTTATTATTACACAGAAAAAGGAAAACGTTTTATAACATTTGAATGATTTGATTATTATAGAGTCTATGGGAGACGGCCTTTGTGTAATTCTTTGTGCTTTCTGGATAATGGGTCGCCGGATATCAGATCCCATACCTGTGAAAACTTTAATATAACCTGTATTTTATGTATGATGCTTCCAGTGATACATGAACAAGAAGATTGTATTGAGAGTTGCTGGGAGATCAATGAAAATGATAAAAACAGTGTCAGATATAGTTGTGTACCTAAAGTCTGACCCAAGAGAGCATCCATCTATATATACAGGAATGGGACCCGTTATCCAGAATGCTCGGCACCTGGGGGTTTTATGGATAAAGGATCTTTCTGTAATTTGGATCTTCATACCAAAAGTCTACTAGAAAATCATGTAAACATTAAATAAAAGCAATAGGCTGGTTTTTAGGGATGGGCGAATTTGACCCGTTTCGTTTCGCCAAAAATTCGCCCAAACAGCCCTTAAAAAGCCGGACAGGTGGAATCCTACCCATAGGCTAACAATCACCTCCTGGGTCGTATAAATGCACTTAGGCCACGTCTGCTCCTACTATAGCTATAGTTAAACACTTGTTGGGCGTCGTTATAAAGAGATTTATTGGGCGGCTGTATCTTTGCTCGACTGTCTGTGCTTTATTATCGTCCTCATGCATTGAACCAACCAACAGAACCAATGGAACAACTGGCAGAGATGATCATACTTACCGAATCCACTATTTTGGATTCGGCCGAATCCCCGTATCCTTCGTGATAGATTCGGCCGAATACTGAATCCAAATCCTAATTAGCATTTGCAAATTAGGGGTGGGAAGGGGAAAACATTTTTTACTTTTTTGTTCCCGCCCCTAATTTGAACATGCAAATTAGGATTCAGATTCAGTTCGGCCGGGCAGAAGGATTCGGACTAGGGTTGCCACCGGTTTTGAACAGGACAGCCCGGTATTTTGAAGGGATTCCCTTGATTGACACGGCGATCGGCCGATTGCCACATCATAGCCCTGCCTCTGACATCACCAACACTCCCATCTATGACATGGCCCTGCCCTCTGACATCATGGACACGCCCATATATATGACAGTCCCGCCCCCTGATGTCATGGTCCGCCCCCCTGCTGCTCTCCACCGTTTCAAAAGTTGGCAACCCTAATTCGGCCGAATCCGAATCCTGCTGAAAAGGGGCGAATTCCAAAGGGAATCCTGGATTTGGTGCATCCCTAATTATATTGAGTTTATACAGCACACAAACTACACTCTACATGAGGTCGTGTCTCAGACAGGGCTCGTTATTTCATCTCCAAGGATAAAATAAAGTCATTTCAATAAACAGATTGAGATTAACCCTCCAGTTCAACACAGGCAGCAATATACGGGGACAAGAGCAGTTACCCCTCTGTAACACCAGCCCCCCAAAAGCCAGAGACGCCCCGGGAGGCATCTGTCAAATGGGGTTTGAGGGTTTACGGACAATCAGCGGTCATATTGGCCATGGCCGAGCCGCACAATAACAGCGGTTTTATATTTCATAAAGGCTAACGTATCCCAGATTGGCAAATATGTCCAGTATGCGAAGCAGCGTTAGCGCAGACGTTTAGCCACACAGCTCCGACAATATGGAAGCAATTAAAAGAATGCCGCCGGTTTATTGCTTGTGCCGGGGAAAGGAATTAACCCGTTCCTGGCTGCACACGCCATTACATGCCAACGCAAGATATTCCTGCAGATACAGGGGGAGTTACTCGCTCTAAGAGGAGAGGATGTTTTATAGTTTTTTGTATCGATATTCTTACAGATCAAAACCAGAGTGTAAATGTGTCTACGGCACCTCTCAGAATCAGTGGCGCCTACCTGCACTGTAGTATGTACTACCTCGCATGCTTAGTCGCCACTGTCAAATGCTGGCTTCCGACTTCGTCTTTTATAGACGCTACGCCTGCTCGCCCCAGTCCTTTTGTGATGTCGTCGGAGGGGCAGGCCGGCGCGGGTCTAAAAAAGGAACTCGGAAGTGCCGATGCGGACGGGCCATGGGAAATCCAGACAGAGACTTTTCACAGCCCTTCCAAAAACCCGGCTGTCCAGGTGAAATCCAGACCCTATTGTTAAAGCTAATTTTTTTATTATTCCAGTCTCATATTTAAATCAACGCCTGGTTGCTAACGGCACAATGTCCAATCAGCAATGTCCAATCTTGCAGCCTGCAAAGTGCAAAAAATAAAAAAAAAAAAAACACATTTGTAGCTGATTTGCAGCAAAATCCAAGAGCAGTTGCGTGAGGTTTGAAGCACTTTGCACACTGTAGCATCAGCCTTGGGACTCCTTAATCCAGTGACCCCCAACCAGTAGCTCGTGAGTAACATGTTGCTCCCCAACCCCTTGGATGTTGCTCTCAGTGGCCTCAAAGCAGGAGCTTATTTTTGAATTCCAGGCTTGGAGGCAAGTTTTGGTTGTATATAAACCAGGTGTACTGCCAAACAGAGCCTCTCATAGGCTGCCAGTCCACATAGGGGCTACCGAATAGCCAATCACAGTCCTTTTTGTCATCTACAGGAACTTTTTCATGCTTCTGTTGCTCCCCAACTCTTTTTGCATTTGAATGTGGCTCACGGGTAAAAAAAAAAAAAAGGTTGGGGACCCCTGCCTTAATCGCACACAAATGTTAACTGGCCAGTCCAAGAAAAACTGTCAGATATGGCTGATCTGAAAGAAATATGGGCTCCCCGACCTCAATGAAAATTGACCAATCTTAAGGGCTCTTACAAACGGTGTTTTTTTTCCTATGCTCCCCTGTGCGCAGGAGTAGACGCGCTCAATTTTTGTCAAGGGGGCTGTACTCACACAGATGCATGTATGCGCTGAACGCAGCTGGGACCCAGCATGTTGCATTTCACCTGCGTTGGCGCTTGCATGCTTCTGTGAAACGCAGGTGAAATGCAACATGCTGCGGCCCTACATGCGTCTGTGTGAGTACAGCCCCTTCACAATAATTGAGTGCGTCTATTCCTGCGCTCCCCTGCGGCTGAACGGAAGAAAGTGCAACACAGAGGAGCGCAGGAAAAAAACACCCGTGTGTAAGAGCCCTACAGAAACGAGCAATAGCTAATCCATGAGAAACAAATCCAACAACAACTGTCTGTATTAGGACTCTTACACACGGGCGTTTTTTTTCCTGCACTCCCCTGTATTCCGCTTTCTTCCGTTTAGCCGCAGGGGAGCGCAGGAGTAAACACACTCAATTATTGTAAACACACTGTACTCACACGACGCGTGTAAGTGCCGAACGCACGTGGGACGCAGCATGTTGCATTTGACCTGCATTCGGCGCATACATGCGTCTGTGTTAGTACAGCCCCCTTTACAATAATTGAGTGTTATCCAAGGGCCGTGTGTATGAGCACTTAACATGCAATTCTAGTACATTGGCTCAGGGACCGTTACCAGTGATGAACTACAACTCCCAGCATTCCCCAGCCAGATTCCAGGATTCTTGTTGGGGTTTCAAGAGAGATAAAATAGAAAAGCGAGGATTAAATCCCATTACCCTCCATCCTTAGACAGAGTTGCAGTTACCATTTATTACAGGAGGGAGGCACCCCACAACCCCCTACCACCATGCGCCTTAGCCCTCGGCCACTTAAGTCCATTAATTGGGGAGGAAGAATATTAAATACAGGAAAACCCGCCTATTACATATTCCCATCTGCACAATCCACTGCATAATTCCTATCCTGGAGTCATTTTATTCCCATGGATCATTAGACTCAAATTCAGCAACTGTCTGGCAGCTCACGGATAAAATCGAACTAAATCCAACCAGCAAAAAAGAGCCCGAAATGCCCAAGATCTGCAGGTGAAATCGGCTCTCATTGCAGCCAATCAAGGGACGTTCTCCAATTTAGGGTAGGACTACACGGGCGTTTTCGGCGTGATCCGACGCGCTGTGCAAAAACACAGGCGTCAAGTCGGATGCGACAGAAATAAAGTTGAGAAATACAAATGTCGGATGAAATTGCATCGTTTATCAGACGCGTCTGCATCCGTCAGTCGTGTCAACGCTGAGAAACCATCCGACAATGCTATTACTTACCTTATTTCTGTCGCATCCGACTGGACGCCTGCGTTTTTGCGCAGCCTGTTGGATCACGCTGAAAAATGCCCGCATAGTCCTACCTTAAGATCGAGTGGTTGACTGATAGCAAATACATGTGCTTTTTTATTGAGCAGCTCTCCAGATTGAAATTTCAGTAATCTGGTTGCTATGATCCAAATTACCCTAGCGACCATGCACTCATTTGAATAAGAGACTGAAAAACGAATAGGAGAGGCCTGGATAGAAAGAGGAGAAATAAAAAGTAGCAATAAACAATACATGTGTAGCCTTACAGAGCATTGGTTTTTAGATGGGGTCAGTGACTCTCGTTTGAAAGTTGGAAAGAATCAGAAGAAGAAGGCAAAGCATATAAAAAAGGCCAAATGAAAAGTTGCTTAGAATTAGCCATTCTATATTATACTAAAGGTTAACTGAAAGGTGAATCATCCCCAGACTTGTGCCCAGCGAATAGGTTGCGGACGCTGCTTCGAATACGCACCCCCACTCGAAAAACGCTATGTGCAACTTGCACCCAGATTTGCACCAAGACTCTTAGGCAAATGCATATGGATTGGTTTCAATTTTGCCGGAAGCAATTATCAGGGTAAAAAAAACGAAAAAAAATATAGAAAGAGTATAGAAGAGAAAACACTTGTATTGTGCTGTAGAAAGTGTCAGTAAATATCAGCGGGAGCGGCAGATTGGTGCAGGTCCATAAATAATACTTCTCCTCGGGCTGCCTTAGGCACACTAATGTAAAAGCGGCAGTTGCGTTTCACCTGCTTTTGTTTCCCAAACATAATCCCAAGGGCCCAAAAGGCAGAAGAAAGAGAACAGAAAATACAGGAACAACAACAGATGTAAATTATAAGGAGTTCATGGAGGGGTTCTGTGACCATATAAAGACACAAGGCTGCAGGCTGAGTTATACAGGGAACTCTGAGTATCACTCATGTATTATAAGGGATAATGTACCCCTACTGTAAAATGATAAGGATATTAGAAGTCACTGAGGGGTTGTTCTGTGACCATATAAAGGCACAAGGCTGCAGGCTGAGTTATACAGGGAACTCTGAGTATCACTCATGTATTATAAGGGATAATGTACCCCCTACTGTAAATGATAAGGATATTAGACGTCACTGAGGGGTTGTTCTGTGACCATATAAAGGCACAAGGCTGCAGGCTGAGTTATACAGGGAACTCTGAGTATCACTCATGTATTATAAGGGATAATGTACCCCTACTGTAAATGATAAGGATATTAGAAGTCACTGAGGGGTTGTTCTGTGACCATATAAAGGCACAAGGCTGCAGGCTGAGTTATACAGGGAACTCTGAGTATCACTCATGTATTATAAGGGATAATGTACCCCTACTGTAAATGATAAGGATATTAGAAGTCACTGAGGGGTTGTTCTGTGACCATATAAAGGCACAAGGCTGCAGGCTGAGTTATACAGGGAACTCTGAGTATCACTCATGTATTATAAGGGATAATGTACCCCCTAATGTAAATGATAAGGATATTAGAAGTCACTGAGGGGTTGTTCTGTGACCATATAAAGGCACAAGGCTGCAGGATAATTTATGCAGTGAACCAAACGCCGTCTCCCTTCCTTATAGAAAACCCTTTTAATGACTAAAGAATCAGGGCCAGTTCTGACTCCTGAAAGAGCTCTAGGGTAGACCCCAACAACTCCCAGGCTCCCTGTGCTCGCGGCTGGATCAAAGGTGGAAGGAAAAAGACAGGGATACAAGTGGATACACTGACAGTTCTTGTTTCCTCAACAGTTTTCTCTTTCCCTCTGGCAAGTGACAGATAATGATTCTCCCATATGCGCCCTCCCTATGTATTCCTGGCAGCTTCCGGCGTCAGACCTGCCTTATAAACCACACACTAGAACCTGCTCCTAATACAGGTATGGGATCCCTTATCCAGAAACCTGTTTTCCAGAAAGCTCCGAGTTACAGAAAGGCAGTCTCCCATAGACTCCATTATAGTCAAATGATCCAAATATTTAAAAATGATTTCCTTTTTCTGTGTAATAATAAAACAGCAGCTTGTACTTGATCCCAACTAAGATATAATTAATAGGGACGCACCGAGTCCAGGATTCTGCTTCGGCCAAATCCTTCTGCCAGACCGAACCAAATCCGAATCCTAATTTGCATATGCAAATTAGGGGCGGGAAGGGAAATTGCAGAAGTAAAAATGCTTTCCCCTTCCCAAGCCTAATTTGCATATGCAAATTAGTATTCAGTTACGTATTCGCTCATTTTGCGAAGGATTCGGGGGTTTGGCCGAATCCAAGATAGTGGATTCAGTGCATCCCTAATGATTAATCCTTATCGGAACAAAACGAGCCTATTGGGTTTATTTAATGTTTATATGATTTTCTAGTAGACTTAAGGTATGAAGATCCAAATTACGGTAAGATCCATTATCGGGAAAAACCCCAGGCCCCGAGCCTTCTGGATAACAGATCCCATACGTGTATCTTACTATCTAGGGGCAGACGCATGTCTCGCAGTCATTGAATTAAGCAGTGAGTCATGAAAACCACATTCTAATCCACTTAAAGAGAAAGGGCAGCTGCCATACAAGCAGCAAGGGCAGGAGTGAGCTCAGCGATCTGGAAATTGCATTGAAACAATGTAGCACAGGTCAGTTCCTCATCTAATACATTATATCCCCTTTAAAATGCATCCTACAAGGCAGCAATGCTGCAAATGCTCCCGGCTATCTCAGGAGCACGCTGCTGACATTATACTAAGGGCAAACTTCCCCTTTAATAAAGACAGAATATGATAATAAAGCATTTATCAGCATCACAAGCAAACGGGGCCCCCCTTCTGTTCCTCCAGTCACACATTCCCTGATGTCTTTCCTCCTGCAGAACAGACGGGTGTAAATGACAAAAGCAGATGGAGATCCACATACGGGGAAGCAGAAGCCAAGACACAGAGAGATAAAGGGAGAGGCTGGGAAGGATACACAGTGGGACTGAGCACAAAGCCAGGGGTGCAACAAGACCAACCGAAAACAGTTCAGTAAGTAGATTCTTACACGGAGTAAAAGCCAAGACGGGAGACAGGAGTAGCGCAGATGTCAGGAGAGAGAATAAACTGTAGGAAGAGCCAGGAATTATTACAGAACAGTGAAAGGGGAACTGCACTGCAGCAAATGTCATTTTAAGCAGCGTTCCAATAAATATTCCTTATAAAAGTGCAGTGCAAATGTATTTGCAGTAGAAAGCAGTTTCTGGCCGGCTGTTTCTATTCTCCGGAGAGCACTTGTGAGAATCGTAAAACAGTCCAACTGCCAGAAAGTCCTCCAGGCTAGTGATCGCCGAATTTGTCCCGCCGGCGTCAATTTCGCGGGCGTCAACATTAAATTCAATGGGCGTCGGCGTCTAAACTGTCGCCGCCGTAATTTTGCTTATTTATTTACCGGCAGGAAACACGGAAATTCGGGCCAATTTGCGACATCACTACTCAAGGCCTGTCCCCCAACACCGACCCACTGCCCCCCTGCAGTATATACTAATACTAGGGATGCAACGAATCCACAATTCAGCCGAACCCCCGAATCCTTTGTGAAAGATTCGGCAGAATAAGGAACTGAATCCCAATTTGCATATGCAAATTAAGGGTGGGAAGGGGAACACATCTTTTACTTCCTTGTTTTGTAACAGACGAAGTCACGTGATTTCCCTTCCACCCCTAATTTGCATATGCAACTCCAGGTCCTATTTCAGACGCCGACAGAGACCCATTGACTTTAATGCGTGTCAAATGTTGACGCCCGCGAAATTGACGCCAGCATATGCATATTAGAATTCGGATTCGGTTCGGATGGGCAGAAGGATTCAGCTGAATCTGAATCCTGCTGAAAAAGGCAGAATCCTGGATTCGGTGCATCCCTAACTAATACTAGGGATTCCCCGAATCCACTATTTTGGATTCGCCCGAATCCTTCGCAAAAGATTCGGCCTTCTTCTGTCCGGCCGAACTGAATCCTAATTTGCATATGCAAATTAGGGGTGGTAAGGGGAAAACATTTTTTACTTCCTTGTTTTGTGACAAAATGGCACGCGATTTTCCTTCCCATCCCTAATTTGCATATGCAAATTAGGATTCAGTTCGGCCGGACAGAAGAATTCATCAGAATCCTGCTGAAAAAGGCCGAATCCCGAACTGAATCCTGGATTCGGTGCATCCCTAACTAATACCAAGTGCCCTACAGCCGGCCCCTGTGGGGGGCACAGACTGGTTGGACCTGTGTGTACTTAGAACTCCAGGTCCTATTTTAAATCTCAGTTTGTACCAGCACCATGTTACATACTTCCCAACTGTCCCGTTTTCTGCAGGAAAGTCCTGATTTTGATCTTTGATCTCCTGCACCAAAAGCCAGAAAAACATACAAAGTGTCTGAAACTTTGTAATTAAAGGGATTCCGTCATGATTTTTATGGTGTAGTTTTTATTTCTAAATGACACTGTTTACACTACAAATAATTGACTCTACAATATAAAATTTCATTCCTGAACCAGCAAGTGTATTTAGTTGTAATATTGGTGTGTAGGTGCATCTCAGCTCATTTTGCCTGGTCATGTGATTTCAGAAAGAGCCAGCACTTTAGGATGGAACTGCTTTCTGGCAGGCTGTTGTTTCTCCTACTCATTGTAACTGAATGTGTCTCAGTGGGACCTGGATTTTACTATTGAGCGCTGTTCTTAGATCTACCAGGCAGCTGTTATCTTGTGTTAGGGAGCTGTTATCTGGTTACCTTCCCTTTGTTCTGTTGTTAGGCCGCTGGGGGGGGGGTTGATATCACTTGCAGTACAGCAGTAAAGAGTGACTGAAGTTTATCAGAGCACAAGAAGTCACATGACTGGGGGCAGCTGGGAAACGGACAATATGTCTAGCCCCATGTCAGATTTCAAAATTTAATATAAAAAAATATCTATTAACTGATGTTTTTTGAATATAATATTTTTCCCATGTCAGTATCACTTTGATTTCACTTTTACTATGTTATAAAATGCCTTATTTCTAGCAAATCTGCGATTGTTAATCATTTTTTTTTTTTTTTAATATACTTTTTGAATAATTTTCCTTCCTCTCCTTATTCATATTCCGGTCTCTGGTTCAAACCACGGCCTGGTTGCTAGGGTAAATATGTCCCTAGCAGCCAGAGAGCTGCTGAAATTGCCAACTGGAAAGGCGCTAGACAAAAACTGAAAAGACTAGAAAAAGAACGAAGAAAAATGAAAACCAACTGCAAATTGTCTCAGAATAATTGACAGTTGGCTTCGAGTGCTTATGGTTCTTTCCTTACACCGGCGCTGAACAATCACTTTAGTCTGAGCAGGTTCTCTGTGTATTACAAGTAGGCCAAGTGCTAAGCGGATGCAGGAGGATTAACAGGCAAGATCCTTAGTTCCAGATGCAGGAGGTTAAGAATAGAGGTGCCGGGTAATTAAGATTGTCACTAAATTAATTTAACATTAGCGGCAGAGAGAGTGTCATGTACTCAGCATCTTCGTTTAGGCTGTACTTCTAAAAATCCACGATTGAGAAGACATTTTTTTTTATCTCCAGTAGGTGCACATTAAAGGGGTTGTTCACCTTTAAATGAAGTAGGATGTAGAGAGGGATATTCTGAGACAATTTGCAATTGGTTTTCTTTTTTTATTATTTGTGGTTTTTGACTTATTTAGCTTTTTATTCAGCAGCTCTCCAGTTTCAGCCATCTGGTTGCTAGGGTACAAATTCCCCTAGCAACCAGGCATTGATTCGAGTAAGAGACTGGAATATGAATAGGAGAGGCCTGAATAGAAAGATGAGGAATAAAAATCACCAGTAACTATATATTTGTAGCCTTACAGAGCATTTGTTGTTTAGATGGGGTCAGTGACCCCCATTTGGAAAGAGTCAGAAGAAAACTAAAAACGAAAAAGTGAAGACCAATTGAAAAGTTGCTTAGAATTAGTCATTCTATAACCTACTAAAAGCTAAAGGTGAACCAACCCTTTCATCTCTTCTTAAAGGCATACTACATACTTTTCCACTTTTGGACAGTTTGGATCTGCCTACCACATGTTGAGCGCATCGATCTGATTGGCTGCTCTAGGCAATGCATTTTAGGCATTGCCCTCTTACCCATGTGGGTCAGTGCAGGCACTTAAAAGGGGTGGGTCACCTTTAAGTTAACTTTTTAGTATGTTATAGGATGGCTAATTCTAAGCAACTGTTCAATTGGCCTTCATTTTTTTTTTTTATAGTTTTTTTTTTTTGCTCAAGCCAAGTTTATTAGGAATCACATATACATACAATCAGCATTTCCATTTGTTATAGTTTTTGAATGATTTCCCTTCTCCTTCTGACTCTTCCCAGCTTTAAAATGGGGGGTCACTGACCCCATCTAAAAACAAATACATTTGTAGCCTTACACAGCATTGTTATTGCTACTTTTTGTTACCCATCTTTCTGTTCAGGCCTCTCCTATTCATATTCCAGCTTTCGCATAGGGGTCACTGACCCCATCTAAAAACCAAATGCTCTGTAAGGCTACAAAAGTATTGTTACTCATTATTACTCCTCCTACTATTCCGGCCTCTCCTATTCATTTTCCAGTCTCTTATTCAAATCAGTGCATGGTTGCTAAGGTAATTTGGACCCTAGCAACCAGCCTGCTAAAATTGGAAATTAGTGGATAAAAAGCTAAATAATTAAAAAAAAAACACTAATAAAACCAACTGCAAATTGAATATCACTCTCTTAATCATACAAAAGTTGAATTTAAAGATAAACGAATGCTTTAAATCACTATAATTAACATCCTTCTTAGTATACTGATCCAGGCCAGGTGGAAACTGCATTGCTCCCTCGGAGCATCTCCCATGCACGTGAAATGCGAATTTTGACGCTGGCGTCATTTTGACACACATTAAAGTCAATGGGCGTCCATTTACTTGTCAACGGAATTATCACCAGCGTCAAAAAAAACAAAAACCATTGACGCCGGCGAATTTTCGCTGTAATTTCGCAAATTTCAATGATTTCGAAACACGGGAATTTGCCGCTAATTCAAACATGGCAAATAAATTCGCCCATCACTAACAACCCACCAATTATTCCTATAGCACAATAATCACATCACCGGAGAGACAATAGGTCTCATCAAACCTCCCGCAGACGCAGCAAATGCACAAGTGGATCCCTCTCTGATTAAACTGCACCGGCGAGAGGAATGTGCATCAAAGCGAGGAGATGCGGCTGCAGTAAATGAAAGGTGTCAGAACGCCGAGAGATCCTGCGACAAGGCTGAAGGGATGGGAATCATAGGGGCTTTTTCAGCATTTTTGGATAAGAATAAAGATCATTATAGTGTTGCGAGTAGAGTATAAAATACAGGGTTTGTAATTAACAGTGTTGCACCACAACATGAAATAACTGGTATTTATAGCAATAATCACAGTGTGCTGCACCACTCAGTCTGCCTGGGACCTGACGCCTACAAAACCTGACACAGGTCTCAACTGACACTTTGGTACGTGGGATTAGGGCCCGTTTAAAGGAGAACTAAACCCTAAAAATGAATGTGGCTGAAAATACTGTATTTTATATGGTGAACTTATTGCACAAGGCTAAAGTTTGAGCTTGTCAATAGCAGCAATGATCCAGGACTTCAAACTTGTCACAGGGGGTCACCATCTTGGAAAGTGTCTGTGACACTCACATGCTCAGTGGGCTCTGATTGGCTGTTGAGAAGCTAAGCTTAGGGCTCGTCACTAATTATCCAGCAGAAAATGAGCTTCCCTGGCTGTAATATAAGCTGATGCTACAGGTTTGCTGATTATTAAATTCTGATGCTAATTGCACTGGTTTCTGTGCTGCCATGTAGTAATTATCTGTATTAATTACTAATCAGCCTTATATTGTGACATTTCTATTCTATGTGTACTGTATATTGTGAGTGGCTCCCTAAGCTCAGTAAGTGACAGCAGCACAGAGCATGTGCAGTGAATCAGCAGAAAAGAAGATGGGGAGCTACTGGGGCATCTTTGGAGACACAGATCTTTACTGCTAAAGGGCTGTGGTTGCCTTGGGCTGGTACAGAAGCACAAAACATCATGTACAACATTTCTACCTACATCTTAAGTTAGGCTTTAGTTCTCCTTTAAATGGCCACCATGACTATTTGCCTAAGTGAAAGTATTAAAGGGGACATGTATCCTCAGAGCCACCATCAGGGGCAGGAGGGGAACCAAGAGATGCGAGCATCTGAACAGAGGGTCAAAAAAGGGGCTGAGCTTCTGGCAGAGTGGGCAGGGTTTGGGGTGGATCATAGGTAGGGTTTTTAGCAAAATGGGGCAGGGCGCATCAGGGTTGTGACCATGTAATCCAAGGGTATTTTTTCATTGAGGCTCTACTGAATTGCTTGGCAGGGCTCCCAGGGCTAATAATTGCCCCCCCCCATTCTGTAATGAGCCACGTATATCCTGTAAATGATATCCTTATATACAGAGACACCCTTCCCTCCAGCTCCTCTTATTTGGATTGTAAGCTGTCCGGACCATTTCTGTACCACTCTTAACTCAAAACGGTGCAGATCTCCAGGTACGGGTATGGGACCTGTTATCCAGAATGCTCGGGACATGGGGTTTGCCGGAAAATGGATCTTTCCGTAATTTGTATCTTCATATCATAAGTCTAAAAGAAAATCATATAAACAAGAAATAAAGCCAATAGGCTGGTCTTGCCTCCAATAAGGATTAATTATATCTTAGTTGGGATCAAGTACAAATGACTGTTTTATTATTACACAGAAAAAAGAAATCCTTTTCAGAAATGTGAATTAATTGGGTAAAATTGAGTCTATGGGAGACGGGCATTCCGTAATTTGGAGCTTTCTGGATAACGGGTTTCCGGATAACGGATCCTATACCTGTACAATGTCCTTACTGCCATGGAGAGCACTGGCCGATGCTTTCTAAACGTAACACAATTACCGGCTAAGGATTCTTATCGGAACTACTTTGGGTCTAAGCCTTTCCGAGGGAAGAATACACTGGCAGGCTGGAGCGGAAAGATAGACCTTCTCCCTCGAACCTCTCCCGGATTCCTGACAAACATCTGCAAACAGGAATTTTCTGTAATTACATTTTTCAAGCCCATTTATCGCAGATACATGTCAGACCGCAGAGCTCCCTTGTAAAGGCTGAACAAGGACAGGCGTCGGGTCATGGCCGGAGCTACGGAAAATTTCATCCACCCTGGAATGTATCTGGAGAAAACTGCACGAGAGCCCAGTTTGCTGCAGTGGCTTTAAAGGCAAGGGCACACGATACTTTTTCGGGAGATTAGTCGCCCAGAGACAAATCGCTTCTTCTTCGGGCGACTAATCTCCCTGTACTGCCTTCCTGTGGGCTAGAATCTTAATAGCCGGCTGTATGGCATTTGTTTTCCGAAGTCGCCTCACAAGGAAACTTCGGGAGACTTTGGAAAGCCGAAACGATCCGACTGCCATCCCGCCGGCAATTTACAGTCTAGCCGGCGGGAAGGCAGTTCAGGGAGATTAGTCGCCCGAAGAAGAAGCAATTTGTTGCTGGCCGACTAATCTCCCAAAATAGCAGCGTGTGCCCTGGCCCTAAAGGAGGACAAGAGGCTACAAATAAATACGGGTAGAAATGCTGTATTTTACATAAAAGGTATGGGACCTGTTATCCAGAATGCTCGGGACCTGGGGTTTGCTGGATAACAAATCTTTCTGTAACTTGGAGCTTCGTACCTTAAGTCTACTAGAAAATCATTTAAACATGAAATAAACCCAATAGGCTGGTTTTGCTTCCAATAAGGATTAATTATATCTTAGTTGGGATCAAGTACAAGCTACTGTTTTATTATTACAGAGGAAAGAAAAAAATAGCATTATTTGGATAAAATGGAGTATGTGGGAGACAGTCTTTCCGTAATTCTGAGCTTTCTGGATAATGAGTTTCCGGATAACAGATCCCATACCTGTACTGAACTGAACAGTACAGCCCAGAGGTTCGGCAGCCCTATGATTTGATATAGTTTGTAAAGTATAAAGAGAAACCAAATTTGCAAATCAGATTGGGTTTGGATATGGATTGGAATTCAGTTAAGTCTTTGCTGGTCGATTCAGGCAGGGCTGCCATGAGAAATCAAGGGTGTAATATTATTCTGCAGCACCCTTTTCCCCATGAGCAACGAAGTAGAATGGACCCCATTAGGCATGGGCGAATTTGTCCAGTTTCGTTTCGCCAAAAATTTGCTAACGGCGAAATGACGCTGACACCCATTAAAGTCTATGGGCGTCAAAAAAATTGCCGCATGGGAAATTTTTTTGACGAACAACGCCATACAGGTCAATGGGCGCCATTTTTTTGGCGAAACAAGCCGAAAAAATTCACCCATCCCTAGACCCCATCTTAAAATTCAGTACACCTGGCAAAACCTTAATCCGACCCAGCCCAGCCTTATAATGCCCAAAACATGGCCACACGCATCTCGGGTCCTTCCCATGATTTTCTTGGAAAATTAGTTTTTTTGCCTAAAAAGGAATGTGAGCTCTGTTGGCTACATCTCCAGTGGGAAAAAGTATTTTGATGAGATAGGTGCCCTTTAATTCTCTGGATTCGGCCAGATCCCGAACCCTAATTAGCACATGCAACAAAGTCCATGTACATCAGGAAAAAATCCAAAAATCACCAAAACTCATTTGGTTAAATGTTCCCATTTGGTTCTGAATTGT
This sequence comes from Xenopus laevis, assembly GCF_017654675.1. Classification (NCBI taxonomy): domain Eukaryota; kingdom Metazoa; phylum Chordata; class Amphibia; order Anura; family Pipidae; genus Xenopus; species Xenopus laevis. Next base: position 5,986,064 of record NC_054388.1, on the reverse strand, counting down.
GCTGTAAAAGGCTGAACCAAATCTAGGATTTGTTGCATCCCTACTGTTATAGGGGTTGTTCCCCTTTAAAGTAACTGTTAGTATGATGTAGAGAGTGATATATGGAGACAATTTGCAATTGATTTTCATTTTTTTATCATTCGTGGTTTTTGCGTTATTTAGCTTTTTATCCAGCAGCCTAGCGGTTTGCCATTTCGGCAGTCTGGTTGCTAGGGTCCATATTCCCATCGCAACCATGCACTGATTTGAATAAGAGACTGGAAAATGAATAGGAGAGGCCCAAATACAAAGTAATAATGAGTAGCAATACATTTGTAGTCTTGATGGGGTCAGTGACCCCCATTTCAAAAGCTGAAAAGAGTCAGAAAAAGACAAATATTATATTATATTTATATAATAAAATTCCAACAACCAGTTAATGTGGGTAAAGTGGCTGCTGTATGTGTTTTAGTGGAGCTGTAGGGGGATGTGTTTTGAATTTGAATCTGGGCCCAGTTCCATGTCTCCATGTGAGCTCCATCCCAGCAATGATTGATAATTAACTAAAGTAAGAGTGTGAGCGAGCAAGAACATTGTAGAGAAGCGAGCATCACCCCCGGCTTGTCTGATCTCACAGATAAATATTTGCAGGCGGCTGATGATGTCATGGTGGTTTGTGAGACGAGGGAATGGGAGAAGGAGGCTGCTCCGGGGATCGGGCAGAATTAATTACGAGTACAGCACAAGGTCACGTTTAAACTACACAGGGAACAAAATACCATATGGGACGGGATTAAAGCGAAGAGGAGAAACAGAAAGGAAAGCTCGTCTTCAGCACATTTTTTCCCATTTCTATGTTTAGAAATCCCAACTTAGCAGCGAGAGCTTTCCAACCTGGCCTCAAATACTACATCCCAAAATATGCTCCAAGTTCACTTTTTATACACACAGAAGATTTATTTATTATTGGAACTGCCATAAAGCAGGACAGGACTGCTGCTTACACTGGGGATCAGATAGGATCTGTGCAGCCACTGGGACAGAATGTTCTGTTATACAGATAGCTAGAATCTCAGCTGCCATAAAGCAGGACAGGACTGCTGCTTACAATGGGGATCAGATAGGATCTGTGCAGCCACTGGGACAGAATGTTCTGTTATACAGATAGCTAGAATCTCAGCTGCCATAAAGCAGGACAGGACTGTTGCTTACAATGGGGATCAGATAGGATCTGTGCAGCCACTGGGACAGAATGTTCTGTTATACAGATAGCTAGAATCTCAGCTGCCATAAAGCAGGACAGGACTGCTGCTTACAATGGGGATCAGATAGGATCTGTGCTGCCACTGGGACAGAATGTTCTGTTATACAGATAGCTAGAATCTCAGCTGCCATAAAGCAGGACAGGACTGCTGCTTACAATGGGGATCAGATAGGATCTGTGCAGCCACTGGGACAGAATGTTCTGTTATACAGATAGCTAGAATCTCAGCTGCCATAAAGCAGGACAGGACTGTTGCTTACAATGGGGATCAGATAGGATCTGTGCAGCCACTGGGACAGAATGCTCTGTTATACAGATAGCTAGAATCTCAGCTGCCATAAAGCAGGACAGGACTGCTGCTTACAATGGGGATCAGATAGGATCTGTGCAGTCACTGGGACAGAATGCTCTGTTATACAGATAGCTAGAATCTCAGCTGCCATAAAGCAGGGCAGGACTGCTGCTTACAATGGGGATCAGATAGGATCTGTGCAGCCACTGGGACAGAATGCTCTGTTATACAGATAGCTAGAATCTCAGCTGCCATAAAGCAGGACAGGACTGCTGCTTACAATGGGGATAAGATAGGATCTGTGCAGCCACTGGGACAGAATGCTCTGTTATTCAGTCACATATTTAGCTGTAAGAATACTTGCAAAGTAAATATATTTTGGCATTAGTTTCCCTTTACGCTTGACTTATAAACCAAACCCGCCTTATACAGGACAGAACTCCTTTTCGCCTGGCAACTATACACATTGGCAGAGGCTGTTGTTTTGGGCTGACGTAACCTTTTCTATGAGTTTCTTTTGTTTACTTTCCTCGTCTCTCCCACTCAGCTAATAAAACACACTTTGCATTGGATACACTAATATCAAACAAATAAGAGTGTTAGCAGCCTGGTGATAGAGATCTGCCTCCCACTAATGCTAAATCCCAACTAAAAGAAAGCAAATGTCAAACGACCCCGGGTAGAGCTGATGCAATTTGATCTGTGGTCCTGCTGCCCCTTTAATTGCAAGAACTGGGGAGGTTAAGGGCTAGTCCACACGGGGAGATAGCGACGCGTTTGCGGTCGCGGCGACAAAGCGCCGCGACAGTCGCCGCGACCGGCGCAGGCGACAGTTTTGTATGGGCGAGGCATTTTCAGGCGACTGTTGAAAAGCGCATCGCCTCGTGTGGTTAGCACAGGCGTTTTTACATAGGCGCCCATACAAAACTGTCGCCTGCGCCGGTCGCGGCGACTGTCGCGGCGCTTTGTCGCCGCGACCGCAAACGCGTCGCTATCTCCCCGTGTGGACTAGCCCTTAAGGAGAACTAAACCCTAAAAATTAATATGGCTAAAAATGTCATGTGTTATATAGTGAACTTATTGCACGAGGCTAAAGTTTGAGCTTGTCAATAGCAGCAATGATCCAGGACTTCAAACTTGTCACAGGGGGTCACCATCTTGGAAAGTATCTGTGACACTCACATGCTCAGTGGGCTCTGATTGGCTGTTGAGAAGCTAAGCTTAGGGCTCGTCACTAATTATCCAGCAGAAAATGAGCTTCCCTGGCTGTAATATAAGCTGATGCTACAGGTTTGCTGATTATTCAATTCTGATGCTAATTGCACTGGTTTCTGTGCTGCCATGTAGTAATTATCTGTATTAATTACTAATCACCCTTATATTGTGACATTTCTATTCTATGTGTACTGTATATTGTGAGTGGCTCCCTAAGCTCAGTAAGTGACCGCAGCACAGAGCATGTGCAGTGAATCAGCAGAAAAGAAGATGGGGAGCTACTGGGGCATCTTTGGAGATCTTTACTGCTAAATGGCTCCAAACTGCTCTCCAGTTTGGAATTCAAGCAGTTATCTGGTTGCAAGTGACCAAATTACCCTAGAAACTTGTAAGTGGTTTGAATGAGTGAGAGAGAGAGAGAGCGGGCGAGAGTGTGTATCTATATATACTGGTATGGGATCCGTTATCCAGAAAGCCCCAAATTACAGGACGGTTGTCTCCCATAGACTCCATTATAATTAATTAATCCAATTTTTAAAAAATGATTTCCTTTTTCTGTGTAATAATAAAACAGTAGCTTGTACTAGGTCCTTCGTGGGTCCATTTTTTGAAACCCGACCCGTACCCGCAACCTGCAATCAGTAACTCGCATTCTTACCCGCTTGGACCCGCTTGGGTTTATTTCATGTTTATATGATTTTCTAGTAGACTTTAAGGTATGAAGATCTAAATTACAGAAAGATCTGTTATCTGGAAAACCCCACGTCCTGAGCATTCTGGATAACAGGTCCCATACCTGCATGTGTGTGTTACCATCATCTCCCTTACAAAGTCCAGTATAGGGACTTAAGCCTATTGTGCGGTGATGGGGGAGAAGAAATCAGCAGCAGTTCCCAGGACTAATCTTCTTATTTTAAGAGCCCAGAGCTCCTCATCTGCGCCCGGATCATGTAAAAGTGATGCTCAGACACGTGCCTGTACACTGAGATAATGCTCAGTCATGGCTGGAAATTTTATCCCACCCTGTATGCTGCACATCCAAACTGTAGCGTCTGTTTCAGTAGTCTGAACCAGCAGTGCAAAAAAAGCCAAATGACCTATTCATACTGGTTTAGTGGCATTTACATTTACAAAAAAAGGAACAGAAAACAGACTATTAGGAAACATTAATCACCGGTGTCTGAAAACGAGTAGAAACGAATATTAACCCATTGGCTGCGAGGGTATAATGATGTATAATGGGAGACAGTGCACCCGCGTGAATGTGGAGAGCCAAGAGGGACGGGGAATAATCGCACATATTCACTTACTTTTACACAAATTGCTATTATTTATAATTATAAACAGCCACGGTCTATGGAATCTCACAGCACTGACATTTGCCAGAACCCACAGATTGGGTCAGGCCCAGATTGACTTGAATCCCAATGACGAGACAACTAGAGAGAAATACAGGTGTGGGGTTTAGGGCAGCAGGGTTACCCTGGGCCTCCGGAGCACCCTGAGGGTTAAACACAGATATTCTGCAGAAACAATTACATTTGGCTTATTTACTATCTTTTGATTTAATTTTAGCACGGAGCTCACACTTCAGGCAGATGATATCCCCATATTCTCCCAATAAATCAAACCGTTTCAGAGTTAGACCCCTGTGTCAGGGACACCACTTCCCAAAATGCAATGAGAACACGGGTCCCAGTATAATACAGGTATGGGATCCATTATACAGAAAGAGCAGAATTACGGGAAGGCCGTCTCCTGTAGACTCCTTTTCAATCAAATAATTTTTTTTTTTTTATTGGTTTCTCTGTAGTAATAAAACAGTACAGTGCAGGTACGGGACCTATTATCCTCCGGAACTGGGGTTTTCCAGATAACGGATCTTTCTGTAATTTGGATCTTCGTACCTTACGGCTTCTAGAAAATCATGTAAACATTAAATAACCCCAATAGGCTGGTTTTGCTTCAAATAATTATATCTTAGTTGGGATCCAGTACAAACTACGGATTAATTATTACAGAGAAAAGGGAAATCATTTTTAAAAATTTGGATAGAACGTCGTCGATGGGAGACGGCCTCTGGATAGCGGGTTTCCGGATATCAGATCCCATACCTTGTACTAATCTAAGATATAATTAATCTTTACTGGAGGCAAAACCAGCCTGTCGGGTTTAATTTATGTTTAAATTAATTTTAAGTAGACATTGAATAAAGATCAAAATTACAGAAGGACTTGTTATCTGGAAAGCCCCATGTCCCAAGCATTCGGGCTAATAGGTTATATATATATATATATATATATATATATATATATATATATATATATATATATATATATATATATATATATATATATATATATATATATATATATATATATATATATATATATATATATATATATATATATATATATATACACATATATATATATATATATATATATATTAAATAATCCGCACTCTCAGGATTTATAAAATAAAATAATTGTTAATAATTATTTATTAACAGAACTTCAATCTGAAGTTTCAGCCCTATCCAAGGCTTTTCTCAAAGGAAAAACTGCTTATATGCCCCTGACCTCTGACCTGTCCCTGACTCCACTTAAAGTGGGGTGTCTGTACTTTACCTGCCAGCAGGTGTCACTGCTGAGCGCATGAACAGGTGCAAGAGGGGAACCCATTAGTGGCACATGTGATTAATTGGATGACACGGGGCACCTGGAAATGACAAAGAAGTGGCAGGAACCATTGAATACAAATGAGGGGAGGTTGTCACCCCTTTACTAGCCATGTATTAAAGCCCTATCACGCATGGCTAATTAGCAATTAATTCTAATGCATTCTGCAGACTAGTGAGCAGGCAGCCATGCAGTGCGCATCCCAATTAATTACTAATTAGCCACGCAGATTGGGTGGATTTTTCTTTTCCAAACGTGTTTTTATTTATTATCGTAACATAATAATCATGACGTTTCAAATGTACAAATATTTTCAAAAAATCTGGATTCATAGTTACATCAAGAATATATAGTAACATTTTAGTTAACTTTATTGACTCTCAGCTCTTTTGAAGTCCTTATTATTATATGGATAAGAGGCCAACAATCTGTTAATTTGGGGACTCCTGGAGAGGGTGGCAGAAAAATGCGGCTGCTATTAGAGCAGTAGACGCATGTAAATGCCGAACGCAACATGCTGCGTCCCAACCTGCGTTCAGAGCTTACATGCATCTGTGTGAGTACAGCCCCATTGAAAAGAATTCAGCGCATTTACTCCTGTGCCCCCCTGCGGCTGAACGCATAAAACCGGAATGCAGGGGAGCGCAGCTTCAAACGCCCGTGAGTAAGGGCCCTTACAGGGATGAGGCGAGTACCCTACGGTATCCATTGTACCCAGAGTTGCAGTTAGGGGGTTCTGGGAGAGGTCGCTCTACAACCTTTTTTATACAAATAAAGGAACCCTAAAAACCTGTTTGAGTCACAACTAAAGGCAGCCGAGTAATACCCTGACAAAGAGAGTGGGGTTAACCCCAATTAAACACAAATGCCTTTCCCAAAATAATGTTTTATTTCCATTGTCTGAACTGGCACCAAAATGATATATTTAGTGAAACATAAAAATGATGCAGGGATGGAAGGCTACACCAAACATAGCCGCATTAGGGCTATTACACACTGGAGTCTTTTTGCTGTGTTCCGCTTTCTTCCGTTCAGCCGCAGGGTAACGCAGGAGTAAAAACGCAATTATTATGAAGGGGGCTGTACTCACACAGACGCATGTAAGCGCCAAACGCAGGTGGGACGCAGCATGTTGCATTTCACCTGCGTTCGGCGTATACATGGGTCTGTGTGAGTACAGCCCCCTTCACAATAATTGCGTTTACTCCTGTGCTCCTCTGCAGCTGAACGGAAGAAAGCGCAACGTACAGCAAAAAACGCCCGTGTGTAAGAGCCCTTAGCCAGTAAAAATGTTATGGGGCAACCCTTTTGAAATAAAAAATAAAGTGGTATAAAGGCGATACTTTTATTGGCTAACTAATATAATCATAGCAAGCTTTCAGATCATTTTACTTCCCTTTTCAATAGAATCGGCTTGAAAAAGGAACTAAAATGTTCTGAAAGCTTTGTCTGATTATATACATATATAAAGCGATCACCTTAAGGGTAGAACTCCGCAATGCGGCCCGAGCCAACACGTCGATGAAACGCATGCAACGAAACGCATGCAACGAAACGCATGCAACGAAACGCATGCAACGAAACGCATGCGACGTGTCGGATGTCCTGAAGATACAGGAAGTGAAGGAGAAATCGCAGGTAAGAACTACATTTATCCAACTGCAGCATTTTCATCCGACAGTCAGATAAATGTAGTTCTTACCTTCGATTTCTCCTTTACTTCCTGTATCTTCAGGACATCCGACACGTCGCATGCATTTCGTCGCATGCATTTGGTCACATGGCGACGTGTCGGCTTGAGCCGCAGCTTATACCACTTTGTTGTTTTTTTATTTTAAAAGTGTTGCCCTGTACCAAACGTAGCCCAAAGTACATCCCACCTGGAGAAAACAGTGCCACCAAGAGGAGCTCTGTGTTACGGAGACTTCCAGTTCTGCAGGATATTTTTTTTTAACACTTTCCTTTCCAGACAGATCAGTCATCGCTCCAGGTCCTGTCTAATAACAGCAGCTCGAGGCCCTTTAGGTTACGTGACACATCACTGCAGAGCACCACATGTACCGAGAGAGAACTAATGACTATGAAACATAAGTGGCTGACGTCAGGCACAGGGACACGAGCCAAGGTTTTTCATTTCGCCGTCTACTCCTTATAGCTGCTTCCAAACAAGCACATATTATCAAAGCCGTGCATGTAAGCAACGTGTGGGTTTTTTCAGCAGGGTACAAATGCTGAATCAAGGCCTATTATATCTAGGGATGCACCGAATCCAGGATTCGGCCAAATCCTTCTGCCCGGCCAAACCGAATCCTAATTTGCATATGAAAATTAGGAACGGGGAGGGAAATTGCATTACTTTTTGTCACAAAACAGAAAAATGTATAAATGTTTCCCCTTCCCACCCCTAATTTGCATATGCAAATTAGAATTCAGATCGGTATTCGGCCAAATCTTTCACGAAGGATTAGGCCGAATCAAAAACAGTGGATTCAGTGCATCCCTAATGTAGCCATTCCCATAACAGGGGTTTCCAGATTTACTGTACATACTGTAGGCCACTCGATAGTTCCATAATGTATTTGATTTATTGCCACTGTATAACTATTTATAGGGGCACATGTTTTAGCATTATAGACCCCCACTGATTTTTCAGTGGGGGTTATTTAAGACCACTAGCACTGTTGGGGGGGGGTCCCACTGTTTTACCCCACAGCTGTACAAAAAAATCCCACGCCTTCATACTTGCATCAAAAGGTGCTGTTGTTGAACTTCCACTAGAAACTCCCAATAGTCAATGTAGGAGGCTGTACCTTGCTAATATCCCTGCCATATACTGTAGTGTCAGTAATCAGAAGCAGACATAGTTGTACAATAAATGGGATTTGCTGCTCTGTTATTGCTGTATATTAGCAAATGTGCACCATCTCTCTATGGAACCTTACATTTCCCATGGTGCAGTTAGTGAATGGCACAGCAAGGCCTGACCCGATTCCCTAGAGTGCTATTAACCCCCCCCCCTCCCCGCTGCACTAACAAATCATGTGCATAACACAGCAGTACAGTAAGTGAGCAGCACAATGCAACATTATGTTAATGGAAGCAATAAGCATAACTGCTGTATAATGGAGAGCGTGGAGCAGCACCTGTACATAAAGGACTGCAGAGCAAAGAGCTTGCACGCAAAGCTCTGCAGAATCCAGTGCAATGCTGCAGAGCTTGGAATCCGGTGCAATGCTGCAGAGCTTGGAATCCGGTGCAATGCTGCAGAGCTTGGAATCCGGTGCAATGCTGCAGAGCTTGGAATCCGGTGCAATGCTGCAGAGCCTGGAATCCGGTGCAATGCTGCAGAGCCTGGAATCCGGTGCAATGCTGCAGAGCTTGGAATCCGGTGCAATGCTGCAGAGCTTGGAATCCGGTGCAATGCTGCAGAGCTTGGCCGAGCCATGTGCTTAAAACAACAGCATGGAATTAACATGTGCCGGAGAATTGCAATGTGGAACCACGTGCAGAGCCCAGATTAGTCACTGGTACTGCAGGGCCTTGTGAATTAGAACACAAACAGGCGCATCACATCACAATCAAACAAGGCCAAGCGCATAGAGACAAGGCAGAGAGTGGAGCCCACTACAAAGGGAAGATATACACTGTATCGCATTCCTCTGCACTGCTGCTAGAAGTCTCTGTTTGTGTTACATTGTGTTATATACAGCAAACATCTCTGCACCGCTGCTCCGAGAGGTCACATACCAGCACCGAATATCCACATCAACTCTCAGTCTGGGGATAGAATACTCCAGTGTATAGCCAAGATAATGAAAAAAATCACTCCAATATAAAGGTACACACCTGAGGATACATATATATATGGATATAGGATATATGATATGATAGATACTGACTAATGTATAAATCCAGTATACAATTACACACCTGAGCACAGCCTAGTACAACCCCAGTGGACACATATAGCCTGGAACACCAATGATTAACCCCATCATACAGGTATACATTTAGGGATTGAGATGTGCAGCCCAATATACAAATACACATCTGGCCATTCCACTGTACAATCCTAATATACATCACGGCATATAACCTATAAAATCCAGTAATAAAGTTGCCATAGCCGCAGAGATCCGCTCGTTTGGCTAAGTCGCCAAATGAGTGGATCTCTCCCCTACATGCCCACATTGAAGTGGGAGATACGAGGCTGATCCGATCGTTAGCCCTAGGGCCCAAGGATCGGATCATAATGCATCCGATACGGCGGTCGGATTACGGGACGGCATAAACGCACAGATGCGGCCACGATCCAATGGGATTTTTTAACCTGCCCGATTGAGATCTGGCCAGATAACGATTGGGAAAGCCCGTCAGATGGCCCCACACAGGGGCCAATAAACTGCCGACTCGGTCTGTTTGCAACTTTTATCGGCCTGTGTATGGGGGTCTTTAAGATTACTAATAAGAGCGCTGTACAGCCCAACCTACAGATACACATCAGGCCCAACCAACCCAATATACAGACACACACCTGGGCATACAGCCCTATATATATAGGTAAAGCTCTAGGAATACCCATGTACCACCCAATATACAAGTACAGGTATGGGACCGTTAATCCAGACCTGGGGTTTTCTGGATAATGGATCCCATAGCTGTACACATCAGATCCTCCCTATAAACAGGTGCACAGCAAGGAATGTTGTGTAGAAGCCAATAGACACATTGACTAGAGCAGGGAATAGGGATGTATAATGGCAATATAGAGGCACATATAGAGATATATAAATAATATGGGTGTAGCCCCTCCCCCATGCTCTGGCCGCTATGATATAGATATAGATAGAGATATAGAGTGAGATATAGAGATATAGAGATATAGGTGACTGGGTATAAATGGTACAGATGTGCTATTACCGTATATACACATGCGCAGCGGCCCCAGTCTAGTCTATGGAGGCCGTGTTGTATGTAATAGAGGCGCAGACCCGGGGCTATTCCCGGCGGTACAGACAGTGTAGGAAGAGGAGACGGGGGCGCAGCCGTTACACTGGGGCAGCAGAGGCCGCTGAGCACATACGTGTCTCTATAGCAACAGCGCCCGGTTCAGTGACGGCTCCACTCCCGGCCATAGGGAACCATTCCCCGCTCTCACCTGCAGCCGCCGCCGCCTCCTTCTCTCCCGGCAGCTCGTTGTTCGTCTCCCTCCTCTGTGTCTCCTGTAGCTCCGACACTCGCCACCTCCCTGAGCCCGACAGCCAGTCCCGCACTAGCCCAGTAGCCCCGCTCTCACTGAAGCATCGGCCGCCGACCGACCGCCCTCCCTCTCGCACAGCCCGAAGGACCACAGGGAAGTCACGCCCACACACTGATTATTAATGAGCAGGACCTTCAGGCCACGCCCATGTGCTTCTTTCTTTCTGGCGTAAAAGTAAAGACAGTGTCTTTATTCATCATTAATCACTGTGACTCTTCTCTAACTCATCTCTAATTACTCACTCACTGCCTAAATAAATTCTTCCCTATCTCTTTCTTATGCCTTCCTCTAACTCCTCCCACCACCCCACCCACTGCCTCATAAACCTACTTCTAACTCCTCCTACTGATTCTTTTAACTCCACCCACTGCCTCATAAATCAGCTTACTGTATCAGGATTCGAGATGGGCGAATTTGACCCGTTTCGTTTCGCCAGATATTCGTCGCCGACGCCCATTAAAGTCTATGGGCAGCAAAAAAATTTTGACGCGCAGCAAATGTTTTTTTTGATGCGTGTCTTTTTTTTGTCGCACTACACCATACAAGCCTATGGGTGTCATTTCTGCAGCGAAACAAGGCAAAAAAATTCACCCATCCCTAATCAGGATTGTTTACTATTTAAATGTCTGACACTGTCCCCCCCTAAACTAAGCCGCTCACTCTCAGGGTCCAACTGGGCCAGCGGCACACTGGAAAATAACCAGATGGACTCCACCAACCCAGACCTGGGTGCTGCCGCCTTATTTAAGGAATGGGGGGGACTGGAGGGGAGAACCAGTGGCGGAACTACTGGGGGTGTAACTGCACCAGGGCCCACACCCCCGGGGTAGACACCTGCATGGTCTGTTTTTAAAGACCCGCGCCCCACCCCTACCTGCTTAGCTTAAGCTGTGCCCAGTCCCACGCATCCGCCTTTTGATGCCCAACAATTTTCTCCAGACCCTGCATTTCTGGAACTAGGGGTAGGCAGAGAAGGCACATGTCTAGGGGGCAAAAGCTGGAGGCAACAGGCCTGTACCACCTCTGTTGCCCACCCCATGTCTGGTCCCCTCTCTCTGCCCAGGGTCAGACTGGGGGCCGGAGCCCACAGGGGCTGGTGTCTGAGGGCCTTACTCTGGCCTCCCTTGCTGAGCCGGCGTGCTGATGCACTGCATGTTTGCATGTTTGCGTGTGTGCTGCGACGCGTGTGTGCTCATGCGCACAATGATTTTGATGCGACCACCGACAAAGTGAGGGCGCGGCACAAAGAAGTTTTCAGATTTCGGATCTGGACCAGCAGGGCCCACAAGAGCAAGGGGCCCACCGGATTTTTTCCCGGTGTCCCGCCGGCCCAGTCCAACTCTGTCTGTTTTATTTGCCTGTGTATTTGCGCATAGATTTGATCCACATGCTCTCGACCAGCCGGCAATGCGACCAGCAAGGTTACCTATGGCACCTGGTCCAGCTCTGCGACTCGCCCCCTGCAGCAATCGCGGAAGTAACGTTGCAGGGCCAGAAGGGACGTCACCCAATCACTTGGTGGTTGGTGTCTGTGATGTTCCAGTCTGGCAGCTCAGTGATCCGGGTGCAGATTCTGTTACAATTTGCTCCATTAGTTGCTCCATTAGTTGCTCCATTTCTCAGCAGCAGAAGTATCCGCGGGGGGGGGGGATATAAGTGCCACTATTGTATCGATTCTAACAGCCGTCTGTAATGAAACTCAGCAGGAACAAACACAAGAAATGGAACAAATAAATGTATCAATTTAGAACCGTTACAGAGTCAGCGACCCCTCCCAGACCTGCGTAAAGGGTGAGAAATTAAACGTAACACTTCCGTATTAGAAAACCAGTCACAGATAACCTGCTCCACCCACTGTCTCATAAATCTGCTCCTTTTATAAACACATGGGCAGTAACCCATAGCAACCAATCCGTGACTGGCTTTTTACAGGCAGCTGCAGATTAAACAATGACAGACAGAATTTCATTGGTTGCCAAGGGTTACTGCCCCGGTGCACATTTGCATTCATAAATAAACCACTAAAACTCCACCCTCTGCCTCATTAGCCTACTCTAACTCCACCTACTGCTTCATAAACCTACTCCCTCTAACTCCACCTACTGCTTCATAAACCTACTCCCTCTAACTCCACCCATTGCCTGATAAACCTGCTTCCTGTAACTCCACCCTCTGCCTTTTTAAAGGGGCGGATCACTTTTAAGTTAGCTTTTATTATGTTATAAAATTACCAGTAAGCAATTTTTCATTTGGTCTTCATTATTAATTTGATTAGTTTTTTCATTATTTGCCTTTTTCTTCTGGACTGTTTCCAGCTTACAAATGGGGGGTCACTGACCCCATCTAAAAAAACAAATGCTCTGTAAGGCTACAAATGTATTGTTATTGCTACTTTTTATTACTCATCTTTCTTTTCAGGCCTCTCTTATTCATATTCCAGTCTCTTATTCAAACCAGTGCATGGTTGCTAGGGGAATTTGGACCCTAGCAACCAAATGGCTGAAATTGCAAACTGGAGAGCTGCTGAATAAAAAGCTAAATAACTCAAAAACCACAAATAATAAAAAATGAAAACCAATTACAAATTATCTCAGAATATCCCTCTCTACATCATACTGACAGTTAACTCAAATGTGAACAACCCCTTTAAGTGGCTCATTCTAGCTCCTTCCATCTCCTCCCTGTTGCTGCTATGGCGCTGCATACACTCATATTTCATCGTTTGGTTAATCCCAGTCGAGGTGAATAATCGTCTGCACTTATATCCCCCTCGAAACAACCAGCCTCCAGTACGGCAGCAACAAAGCTGATCATCCAGTGATCCCAGTAGGTGCAGCTATAGCAGAAAAGGAGAGAGTGTGTGTGGGCCACCAGCTCTTGATTAATGGCCTTGAATAAACCATGAGGGCAAATCAATTGTTCCAGCCGGCAGGGAAAAAGCACAATAGTTTGTATAAAGTGCCGTGCAACAGACCAATTGCCCCCGTCACTGTCTGGCCTCTCTATTTTATCTAGTGGCCCCGACAGCTCCCTCAGCTTCACAGGTAAAGCAAATAAAATCTATTATATATGATCCTGTCACACACAATAAACTTACTATTCTTACATACGGCTCTTAGGAAGTTACTGGAAGACTTGTTTATTTCCACCCGTTCATAAAAGAGCCCATCAGTGTGTAGATTGGGTTTCCACAAAGTGGCACGGCTATAAGTCCAGGTGACTGGCTATGCTCTGTGCCCATGAGGCTAGCATTTGAACACCTGTGTATATCATATATCTACTTGGCATCTGCTCAAAGGCCTCCATATGCCTCAATATACCAAGGGGCAGATTCACTAAAGGACGAAGTGACCAACGATTGCGACGATTCACCAGCGTTACCGCTTTTAGGCACTTTGCCGATTTGCTAACGGGCGCAGGCGTAACTTTCAATGAAATGCGGATTTTACTGAACGTTAGCTCTTTCGCCAGACTTGCCTCCGCCAGCTCAGACCAGGCGAACTGCATTGGAGCGCAGAGATCTTCCGCAATCTTCTGTTACTTACATCATATTTTTAGTGGAAAAATTTTCTAAGTCCCAAAAAACACTTTTTTCATAGTGATAGCGTGCAACAGTACTTAAAATTTTTTTTTTTAGGTAACCAGGTTCCCCCTACATTTTCTAACATATGGCACATAAACTATACAGTGGGCTTTCGTGGAGGCGGGCAAGGGGATGGAGGTCAGGACAGGGGCCCGGGACTGCCGGAAGGGGAGCCCTATGACAACAGCCCTGGTGGGCCCCGGGCCCTCCAGTCCAACCCTGCCTGGTCCAGACCCTCCCAGTCCAACACAGCACACAGTTTTGCAGTTTGCACTTGTTCTTACTTCAGTGTCGGACTGGGGTCCACCAGGGCTGTCACCTAAGGGACCCCCCCACTCCAGCTATGAATTCCTTAGACCTGCCCCAGCTTCAAATCCCACCCCTGATGTTCCTGGCAGGCAGTGGGTTGCAGGGCGTGTGCCTGGGTCGGGGGGCCCCTAAGGTTTTTGCTGGTGTCAGGCCAGCCCAGTCCATTCATAAATAGGCCTTAAAGACAAATGGTTGAAGGTCAGAGTTGAGAACAGAGTGAAGTAATAGACTGTAGGTCGGGGCGGGTACAAGGGGGAAATAATGAGAGAAGGGAGAAGCCAACAAACAGAATAATGCAGCAACAGTAATGTACTTTTATGTACCTGAACAGTATTAGGGGTAATAATTAACTAAAATGCGAAGTTGAGTCCAGGGCGCCGAACGCTGGCGAATTTTCACTGTTACGTCGGCAATCAAAGCGAAGATGCGCTAGAGTTCAATTCTGCCTAGCGCAACTTTGTTAGAGGTTTTCACTCAGACTAATTTGCAAACAGCTGGAAATATAAAGTTAAGTGGACGTATATGTTGCAACAAATACATTACATTACACAAGGCCAGGGAACCTTAATAAAATAAAATAAAGTTGTTATATTGCCCTACACATGAGCCCAGTGTATATGTTAGGAAATGTAAGGGGGAAGCCGGTTACCCCAATAAAAAATTTACGCTAGTTTTCAGCCTATCACCCTGAAAAGGGAAAAGACAATAGCGTTTTTTGGGACTTTTTCAACTATTTTTTGAGGAACTCTGATCTACTCTATTGTACTTCGCCTGGTCTGAGGTGGGGAAGGCAAGTCTGGCGCAAGAGGTAATGTTCAATAAAATCCGTATCTTAGTGAATTTGCGTAGTCATGTCCATTCACCGGAGCACAAACTCGCCTGGCGTTAGGGAGCGAAGTACCGCTAGAGTCTATCTCCTTCGCTAGCGAAGTTATGCCAGCGCCCGTTAGTAAATCGGCAAAATGACGTCACGCTGGTGAATTTTTGCCGTGTTAGTCACTTTTCCCTTTAGTAAATTTGCCCCTATGTGTCTGTGGGCCCTGCACTTGCCTGTAAATATACAGCACGCACTTACAGGCTTCCCTTAGCGTTTTGTTGCAGCTGCAACCTGTCGCTGCTAAGTTATTGGACTCCAACCCACATCATCCCATGACAGTCAAAGGTCCGCTGTTAACAGACGCTTGCCGCTACAGTGGGGCATAAATGATAAATGCAGCCGATAAATCATAATCTCTGACATTTTCAAGAACTATGGGAAATAATTCTTTCTGTCAGCTGTCCCTATGTGTATGGAGGCCCGAGGGCAAAGAGAGGCTCATGCCAGAATTTTATGGGGTCAGTAACACATTGCTACAAATGCTTCTGCTGAGACCTTCATATACAATAAAAATAATAAGAATAATAACATAATGATGAGGGTGATGTCTATAAAGAGATACAGACAGGGATACATGTTGAAGGTAACTGAAATACATATAAATACCTCCCAACATTTTGGAAACAGAAAGACGGACAAAAACATTTGACCACGCAAACATTTTTTGACCACGCCTATTTATGGCCACACCCCCAATTACCATGTTCATTTTTCAAAATGTGATAGGTTACGAAAGTTTGAACACATTTCTGTGGTTTTTATGTGTTATTACAGTTCTGCTGATGAAGGTGAATAATAAGCTGCAAGTCACAGTTTCCCCAAGAGACCTGCTTATCTTAAATTGTTTTTATCTTCAATTGTTTTAAATGCATCTAGCCACATTTTCTAGGCTCTCTGCCAAAAGCCATTTGTTAGAAACTTTGTATCATTTTCTGGCTGTTCAGCGCAGGAGATCAAAGAGAAAGTCGGGACATTTCAGTAACAAATCCGGGACTGTGGGCTGAGCGGTCAAAATCGGGACAGTCCTGCGAAAAACGGGACCGTTGGGAGTTATGCATATAGACAGACTAATATAGATGGAATGAGATGAAAAGACATAAAAGTCTGAAATACGAGCGACACAGATAGAAAAAGAGAACAAAGGTTGGCGGGGTTTTTTTGGAAATGATGTTTATTTTTAGATCTCTAACCCAAAATACTTTGACTATTTTGGCAAATAGAGAGACGTAAATATGTAGGAGGCTGCTTGTGCTTATTATCAGCAGGCCTGGGTCTGCAAATGATCACCAAAACTCACTTGGCAACAGTATCTATCTGGGAAACCAGGAGCCCACCAAAAAACCACTGTCAGTACTATTATTCTTCCTCTCCTCACTCAACTTCTCCTATTCCAGGGTCGGACTGGGGGGCCCAGGGCCCACTGGGGCTGATGTCTCAGAATCCCCCGAGCCCCGATCTTGCCGCAAAGCCCCCTCCGGTCCCCGGTCACAGCCCCCTTCGGCATTACTCACCGCACGCCCTTCCCATACATGTGTGTACCTGGTTTTGACACGTCCGGGGCCTGGAACCAAGATGGCGGCAGCAAGGGCAAGGAGTGGGACTGGACTGGCTTTTTTCCCAGCGCCCCGCAGGCCCAGTCCGACCCTGTCCTAGTCTCTTTTCTTTACATACTATAATCTATTATTCGATCTATTTAGCCTCTTTGTTCTCATAGAAATAGGGAATGGCCATGAAATAGGCAACTAAGAGGGCCACTAACACCTGGGCCCACCGGGAGTTTTCCTGGTTTCCCGGTGGGCCAGTCTGACTCTGTTCGGCATTACTGAGCCATAACATTTGTGTTAATATTTGTCATAATGCCTAAAACATCCCAATAAAAAAAATATATACATATATTAAATACAGGTTTTACTTGAACTTGACAGCCGTGCACTTTGCACCTTGTGCCGGATTTTTAATCTGCTGCATCTGATGCATTGAGTGTGCACCCCTTATTGCACCCATTATTGCACCCCTTATTGCCCGGCTCTCGCACCCCTGCCTTTTTATGCATTCTACATTTCTGCTGTACACAGAAGCTGGGGTTTCAGGAAAGGTTTTTCATCCTCGTCTTGGATTCATATCCCCCACATTGTTTATAAAGCCAGATCTGCTGTCACATTCCAGGCTTGTGTGTGATCCCGGCCTATGAGCGCAGGCAGCATGAGCAACACAAGATCCTCAGATGGCCTATACTTGTTATCCGCAGGCCGCACAGATGCTGGTTGCTAGGCAACTGCAGAAAGGAGATACTGGTTTGGGAAATATTCCCAAGTGATACAGGTATCCCATTCCTTCGCTGGTTACCATGGCAATCATGGCTGCGGATGTTCAACCACTATATTTTTTTAAAACTATTTTTATCACAGTTCTGAAGCCTGGGTCAGTAATAGGGGAAAGAGAGACTAAATATTATATTGGATGGGGAGGGAGGAATGGATAGTGTGTATAGTTGATCAGTAATATAAAGGCTTAAGGTGGCCATACACGGGCCGATAAAAGCTGCCGACAGACCAAGTCGCCAGCTTATTGGCCCGTGTATGGGGGCCCCCGACGGGCTTCCCCGATCGAGATCTGGCCGAAAGTCGGCCAGATCTCGATCGGATGGGGTTAAAAATCCCGTCGGATCGCGGCCGCATCTGTTCGTTGATGCGGTCCCGCGATCCGACCGCCCGTTTGGCGAACGCTAGGATCCGATCGTTGGGCCCTAGGGCCCACGATCGGATCAGCCCGATATTGCCCACCTCAAGGTGGGCATATCGGAGGGAGATCCGCTCATTTGGCGACATCGCCAAACGAGCGGATCTATCCGTGTATGGCCACCTTTAGTTAGATGTGTCACCGGCAGATTCCTGGCTGAGAAATGAGAAAAAAGCTCAATGAAACCATACGGCCGACTTCATGAATATATACAATGGATTAACAGCGGTTCTCTGAGCGGAAATGGAACACTAACTTTGTGTTCATGTTTTGTATTTTATCTGTTGAGGTAGAAAGTGAGATCCAGGATCCAGGATTCTGACAAAGTTTCAAAAGAGACTATTATCTCACTGTTACTATAGGCACCATCTCTCCCTACTATACCTGCTATCCCACAGTCACACTCCCTTCCCAGAGACTATTATCCCACTGTTACTATAGGCACCATCTCTCCCTACTATACCTGCTATCCCACAGTCACACTCCCTTCCCAGACACTATTATCCACTGTTACTATAGGCACCATCTCTCCCTACTATACCTGCTATCCCACAGTCACACTCCCTTCCCAGAGACTATTATCCACTGTTACTATAGACACCATCTCTCCCTACTATACCTGCTATCCCACAGTCACACTCCCTTCCCAGAGACTATTATCCACTGTTACTATAGGCACCATCTCTCCCTACTATACCTGCTATCCCACAGTCACACTCCCTTCCCAGAGACTATTATCCCACTGTTACTATAGACACCATCTCTCCCTACTATACCTGCTATCCCACAGTCACACTCCCTTCCCAGAGACTATTATCCCACTGTTACTATAGGCACCATCTCTCCCTACTATACCTGCTATCCCACAGTCACACTCCCTTCCCAGAGACTATTATCCACTGTTACTATAGGCACCATCTCTCCCTACTATACCTGCTATCCCACAGTCACACTCCCTTCCCAGAGATTATTATCCACTGTTACTATAGACACCATCTCTCCCTACTATACCTGCTATCCCACAGTCACACTCCCTTCCCAGAGACTATTATCCACTGTTACTATAGGCACCATCTCTCCCTACTATACCTGCTATCCCACAGTTACACTACCTTCCCAGAGATGATTATCCCACTGTTACTATAGGCACCATCTCTCCCTACTATACCTGCTATCCCACAGTCACACTCCCTTCCCAGAGACTATTATCCACTGTTACTATAGGCACCATCTCTCCCTACTATACCTGCTATCCCACAGTCACACTCCCTTCCCAGAGACTATTATCCACTGTTACTATGGGCACCATCTCTCCTACTATACCTGCTATCCCACAGTCACACTCCCTTCCCAGAGACTATTATCCACTGTTACTATAGACACCATCTCTCCCTACTATACCTGCTATCCCACAGTCACACTCCCTTCCCAGAGACTATTATCCACTGTTACTATAGGCACCATCTCTCCCTACTATACCTGCTATCCCACAGTCACACTCCCTTCCCAGAGACTATTATCTCACTGTTACTATAGACACCATCTCTCCCTACTATACCTGCTATCCCACAGTCACACTCCCTTCCCAGAGACTAATATCCACTGTTACTATAGACACCATCTCTCCCTACTATACCTGCTATCCCACAGTCACACTCCCTTCCCAGAGACTATTATCCACTGTTACTATAGGCACCATCTCTCCCTACTATACCTGCTATCCCACAGTCACACTCCCTTCCCAGAGACTATTATCCACTGTTACTATAGGCACCATCTCTCCCTACTATACCTGCTATCCCACAGTCACACTCCCTTCCCAGAGACTAATATCCACTGTTACTATAGACACCATCTCTCCCTACTATACCTGCTATCCCACAGTCACACTCCCTTCCCAGAGACTATTATCCACTGTTACTATAGGCACCATCTCTCCCTACTATACCTGCTATCCCACAGTTACACTACCTTCCCAGAGATGATTATCCCACTGTTACTATAGGCACCATCTCTCCCTACTATACCTGCTATCCCACAGTCACACTCCCTTCCCAGAGACTATTATCCACTGTTACTATAGGCACCATCTCTCCTACTATACCTGCTATCCCACAGTCACACTCCCTTCCCAGAGACTATTATCCACTGTTACTATAGACACCATCTCTCCCTACTATACCTGCTATCCCACAGTCACACTCCCTTCCCAGAGACTATTATCCCACTGTTACTATAGACACCATCTCTCCCTACTATACCTGCTATCCCACAGTCACACTCCCTTCCCAGAGACTATTATCCCACTGTTACTATAGACACCATCTCTCCCTACTATACCTGCTATCCCACAGTCACACTCCCTTCCCAGAGACTATTATCCCACTGTTACTATAGGCACCATCTCTCCCTACTATACCTGCTATCCCACAGTCACACTCCCTTCCCAGAGACTATTATCCACTGTTACTATAGACACCATCTCTCCCTACTATACCTGCTATCCCACAGTCACACTCCCTTCCCAGAGACTATTATCCCACTGTTACTATAGGCACCATCTCTCCCTACTATACCTGCTATCCCACAGTCACACTCCCTTCCCAGAGACTATTATCCCACTGTTACTATAGACACCATCTCTCCCTACTATACCTGCTATCCCACAGTCACACTCCCTTCCCAGAGACTATTATCCACTGTTACTATAGACACCATCTCTCCCTACTATACCTGCTATCCCACAGTCACACTCCCTTCCCAGAGACTATTATCCACTGTTACTATAGGCACCATCTCTCCTACTATACCTGCTATCCCACAGTCACACTCCCTTCCCAGAGACTATTATCCACTGTTACTATAGACACCATCTCTCCCTACTATACCTGCTATCCCACAGTCACACTCCCTTCCCAGAGACTATTATCCCACTGTTACTATAGACACCATCTCTCCCTACTATACCTGCTATCCCACAGTCACACTCCCTTCCCAGAGACTATTATCCCACTGTTACTATAGACACCATCTCTCCCTACTATACCTGCTATCCCACAGTCACACTCCCTTCCCAGAGACTATTATCCACTGTTACTATAGACACCATCTCTCCCTACTATACCTGCTATCCCACAGTCACACTCCCTTCCCAGAGACTATTATCCACTGTTACTATAGACACCATCTCTCCCTACTATACCTGCTATCCCACAGTCACACTCCCTTCCCAGAGACTATTATCCACTGTTACTATAGGCACCATCTCTCCCTACTATACCTGCTATCCCACAGTCACACTCCCTTCCCAGAGACTATTATCCACTGTTACTATTGGCACCATCGTATTATTATTTTACACAAAGCAGCACTAGAACAGGTATTGTCACTTTACAGCAGGCTGCCACTGCTAATGTTTCTGAGGAGGCCTCGTTTCTATGGATACGTGTGGGAACTGGCACCTTTCCTGTCCCTGTTGCTATGGAGAGGGAGGGACGCTGAACTCCCCAAACGACAGTTGCCGGCACTTACCTGACGAGCCAGGACTGCAGCACAACTGTAGGAGTCAGGTTTTCTGTATTACAGGAGTGGCCTCCCTTGCTTGGGGTGAGCAGCCATGGGGTCACCTGTAAGAAATAATGGGAGTGAGAAATGATGGGTAGAACTGGGTTCACCAGTGTATTGGCTCATAGCAAAGGTACCGTGGGGGTTTATGTGTTGTAGAACCTTTCTTATGTTCCAGTCTCCAGATACTGAAGTGTTTATTTTACTATAAACAACAACAACAGAAAAACCTAAAACGCAGAATGCTGAAGGTATATATTTTGTGCAATTAACAGGAATGCGAGATCTCGTTTGGTTTTGGGATCAGTGGCGGCTGAATGTAAACACTTCCCCTTTAATAAACATATTTATCAGCTTCCGTCTAGTCTGCCCGTAATGGGGATAAATGATTTTCCTGTTTATTACGGAGAAGATTCTGCTCCAGGCCCCGACGGCGATTTAAAAACCAGGGATGTAATGAGGGTGCGGCTTTTCAATCGGAAATTTTTGGCAGTACGGAACGGGCTTTTACCTTTAATAAAGGGGTGATTCATCTTTAAGTTAATTTTTAGTATGTTATAGAATGGCTAATTCTAACCAACTTTTCAATTGGTCTTCATTATTTGTTTTGCCTTCATCTTCTGACAGCTTTCAAAAGGGGGTCACTGACCCCATCTAAAACAAATGCTTTCTAAGGCCACATCTTTCTATGCAGGCCTCTGCTGTTCATATTCCAGTCTCATGATTCAAATCAATGCTTGGTTGCTAGAGGAATTTGGACCCTAGCAACCAGATTGCTGAAACTGCAAACTGAAGGGCTGGTGAATAAAAAGCTAAATAACTCAAAAACCACAAATCATAAAAAAAGGAAAACCAATTGCAAATGATGGATTTTTAAACCAGAAATGAAAGTCTTTAATCCTTTCTTACATGGGAACTATCACAAAAATTAAAATTTAATGTAAGCTTCCACACTGTGCTGAAATAAGACATTTTCTAAATATTTAATAAATGTAATAGTT
This sequence comes from Xenopus laevis, assembly GCF_017654675.1. NCBI lineage: Eukaryota > Metazoa > Chordata > Amphibia > Anura > Pipidae > Xenopus > Xenopus laevis. The sequence goes on along the minus strand of NC_054388.1, from coordinate 5,963,300 downwards.
AATTATAATATAGAGCCATTAACAAATAACCCCCCTGCATTATCTGTAAGCCAAAACAGGCACAACAAAAGGGGGGAAAGGAGAGGGGTTGTTTATACAGTGCTCATTATATCTAGTTAATCTAAGTCAGCGTTTGATTTATTTTGCTTGTTTTGAAAAATGTTGAGTATAGCTGTATACTGCAACTTAAAGCTTCTTAATATTCTGGGGAATTTTACATGACATTGTCTTGTCATGTGGGAGGTGGAAAGGAAGTCGGTTTTTTTATACAGTCTCTAGTCAATAAATATATATATATGTATATGGGCAGTACCTGGGGTTTTCCAGATAACTGATCTTTCCATAATTTGGATCTTCATACCTTAAGTCTAATAGAAAATTATTTAAACATGAAATAAACCCAATAGGCCGGTTTTGCTTCCAATAAGGATTTATTATATTTTAGTTGGGATCAAGTACAATGTTGTTTTTATTATTACACAGAAAAAGGAAATCCTTTTTAAAAATTTGGATTATTTGATTATAATGGAGTCCATGGGAGTTGCCCTTTCTGTAATTTGGAGCTTTCTGGATAACGGGTTTCCGGATAACGGATCCCACACCTGTATGAATGAACAGGTCACTGTCTTTACTTTGCTCTGTGCAATGTGATATTATATAGGGATGCACTGAATCGGTTCGGGATTCGGCCTTTTTCAGTAGGATTCGGATTTGGCTGAACCGAATCCGAATCATAATTTGCAAATTAGGGAAGGGGAGGGAAATCGCGTGACTTTTTGTCACAAAACAAGGAAGAAAAATATTTTCCCACTCCTAATTTGCATATGCAAATTAGGATTCAATTTAGGTTCAGTATTCGGCCGAATCTTTAACAAAGGATTCGATAGTGGATTCGGTGCATCCCTAATATTATATATGAAGTTGGTCCTGGCTTTGCTGCACTGTTTGTATAGGGCAATGTACAAGACTCTATAGGGTTGTGCATAACATCTGACATTTAAGGGACACATTACTCCACATTCTGACCCGACCAGGACCAGTTATGCCCTGACTTGATCTGCCCCAGGCATTGCCTGTACAAAACATATTGTCTATTGTTGTTAAGGGTTTGTTTCCAGTAAAAGCCCACACCATTCACAAATATGTGGCCCTTCCCAAGCACTTGCTTTGCAGTTGTTACTTTGCAGAAGTTCTGTGAAAGGAGAAATATCTGTTGTTGAGGTTTCGGGATTGTGCAAGAGCTTAGAGGTCACTATAAAAAGAATAGACATCTACACAAACAAGTTATTACCCGGCCTGGGTCTCAGGAACGAGTGGCAAACGTGATTCTGTGTTTTAGTTGCACCTGTAACATTTCGTTCATTTAGGGAAACAAATTAATTGGATTGTGCTTATGTGCCGATCTACTTCCTTCCAAGATGACCCCGAGGTGCAAGGCTAAGGGCAGAGACACACGCGAAGATTCAGGGACATTTCACTTCTTCTTCGGGCGACTAATCTCCCAGAACTGCCTTCCCGCCGGCTAGAATCAAAATCGCCGAAGGGATGGCACTCGGATCGCTTCCTCATAAGGCAACTTCAAAAAACCCAGCTCTCCAAGTGCCATCCCGCTGGCGATTTAGATTCCAGCCAGCAGGAAGGCAGTTCAGGGAGATAAGTCGCCCGAAGAAGAGGCGATTTGTCGCCAGGCGACTTAATCTTCGCGTGTGTCTCTTCCCTAAGGCTACAGGGACAACATGGAATCCTGTACTTTCTATTAGTCATTGCCCAAGGGTCCCTTTGCAATAGGGATGCACTGAATCCAGCCTTTTTCAGCAGGATTTGGCCGAATCCTTGTACCTGGCCGAATCGAATTCCAGTCCTAATTTGCATATGCAAATTAGGGATGGGAAGGGAAATTAAGTAAAAAAAATTTCACAAAACAAAGAAGGAAAAAATGTTTTTTCTCCTTTGTCCCTTCCTGTCTATAATTTGCATGTGCAAATTAGGATTCGGATTCAGTTTGATATTCGGACAAATCTTTCACAGAGGATTCAGCGATTTCGGCGAATCCCAAATAGTTTATTCAGTGTATCCCTACTTTGCATTACACAATAGTCGCATGCAGCTGAAGGGTGGGCTATCTATGCTGGGGTTCCGAGGGTGATTCTTACCTGGGTGCTAGAAGTTCTAATGTTCTTGGTTTCCCCCAAGTATTCTGGTTTTCTCCCTTCATACAGGCAGGTTGTTTTTGACCCCTGATGAAATTCAAAATGACCAATTATAAGATGCCCTCTTAATGCTACAAATAAAGCATAATTATAACTATACTGACATCTATTAATTATGATGCAGAACTGCATATGAACCCAACCTACCATCTCTATTTAGAGAACTAAAAGAAAAGTTCCGCAACTGGGAATTGAGCCTATCCCAGGGATCAGCAGTGAAGTTGATAAAAATATGAGCTGCAGGTTGGGATGGCTAAGTTTGCCTTCACTGTATCTACACCTGGTGTATAATCTCCCACCTCGGGGGTTTCTACTTGTCTCCCAGGCTGATCTAAGGCAGGGAGAGCAAGCTGAGCAAACAAGGCTGAAGCAAACCATGTGTGCTTGCACTCACCAAGCCGTCGCCTCCATATACTCCACTTCAGCTATAAGAAACCATAGCAGTTGAGAAGGACCTAAAGGTAATTACAAAGATCTCTGTAGCCTTTGGGCCATGGCTCCCAGCAGGGCCTTCTCTTTACTCTTTACTCTGTTCTGTTGTTCTTTCATTGGTTTCCATTCTAATATATTGTTTGTTAACCAAGCGCCTCTACATTACACCTAATTTATACCTTTTGGTCAGAGCCTGCATAGCTCTCACTTGTCCATTTTAAGGGTAACAGAACATTTTCACACCCGCACTTAATCTCCTGCAGTGTAAAGTTACATTAACACCGGGATTAATGTTGGGAAAAACAAACATATATATGTTGTAATAGATCCAAGTTGCCACCAGCAATTTACATTAAAGGAGAGCTAAAGCCTAAATTCTGTACCAGCCCAAGGCAACCACAGCCCTTTAGCAGTAAAGATCTGTCTCTCCAAAGATGCCCCAGTAGCTCCCCATCTTCTTTTCTGCTGATTCACTGCACATGCTCTGTGCTGCTGTCACTTACTGAGCTTAGGGAGCCACTCACAATATACAGTACACATAGAATAGAAATGTCACAATATAAGGCTGATTAGTAATTAATACACATAATTACTACATGGCAGCACAGAAACCAGTGCAATAAGCATCAGAATTGAATAATCAGCAAACCTGTAGCATCAGCTTATATTACAGCCAGGGAAGCTCATTTTCTGCTGGATAATTAGTGACGAGCCCTAAGCTTAGCTTCTCAACAGCCAATCAGAGCCCACTGAGCATGTGAGTGTCACAGACACTTTCCAAGATGGTGACCCCCTGTGACAAGTTTGAAGTCCTGGATCATTGCTGCTATTGACAAGCTCAAACTTTAGCCTCGTGCAATTAGTTCACTATATAAAATATGGCTTTATTTATTTTTAGGGTTTAGCTCTCCTTTAATGCCGGTAAAAAGTAATTTCATATGTTTGTCGTCTGTGCTGGAGAAGATTAAGGGTGGAGACAACACTTACCAGGCCCTTAGGCAAGACAGTCACAAATTTGAAGACGTAAAAAATAGTAAAGTGCAGGTCAGCCAGAAAGACGGGGTTTGGGTGGGTTTAGGGCGATATCCACACAAGATCCTTCCACTCTCCCTGTCTGCAACCTTACTATGCCCGGTTTGTGCTTCTGGTAGCCTCTATATTGCCACCTTTGTGACATCAGAGCTGGGGGTGGGCTTCCTCTATAGTTATGGGTGCCCTTGACCTTAGGCCTGATACTTCATGGGCCACTAGGTCATAGCCCTACAAGAAGATAATAAAACAATAGGAAGGTTAAGGAAGGTTGTTGTCAGACAGCAGCACAAACTGCTAGAAGAATCGAGGGGAAAGCAACGCAAGGGCATTTTTAGCCTAATCATATAATTAGCTTTCAATATTTTCATTATAAATATACAAAAAGAAAATATAGAGAATCTTTGAAAGCCTCTGTTGAGGCCTTCTCCATGGAAAACAGCATATCTCTTGGTAGGCAAAATATTCCCCAACACATAAACAATCTATATAATTGAAAAACAGGTAGAAATACAAATATGGGCATAAATGGAGTCATTCCATGGATTGTCATCCTGCAAGTTGTTAAGGGATCATCAATAAAAGATGAACCCTTCTTGTGAAGCTTATAGTTCCCCTTGAGAGTTGGCGTTTGCTGCTTGATTGATATAATCGGAGCCTAAAGTATCATTTTTAACATAATGAGAACTGAGCCCCAAGGCTTCCTTTCTAGAAATATGATCTTGCCTAAAGGTGGCGGCAGATTAATGGCATTATCCTTATAAGAAGCCTACAGGCCAGTGATATAATAGCAGTCCTTGCCCTTAGATGTGTATGATCTGTCAAGCATACTGCTGTCTTTGCCTCAAGGAGTTTACAGTTGGTAGTTTAATTATGAGATCCTGCCTAATGTACAGTATAATTAGTGTTCAATGGATATTTAACATTGGCAGAATCTTAAAGGCCAAATTTAGCCTGGCAATGGATTAGATTAGAAAATATGTACTGTTCCAGGTGTTTAGGGATTTATGGGCCAACTGAGAAACCCAATGACAATGACCCATGCCTTTGACGTTGTCTCCTGCACCTTCATATCATCTCATTGGTCTGTCCTCTGCCTGGTGTTCTACATGTTCATTGGGCAGGCTCATTGCTAATTGGCTCATTCCTAATTCCATGCATGTCTGATGGATGGAGGAGTTTGAGGCTATGGATGGAAATTTAGAGGCCTTCGTCTAATCTCAGTTTTTAGGAATAAGTTGCAGGTATGAGGAGCAAGGAGATATCAAGTATCACAGGACACAATGGCAACAGTAGGGCAAGATGATGACAGTTACTCCTTATATCAGTGTTGTCCAAACTGCACCCCTTCTATTGTTGTTTTTTCTCCCAGCAACCAAGTACAGCTGAAGGCTCAATGTAGGAGAATAGGAAGCAAGCTCTAATTTAATGTCACCATATATAGATGAAATAGATAACAGAGGATGTCCCTAAGCCAGTGATCCCCAACCAGTAGCTCATGAGCAACATGTTGCTCTCCAACCCCTTGGATGTTGCTCTCAGTGGCCTCAAAGCAGGTGCTTATTTTTTAATTCCAGACTTGGAGGCAAGTTTTGGTTGTATAAAAACCAGGTGCACTGCCAAACAGAGCCTCCTGTAGGTGAACAGTCCACATAGGGGCTACCAATAGCCAATCACAGCCCTTATTTGGCACCACCCAGGAACATTTCCCCTGCTTGTGTTGCTCCCCAACCCTTTTTAAATCTGAATGTTGCTCATGGATGAAAAAGGTTGGGGACCCCTGCCCTAAGCTATTAAATAATGTCTTACTCTTTAAACAAAACAGGGATTGTTTGTCCATATATTGCAATATATTTAAGCTGGCCAACTACGTCAAAGTCATCCAGTCCCACACTCAACTTTTATCTGATTCTTTAAGAATTTAATTGCTTCACTTTACATGTAATACAGGGACTCAATGTCCTTAATATATTGATAATGGGTTGAGTGCAGAGGACCTCTTCTATTTGTCTGTATGAATTTTGTGGTCACAGCCTCACTGCCCCGTGGTGAGCACTACTTTCCCTTGTTTCCTAAGATACTAAATGCCTGTATTCACATGGTTCGATATGCAGCCAAAGACTGTAATGCAAAAGGTGAAACTGCAAAGACCCCCAAGTGTGCATGAGTGCTGACCGCGATTAAGGGGAGGGAGGAGAGTGTGTCGGAGGGGAAAGCTTGTCGGAGGGAAGAGCAACGGAGGGGAGAGGAGAGAGGGAGGGGAAAGCGATGGAGGGGAGGGAGGGGTGAGCGAAGGAGGGGAGGGGTGAGCAACGGAGGGGAGAGGAAGGAGGGGAGAGCGGGGAGCTACAGAGGGAAGAGGAGGGAGAGGAGAGGTAAGGAGGGGAGAGGGACAGAGGGGAGGGAGGGGAGAGCGACGGAGGGGAGGGTGACAGAGAAGGAAGGGGAGTAAGACTGAGGTGTGAGAACACAGACTAGGGGTAGGAAGAAGACAATTTTAGAGATAGCTGACCAGCGCCCCCCTATCATTGCACCCTAGGCAGCTGCCTCTTCCGCCTACCCCTAGTTCCGGCCCTGGTCAGTACAAATCAATTCAGATGTGATTGGTCGTATCACACAGTAATAGTCTCTAGCAGTGTTATTCATACTTTTTAGGTCAACCATGCTTTTACTATATCTAGGTTACCCCATATTTACCCTAACTGCCCTTCAAGTTTCTCTTCTTGCAAATCTAGGTCAGCAATAGGGATGTAGCGAACTGCCGATTTGGTGTTCGCGAACGCCGTTCGCGAACACTGGCAAAAAATGCGAACGTTCGCGAACAGTTCGCGAACTTCGAACACCCGCTAAAATCGTTCGATTCGAACGATCGAAGGATTTTAATCGTTCGATCGAACGATTTTCATTCGAATCGAACGATCGAAGCATTCGATCAAATGCTTTTCATTAGATCGAATGCTTACAATCGTTCGAACGAATGGAAATCGTTCGATTTTTAGCGGTCGAAGGAATTCGAATGGTCGAATGGTCGAACGATTTGTATTCGAATCGAACGCGAACGCAAAATGCGAACGTCGCGCGAACGGTCGAAGTGTTCGCCGGCGAACAGTTCGCTACATCCCTAGTCAGCAAATAAAGGTTTATCCGCTGACAGTCTTTCAACCTGAGAAAGCATAGCCAAAGTTTCTTTTATAGGTACGGGTGTGGGACCTGTTATCCAGAATGCTTAGGACCTGGGGTTTCCGGATGGATAAGGGATCTTTCTGTAATTTGGATCTCCATACTTTAATCTTCTTAAAAAAAATTCAGACATTGAATAAACCCAATAGGCTGGTTTTGCTTCCAATAAGGATTAATTATATCTTAGTTGGGATCAAGTAGGTGATCCTACCAGCCATTTTTATCCTTTGCTTGCATGCAAGAATGCAATGTGTTTTTAAAGGGATACTGTCACTGGAAAAACATTTTTTTTCCAAAATGAATCAGTTAATAGTGCTGCTCCAGCAGAATTCTGCACTGAAATCCATTTCTCAAAAGAGCAAACAGATTTTTTTATATTCAATTTTGAAATCTGACATGGGGCTAGACATTTTTTCAATTTCCCAGCTGCCCCAAGTCATGTGACTTGTGCTCTGATAAACTTCAGTCACTCTTTACTGCTGTACTGCAAGTTGGACTGATATCACCCCCCTCCCTTTTCCCCCCAGCAGCCAAACAAAAGAACAATGGGAAGGTAACCAGATAACAACTCCCTAACACAAGATAACAGCTGCCTGGTAGATCTAAGAACAGCACTCAATAGTAAAATCCAGGTCCCACTGAGACACATTCAGTTACATTGAGAAGGAAAAACAGCAGCCTGCCAGAAAGCATTTCTCCCCTAAAGTGCAGACACAAGTCACATGACCAGGGGCAGCTGGGAAATTGACAAAATGTCTAGCCCCATGTCAGATTTCAAAATTGAATATAAAAAAATCTGTTTGCTCTTTTGAGAAATGAATTTCAGTGCAGAATTCTGCTGGAGCAGCACTATTAACTGGTTCATTTTTGATTTTTTTTTTCCCCATGACAGTATCCCTTTAAGACAAAAACAAAGACTTTATTTTGATGCTACTGTCCCTTTAATTAAGATTTTGAGGGTCTACCAGAGAAGGAAGTGAGCTGTTAGATGAGATGTTAATAAAGGCACATTGTATCTCCAACATTCTGTTAGTCAAACAGGGGGGGAATACAGTCCATATGGCAGCAGATCCTTCTGATGAAATCTCTCAGCCTCTAGACTTTCATGCCCAGCTCTCCCAATGACAGATTCCTCTTGCAGAATGTTTTATTGTCCCACGGGGAGGCATTCCTTGGCATTGCAATAATGCTCGGCGTATTTAATGCACTTTTAATTGTAATAAAGAGAACGCATGAGAAACTGCAGCAGGGCCCAGCATTGCAGCTTTGGCACGGATCTACGGGTAGTAAGTAATAGCCACAATATTATTCATATAACACAGCAATGGCATTAATAATACAGAAGGTGCAAGAGGCGCTGCTTTGTTATTTGAATAATAAAGTCAATCGACGACCTTTGTATACGTTGAATTTAAACACCAGCAAAAATGTGATTATGCTTTTCATTTAGTTATTACTGTTTCAGCACTCATCTAATATCTGCACCAGTAGTGATGGCTGAATCTGTGCCGTTTATCAGGAAAATTCACAAATTTACAGCAAAATTGGAAAAATAATTTTGGCACGCGTAACAATTTTTATTAGGGATGCACCGAATTCAGGATTCGGTTCGGGATTCAGCCTTTTTCAGCAGGATTCGGATTCGGCCGAATCCTTCTGCCCGGCCGAACCGAATCCGAATCCTAATTTGCACATGCAAATTAGGGGACGGGGAGGAAAATTGCCGGACTTTTTGTCACAAAACAAGGACATAAAAAATGTTTTCCCCTTCCACCCCTTATTTGCACATCCAAATTAGGATTCGGCTTCGGTTCGGTATTCGGCTGAATCTTTCACAAAGGATTCGGGGGTTCGGCCTATGCATTAAAGTCAATGGGTGTCCAAATAATTTGGACACAAGATCATTTTTTTTTTTCAGCCCTACTGGATTTTTCAGCAGCGAATTTATTCAATTGCGGCGAAACATGGAAATTTATCGCAAATTTGTGTCTGGCGAATTTATTCGCCCATCACTATACACCAGGAATATCTAAAAATATGGCTGGTCTTCAAGATCCAATCAGGTGAGCATGTGCCCACCAATAACTACCTGAATATTTTGGCTTCCTCCAGTATATGAAAGACTTCTTGCTCCACAAGATTAATATGATAGGGAAACAGTGGTTAGAATATCCTAAAAGCGAAACCCCTGCTTTAGATATTGGAGTCTTGCCCACATTAGGGCACATTCATAGGGAAAATATCATTCACATCACGACTGCAGAGAGTCCCACAATTTAAATATTAAAGGATAAGTAAACCTTTAAAATAAGTGAATGGAAAATTGATGAGGGGGGCTATTCTAAGCACTTTTGTCATTTGCATTCATTATTTATTTTCTTTTAATTCCAAGATATTAAGGGATACATGTACTGTTAATATGAATGAATTTTGTTACAACAGCGCCACCTGCTGGTCAGTTTCCCACCAGTCTGACCAGCAAGTAGTCAAGGAAGTTGTCAGGAGAAAGAAAGAGGCTGCTCTGATGTTCTTCTGCTTAGGGAAACAATTAGAAACCTTTCTCACATCTTTCCTAAGCAGAAGAACATCAGAGCAGCCTCTTTCTTTCTCCTGACAACTTCCTTGACTACTTGCTGGTCAGACTGGTGGGAAACTGACCAGCAGGTGGAGCTGTTGTAACAAAATTCATTCATGTATCCCTTAATATCTTGGAATTAAAACAAAATTAAAAAAAATGAATGTACATTGCAGCATTTCTTAGAATAACACAATAGTCAGTTTTACATGGTCCTATTTTAAAGGTTTACTTATCCTTTAAGTAGCAAGTGTGCTTAAATCCCCCTAGTGACCAAAAGGCGTAATAGATATACCAAAATATAACTATTGCCAGCTTAATTATTTCATCTAATTAAGATTGTTCACCTTCAAGTTAACTGTTAGTAGGATGTAGAGAGGGATATTCTGAGAAAATTTGCAATTGGTTTTCATTTTTTATTTTTTGTGGTTTTTGAGTTATTTAGCTTTTTATTCAGCAGCTCTCCAGTTTGCAATATTAGCAATTTGGTTGCTAGGGTTCAAATTAACTTAGCAACCATGCATTGATTTAAATAACAGACTGGAATATGAATAGGAGAGGCCTGGATAGAAGGATGAGTAATAAAAAGTAGCAATAACAATATATTTGTAGCCTTACAGAGCATTTGTTTTTAGATGGGGTGCTTTAAAGGGCACATAAACCAATCTAGTACATTTATAGTCCTGGGGTAACTCAGTTAGCAGAAAGCTTTGCATCTGGTGTGACTGAGACTATCAGATTAATGTAGAATCACTGATAACAGGAGACAGATCAAAGCTGTTTTATCTCTCCATCTTCAAGAAGAAACAACCAAATACCACGACGCAGAGTTTTACTTGTAATATTTACCTGCTGACACATAGGGGCAAATTCACTTAGCGCCGAACACTAGCTTCAATTCGCTAGCGTTGGCATTTTCGTTACTTCGCAAATTCACTAACGATCGCTGGCGTAGTTTCGCTAGTGTAACTTCGCACCCTTACGCCAGGCGAATTTTCGTACGGATGTAACTACGCAAATTCACTAACGCGCGCAGTGTACTGAACGCTACCTTTTGCGCTAGACTTCCTTCGCCACCTCAGACCTGGCGAAGCGCAATAGAGTAGATAGGGATTGCTTCAAAAAAAGTTCAAATTTTTTCTAAGTCCCAAAAAACGCTGGCGTTTTTTCTATATCATGGGTGATAGGCTGAAAAAGATCGTAAATTTTTTTGGGGCTCCCCTCCTTCCCACCTACATTTCCTAACTCATGGCAACTTAACTATACAGTGGGCACATGTGTAGGGCAAAATAAACATTTTATTTGATGTTTTGAAGGTTTCCCAGGCATTTGTAGTGATTCTACGTATTCCTCCATTGAAATTTGAATTTTGCGCCGTATGCAAATTAACCATCGCTAGCGTAACTTCGCTTTGCTTAGCGATTCAACGCTAGTGCAACTTCGCAACCTTACGCTACTCCTGTGCGCAACTTCGGATTTTAGTGACTTTGCGGAGCGCTGGTGAAACTACGCCTGGCGAAGTGTGGCGAAGTGCGGCGAAGTTGCGCCTGGCGCAACTATGAATCTTAGTGAATTTGCCCCATAGATTCCTGCTGCTCCTGATCTCAAATATCTAAAAAAAAAAATCTACAAAATGTCTAAAAAATTATTTATACACGGGGAGGCCCATATTTCAAAGTCCACATTGATCTCAATATTTTCTGAAAACTACTTTGACTAAATCCGCATCGTTTTTCCCCTTATTTATCAATACACTTTCCCAAAAAATGTACGTGCAGAGAAAACCCCCGAAAAATTGTGAAAAAACGAATTGTGCAAATTGTTCTGATTTTCCACCTGAAAACTCCGGAAAACCACAAAATCTTCGGATTATTGCACGAAACCCAACGCAGATCAAGATATCTTCGGGACTTCTTCCATTGACTTATATGCAACCACGGCAGTTCTGAGATGCTGGATTTTTTGATTCTGACTTTTTTTGGGGTTTTCGGATTTTATAGTAAAAAAACTAGGAATGCACCGAACCCAGGATTCGGTTCGGGATTAGGCCTTTTTTTAGCAGGATTCTGATTCGGCTGAATCCTTCTGCCCGACCGAACCAAATCCGAATCCTAATTTGCATATGCAAATTAGAGGACAGGGAAGAAAATTGCATGACTTTTGTCACAAAACCAGGAGTACATTTTTTTTCCCCTTCCCACCCCTAATTTGCATATCCAAATTAGGATTCGATTCGGTATTCGGCTGAATCTTTCGCAAAAGATTCTCTGGTTCGACCGAATCAAAATAGTGGATTTGGTGCATCCCTAAAAAAAAAACACAATTTTTTCTTGTTTTTGCCATTCAGAGATTAATAAATAACCCCCTTAGATGAGTTGATTTTGTCCTTTAACAAGACAGATGTTGGGTTTATTCATGGTTAAGGAATGACAGTTGAGTCAGAATATCCAAATGATTCATTTCTGTAGTGACTCTGGAATTGTTTGAGTCTAGATCTTGTCTGTTACCTGGTGCTCCTAATCCTTCTCTATGAGCTGAGGTACGAGGAACTGCCTCAACTGACTCACACGCGGAACCAGGTGTTAGAGGTGGGTGAAAACATCTCTCAGTATTGAGCACTCTCTTCCCTATGTAATATATACTATATATATATATCTGCAGAGATAGCCTCCTGTATATAGCACATAGCTCTGTAGCCCCCCAGCAGAATTAAGTAGTCATCTTCTTGTTGGACTCTAAGCAGCCTGGGATGGGTTGCACATTTGCCTCTTGGCTGTAGACTTTAAGGAGAACTAAACCCTAAAAATTAATATGGCTAAAAATGTCCTATTTTATATAGTGAACTTATTGCACGAGGCTAAAGTTTGAGCTTGTCAATAGCAGCAATGATCCAGGACTTCAAACTTGTCACAGGGGGTCACCATCTTGGAAAGTGTCTGTGACACTCACATGCTCAGTGGGCTCTGATTGGCTGTTGAGAAGCTAAGCTTAGGGCTCGTCACTAATTATCCAGCAGAAAATGAGCTTCCCTGGCTGTAATATAAGCTGATGCTACAGGTTTGCTGATTATTCAATTCTGATGCTAATTGCACTGGTTTCTGTGCTGCCATGTAGTAATTATGTGTATTAATTACTAATCAGCCTTATATTGTGACATTTCTATTCTGTGTGTACTGTATATTGTGAGTGGCTCCCTAAGCTCAGTAAGTGACAGCAGCACAGAGCATGTGCAGTGAATCAGCAGAAAAGAAGATGGGGAGCTACTGGGGCATCTTTGGAGACACAGATCTTTACTGCTAAAGGGCCGTGGTTGCCTTGGGCTGGTACAGAAGCACAACACATCATTTCTAACTACTTCTTTAGTTTTATTTTCCTTGTCCTTTAACAAATCCTGTGTTTCTATTTCTCAGATCTCAAGACGTCTGTCCCACCCCAGGACGGAAAGATCGGACGTCAGGTTGCTGGTTTGGCATTTCTTATCACTACTTTCTTATCACTCCATTTTCTATATCTCAGTGGAGTAACTAGATGTTACTGGGCCCCACAGCAGAATAATTGTAGGACCCCCAATATATCCAAAGGTTGTCCTGTTTCATCAATATACATTGAAATTGCTCATTAGAGCCTCATGGGGCCCCTATACCTCCTGGGCCCTCCTGCAGCCGCAGGGTCTGCTTCCTCTGTAGTTACGCCCCTGCCTGATTTCTTTCTTTCTTTTCAGACTCGAGTGAATTCAGAATTCTTAATTTCACGTCCCAATCAGAGAGAATAAGCTCTGGAGCCACTGCTTCTCCCCTAAGGTCGCTTGGCCTCATCAAATGGCTCCTCACGCTCTTGTCTACCAAGATGGCCCATTTCTGCCAGTCTTTAACGAGTCTATTGTGTAATAATTAGCTTTACATGGCATATCTATGGGAACTGTAATACTATTCAATTGCTATTCATCTCCAGCAGTGATTCTCCGCAGTGTTTAGGGCTGTTTGATATAAAGCGACCAGGGATGTTTTAAAGGGGTAGTTGAACTTTACATTAACTTTTTTTTTTTTTAGCAGCTCTCAGGTTGCTAGGGCCCAATTTACCCTAGCAACAATTTTCCGCTTTCGGACGTCCGTGACGCTGAGGATCCACTTTAAATTTATGGAAGTGTTTCTAAGGTTGTATAAGACAGTGGGTGAGCTTAGAGTACACCAATACTCTATATAAAGCTCTCACATCTGGGTCCCAGGAGGCTGACATTTCTGATATTAAAGTACATTCAATTTAAAGATGAAAAAATTCAGAGAAGTTTCATTTTAGCAACAAGATCTGTCTGGAACACTAGCGCCATCTTGTGGGTAACATTGGAATGACTTGGAACACTAACGCCATCTTGTGGGTAACATTGGAATGACTTGGAACACTAACGCCATCTTGTGGGTATTGAGGTGGCCAAAATCGGCCTGCGATTGGATCATAATGAAGGGTAAGAGGGCGGTGGATCTTGGGACAGCATCAACTAATATATGTGGTCCGCGATGTGACGGTATTTTTAGTCCTGGTATTTTTAGTCCCGGTATTTTTAGTCCCATCTGATCGGTATCTGGCCAGATATTGATCGGGGAAGCCCGTCGGAGGGCCGCATACATGGGCCAATAAGCCGCCGACTCGCTCTGTCTGCAGCTTTTATCAGCCCGTGTATGGCCACCATAAATTATAGGGCCGATTCCCAATTAGAAATAAATAATTTCTATAGAGAATCTGATGACCCTTAAATACACGTATGAAACACAGGCATTACATGGGTGATTGCTTTCACGTTTATTGCAATTGAAACATACCTATACGTCAAACGGGTATAAATATACAGATAGTGCTTTTATACCCGACTCCTTCTATAGTTGGGGTGCAGCGTCTGATGCAGTTGGTCCGGAACATGGTTTTGATGGCGGTTTTTAGTGCAGGAGACTCTAGCGGGCCAAGAAGTTAAGTCTGAGACGGGTGACATGGCTGAGAGATGAATTATGGGAAATACATGTGACATTCAAGCCAATCATGGTGCTGCTGATTCCCGATTGTAATGTGCTGACTGACATAAGGCTGGATTTAGTAAAGACCTCCAACACTGCCGGGGGGTGTGAGCAGCAAGAAGTAAAGGGTCCCCATTAGAAAATCAAGGAGAGCCAATCTCTAGTGCTGCATCTGTTAGTAGTTCTGCGTTCTTCTGCAGGGACTGTGGATGAACCTCACACTCACAGCCAGTTATCGATACTTATATTAATTGCACCATGCACTCGTTTCATTCCCTCCTGAAATATTGGATGGGTGGCCATCTTGCATTTTGGGAAGTGAGCACATTCCACATTCATTCTCAATCCCTACATCTTTCTCAATTTTGCATCTAATGAACCCCCTTTGGGACTGGTGAGATTCATCAGAACTCTTTTTATTACTAGTAGTGTAACAGATGGAAGGCACTTCAATTGTAAAGCCAAGGTGGCACTTAGTCTTTCTTTTGCTCTTCATTCACCTTCTCAGTTTGTCTCCCCAATTGTCTCCCCTTTCTCTATTTTGCATCACCTCTGGGACTGGCGAGACCCATCTGAACTCTTATTTTTTATTAACAGATGAAGGGCATGAACTTTAGTCCTTGACATGGTCCATAATAAACTCCAAGCAGGGCCTTGTTACGTAGATGGGTCTCACTCGCATGCAATAGTGAAGCAACACAAACTGACCCAGTCCTTAGCTGCCCTCTTCATACCTCCTACATACTGAATTTTGGGAAATGTGAGAACACTTTTCAAAGAATAAGTAAACCTTTAAAATATTAAAATTGATGAGGGGGGTATTCTAAGCACCTTTGTCATTTACATTCATTGTTTGAAGACCAGTCTGACCACCAAGTCGTTGAGGAAGTTGTCAGAAGAAAGAGACTGCTCTGATGTTCTCCTGCTTAGAAAAACAATTAGAAACCTTTCTCAAATGTAAATAACAAAAGTACTTAGAATTGCACTCTCATCAATTTTACATTCACTTTTTTTAAAGGTTTACTTATCCTTTAAGGCAGTGATCCCCAACCAGTAGCTCGTGAGTAACATGTTGCTCTCCGACCTCTTGGATGTTGCTCCCAGTGGCCTCAAAACAGATGCTTATTATCGAATTCCAGGCTTGGAGACAAGTTTTGGTTGTATAAAAACCAGGTGTACTGCCAAACAAAGCCTCAGTGTAGGTTGCCAATCCTCATAGGGACTACCAAATGGCCAATCACAGCACTTATTTGGCACCCCAAGAACATTTTTCATGCTTGTGTTGATCTCCAACTCCTTTTACTTCTGAATGTTGCTCACGTGTTCAAAAGGTTGGGGATCCCTGCTTTAAGGTAAGCTACTTCAATTGTGAAGCCAAGGTGGAGTGGAGCACTTAGCTTCTCTTTTGCTCTTCATTCACCTTCTCAGTTTGTCTCCCCAATTCAGTCTCTTTCCCCCCTTTTTACTCTTCCGTCTCTACTGTCTGGTGTAACTGTATCATCCACTAATCGAACCTTCCTGCTCACCTCCAAAACTTTTCCTCTACGCATTAACCTCCCTTTCCATCCATTCTCTCTTGTATCTTCCTTTCTCTCCCTTCATGTTTATAATCCCCTTTTTTATTCCAAGCTTATTCTCTAAAGAAGTGTAAGCAACATGCCACAGAACATGTCATTACCATGGAACAGTGTTAGCGGGGTTTAGTAAATCCAGCCCAAAGCTTTTTCTCTTGGTCCTCTCAAAGTTGCATGTGTTTCTAAATGGCGAACATATATTTAGTGGCAGCTAAAGTGCAGATACTGAGGTCTCCAAAATAACCATCAATGGAAAACCACTGGATTTTGGTCCATTGTTCAAAGGTCAAGGGGTTTTGGTCAAGGGGTTGTAAAGGGAAGGGGGGCTCTGAAACATGCAGGGGCAATCTGCCAGGAATGTTATAGTAAGAGGGGACAGGAAGTTAGGGGAGAATCATTTAGGTGCGCGCCTTACAGATCTAGCACAGGAGGAAGCAGAGGAAAGAGAAACAGGAGAGACTGAAGAAATAACACCTGAAAGTGCCTCGTTTTATCCAATCACAACATTATTTTGTTAGACAGGCCTCGTACTCATCCTGCTTTCCCGTCTTCCAGTCTCTTGCGCACAGAGAAGTGAAAGGAATTCAATTGTTCCGGGTTACCAACCCTTGGACTTTCCTGGCACTTTTATGAACTCGCCAATCACCATTCTCCCCTAGTCTGATCCAGCAAGCCCAGGTTCATACCATCTGACCCCGGATATGGGGGGAAAGGCAAAGTATGGGGAAATAGTGGGCAGTCCAGAGATGCAGCTTTTGTTTAGAAAAAAAAAAAAAAAATTGAGAAGCTGGCAAGGCATTGCACAGCATTGCTTGGCAGCTCCCTTCTAACACTGAATAGGGACATATTCATATTCAAGAAGGGGGCACCCTGCACCCTCTGAGAATGTTGACCACTTGGGTCGTTTGTGCTGGAAGCAATAAAAGTCAATGTTGGGTCCCTGTTCCCCCCTCTGCTTCCCTTTTCTTTTCTCCATGGCCTGTACCACTCCCTCCTAGTCCTGCTGTTCATTCATCTCCATGTCCGACACCAGAATGTTCTTCTCCGCTGAGCCCCCTGGGCCGGTGTTGGTGCGGCTGTATCTGGCGCTCTCAAAAGCCCCCCGCTCAGTGGCAAGTTTCCTACGCCGGTACAGATATATGACGACTACTAACAGGACACAAAGGGCTGTTGTGGATAGAATCACTACTGCCACGGCAGTGGTGTGCTCAGGGAATGCTGTGGGAACAGAACAGGACATGCAATGAGTGGGCTTGTGGGCATCTCAAAATGCCAAGAGGTTCTGGTTCCTAATAAATGTAATACCCCTCCTAGCCCTCGAGTGTCAGTGCTCAACAAGCCAAAGAAGTGTTGGCATTCAGGGACATAATACAATGTCTAATAAGGGAACCAATAATAAAGAGCAGAACTGACAGGCCAATAACAACAAACACAATTACATGGTCACTGGATGAGGATTAAAAAGGACACAGCGCCAAGCAAAATTGCTCCGGTGCACTTACCAGATTTAGAATACGCTGTCTCTTCAGCTAGAGGAAAAGGAAACAGAAGGAGAAGGAGGGAAAGAGGAGAGAAAATAATTATGTCACTTAGTTGTGCGTTTCTAGCAACTAACACCAACCTACAGATTGCACACTATTGTCATACTAAAACTTAGATCCCCACCCCATAGCAGTATCTCTTCTTCTACACCTGCTTTGCAGAGGCCATTATCCCACTATCTCTCCCTACTATACCTGCTATCCCACAGTCACACTCCCTTCCCAGAGACTATTATCCACTGTTACTATAGGCACCATCTCTCCCTACTATACCTGCTATCCCACAGTCACACTCCCTTCCCAGAGACTATTATCCACTGTTACTATAGGCACCATCTCTCCCTACTATACCTGCTATCCCACAGTCACACTCCTTTCCCAGAGACTATTATACCACTGTTATTATAGACACCATCTCTCCCTACTATACCTGCTATCCCACAGTCACACTCCCTTCCCAGAGACTATTATCCACTGTTACTATAGGCACCATCTCTCCCTACTATACCTGCTATCCCACAGTCACACTCCCTTCCCAGAGACTATTATCCACTGTTACTATAGGCACCATCTCTCCCTACTATACCTGCTATCCCACAGTCACACTCCCTTCCCAGAGACTATTATCCACTGTTACTATAGGCGCCATCTCTCCCTACTATACCTGCTATCCCACAGCCACACTTCCTTCCCAGAGACTATTATCCACTGTTACTATAGGCACCATCTCTCCCTACTATACCTGCTATCCCACAGTCACACTCCCTTCCCAGAGACTATTATCCACTGTTACCATAGGCACCATCTCTCCCTACTATACCTGCTATCCCACAGTCACACTCCCTTCCCAGAGACTATTATCCACTGTTACTATAGACACCATCTCTCCCTACTATACCTGCTATCCCACAGTCACACTCCCTTCCCAGAGACTATTATCCCACTGTTACTATAGACACCATCTCTCCCTACTATACCTGCTATCCCACAGTCACACTCCCTTCCCAGAGACTATTATCCCACTGTTACTATAGACACACCATCTCTCCCTACTATACCTGCTATCCCACAGTCACACTCCCTTCCCAGAGACTATTATCCCACTGTTACTATAGGCACCATCTCTCCCTACTATACCTGCTATCCCACAGTCACACTCCCTTCCCAGAGACTATTATCCCACTGTTACTATAGACACCATCTCTCCCTACTATACCTGCTATCCCACAGTCACACTCCCTTCCCAGAGACTATTATCCCACTGTTACTATAGACACCATCTCTCCCTACTATACCTGTTATCCCACAGTCACACTCCCTTCCCAGAGACAAATCCATATTGTAATGCATGTGTGACTTAAGAAACATGTTTTACTGCACAGTAATGAAGCAGAACCTAATTTATCTGGTGTCATTGTAGGACAAATTGAAATAAAATGTTGTATTTCTGACCACCCTTGATTTCCTAGGTACTGCTCACCTCTGGAGAGTTTGCAAATAACACCCATTGTGTTGTTAGTGCAGGATCCCAAGTTCCAGACACCGTTGCTGCCCTGCACCCAATAGCAGGAGTTAGGACTCAGCAGACTGGGACCTGCATCTTGTTGCCCCCAGTTGGAGTAATTGACTGGAGAATTATCACTCCACACTAGACCACCACCTGAATGGAAGCAGACATGGCATGAGATATATGGTGCCACTGACATTCTCCATACATATATATTTAATGCTAATTACAAGAGTCTATATCCTGGTTGAAACATTAGAATATAAACCTTTTACTAGATATGGGTTGTTCCATGTACAATGACATTTATAGTTTCTGACAGAAAAACAAAGGAGGAACCCATCAGCAGAGTGTAACACTGGATGTCTATTTGCTTTCTTATTCTATCCTAAACCCATTCTCACACCTCTTGTGATGGATATTTATATTGGCATTGCTAACCTTTAGCATTAAAGGACATGCCCAGCCAGGCTCCTCTGGATTGGCTTTCATACGTCTGCAGGTGTTCCCAAACAAAAACATTCTCTGTCTCATCCAGAATAGACAGGACCTCTCCGCCAGCTGTAAAAGAACATTCACAGTATGAATGAATTGAGCCTTGTCCAAGATAAGGAAGGACCTTGACTGCCAAGGACACGCTGGAGTGACTTTGGGAGAATGAGTTTTGATTCATATTGAAGACCCTGGTGTTTACTGGTCTAGTTTGCTACTAAACAAATCACATTCAAAACACAGGCTCTGCAAGCATGACTTTAATGAGGGCAAATCAGTCTAAGCTTTATGAAAGAATGTCAAAGTCTGTTTATTACCTTTTTGGCACTTCTTGGCTGCTTCCCTTTGACCGACTCGAATCTCCATGTGAAATGAGTAGCAATGATCACGGAATGGAATCCAAGAGGAGTCACTTAGAGATCTTGGGCAGCTTCCGGCCTCGCTCCACTTGTGCATCTTTCGTGACTCTGTTCAGATACAAGAAAAAGAATAAATTAGGAGAGTTATGTGGGCTTTTGCCTAGGTCCAGCTACACATTAAAATGCACCTGTGACCTGATGTAGTCTTACTATAAATGCAATGTGCTGTGCAAAACATATACAGATTCTATATACTGGATTGCTATCTGTTCAGCATTACTGTAGGCATGGTCTTCTATTCACCCTCAGCTGAACCCATGCAGTAATCTGAATTATTTAATACTCAGATGTTCTGCAGCATGTAAAATTAATTTTTTAAGACCAAACACCTAAAAAAAAAAAAAACTTAACATGGTGCAATGCTGACTAGTAATGGTATACTGCATGGAGATATTTATATATATATATATGTGAATACAGTCTGTTGCATATATTAGACCTCACTATTAATCAGCCATGCAACTTGATGACTTTATAAATAAAGGAAATGGTTAATTTAGCCTGTTGCTAAAGGGAGGTATTCCCACGTAGCCCAGAGTTTAAAGGATATGTAATCCTTTAAAGGATAAGTAATCCTTTAAAATAAGTGACTGTAAAATCGACCAATGTGTTATTCTAAGAAATTTTGCAAGGTACATTCATAATTTATTTTCTTTAAATTCCAAGATATTAAGGGATACATGTGCTGTTAATATGAATGAATTTTGTTACAACAGCGCCACCTGCTGGTCATTTTCTGATCAGTCTGACCACCAAGTAGTCAAGGAAGTTGTCAGGAGAAAGAAAGAGGCTGCTTTGATGTTCTTCTGTTTAGGAATAAGATTAGAAACCTTTATTAAATCTTTCCTAAGTAGAAGAACATCAGAGCAGCCTCTTTCTTTCCCCTGACAACTTCCTTGACTACTTAGTGGTCAGACTGGTGGGAAACTGACATCAAAGTAGTCTCTTTTTTTCTCCTGACAACTTCCTTGACTACTTGGTGGTCAGACTGGTGGGAAACTGACCAGCAGGTGGCGCTGTTGTAACAAAATTCATTCATATTAACAGTACATGTATCCCTTAATATCTTGGAATTAAAAGAAAATAAATAATGAATGTATACAAAAGTGCTTAGAATAGAACCCTCATCAATTTTGCATTCACTTATTTTAAAGGTTTACTTATTCTTTAAGGGACTAATTGCTGTATCTAGTTTGTAGAAGGGCAGGCAGCATATGGCTCACCCTCTTCTCCACCTAGTATAATTTAGTATAAACCCCCAATATCAAACTTTTATCCCTAACATGGAAACAACCTCAGTGGAGTTGTGCCACAGAAGTGATAAAGGTAGTGGTAGTCAGTTCAGCCATAGCACACACCTAGGAAACTGTAAGAAAACTGACCAGCTTAGAAAAAGCAGTATTTGCTCCCCAAGGAGTAGTGGGTGCTCCCCAGGCAACACCCACATAAGTGTAAGTATCACAGATGGAAAGGGACTCTTCCCCGAGAAATATCCATCTCACATAGGTGTCTTTTTATTGGTAATATATCGGGAACTAAGACCTACGAGGAATGTTGCACAGTCCCTTGTTTATCCTTTAATTGAATATTACATTCTCAAGTTGTACTCAGAAGCAGCTCCTGTTCGTTAGGCTTGCAATAATACTACATCTAACACTGACACTTAACCTTATTACGGATTAAAATCGTTCATGATTGCTGGCACAATGCATGTAAAAACGTGAAACCGACCTGTATTGAATTTGCAGACAGCCCCCTGCAATTTGCTCTCACAGCTAGCAGTGCTCCAAGTTCCCTGGGAATCCATGTATACACAGCCACTCAAGTGCAGGGGTTCCCCGTCTCTCCAGTTGGTGTAAGAGACAGAATCATTGGTGAGCCAAGAGTAGGATCGACCCCCCTGCAATAACAAAGATAAACTTGGGGTAAGCCCCTGTGGACATATGATTGAACTAATTGCTTTATTACATCATGCAACAATACCTCCTCGTTTGACAGGCCAATCCAGACAGGAGTCTTCATCCCTGTTACTGACAGGGTCAGATATGCTTGTTGGTAAGGGTCGGGGATGCTGCTCAGAGTAGCATTACGGGTCTCACACAGCAGATGAGCATCTGACCAGGTCATTGGCTTTTGCAGGATCAGGTAGGAGTTGTTCCTGTATCGGAGGATGGAACCTGGAGCTGGGGGAAACGGCTCAGCGGGAGGATTGAGGGAGGCCACTGCCGTGAAAGAATAAACAAAGATCAGATAATGAAGAGAAACAAGTGAACCTATTGGTAGTTGAAGATGCAGGGTGGGAAACATGACCTTAATTCATTAAGGTGGTGCGTGCATTGAAAGGCAGAAACTTAAAGGTAACGCCAAAAAATGTAAGTATTTTAATGGAATGGCAATATACTGTACTTGTGGTAAAACTGGTGTGTTTGCTTCAGAAACTCAACTATAGTTTATATAAAGAAGCTGCTGTGTAGCCATGGGGGCAGCCATTCAAGCACAGGATACACAGTAGATAACAGATAAGTACTACTATAGTTTATATAAACAAGCTGCTGTGTAGCCATGGGGGCAGCCATTCAAGCACAGGATACACAGTAGATAACAGATAAGTACTATTATAGTTTATATAAAGAAGCTGCTGTGTAGCCATGGTGGCAGCCATTCAAGCACAGGATACACAGTAGATAACAGATAAGTACTACTATAGTTTATATAAACATGCTGCTGTGTAGCCATGGGGGCAGCCATTCAAGCACAGGATACACAGTAGATAACAGATAAGTACTACTATAGTTTATATAAACAAGCTGCTGTGTAGCCATGGGGGCAGCCATTCAAGCACAGGATGCACAGTAGATAACAGATAAGTACTACTATAGTT
Organism: Xenopus laevis; assembly: GCF_017654675.1. Taxonomy (NCBI): domain Eukaryota; kingdom Metazoa; phylum Chordata; class Amphibia; order Anura; family Pipidae; genus Xenopus; species Xenopus laevis. Next base: position 5,940,454 of record NC_054388.1, on the reverse strand, counting down.
TATATAAACAAGCTGCTGTGTAGCCATGGGGGCAGCCATTCAAGCATAGGATACAGAGAAGATAACAGATAAGTTCTGAAGTATCCCATTGTATACTGCAGAGCTTATCTGTTATCTGCTGTGTATCCTGTGCCTTTTCTCCTTTTTCAGCTTTGAATGGCTGCCCTTGTGGCTACACAGCAGCTTTTGTATATCGAATATTGCAGAGCTACTCAAGCAACACACCAGTTTCACCAGTGCGGCTCAACAGGATATGATATTTTTATTATTTTAAAACATTTTTACTTTTTGGTGTTACTGGTCCTTTAAAGGGAAACAATAAAGGGCTCATTGGTAAACAGTGCTAGATGTGTCTGCCCCTCAGTGCTCTAGAACTTACACCCCAGGGAACAGTAAATGATCCTGGTTCTGAATAACAAGATGGCCCTCTCCCATAGACTCCATTTTTATCCAAATAACTAATTATTAAGAATGATTTCCTTTTTCTGTGTAATAATAAAACAGTATAAAAACTATGAGAATAAAGATGTTGAGAGAGGAGAGAGGGAATAATAATTTGGAAAGTTGGCTTATGGTCTAAGGTTTTCTGGTGGGCCCCTGGCATCCCAGTCTTACACTGGAAGCCTCCATTTAAAATTTTAGCACAGGGAGCTGAAGGTCAAAATAAATCAAACAAACATTTACCTTTACTGATCTGACAGATATATCCGTGCTTCTCTTCCAAGCAATTCCTGTCATCCCAACGTCCAGTGAATGGAGGAGGGGACCCATGCCAGATCACGGCGCAATTTATCTGCAAAATATTTGATATAATAGGGCTTTTTCTTGTGCAAGTTGTCAATATTCTTCCCTTTGTCCCCTTGCGGGTCTGATGTTCTTCTGTTTAGCAATACAATTAGAAACCTTTCTCAAATATCCTTCCTAAGCAGAAGGACATCAGCCTCTTTATTTCTCCTGACAACTTCCTTGACTACTTGCTGGTCAGACTGGTGGGAAACTGACCAGCAGGTGGCGCTGTTGTTACTAAATTCATTCCTATTAACAGTACATGTATCCCTTAATATCTTGGAATTAAAAGAAAATAAATTATGAATGAACATTGTATAATTTCTTAGAATAACACAATAGTCAATTTTACATTCACGTATTTTAAAGGTTTACTTATCCTTTAAGCTTTCACATACTCATTTTTTGCCAAACATGACATGAGTCTCAGTGAAGCATTTCTAGACACAGACCTCATTTTATCTACGTACAAAGTAACAAACACTCACTGGCTTCTCGCTGCTAACAGATGTTCCATATCCAGATGGTTCCCTTGGTGCCCAATTGACATAATTCAGGACTTGACCTTCCACCCACTGGAACTGTTTTCGGGCATTATGGAGTCCAATCCAAAGGTCGAAGGTAATATTTGGGAGTATTGATGTGATAAACGCTGGTAAGAAAAATGGAGGCCGTTCCAACTAATGCAAGAAAGACTATCTCATAAGTTTCTCAGATCTACCGGTCACAGTAGACAACCCATTTGTAAGCCTTTAGTAGGATTACAAATGGATACATGAGTGGCCAGATTAAAGTCATACGCAATACAATACAAGTGCTTTATTCCCCATTTTGCTCCGCATTTCCCGCAGGACATACCTTGCTCCAAGTAGTTGTTGATTGTAGCAAGCTCTCCTCCTAAAACTTTGCAGGAATCTCTTGCTTGCTGCCAAGTCTTTGTCTCTGCCTTACTGTCAGCTCTCACTCCAAAGCACTATTTAGCCAGGTCACACAGAAAGGTTATTAGTTATGGGTGCACTTCGTTTTTTTTTACTATTTTAAAGTTCAATGACCAGCAACGCCAAACAAAATTTGAACTAACAGTTATTTCTGTCCTGTATGTGAAAAACACGTTCCTCTAAAGGGAAAGTTAACTTTTAAGTAAATGGTATATCTATTCCTGGCTTATTTTCAATGTATCTACCTGCTGACTGTCTGCTGTGGTTTGCAAGATCTATACCATTCATTCACGGATTTTACTTGGTTTTTTGCAGTCCTTTAATTTGTGTTCTAATGCATTTCAGTGGGATAATTTCTGGGACTTTAAGTTGGTATCCTGTAGTTTAGATCATCAATTTGGCCGATTTCTCTTAAAAAAAACCCTGTGAATTCCCTGTGAATGGTATTGGGATGCACCGAATTCACTATTTTGGATTCAGCCGAACCCCCAAATCCTTCGTGAAAGATTTGGCCGAATACCGAACCGAAATATGCAAATTAGGGGTGGGAAGGAGAAAACATTTTATTACCTACTTCCTTGTGACACTTTATTACTGACAAAAAATCACGTGATTTCCCTCCCACCCCTAATTTGCATATGCAAATTAAGATTTGTTTTGGCCGGGCAGAAGGAAGGGGAAAACATTTTATTACTTCCTTGTTTTGTGACAAAAAGTCACGCAATTCCCTCCAGCCCTTAATTTGCATATGCAAATTAGGATTATGTGAATGGTACTTACATTTTAAGTCTTTTTTTTGCAGTTTACACCATTTTTAAAGAAAAACCTAAATTTGACATTTTCCTAGATTTAGGGGCCCGAGTGAAGGAATAAAATAAAAAAATGATTTTTTTGTCTACTTCGACCATCGAATTGGCTACTTCGACTTCGAATCAAACGATTCGAACTAAAAATTCAATAGTCGAAGTACTGTCTCTTTAAAAAAAACTTCGACCCCCTACTTCGCCACCTAAAACCTACCGAAGTGCAATGTTAGCCTATGGGGAAGGTCTCCATAGGCTTTCTAATTTTTTAGAAGAAAAATCGTTCGATCGATGGATTAAAATCTATTTGCGCTAAATCCTTCGACTTCGATATTCGAAGTCGAAGGATTTACATTCGGCAGTTGAATATCGAGGCTTAATTAACCCTCGATATTCAACCCTATGTAAATCTGCCCCTTAATGTTTTTTTTTCGGCCTCCTGGAAAACCCCCACTGAGAACAACTAAGTTGTGTTCTTCCTTTCCCCACTCACCTTGTTGAGGAAGGGCAGCCAACTTCGTGGACAGCCACCAGCAGTATTGGTTGGGATAGGGGGTGTTGTAGGGACTGGTAGAGTGCTATTGATCCTTTTGCAGATATAAGGGAGGGCAGTGTCACACTTCTGGTCCCCCCAATCCCCTAGGGAAGGAAAAGCATGGTTTTAGAATACATAGAGAAAGATAATTAAGATAATTAGATAAAAAGTTAATTAAAATGCACACAAAGCAGTTCAGTCCTACTTTAGGTTTGTTTTATACAGGCCAAGAAGGCATTATGTAGCAAGCAATGTGATAACTTCATTTTAAACTTAGAGCTCTGTATTTTTGTTACATACACCAGAAATGTCCACATCGCGTGGAAGCTGTATTTGGAACATGTACAGCAGCTGGCGATAGAGTGGTACAGAGTATAGCACGAAGAGCTTAGTGAGCTATAAAACACAAATATAAAGCCCTCCTGCTCTATTAATGTCTTTCTGATCTTCAGCAGTGATACTCACCTCGGCTGGCTGTCATGTACACACATTTCTTCTCCCTGCTGATGGGACGAGGCCGGCCAGGGGCCCAGTTTACAAAACTGAGAACAGATCTATCAGACCACCTGCAGAAGGAAATGAACAAAGCACACCATGCCATGTCGAGGACGTTGTTCAGTTACAAACAATGACATGTCAAAGCTACAAAAGCACCAACCTGAATCGCCCATCGTTTTCGTAGGTATGTAGCCCAATCCACCAGTGCTGCTCTTGTCCCCGGGAGAACTGAAGAAAGGAGAGAAATGTTCCAGGTTGAGTTTCCTAGCACTAGTCAATTGTAAGAAAGTGAAAAATAAATGTAAAATTGAGTATGTTTAAGGGGTATTATAACTGGTACAATACCCTTGCGTTATGCACTCAATTGATCAGCAGACAGCGGTGAAGTAAAACAGTTTTATTTACTGGACAATCTTCCTAACGCGTTTTGTGTTAAATAAAAGTGACCTGTATAAGAGTGACCTGTATACCATTAATGCATGTTGAATTTGACAAATTAAGCGACAGGTTTTGGGCATTTGCACCCGGACCGTCTTGGTAAAAGGGTCAGCGTTGCAGGAATTAAGCATGCATGATATGAATTATATTATAGTGTTAGGATTCAAGCGCATTTGTGTGTTGGGTTTTGGTTAGTATTATAACTGGTAACAACAATCTGCTTTGTGTATTTCCAGGCTAAAATGATTTGCATTCAAAAGTGCACCATGTCTGCTCTCCACAGTAGTTGTGGTTCTATCGGTAATAGAATAAGACACGCATGTTCCTCTGCTGCCTCTTGTACCTTTTGCAGGCTCTGGCCCAGAAAGTCTAACTCAGCCTGGTTGTGAATAGACACCAGCTCAGCCGAGAACCAGGAGCAGATGCGCCGAGCTTGCATCCACGTGGAGTGGTGTTCAAAAAACTTGTACTCTGCATGCTCATTAGATATCCACTCAGTGCTGCCTGCAAGGAGATTGACATATGAGGTAGGGAATGCACAAGAAGAAAGCAATTAAAATGTGGAAAAGTTAGTTAGGGCATGGAAAGTTTTATAGGCTCATAGCTATTAGCCTTTCTACTGCATTCCCCTATTCCTCGATGATATTAGAGGTAGGGCTCCTCACCCTGTGTGATGCCACCAGTTGGTTGTCGATGAAGATTAAAGAAAAGGATTTGGGCTTGGATAGGTTCAAGAACAGATTATCATTGGCTATTACAGTGCTGTCTGTGGCTCAGTATACCCCTAACCTCATGGTTTATGATTCTTTGTTTTTATGAGGATAACATTATGGAATAAACTAAACTCACCTTTTGATACTTCAGGCTCTTTTATTTCTGTTCCTGTGGATGAGAAGTATCAGAAACACTCATTGAAAAGGATACTACAATCAAAAATATAATACAGGTATGGGATCTGTTATGCAGAATGCTCGGGACCTGGGGTTTTCGTATTGAGCCTGAAAACAAATGTAACTAATTTCATTCTGAAAAAGGCATATTTACTTTTGTGCTTGCCTTGGGGATCAGATAGTTCCTTCTCTTTTATCCAAAGCAGCTGGTCTGTCATGCTTTATGGCTGAGATTTCAGGCACCTTTATAGCCCCATATATCTAAAATCCACTATATTCATCATTGCAGAACTTTGAAACCATAGCAAAGTGTAATGATGCAAAGGAAAGAGATCAGTGGCAGTTGAGACATAGTAAATTGCTTAGTGCCAATTCTAAGTATATAAAAATTAAATAAAATGCTGGCTCCCACTAATGGATTACCTACAGGTTTGCTTGGTTATTTGGGCAGAACTGTTTTGGTAAATGAACAAATCACGGCACTCCATCTGCAGTGTATTAAAGGGAACCTTTTAGGGTCAGCCATTACCTTTGGGAAGCTTACATATCCAGTCCATTTGGGACTCACACTCAAGAGCCACCCACTGCAGGGATGACAGGTCAAGCACCACACACCTCCGGATGTCATCGTCATCATGGTTACTGCGGTCAAAATTGTGGTAGGAATACTGGAGATAAATAGAGAAAGTAGCTGAAAGCTACATATCAGCCCCCCTTAGTGTGGTTGTACAAAGTCATCTTAGAGGTTCACTTACCCCTTGACCATCGCTCCAGACCCAACCTTGTTCACCACTTGGGTTCCTTCTGTTAAGGCCAATCCAGAACCAGTGCTGTTCATGAAAATCTGTGTCCGAATCCCTGGCAGAAATAAAGACAACAGTTAGGATGTACAGAAAAAAGGAGTAAATGTTGTGACATAGCAAAACATGGATGGTGGTAAATACCCAAATATTTTGTTTAGTAAATGGCCCACAAAATGTTCTTCTTCCACGCTGGAGACACTCAGCAACTGAGCACCAATTTCTCTGCAGGAGAGCTGAGCAGAAATCCACGTTTTCTTATCCTGTAGCTTCTCTGAGTGATAAACCTAGAGTATATGATGAACACAGAAGCTATTGCTTTATTTTGCCCATTGATTCCCAATAAAGAGGTAGATTATTTTCTACTTTTTGGAATGTCCAGAATCTAAAGATATTTCTCATATAGCAGTCTAGGAGTAGAAAAAACTATGACTACATTTTGCTATTAAGGATTTGTCTTAAAACATGGTCATGGCCACAAGTAAAATGATCTCACCTTGTAGCAATATCTCAAGTTCGGTGCGGAATTCCAGCCATCCGGGCAGCTTCCATTAAGGCTGGGAGTGGGACGAGCAGGAATGAGAGGCGTAAGAGGAACCAGAGTCTGCATGCAGATGTACTTGGCCCTGAATTCAGTGCAGTCTTTTACCTCCCATAGGCCCAAGGATCTGCCTGTGGCCAAAGTAACACATCCCCCTTTATCGTAACCTGCATGAAGAAAAGCACATGAATTCCATCAGATAACAAGGAAGAAAATCCAGAAACCAAACGTGTCTTGAATTGACACTATAATAACATTCAAAAAGCAAAATCACATCAAAGTGAGGTGCAATCCCCAGCAGATTCACCACAACATAATGAACATTCAGGAAAAAACGAAGATCGCACGCTCAAACGAAAAATTCTAATCATTTTATTTCATCCAAAAGTTTCAAAAATATACAAAAAATAAAGCATTAGCCCAGGGTAACTAATGGATGAAATTAAATAAAATTATTTGAATTTTTCTTTTGAGTGTGCAATCTTTATTTTTCATGACTATAAAAACATTAGACCACCAAAGATTTGTTATTGAACGCCAACTGGCTGGTTGTCATTGATGGAAGTTGTAAACCAGTTGAAGGTACAACATAAGCATGTGCTCCCCCTGAACTCTACAGATCTCATATACTACCTCACCTTTTTGGGTCTTGGGGTTACATTCCAGAAGCAGAGAGAGAAAGGAGAGGGATAGATCAAAGGAAAAGTTTAAACTAACAAAAATACAGTTAAAATATATACAACCAAGACTCAGTAAGGTTGGTACAAGCTAAATTCTAGCTGGCAGCTTTGAATGCCCAAACACATACCGGGTTGATCCCGGTTCCAGTGTGTGTATACGACTTCTTCGCTACCGAGCCAACGGAAAGTGCCGGTGTCATTTAAATCCTGCAGGGCAGTCCAGTAGTAGCTTCCGTCCGATCCATACAAGAGGCTGTTAACATAGGCCTGATCAAACCTGCAGCGGTGAAGAGGAGAACACTATAGAACACAATGTAAGGGCCTTTAATGTTTGTTTGTGCTATTTAAAGGTGCAGGAAAGTAAAATGACAGGTTGCTGTAAAACGCATAAAAATAGTTGTTTAGATCTGCTCAACTGATTCTACGCTTCGCATGTGATCGGGATGTGGAATTCATGCACCCACCTGTTCTGGACAGTCACTAGCCTGGCCTTTCGGTCAGAGCAGGCTTTTGTGGCCTCACTGTAGGTTGCCGACTCGTCACTCAGCCAGTAGCATGAGGGACTGTGCCAACTCCATCCCTGTCACAGATACATAAGCAGTGACTTAGCATACGACACATACAGAAAGTTAAACACTTATAGCTTTCCCACATGAAAGAGCTATCCTTTAGGTCAGACCCCCAACAAGTGGCTTGTGAGATATTATCAACGTCCCTAGCCCAACTGCAATTGATTGTAGCCTTTAAAAGCTGAATTTCCTTTTCGTCCCTTTTGGCATAAACTACATTTATTTCATGGAAATGTACTTGCAATCTTTTTTTACAAAACACATTTCCATCCATGTATTATCTTCTTATAGAAACAAGAATATGATTTTTTGGGTCTCACAAGCTTTTACCTTTTGGCAGCCATGATTATCCACATTTCCTCCCTGATTGGCGTTTCCTAGTTTCTTACAAATGGACGGCAGGGTCTGGTTGCACGGGCTATCATTCCATCTACCCTCCTGCAAGGAGCAAAATAACATTCATGGGCATAAAATACATTTAAATATAACTCTAGAAGCATTTAAAAGGTTAACATGATGTATTCTGGACTGCTGCTTAGAATTACATTACAAATACAGAAGGGGTTTAGCACACAGTTTCAATGGCAGAAGGAAGGTACATAAACTCAGTGTGCAAACAACTATGCAACCAGTTGTAGCACAATTTTCAAAGAACACAGGAACTAGTATATATATATATAGATATATATATATATATATATATATATATTATGTCGGTACAGTGAACGCACTCCTCCCGGATATATTTCTGTCAATGGTGGTGCGTTGGTCAAAGTTTGATAATACAATCCAGTAAATGGACCCGCACTCGTTCATATTAGTGAAATAAATGTGTCTTTATTCACAGGTACATTTCCAACGTTTCGGTCCTCTCTGGGACCTTTTTGAAAAAGGTCCCAGAGAGGACCGAAACGTTGGAAATGAACCTGTGAATAAAGACACATTTATTTCACTAATATGAACGAGCGCGGGTCCATTTACTGGATTATATTTATATATATATATATATATATATATATATATATATATATATATATACATACTAGCTCCTGTGTTTTCGATGTAGTATATATATATATATATATATATATATATATATATATATATTTCATCAATATATAAATAAATATATGGCAATATATAGTAGGGTAAAGTCAGTACTCACAGGGCTTAAGACTTCACATTTCTGCTTCCTACCAATAAACACCTTTTTGAATTTTTAAGCCCTGTAAATGTAAACTTTTCTCTGCATGACTTGAATAAACTCATTTATGGACTGCACCTGGGACTGTGATGTGAGCGGTAGAGTTGCCTATAGATCGTATCATTATTAAAGCCTGTTCCCCATTCTATTCCCAACACTTACTGGTCCCCAGATTGTCACACAGTCTTCCATGCTGTCACGGAAATTGTTGGGCTCAAAGGGGTGCCAAGAAGTGAAGGTGACAGAACTTCCATCGGACCACTCAAAGTTCATTTGATGTTTCAGATCATTGAGACCAATCCACAGTTCCTCCACATCTAAGGATGAGAAAGAATTACTTGTTGACTCCTAATTACTGAGTAGCCCACCCTAGGGCCTTTATGACCTTTTATTCCTTTACTTTTGATATATCTCATGCAAAACATATAATTTCTTACATTTCCACAATTTTTTTTTACAAGATGCAGATTCTTGCAAAATGTAACAGCTAAAATAACCTAATAACTCATGTTGGCAGCAAAGGAATAGACAGTTATAAATAAATTAGGTAACGGGTTATGAAGAAACAGAAGTAGCTTAGAAGTTAAGTCAGGCCAAGTACAAACTTTCTGCTCAGATACAAAGTTATCCTTAGCATTATGACGTAGAAATCTATAAATGTTTTAACCAATAATCTGTAAGACAATGCTTTTGATATGATATGATAAATGAGTTCTCTGAATGCTTCTGTGCTTGAATAAACTTCCTTCTCTGATTGAAACTTTGAAAAGGGCGTTGGTTGCAACCATTGGGATAGGCTGACACCGAGGTCCAGACCCAATACTGAATACTTGAATTAGTCACTTAGTTACATGCTATGATCCTTTTATATTGCACATACAAGCTATTAGATACACGCCAACAAGACAGTTGAGATATTAATGTTGATTAATGTTCAACATTATTATAAAGCTTATTCTGAATCCCTGTAAATTTAGTACAAACATAGATGGTTTCTGGGCCCCCTCAGGGTGAGCTAACTTACCTTGCTTAATTTGTTTGGATACAAATTCCAGTTCGAGCATAGAGTGAATGCTGACAAGGTTGGCCTCTACCCTCACACATGCCTTCCTGGCCTCCTGCCATGTCTTCTTCTCACTGTTGACTCGGTAGCAGTTAGTCCCAAAACTCTGCCATCCAGGATCACAATCAATAGCCACATCTGAATCCTGAGGGTCTGAATGGATAAGAAATTACTGACAACTGAGATTACTCACGAAGCAATTCATAATGGCTGTCATTAAAAGTTACTCCCTGTACCAGCTATGTTGCTTTCTACTTAAAGGGATACTGTCATGTGAAAAAAAAATTTTTCAAAATGAATCAGTTAATAGTGCTTCTCCAGCAGAATTCTGCACTGAAATCCATTTCTCAAAAGAGCAAACAGAGTTTTTTTATATTCAATTTTGAAATCTGACATGGGGCTAGACATATTGTCAATTTCCCAGCTGCCCCTGGTCATGTGACTTGTGCCTGCACTTTAGGAGAGAAATGCTTTCTGGCAGGCTGCTGTTTTTCCTTCTCAATGTAACTGAATGTGTCTCGTGAGACATGGGCTTTTACTATTGAGTGTTGTTCTTAGATCTACCAGGCAGCTGTTATCTTGTGTTAGGGAGCTGCTATCTGGTTACCTTCCCATTGTTCTTTTGTTTGGCTGCTGGGGGGGAAAAGGGAGGGGGGTGATATCAGTCCAACCTGCAGTACAGCAGTAAAGAGTGATTGAAGTTTATCAGAGCACAAGTCACATGACTTGGGGCAGCTGGGAAATTGACAAAATGTCTAGCCCCATGTCAGATTTCAAAATTGAATATAAAAAAATCTGTTTGCTCTTTTGAGAAATGGCGCTATTAACTGTTTCATTTTGAAACATAATCATTTCAGGCAAGTGCAGCTGATCATGAGCCACAATGAAGCCACCTCAGGCCTAAAATTTAACAATGTTAGTTGCAATAATCACCCACAAGAAGTAGATAATGGTAGAAATACAAAAGTCTTTCAGCATATCCCTAATATTCGTAGCAGTAGGCTTTCAAAAGGTCACACCGCACAGACGCAAAAATCATCAAACGTCAACAGGTGAAGGAAGTCATAAAATGCAGAACGCTGCTGCTTAGTGTGTTTATTGTACACGCGACATGTTTCGAATCACATGGACTCTTGACTTGAGAAAGGGTCCAAGTGATCCGAAATATGTTGTGTGTACAACGAACACAATAAGCAGCAGCGTTCTGCATTTTGTGGCTTCCTTCAACGGTTGAAGCAGACAATGGTTTCCTTTAAACATACTCCCAGTCTATAATAAGTCGCCGTAGGCTTTAATCGGTCCATCATATATGACTTTAGAGGTTATGTGGAGTTCTGAGGTTTAAGCATCCCCGTGTTACTTTTTTCCAAGGATGAAGGTGCTACCTTGTGAATGGAAGGTTTCCAAGTTCAAGGGTTTTTGGTTAATGGGTTTTTATCGAATCCTTCCCAAGAAAATATAAATCTCAGGCTTGACAGTTGATTATATAGATCTTAGGGGCAACCTATACAAAGGGTCATGGTCAGGGACTTATGTTAATTTTAAAAGACATGGTAATATCTGCTCTGGCTGCATCCTGTAGACCAGTAATACCCAATCAGTGGCTCGTGAGCAACAAACCCTTGGATGTTTCTCCCAATGGCCTCAAAGCAGGTGTTTATTTTTGAATTCCTGACTTGGAGGCAAGTTTTGATTGCATAAAACCAGGTGTACTGCCAAAATAGTTTCCCTGTAGGCAACATAGGGGCTACCAAATATGCATTCACAGCACTTATTTGGTACCTACCAGGAACTTCATTCATGTTAGTGTTGCTCTCCAACTCTTTTTACATGTGACCTGCTTGCAAAAAAGGTTGGGGACCCCTGCTCTAGACTTTAGAGGTAGTTCTGTTGTGTTCAATCACAATCAATTAGTGATCATGAGAAGTCCTCAGCCTAAACAACCAGAGAGACACATGTAGCTTCTTCTACTAGTGCCATAGCAAAATAGAATGGTTACTGTTAATAATATTTCAAATGTTGTCCCTCGTTTTCCCCATAGCATTCCTTTGCAGTCATCCCTGTGATAACCCCCTCGTACCTATAGGCGGGGAATTCCTGCTGGATACTGGGATCTTCTTACAGGCATAGGGAAGAGCGTTCCCACAGATGCGGTTCTGCCATGCGCCCAAGGATTCTGTTCGAATAACAGCACAGTTCTCCTCCATGGAATTACTTGGCTGCTCTGAAAAGTAAATGGACATGAATGGAAATGCAGCAACTATTAAGTAATCCACAGAGTTTGTTACGGTAACAAGGAAAAGTCCAATAAGAACCTTCATCTTACCACCCTTTGGCTCATACATATCAATGAGTGATGGTGATGGTTTTACATTGGGTGCTGACAGGTTAGTATTACATAGAAAGGTGCAATTTCACAGGTAACTTCTTATTCAAAGGAATGCTAGTTCAGTTAGTTGCACATGGATTCATGCTGTACAAGGGCTCAGAAGAAGGCCTCTTCCATCTGTGCTCAAGTCTCAGAGGCCGTGCAATGCATTGTAGGCTTGGAGCAAGAAAGGGGTAAATAATTCTGCATTTATCATGCTGAAAAACACTTTGTGTTGCAGACGTACAAACATGGATGTACAGCCAATCAGAGACATTTGCAGGCTAGTAAATATAGTGTTAGTCCAAACCCAATCATTACCCATCACACTGTAATCATGCGATGATTTTACTGGTACATTTGTGAGTGTCTTTCCAGGCACTTTACTTACCACTTTCCCAGTTCAGATACTTTAGTGGGGAACTATCTGACCACTGCCAACCCCCATTAGTGTCCAGATCATTGAGTCCCATCCATAGTGTAGATGTGTATCCAGTCAGCAACCCTGTAGTGGACAAACAAAGCTGTACAATGTCACGTTGCTCAGAAATTCTTTTGGAGCAAAGATGTTTTAAATTGCCAATATTAATAATATTATATCAGTAATATTTCAACATTTATTAATACAGGTATGGGTTTTTAATTGCATCAGTGTGATTGCCCATAGCAACCAGCTAGCAAGTATCTTATGTTAAACAAGCTACAACAACACAAGAAAGTAAAGGAAAGAGAAGAAAAGAAAGTGAGCTTGAGACCGTACTTTCTCTCACATTAGACAGTAGATACAGTCAGACGTTTTGTACATCTAACCAGGAGCCCCAAATGGCATCACATTTCTCTGGACAGTCTCTTGCCAATTATTTCTGACTCGTGAAGTCATTTACCAATTTTTCAAGGGAGTTCCTATGTATTTTTTGGCATAGTACAATAACTAAGTATCGCAACCAGGAATATGGCCAAAGTTTTAGAGTGCCTGTCTGTCCTAGTAGGTCGAGTTCCAGGGACAAATGTTTGGGAGAGCAAGCTTCTCCTCTAAGAAGCACGATACTGTACCCCAGAACCAAGTCTGGATTGGGAGGCTAAATAGGTTCTGGTATTCCAAGTACACAGAGGCCCAAGCAGCCCCCCATTTACATAGTGACTGTCTATGGCATCTTACAGCAGCCCCTCTGGCATTTGCCAGAACCCACAGACTGCCAGTCCAGGCCTGCCCAGAACTTGTGAGTTCCCGGATAAAATTAGAAAACATGGACATTGGACATTGGTCAGATACAGCAAAGTCAGATTTTGGTAACTTCACTGGTGCAAGTTAGCACCTAGATCAGTGATCCCCAACCAGTAGCTCATGAGTAACATGTTGCTCCCAGTAGCCTCAAAGAAGGTGATTATTTTTGAATTCCAGGCTTGGAGGCAAGTTTTAATTGCATAAAGACTAAGTATAGTGCCAAGTAGAGCCTCTTGTAGGCTGACAGTCCACATAGGGGCTACCAAATAGCCAATCACAGTCCTTATTTGGCACCCCAAAGGACTTTTCATGCTTGTGTTGCTCCCCAACTCTTTTTACATTTAAATGTGGCTCACGGGTAAAAAAGGTTGGGGATCCCTGACCTAGATAGTAAGCCCAATGCTGCTTGCGTTGGAGTCGGTTGGGGGGACAGTATTACTAATGTAGAGAGCGGCATTGTGCTCTCTGCACTAAAAGAGCCAAATACCTGATAAAAAAAAACAGCTCTTAAGGGTTAACCTGCAAGGTTCTCATGCCAGGAACAGCCATGACCAATGCATCCTTTTCATTTAATGCAAAATCTTACATTTCTGCTTTGCCCTTTGATCTATGTCACCCTGTGTGTTTATAGGCATAGCAGGAATAAAAGAAACTAACATATTGTAAAGGGGAACTATCGCAAAAATAAAAATGTAATATAAGCTTCCTCATACTGAAATAAGAAACTTTCTAAATACAATCAATTAAATATTCTGTACTGTTTCTGAAATAATCAAGTTTATCTTCACTATTCCTCTCTCAGCATCTGTTTCTCTTCATTCTCTCTTCATGCAGCAGTTGGGTGTCAGATATTCATTGACAGTTGGATCCAATATATCTTATAGGGGGGTTTCCTTTCCTAGCAGATGTATTAGAGCTCACTCAAATAAATGATTCCAGTACAAACAAAATAACTGCCTTTTGCACAAATCCTGCATGTAGAGAGACATGATGTCTGGTGAGTTTAATAGAGTGACCTCTAATACATCTTCTAGGCAAAAGGAGCCCCTCTATAATATATATATTGGATCATTCATCTGACACCCAACTGCTGCATGAAGACAGAATGAAGAGAAACAGATGCTGAGAGAGGGATAGTGAAAATAAACTTGATTATTTCAGAAACGGTACAGAATTTTTCATTGATTGTATTTGGAAAGTTTCTCATTTCAGTGTGCTGAAGCTTATATTCAATTTTCATGTTCGGAAAGTTCCCCTTTAAAAAAAACCTAATAAATAATAAAGGGGCCAATTTTAAATGGATCATGAATGAGTAGATCATTCTTGAGGTCGGGCTGTGGGTGGTATCAGAAGGGTGAATATTGTGTCCAGCTACACTGGATTTAATGGCACAGTCACCGTTGATATACGTCTGCTCATGGATTTCAGTGATGCTGAGGAGGTGAGCGTCTTGCTGCCTGCAACTTGTCCAAGCCTCGCTCCATGACAGAGACGACTGAAAATTAAATTGATAGCAGTTCTGAGTCAGGGGATCTTTGTCCCAAAATGCCTCACAATCATCATCTGCAACGGACAAACACAATGTTTAACATTCCACATGGATCATTAAATCAGCTCATGTTTAGATTTTTAAGGTATATGTTCATTGTAAGTTTTGTCTAATGGAAATATGAAAATTTAAAAAGTAAAATGCACTGGAGGTTGCCAGTTTCCAGTCTCCTGTATAGAGATAACAGCCTGGTTTATTTTATAGCATGTACAGAGAAATACCACTGTAGGCCATGGGTGTTGTGGATCTATACAAATAAGGACCAGTTCTGGTCCTGGGGCATCCATGTGCTGATATCAATAAATCTGTTTTACAAACCCCAATTTTATTTTGAGCTGATATCCATGATAACAGCTGGAGTCTTTACATCGAAACTGGCCTGGTCAGTGTATTGCTGTTAAAAAAAATATATATAAACAGTTTCTATACAACTTCTCCATATGGTCTTACTTTTTACTGGGCAGAAACCCCACTTTTCATCTTTTCCGTAATCGACAGTGGTCGCACACCAAAGATGGCCGTCTTCCCTTCCTGTGCTCGTGCAGCTGTAAAACCACTGGTTGTCGTATTTAAATGGAATCGCACAAGGACGCCCATTGGAGTTTCCTTGTATAGTGTAAATATCTGTGGTGGAAGAGGAGAAAGAATACATGTCAGGTAGGGCCAAGGGATATATGGGGGTGTAGCAGAAGAAGTAGAAGTCACATTTCTTGGTTTAGTGGAGGTAGTACACTTAATTTGGTGCATAAGCAGCTCTAGAAGCCATCCTGGGGGTGCATCCCATTGTTTTAAAGTCAAGTTCAAGCTGTATGTGCAGTTTATACTCTTTTTAATTTTTGCCTACCCCAAAAAACAGCAGAGCAGATGCTTTGATTGGTTCCATTTATGAGCCATTGACTGGCTGGCTTGGCCGGTGGCTCCTGAATGCCTGTAGTATTAGTAGTCCGTGGCAACAGAGCATTGGAGAGCTGCTCCAGCTGGGACTCGCAGCGCCGGATCGTGTGGAAATTTTCATGGTCGCATTGGAAGGTGGAGATGGTAGAGCTGGTGCCATTGGATGGCGAAGGGACCCATAAGCACTGGAGAGATCCCAAGTTAAAAAGCCGACGTCGTGAGACCCATAGCCATTGTTGGTCAAGAGAACTGGCATTACAGGGCCGTTGCAGACGCACTACGGAATCTCGAACTGCCAGGCATCCAGCAACATCTGGGCTATAAACCAAAAATGGGGCATTCTCTGTGGAGAAACAACAAAAAAAAACAATGATGCAACTGGGGCAGCATGATACATATAATTTTATCCTTAGTAATCTGGAAAGCCGTTGTCCAGAGAGCTCCGAATTTTGGAAAGGTCGTCTCCAATAGACTCCATTTTATCCAAATAATCAAAAAAAAATTTAAAAAAAAAATAAAATTCTCTGTAATAATAAAATAGTAGCTTGTACTTGATCCCAACTAAGATAGAATTAATCCTTATTGGAAGCAAAACCAGCCTATTGGGTTTATTTAATGTTGATATGATCTAGTAGACTTAAGGTAGGAAGATCCAAATTCCAGAAAGATCAGTTATCCGGAAAACCCCAGGTCCCGAACATTCTGAATAACAGGTCCCATACCTGTGCAACTGATTCTAATCAGTTTTGGGGATTACTAATTGGTAGTTGTCCTTTGCAATGCATTTACAGTACTACTAACAAAAACGTGTGTTTGGTAGACCTGGAATTGGTGCCTTTTATTAAAGTATCCCCTTGATACAGTATGTTGTGAGTTTATAGCAATAAGTGAAGGGCTGCTAGTAGAATGCCACTTAATTGGCACAAGCAGCCTGCAGTTCATGCAATCACAGGAGTTCTATTTACAAGGGGAGGATGATGAAGATCAAAATATCACATGTGTTGGGCACAGGAAGTTTATATAACTTACTTATGTGTTTTTTCAACACAAGCTATCGTTTCTTACCGTATTATTATCATTTATTACCGTCTAAAAAGTTATTGCCCTACAAGTGTCAGTATCCCTTAAAGGCTGCCCTGCACCTTGTTATTATTGGAGGTTACTGTCCCTTTAGAGCTACTACTTCCAAATAAAATAAGGGTTAAGTTTACTTTTTTTGTCATTTTAAGAAGAAATCTGGTATTTGGAAAATGAGTTGAGTAAGGTTTTTGGGTGGCGCTCAAGTCTGGGGAACAGAATCCAGAGGCCAAGTTACCACAACTGCAGGGGGGAAGAAACACAGGATGCGGAGCTTTAGAAGTGTGTTGGCAGCACATACACAAGGAAAATATAGCCTTTATACCCAGGGTTCATCTTCCATTTTCTCATTAAAGGGAAAGTTCACCTAATTTTCCATCTTGCAGACTGGCTTACGAAAGCAGAAATATGTTTTATTTACTTTTTTTTTTAATTCTTTATTCATACAAGTTTTTGGGATACAGAAAAAAAACCAGAAAAAAACAGGGAAATAAGGGAGGGAGAAATTTTTACAGCGTGTTATTCTCCTTCCATGTATATTTCATATGCAAACTTTTAATATCAACCACATAAAAAACAAAAGAAAAATAGAGAGAGTATTATGGTTTTAAGTTTTATTTACTTATTGTATACTCTTGTGGAGGTGCCATAGATGTATGAGCACAAGAAATGCTGTAGCTACTGTTGGGAATAATTTTGTTTACTGGTGGAAATTCTAAAGGAAAGGGAATTAAAAGGGAAGAAAATGCAGGGCAAGGAGGCAAAAAGATAGACAAATAGTAAAAATAAAAGGCAGGAGAAAGAGAAACAAAAAGCTGCAAGGGAATGGAAAAAACGCAAGATGAAAGAATTGCAGAGATAAGAATACAAAAGAGTGCAAGAGAAAGGGGGAATGTGAAAACGACATGAAGATAAAGAATGGTATAGCGATACTGAAGAACAAAAACAAGGGAAGATGTGAGTGCAGAATAGAGAATGCAGATAGAGAGGCCATCATTTTTACCCACAATGAACAATTAGCCGTTGCCAAATTTTAATACAGATGCAAATAAGCATCGGCTTTGGTCAATTCAGGCCCAGGTTTGTGGGAAGACACGAGAATATCATGATGGCCATGGTAGTACAAGCATAGGATCTGTTATCCAGAATGCTTGGGACCTGGGATCTTTATTGTCTACTAAAACAAATCATATAAACATTAAATAAACCCAATAGGCTGGTTTTGCCCCAATGAGGATTAATTATATCTTAGTTGGGATCACTTACAAGGTACTCTCTATCTATTAGAGATGGCCTTTCCTTAATTTAAAGCTTTCTGTATAACAGGTTTTCGGATAACGGACCCCGGCCCCACCTAGAAACAAGTTGTTCTATGCCCGCAGTGTTGCTTGTTTTTAATTCTAGTGCAATATACAAAGGACACCCTGAAAGTACCATCTCCTCAAAGCTGCCTCCATAGTTTACCCAAGACATTGCTTTGTATTTAGCCAAGCATTTTGGAACTGCCATAAATTTAATATATAGTGAATAAAGTACCCCCTCTTGTAAAATATAAGGATATTATAAGTAACCGAGGAGTTTCATGACCATATAAAAACACGAGGCCGAAAGCCGAGTGATTTTTTAAAGGTCATGGAACTCCGAGGTAACTTCTAATATCCTCATATTTTGCAACTGGGGGTACTTTATTTATTATAATACACACGTTTCAGTGAGTCATGTGACAGAAATGACATCACTACTCACCGTTTATAACTGATGACATCAGAACTCACCATTTATAAGAATATAATTTACAAGATATTCATAGCTTTTGTGTATTATATATATATACACACTTTTATTTATTTCCTTGTAGTTTTTGACCCAGTCACTGTTTCAAACCAAACATTTTTGTTTTCTTGCTGCCAAAATATTAGAAATGAGACAAATGACGCCCGCTCCCTTCAGCTACCAGTGGCACAACCAATCGCTTCTGATAAAAATTAGTGACTTGCAGCAGGAGAGAACAATTTCATGCACGGGAAGAAAAATGTTGGTTTGGGGGTGTTCATTAACAAAACCATAAACTCTTAAAGGACATCTAAATGTATGAGCCTGTAGCTTCCTTACATAACCTTGCAACCCTTGTAATTAGATTTAATTGCCCTTAGAAACCATAAAAGCCAGACTAATGAAATAGTTTTAAATGGAGAGAACAATATGTGGTTTGAATGGAGGAGAAACAGATGACGACAGAGGAAGACAGAAAGAGAAAATTAAAGGTGAAGGCTGTTCATAAAAAATATGTTAAGAAAATGTGTAGTTCTGATTCATCAACTAATGTTCTCTTAAACCGAGCAGTAGCAATGAGTTCCTGCTCACTTACGGGCACATTTACTAATGGTCGAATAGCGAGGGTTAATTAACCCTCGCTATTCGACCCTCGAAGTTGAATCCTTCGAGTTCGAATATCGAAGTCGAAGGATTTAGCGCTATTCGTTCAATCGAACGATCGAAGGAATAATCATTTGATCGAACGATTAAATCCTTCGAATCGAACGATTCGAAGGATTTTAATCCATCGATCGAACGAAATTCCTTCGATCAGAAATTGGCTAGAAAGCCTATGGGGACCTTCCCCATAGGCTAACGTTGATGCTCGGTAGGTTTTCGGTGGCGAAGTAGGAGGTCGAAGTTTTTTTTAAAGAGACAGTACTTCGACCATATCGAATGGTCGAATAGTCGAACGATTTAGTCGTAGTCGAAGGTCGAACTAGCCAATTCGATGGTCAAAGTAGCCAAAAAAAACATTCGAAATTCGAAGTTTTTTTCCTTCTAATCCTTCACTCGAGCTTAGGAAATGTGCCCCTTGATGTCCTCAGGCAACAAATAGTGCTGAATCCAGTGACACTACTAAGGAAATACTGTTTTCAGCCTGGCTCCTTCACAGATTATTTCAAGGCATCGTTATACTGTTGCTTTTCTGTGAGCAGCAGTAGCAAATTGTACGTTACAGTTGGTCTTGTGGTCAGCTCGCTTTATTTCTGGACGAAGTGACTGTGCTCTGCTGCCGAAAGTCACCGATTCTGTCTGGTTATTGTGAGGAGCTTTCACGTCCATTCTACAAAGGCTTCTTGGATACCAATGGGTTCTTAGGCTTGGTAGTAATTTAGGACCTGGTACTTTTGTATCACCCAGGCACGCATACAGAACAGTTGTCCAAATAGTAGAGAGAGACTACCCTGATCTCACAAACGATTGCAAAGTGACTTAGAATACAGTTGTCCATGCCAGCTCTTGGTCAGAGCCCGCCATAATTTGTGAACAGGTTACAAGTATAGGAAAACATTGGTGTATCAGACTTTCAGCTGAAGGACCAAGAATATATAGGGCAGCAATTAGAATTCACCCCAACTATCACTATTAGATCCTAAGGACCTTACCTAAGGTCCTACTTGGACCTTATCTTCAAGTCTTCCTCTAACTGGCCTTTAGGCTGAGAACACCACAAAAGGTGCAAGCCCCAAACTTTGGGAACCACTCTCCTAGACACATCCACAGTGATGAATGTTTTGGATGTAGAATAGAATTTGCCACCAGGAGCATCAATTTCTAATTACACCCATGGCTGTAAGTAGCATCTTCATTTTACTGTGATACACGTATGGGACCTGTTATCCAGAATGCTCTGGACCTGGGGTTTTCTGGATCTTTCTGTAATATGGATTTTCATACCTTAAGTCTACTAGAAAATCATATTACACATTAAATAAACCAAATAGGCTGGTTTAGCCTCCAATAATGATTAAAGGGGAAGTAAAGTCTAAAGTAGAATAAGACTAGAAATGCTGTATTTTGTATACTAAACATAAACATGAACGTACTGCACCACAAGCCTAATCAAACAAATGATTTATGCTTTCAAAGTTGGCCACAGGGGGTCACCATCTTGTAACTTTGTTATACATCTTTGCAAGACCAAGACTGTGCACATGCTCAGTGTGGTCTGGGCTGCTTAGGGATCGTCATAAATGATCAAAACAGCACAAGTCAAATAATATCTGCCAGAAGCCGATACACAAGACTGATTAATAATCAGAATATACAGACTGCACTGGGTCCTGTGTTGTCATGTAATCTAATGTGGATTTTATAGTTTTTGTATTGTTTAATACAAACTTTCTCCAACTCTGCAGAACCAGTGGCTGCAGCAAAATAATCCTCCAAATAGAATCCCAGTTTATCTGTTTAAATCTGGCTCCATGATCTTTGTCCCTGCAGCTGGAGTTGGAAACAGTAAAGGGGATGTAAAGGCAAAAATAAAATCCAATACAAATCTCTACACAGTCGCCGACTGCTCTACAGGGAAACAAACAAAGCTGCTTGAGTTCTGCATGGCTGGGAAGTAAGGCGGTTCATAAGTATGATTGTTTCCCTGCAGAGCAGTTAGGGACTGTCTGACAATTCCTATCCACAGCAGTAAATGAAGGGAGAATTTCACTGCATACAGTCAGGTTTCTCATAAAAACGGTACACATTTTTTAGCTAAAGTATATTGGAGATAGGTTTCTTTTTCATTAAAGAAAGTAAAAATGGGATTTTATTTTTTTGCATTTACGTGCCCTTTAATTATATTTTATTTGGGATTAAGTACAAACTACTGTTTTATCATTACAGAGAAAAAGGAAATCCTTTTTACAAATTTGGATTATTTGGATAAAATGGAGTCTATGGGAGACATCCATTCAGAAATTCGGAGTATTCGGGATAACAGGTTTCTGGGTAACGGATCCCATACCTTTCTATTAATACTAGTTCTCCAGCCTCAAGTGGTTAAGGGAAGAGTTTTGCTTCCCAAATATACTGTAGTGTAAGAGGTTTGGAGATTTCAATTCTGGCCATGTGATTAGGTCATACGCCATGTGTTGCAGTAATGCAGAACACAGCTCCTATTATATCACGAGTGACCGCAGAGCTGACCCTCAAGGGAGCCGAGTGTGTGTTCGAGTGGATGGAGGGAGAGAAAGAGAGAGGGGTCAAGAGCTCTTGTGCGCTCTTATACATGTAATCATTCCACCAATTATTAACACTTTGCAGCTATAGACTAACGTGAACAAAAACATAGTGTTACAGCTTGGACATCAAACAGGCAACAGAAGAAAGATTGTCATTAATAGGAACCAATGATGAAGATGGAACACTGCAGACTGGCAGAAAGGATCTGTCACTGGGCCTCAGTCTATGCAAATTCCAATGAGCCTTTAATTATTTTTGTAATAAGCCTATATTACCTCTAAACCACTTGGCACTGTCTCCATCTAATTGGTGTAATATTGGCCCTAGATATCAGGTTTTCTAGTGGGCCCTTGGCACGGTAAACTACCCCTTTAATAGAAAGAGAGAGACAACTGGGTGTGAGAAGACTTTCCTAAAAATACTTTAAGGCCTGTAGTACAAAAATGGAATGTTTAAAATGGTACCTGTAGCCCGGGCTGCATACAAATACTGGTAGGTCCAGGCAAAGATCTCATTGGTGGGCCCCACAGCCACTCTAAGAGCTTTGTGGCAATAATGCATTCACATATTGTGGCAATACTACCCTCAAACAGGTGCACTTGAATATAGTAAGGAAGAAACCAAGACATCTTGTCATTTTGCATTTTTTGCTATAAAAACAAGCAGATCCTCACAACCCACCTCTTCATGGGGCATGCAACATTTATAATATATAAGAGGTTTGGGGTTGGCCCCATGCCCTGGCAAGCCTGGGCAGATCATTTTGCCACTGAATGGAATGTACCATGAGTAGATTCTAGCAACAGAAATCTGTGTGTTCAAATATGCATCAATCAGGGTAGATGGGGCACACCGCCTACCCCTCACCAAATTTAGCCATAAATGTCCATCAACTGGATGGGGGGGATTTTTTTTTAATTTATTTTTTTATAGGACCATTTCCCCCCTAAATGTACATTTCCTTGGGTGCCTATCTAGAAAATTCAGCCTTGTGCTACCCGACTTTATCCAAAATTCCACTTAGCTTTCCAAATAATATATAGAAAAGGATCAGTGCAGCACAACCATGAAGCTGTAGCTGGCTATTTGGTAGCCCCTGGCAGACTGCAAGAGGCTCAGTATGACAGTCAGTACACATGGCCTTTATGCTGACAAAATTTGCTTCTAAATCAGGAATTCAAAAATGAGCACCTGCTTTGAGGCCACTGGTACAATTCCTGTATCAGCTCCTTTGGGCAAGATTTAAGACAATGAACTGGGGGGAGGTTTGGCCTCAGTTTCCACGTGGCTGGAATCAGTTTTCTGCTGATCTGTTTTCTATCAGCATTAACCGCAACTGCTTCTTGACATAATCTGGGAAAATTAGAGCTTTCTCCGATAAGAATCATCCTTGAAAAGAAGTAGTAAATATATCTATATTTATCAGTGTGTATATATACACAGTCAGGACCGCCATCAGAAATTGCAGGGCCCCATACGAAAAAATTTCCTGGGCCCCCTGGGCTGCGCCCACCACAAGCCCCACCCACAGGTCTGCCCACCCCACAGGCCAACCCCCCACCACACACTAAAAAAAACATTGGTGGCTTTGGTTCCCACATATTAATAAAAAAATATTATTAAAAAAAAAAAAACATTTGTGGTCAGGCCCCCTCCCCCACGTTATAAGAAAATTAGTGGCCAGGGCCCCCTTAAACGTCCATGTAAAAAACTTGCCCCCCCCCCGAAGTTTAAAAACAATTTGGTGCCAAAGGGTTACCTTTAGGGGGGCCCTGCCATGTTACACTTACTTCATTAGCGTGGCCCACCTGCTGTCAGTGAGCTGCCAACTACAGAAGGGAGGAGGGGAGCACTTCTTCCAGTGACAGCATTTTCTTCCCATATTGGTCACAGAATTTCAAGTCCTGGTAAAGCTGTATGGTGATTGGATGAGCTGGAGGGGAAGTTCAAACCTCAGCTATCCAATCCCTGAGCAGCTCAACCAGAACTTAAACTCAGTGACCAATAAGGTGAAGTAATGGACAGAAGATACATCCCCTTGTGCTCCCGCCCTGCCTTTCCGAAGTCGGCAGCTCTCAGAAAGCAGGGGGGCTCGGCTAATCAAGAAAGTGCGGCGTGGCCGGGCCCCCTTAACCTCGGGGCCCCCTACAACTCTCCCCCCAGTCCCCCCCTGATGGCTGCCCTGTGCACAGAGATTGGCCCACTGGGATACCAGGAAAACTCCCGGTGGGCCCAAGTGTCAGTGGACCCTTTTGCTTCTAACCTTTTAGCCCAGGGATCCCCAACCTTTTTGATCCTGTGAGCAACATTCATAAGTAAAAGGAGTTGGGGAGCAACACAAGCATGAAAACTGTTCTTGGGGTGCCAAAAAAGTGCTGTGATTGGCCATTTTGGTAGCCCCTATATGGATTATAAATGTACAAGAGGCTCTGTTTGGCAGTACAACTGGTTTTTATGCAACCAAAACTTGCCTCCAAATCAGTAATTCAAAAATAATCACCTGGTAGGAGGCCACTGGGAGCAACATCCAAGGGTTTGGAGAGCAACATGTTACTCACGAGCTACTGGTTGGGGATCACTATATTTAGCCTATTTCATGGTCATTTCCTATTTCTTTATGGGAGAAAAAAATGCTTATTAATGGAAGAATAATATAGTAAGTAGATATAAAAGACTAGGAGAATAAAGATGTTTTAGTGAGGAGAGGAGGAATAATAGTTTGGAAAATGGGCTATGGTCTAAGGTTCTCTGGTTGGCCCCTAGCATCCCAGTCCAACTCTGTATATACAGTGTGTGTATATATATATATATATATATATATAGATAGATATAGATAGATAGATAGATAGATATATATATATATATATATATATATATATATATATATATATATAAGCAATATTGCACTGGTGTGTGGGTTTCATCAGGGCTGCCACCATTGGGCTTGCCACCCCAGACAAGAGCTCAAGCTGAAACATCAAACCCAATGCCAATCTGCCCTCCTCCCATGTCTGTCCACTCTATGCTGTAAGTGGGGGGCAGCCACAAGATCTGGCAGACAGCGGGCATTGACCCAACAGGTTTTTTCCAATCCGGCCCTGTATAAAAGGAGAACGAAACGTGGGGTAGACACGTGCGGTGCCAATATATTGGACACCCCCCATTAAAGCCAGTTGCTAACCTTCTGAAACAGGCCAGTGTGCCTTTTTCATAAAAATTACATTGATCTGGGCCATGTTGCCTTTTGATATGTTTCTCAAGCATCCCCTGTGCCATCTTGGTGCCATCTAGCACCCAACTATAACCCTATAACCCTAACATTGGGATCACTGACCTTCCTATATATTTATCTTTATTCCCTATTAATAACATTGGGATCACTGACCTTCCTATATATTTATCTTTTTTCCCTATTAATAACATTGGGATCACTGACCTTCCTATATATTTATCTTTATTCCCTATTAATAACATTGGGATCACTGACCTTCCTATATATTTATCTTTTTTCCCTATTAATAACATTGGGATCACTGACCTTCCTATATATTTATCTTTTTTCCCTATTAATAACATTGGGATCACTGACCTTCCTATATATTTATCTTTTTTCCCTATTAATAACATTGGGATCACTGACCTTCCTATATATTTATATTTATTCCCTATTAATAACATTGGGATCACTGACCTTCCTATATATTTATCTTTATTCCCTATTAATAACATTGGGATCACTGACCTTCCTATATATTTATCTTTATTCCCTATTAATAACATTGGGATCACTGACCTTCCTATATATTTATCTTTATTCCTATTAATAACATTGGGATCACTGACCTTCCTATATATTTATCTTTATTCCCTATTAATAACATTGGGATCACTGACCTTCCTATATATTTATCTTTATTCCCTATTAATAACATTGGGATCACTGACCTTCCTATATATTTATCTTTTTTCCCTATTAATAACATTGGGATCAGCCATAAAACATTGGCCAGGTGGCAACCCTAATCCCAGTTAGAATAAATACTTTAATTAACTAATATTTTTTCAAAAATACATACTGGGGATCATTTATAAACACTGGGCAAATATGCACCTGGGCAGTAACCCATAGCAACCAATCAGTGGGTAGCTTTTTTTCAGCCAGCTGCAAGGCAAACAATGAAAGCAAACATCTGATTGGTTGCTATGGGTAACTGCCCATGTGCCAATTACCCAGTGTTTATAAATGACCCCCCACTGAAATTGCTTATCAGTCAGTAACTCGCTGGGCTTCCTATTGCTCCTGGGCCCTAAAATAATCTGTTAGCGAAGGCGGAATAGAAATGCAAGGAAATGAACAGAAAACTAGAAAGAATGAGAGCAGAATATCAGAGCTGACGTAGTAGCCAAGGAGCTGGGGATTCTTGCTAAAAAAATAAATAAAAATAAATAAATAAAAGAAAATAGCTCAGTTCTGCGCCGCTCATCTCAGAGCCAATGGGCGAAGAAAGGTGGCAAAAAAAAAAATATCAGGACCCATTTTTTAGGTGCCCAGATTGAAAAGTCCAATGTAACATCCGTTATCTGGAAACCCATTTTCCAGAAAGCTCTGAATTATGGAAAGGCTGCTTTCCCATAGACTCAATTATAATCAAATAATCCAAATAGTTTAATACTATTTCCTTCTTACACTATTTAAAACAGAACCTTGTACTTGATCCCAACTAAGATATAATTGATCCTTACTGGAAGCAAAACCAGCCTATTGGGTTTAACGTTTATATGACTAGTAGTTTAAAGGCATGAACACCCCAGGTCCTGAGCATTCTGGATAACAGGTCCAATACCTGAAATAAAGTTATTAAAAACAGCGATATGAAAACACTTCTATAAAAAGTGTTGAGCAATAGTGCGGGAGTGTGTATTAAGGCATACAAATATATAAAAGTGACCCAAAAGCTGTGCCGAAACCGGGGCCCTTGCATTTGGTAGGAGGTGAGGGTGGTTGACCGATTTTTAGAAACCCTCCTTCTACATATCTTTCTCTGTTTTTTTTTTTTCCTGATGTCTGAGTTTCTGGTACACCTCCCCCATTCTAACATGAAACTGTCCAATTCACATCTGCTTCTACTCAAATCTGCAAAGTCTCACTCTCCTATTTTCCCTCTGTCTCTACACTAGGCCACCTCTCTGCCACCCCAAATATTCCTGTTTGTGCCACTTTATTCTGGGGGATGCAGAGGAAGTCACGCATCTGTTTAAAGAACAATGAAATAAATTAACATTCCCAAACACAAGTGGAGCATGCAGAGGGGCACGAGAAGCCCCCGGGCTGGGTTGGCACAGAGACATGAGCCCACGGCAAGTTCAGACTTACCTCCAATGGGACTTGTAAGTTGCAAATCAGAGGCAGAGACCAAGCAGCAGCATTGGATAAGGAGGCAGATCCAGTGGAAGGCAGCTAGATGTCTGCTGCAGCAATGCATTCTAATACTAACCTACAGAGCTGCTGCAAAAGGATGGAGGGGTGAAACGGCACAGATGAGTGGGGGGGGGGAAGGAGGAGGGAAATCTGGGAGGGGAAAGGGAGTAGATGAAAAGCTCTTGTATGTCTGGGCTTCTGCGACTGCTGAAGCAAAAGGGCTGGATCAGACATTACGCAAGCAAGTGGGAAAAACTGGGGGAAGATTGAAAAAAAAAAAAAGTTTTAGTGACTCCTCACCAGAGTCCTATTCCATCCCACTGCCCCGGCCTGTGCCAGAGTAAAGCCCAAAGAAAAGTACCCACGGTGCAGTTACTAGAACTCATGTTTGTTGTTGATGACTGGTGAACACTTTCCCATGTACAGGAGTGCTGTGCAACGTGGCTGAGTGAGGAGCATTGCAGGGGGTTTCTATGTTACCATTGTTGCCTCCCTCCCAACTGTCCCGTTTTTAGAGGGACAGTCCCTCTTTTGACAGCTCAACCTGCACTCCCTCGTTTGTACTGGAAAGTCCCGTTTTTCTCTGCACTGAACAGCCAGAAAAAGAAACTTAAGGGTAGGGTTGCCAGCTGGCCGGTATTTTAACGGCCTGGCCGGTAAAAATTATGCATGATGCCAATGTTATTAATAGGAAAAAACGGCAAGAATATAGGAAAGCCGGTATTTTTTTACAGAAAAGGTGGCAACCCTACTTAGGGGTAAATTGACTTACCACCGAAAATCCACCAGCGCTGGTTTTGCACACATCACAACACTTCGCCAGGCATAAATTCACCTGGACAACGCTAATTCACAAAGATCCGAAGTTGCGCACTGGGTACTGAACGCTTGCGAAGTTGCGCTAGTGATAATACGATCAGCAGTTCGAAGTTGCGCTAGCGTTGGCTAATTTGCATACGGCGTGCAGTTAAAGTACAATGGACGTATATGTTGCAGCAAATACATAACATTACACAAGGCCAGGGAATCTTAATAAAATAAAATAAAGTTGTTATATTGCCCTACACATGAGCCCACTATATAGTCTATGTGCCATATGTAAGGAAATGTAGGGGGGAAGCCGGGTACCCTTTAAAATTATTTACGCACTTTTGCAGCCTATCACCCTGAAAAGTAGACACGTACGCCATTGCACTTCGCCTGGTCTGAGGTGGCGAAGGCAAGTCTGGCGATGGCAGTAAAATCAAAAACTTTGTGAATTTGCTTAGTAACGCTCTTTCGCCAGAGAGAAAATCGCCTGGCGTTAGCGTGCGAAGAGTCTATCTCCTTCGCTAGCAAAATTATGCCAGCGCCCATTCGTAAATCGGCGAAGTGCCGAAATGACGTCACACTGGCGAATTTTCACCAGCGTTAGCCACTTCGCCCTTTAGTAAATTTGCCAGAGGAGCATCGAGGTCGCCCCTAACCCGCTCGACCCTCTCAACCTGCCAGGCACCCCATCTCAGCCGCAAACCTCCAAACTTGCGCACTTGCCTGCCTTTGTACCTTTTAATGCGTATCATGGCCGGGGTCAATGAGGGAGGTAAGCGGCGGTCCAGTGCACGGAGCGGGTCTAGGCCGCCGGGGCCCCACCGGGTTTTTTCCCGGGGTGCCGCTGGCCCAGTGCGACCATGACTGCCCAGGTACCTACCCAGTACCCCCCATTGTTGTGCCCTAGGCAGGTGCCTTTTCTGCCTACCCCTTGTTCTGGCCATTTACTCCACTGACGATTCCGACGCGAGCCGGCACACTGCGCAAAAACGCAGGCGTCACATCGAATGCGACAGAAATAAGGTAAGTAATTCTATTGTTGGATCATGTCCCATTGTTGATGCGACGCGACATGACTGTCGGATGCAGACGCTGCGTTTTGTGCATCGTCCGTGGAGTCCTGCCCTAAGTGTGAGAAAGCTTTGGCCACTTTTGGACTTGTTTGGGAGCTGATATCTTATTCCTTCTTACTGAACACCAGGTGTAGTAGCCGATATTATTCTAAAAGCTGTGTAGAACCTTTTTGTCATATCAATCAGCGTTTTTGCGCATCGATCACGCCGGAAACGTCCGTGGAGTCCTGTCCTTCACATTTATTTTCAAATAGAAAAAGCTGATGTTTTAAAGCAACAATGCCTCCTAAATCACTACAAATATTGCTAATCCAAAATCAGACTTAAAACCTCACAAAAAAAACTTTTAGGGGTGGGTTTAACCAAACTAAAAGTATTTTCCTTAAATTCTTAACCCTAACCATGCATTAAATACAACCCAACCCTCTGCTTGCCTGAAGTCAGTGGGGGTCATTTATCAAGACTGGGTAAATTTGCCCATGGGCGTTAACCCATGGCAACCAATCAAATTGTTGCATTCATTGTTCTACTTGCAGCTGGCTTTACAAAGCTAATCACCGATTGGTTGCTATGGGTAACTGCCCATGGGCAAATTTGCCCAGTGTTGATAAATGAGCCCCAGTTGGTTGGAAGCTAGAGGTAGCCTTTTGGCTTGCAGGTCTGGGTCAATCACTTTCCCCTTCCCAGTTCCCACACAAATAAATTGGTCAGGAACTAAACTCCCTGTAGTTAAAACTGTAGAGAATAGTGTAGGTGCCGCAGTGAAGGCAGCCCTATACACAAGCTGGTTCAGCAAAATAATCTGAGAACACAGTATATTGCAGTGATACAAACAGTAGGGAATGTAAATTCCTGAGATCTGGCAGGAGGGTGTGAAGTGACCACTTGACATTAACAATCTCTTTGATGTGTTTAGCAAGGAGAGGAGCCTGGGATATGTGAACACGATGGTCCCCAAACTGTAATTGAACTGATAATGTCACGTACAAATGTTGCTCTTCCTCCAGGTCACACTCCATAAGGTTTAGCCAATAAATAGAAATAGGCTTCATTACTTTTCATGGGGCCAAGGCACCACTGTGTCCCTATGAATAAAACATGTTAGGCACACCTAACATATACTGTACGTATCTCCCTGGTTTTGGGACTTTTTGGGGTTCAAGCACCCAAAGTTTG
Source organism: Xenopus laevis (assembly GCF_017654675.1). Taxonomy (NCBI): domain Eukaryota; kingdom Metazoa; phylum Chordata; class Amphibia; order Anura; family Pipidae; genus Xenopus; species Xenopus laevis. Next base: position 5,910,120 of record NC_054388.1, on the reverse strand, counting down.
GTCAGGCTACTTCTGCTCATAAAAAAGTGTGGTTAATAAGTAACATCTGGTAACTGTGAAATAGATTTAGGAAGAACCAGAAAGGGATACATCTAAATCTTGACCTTCACTGACTAAAGATTGTTGCAACTCGTGTCCTAGGTTCTATCCTTACCTATAGTATATATGCGTGTCATTCTGTCAACCCCAAAAGATACTCCTTTCCAAGTGGCACATTTGGGACAGGATAAAGCATTTGGATCCGGAACAGGCAAGTCCCTGAGAAAGTTTTCTCCTTCTGTTGGACTCCCTGGTACTGGTATACAGTGTCGGACTGGGACACCAGGGGCCCACCCAAAAACCTTAGACCTGGGGCCCACCATAAAACCTTAGACCAGGGGCCTCTCTCAGTAACAATATTCTTCATCTCCTCAATCAACCTCTATTCTCCTAGTTTGTCTTCTTTACATCTTTTACATTACATCTATTTAGCCTCTTTGTTCTTATATAATAGGGAATGGCCATGAAATAGGCCAGTAGGTTTAGCAGTATGAAGGACCACTTTGGCCCACCGGGAGTTTTCCTGGTATCCCGGTGGGCCAGTCCGACACTTCTGGTATATATAGTATATTGTCATGACTCCTGTTATATCTTCTGGTCTATCAATCTGCCACAGTTAAAACTCAGTATAAAGTTGAGTTTTGTCTGATTGTGATGATGCCCAGAAGGCTCTCAGAGCTGTTTTCTAAATGATTATAACTATTAAATCTGGGCTCCAGCTGGTTTGGTTCTCTTTAGCCGTCAGTGAAATGTACACAATTCCATGTTTATTCCGTGTCTGTGTCTCGCCCGCACTGTAGCTTGACACTGTCCTTCTGCTTCCACTAATTCCAATGCACAGAATTCTTTATTGGAGCGTCTGTGAATTTGGGCGTGTGTGTGCTGTTACATGGACCTAGAAGAAGTATTTTGGCAGCTGCCCAAAACAGATGGTGAATTTTCAGTGTTTGCTATTACCTTAAACACAAATACATTGGATTACGGTGAAGAGAAAACAAATTACTGCTTCTCGGACTCCTTAATACCGATATTGAAACCGGAAAGCTCAAAATTATGGAAAGGCCGTTTCCTATAGACTCCATTTTTAAAAATTTGGATCATTTTCATAAAATTATTTTTATAACAATAATAACAGTAGCTCGTACTTGATCCAAACTAAGATACAATTAATCCTTATTGGAGGCAAAACCAGTCTATTAGCCTATGTTTACAGGATTTTCTAGTATACTTAGGAAGGAAGGAATAATACTACATTGTGTTTATTTATTTATATAGCACCACATTGCACAGGGTTTAGAAACAAACATTGGAATGAGGAGTTTGTCCCGAAGAACTTACAATCTATGATGGAGGGGGAGACAGAGATAAACAAATACTATACTACTGTAATATAGTTAAATAATAATAATACACACCTGCCAATCATTGCCCAGGCCCCCTTTTATTTGGCAGGTTTCCCTAAAGTTACAGCTCCGAATGGTCAAATTTAGATGAGGCAGTTACAAACTGCAAGTATCAAAAGGGTCAGGGAAAGTGAGAGGAGACATAACTGGCAAAGACCAAGGCAAATTGGGGGTGTGGCCTACATGTCTTTTGTTTATTTCTAAATACATGATAACATCTCAAGGGTCACTTGCCCTAGGCAATTATCTATCCTCGTGGTTGTCACCTTATCCCAGTAATACCGCCACATACGTAACTTCATTTGCTTATTATTGCTTAGGGTTGCCGCCCAGCTGTTACAAGAGCAATGTAATATATCCCGCAGTTTTATATTTTTAAAAAATGACTGCAAAGCCTCAGTGGATGTTATATACAATACATACATACATACATACATACATACATACATACAAGAGTTTGAAAAAAGGACACATACCCCATTAACTTGTCTGTTTGTCTATAAAACCTGCCTAACTGCTAGCTGATCCAAAGGGAAGCAAAAAAAAAAAACATTTGAAGCCTCTCTAATTTGCCTTAGTGGGGGAAAAAAACCTTTCTGACCCCAACAGGGCAATCAGACCAGTCCCTGCATAAGGCTCAGTGACCCTGCATTTTCTCCCTTTCTACAAAGATACTCAACCCCTTCTTAAAGCTCAAAGGTACCTGACCCGTTCTTGAAGCTCAATGGTACCCGACACCTTCTTGAAGCTCAAACGTACCCGACCCCTTCGTAAAGCTCAAAGGTACCAGACTCCTTCTTGAAGCTCAAAGGTACCCAACCCCTTCTTGAAGCTCAAAGGTACCCGACCCCTTCTTAAAGCTCAAAGGTACCAGACTCCTTCTTGAAGCTCAAAGTTACCTGACCCCTTCTTGAAGCTCAAAGGTACCCGACTCCTTCTTGAAGCTCAAAGGTACCCGGACCCCTTCTTGAAGCTCAAAGGTACCCGACCCTTTCTTGAAGCTCAAAGGTACCCGACCCCTTCTTGAAGCTCAAAGGTACCCGACCCCTTCTTGAAGCTCAAAGGTACCCGACCCCTTCTTGAAGCTCAAAGGTACCCGACCCCTTCTTGAAGCTCAAAGGTACCCGACCCCTTCTTGAAGCTCAAAGGTACCCGACCCCTTCTTGAAGCTCAAAGGTACCCGACCCCTTCTTGAAGCTCAAAGGTACCCGACCCCTTCTTGAAGCTCAAAGGTACCCGACCCCTTCTTGAAGCTGTCTAATGTATCTACCAGCACAATTACTTGAGGGAGAGAATTCCCCTACATCACAGCTCTCACTGTAACAGACCATTTTCCAGAGAAGTAACCTCCTTTCTTCAAATGAATGGATGTCCTTGTGCCTACTGGAAGGATCTTCTGGTGAATAAAGTATCACAGTGTTTATTGTGTGGTCCCCTAGGGCCTGTATTGTAAGGTATGTGAGGGTTTTAAAGGGAGTCGGTATCCTATAATAACATGGCCTGTCCAAAGGCTCATATTAGAGAGCACCAGCCAACCCATCTATCTACTGTACATGCTGGCAAGCCCCATACAGGCGAAAAGTAATTTTGTTTCCCTATCCCCTATAAAGTGCATGTAATCCCTTGCAGAGCAATGTGAGCCAGTTCACCCCCTGCTGAATTGTTACAGGAAGCTTTCCTTCTCTCCTTTCCTCCCCCTCTTTGGCTTCCTTCATGGATTGAAATAATGGTATATTAAAACCAGATGGAGATGTTGGGATGGGGCGGGCGGGGGGGGGGCTGTTAGAGAGGGAACACAGTCACTTTTGCAGAGATCCTGCTTTTTATTTTCCCAAATTCCAATGACCCCCCTCCCCTTCCTTTACACCTCAAATGGATCCCAGCCCCTGATGATAATATGCTCCATAGCTCTCCTTGCACAAACATAAAAAATATACAGACCTCTGCAGAATTTGGCTGAGCGTTCCCTTGCTGTGAGATATAGGGCAGAGAAAGAAAAAAAAAAAAACGGTTTGGATGGGATTTGTAATGTCTGAAACAGATGTGGAGCGTGCAACAGGCCAAGTTAACCCCCCTCCACTCCAGTATATAGAGACCAGGATTCCACTGGTTATTCTGTCGTACAGTGTCTGGCTGCCATATGGGACAGTTAATGTTGGGTAACCCACTGACCTTAATAGTAGCATCCCTATCCCCCATGGGAGAAGCATTCCTGACTACCAGCTCTCTCCGTTACTCCAATAAAGCTGCCAGTGCCCCTTCATTTATAGCAGTGTCTCATTGTCCAAGGAAAATAGGGGTGTCCTACCTGTGCAAAAGCAAAAGACTGCAATTAATAGGCGCAGTAGCAAAATAATAGTTATAATTTAAAAAGTATTTATTAGGACGTGTATAGCCGAACGTGTTTCGTGCCAAATGGGCACTTACTCATAGGCTAGTGGTCCCAACCCTATACAAACTTTTTATAGGGGTGATGACCAATCAGAAAAGGATAGTTCATACAAAGCCTTAACCAACAGAAAAAGGATACATCATGCAAAAACTGACTGGGGGTATATTTATCAATGAGTGAAGTTAGAGGTCGCCACAGTCCTCTAGAGTGAAATTCCGCCACTCTCCATTCATTTCTATTCGGACGCCAATTGACTTTAATGCATTTGGATAAAATAGTCACTTCAAAATTGTCACGCATCAAAATTATTTTGACGCCCAATGGCTTTAAAGCGTTTCGGCGAATTGTTCGGCAAAGCGAAATGGGAACAGATTCACCCATCACTATAGATAAATACTCTTTCAAAAATAATTGGAGAGTGGCGGAGTTTCACTCTCTAACTTCACTCTTTTATAAATATACCCCAATGAGTGTCATATAGGCAAACAACCAATGAAACATAGCGTGGAAAACAGTGTCCGACCTGTGCCCTTCTGCAGTTCTCTGGGAATCATATGCAGGGCTGTATATACCATATAGACACCAATGTCTATGGAGACAGCTTTAAGGGGCGGGTCATGGGTACCTATATAATAAATGGAAAAATTACCAATTAAAAAAAGAAAATGCCTTGATCCAATGCTGCTTGATCCAATGGCAAAGCTGTGTGGAGGGAAGGGATACCAACTTCTCTAGTGATCTGGTGTAGGACAGATGGGCTGTCTGTGCCGGCCTAGATTTGATTTCCCAGCTGCCCCAAGTCATGTGACTTGTGCTCTGATAAACTTCAATCACTCTTTACTGCTGTACTTCAAGTTGGAGTGATATAACCCCCCTCCCTTCCCCCCAGAAGCCAAACAAAAGAATAGTGGGAAGGTAACCAGATAGCAGCTCCCTAACACAAGATAACAGCTGCCTGGTAGATCTAAGAACAGCACTCAATAGTAAAATCCAGGTCCCACTGAGACACATTCAGTTACATTGAGAAGGAAAAACAGCAGCCTGCCAGAAAGCATTTCTCTCCTAAAGTGCAGGCACAAGTCACATGACCAGGGCAGCTGGGAAATTGACAAAATGTCTAGCCCCCTGTCAGATTTCAAAATTGAATATAAAAAAATCTGTTTGCTCTTTTGAGAAATGGATTTCAGCGCAGAATTCTGCTGGAGCAGTACTATTAACTGATTCATTTTGAAAAAAATGTTTTTTTCCCATGACAGTATCCCTTTAACATTTAAAGGACAAGGAAAGTTAAACTAAAGAAGTAGCTAGATGTGTTGTACATGATGTTTTGTGCTTCTGTACCAGCCCAAGGCAACCACAGCCCTTTAGCAGTAAAGATCTGTGTCTCCAAAGATGCCCCAGTAGCTCCCCATCTTCTTTTCTGCTGATTCACTGCACATGCTCTGTGCTGCTGTCACTTACTGAGCTTAGGGAGCCACTCACAATATACAGTACACATAGAATAGAAATGTCACAATATAAGGCTGATTAGTAATTAATACACATAATTACTACATGGCAGCACAGAAACCAGTGCAATTAGCATCAGAATTTAATAAATTTCCAATTAATTCCTATTTTCTATTTTAGCATTGAAGTTGTACGTTTTAATTTGTATCTTTCTAAAGCAGCTCTCTCTCGCGACTATATAAACTGTTATCAAATATACATTAGTTGATCCATTTCTTAACCTTGGCTCTGCTGAGTAGAGTCCTGCATCAGGTCGGGCTCCCTGCGGAATACCTGCAAAGTGGTTGGGTTTCGTTTTGGGCAAAAAGTCCACGATTCCTTGGCCATTTGGGCTGTCCATGGGTAACCAACAAAGGTGCAGGCTTGATCCCTCCCCAAAACCCTTGTGGTTCTTCCAGTTTTTAATTTTTTAGGGAGGATTCGGCACCGGAGTGATGTCACTTCCGGGCAAATGTGACGCCCCCCAGGTCGGAAGGTTAGTCGGCCTATTGCGGGTCGAGTAGTTGAAACATGTGGGTCAAATTTCAGATTGCAGGTTCGGGTTGCGGGTGCAGGTTTCAAAAAATGGACCCGCGCAGGACTCCACCACTGAGCAGAATTTTTGAGTTTCATTAAAGGCAGCTGTTAGAATTCATACAAAAGTTTCTAATATCCCTCCCGCTCACAGCTGCTGCTGCTGAGGAATGGATCAATTAATGGAGCAAACTGTAAGGGGGTTATGTACTAAACTCCGAATGCACAAATCACGAAAAATTCATGATTTTTTAAATAAAATCAGACTTTAAAAAAAAACAAAACAAATTTTTTGGCATTTATTAAACCCTGAGGATGGAAAAGTCTGAATCTGAAAAGTTCCAATGATTTTTTGATGTGCGCTGGGTTTTGTGCAATACCCCGAAGCTTTCTGGGTTTTCCGGTGAAAATTCCGAAAAAATCTTGAAAAATCGGATGAAAAAATCCGAAAAAATCGTGACAATCAGATGAAAAGTCCAAAAATTAGTTTTTTTTTCCTGCAAAGCAAATATTCTGGAAATGTAATATTAAATAAGAGTTTGTAGCAGAAAATATTGAAATAAATTCGGATTTTGATAAATAACCCCCTAACAGTTCAGAATCTGCACCTGGATCACTGAGCTGCCCGGGGACATCAAACTTCCATTTTGAAAAACTGTAAAGAATAAGAAATGGAAAACAATTGAAAAAAAGTCTTCGTTTCTGGTGACCAATCGGAAAACAACGAAACTGAAAAAAGGTTTAGATGGTGACCAGAATGCTCAGGACCTGGTGTTTTGAGGATTTCCGTAATGTGGATCTTCCTCTACTAGAAAATCATGTAAACATTAAATAAACCCAATAGGCTGGTTTTGCCTCCAATAAGGATTAATTATATCTTAGTTGGGATCAAGTACAAGTTACTGTTTTATTATTACACAGAAAAAGAAAATTATTTTTTAAAATGTGGATTATTTTATCTGGATAAAATGGAGTCTATGGAAGACGGGTTTCTGTAATATGGAGCTTTCTGGATAACGAATCCCCTACCTGTATTAGAATACAATGTTATATAAATAAATAGAGCTACTATTTGCCACAATATATGGCGGCACTGTCGCTTTAAATTGTGGGGTTGATTTGGATCTGGGATCAATGTGATAGTGCACTTCATTTCTTTACTGCTTCTCAGTGCTGGTAACTAAAACATTAAAAGAAGATCATTTTCCTTTATTTCCAGGAATAAACGATTGTTACCCTCCTGTTTTCTGGGGCTCCTTTAGCTGCTAATGCTGTAGCTTTTGAAAAGCTGGATATTTTGTGGTGCTATATAAATAAGATAAAAATAAACCCCTTTCAGATCTTTCCCCCCACTGTGCAACATACGTAAATATTTCTCTTACTAATCCCTACATAAAAAAAAAACATTAAGGAAAGAAAATGCTGAAGGCATCATTTTCCCCAGTTATGACTCTGTTAACTGTATTTTACCAGTTTCTATAAATGGAGTCTCTCTGTTTCTTAAAGGGGAAGTAAAGTGTAAAATAGAATAAGGCTAGAAATGCTGTATTTTGTATACTAAACATAAACATGAACTTACTGCACCACAAGCCTAATCAAACAAATGATTTATGCTTTAAAAGTTGGCCACAGGGGGTCACCATCTTGTAACTTTGTTATACATCTTTGCAAGACCAAGACTGTGCACATGCTCAGTGTGGTCTGGGCTGCTTAGGGATCGTCATAAATGATCAAAACAGCACAAGTCAAATAATATCTGCCAGAAGCCGATACAGCAAGACTGATTAATAATCAGAATATACAGACTGCACTGGGTCCTGTGTTGTCATGTAATCTAATGTGGATTTTATAGTTTTTGTATTGTTTAATACAAACTTTCTCCAACTCTGCAGAACCAGTGGCTGCAGCAAAATAATCCTCCAAATAGAATCCCAGTTTATCTGTTTAAATCTGGCTCCATGATCTTTGTCCCTGCAGCTGGAGTTGGAAACAGTAAAGGGGATGTAAAGGCAAAAATAAAATCCAATACAAATCTCTACACAGTCGCCGACTGCTCTACAGGGAAACAAACAAAGCTGCTTGAGTTCTGCATGGCTGGGAAGTAAGGTGGGGGCTCCCCCTGCTGTACATAAGTATGATTGTTTCCCTGCAGAGCAGTTAGGGACCGTCTGACTATTCCTATCCACAGCAGTAAATGAAGGGAGAATTTCACTGCATACAGTCAGGTTTCTTATAAAAACGGTACATTTTTTTTAATTAAAGTATATTGGAGATAGGTTTCTTTTTCATTAAAGAAATTAAAAAGGGGTTTTTATTTTTTTGCCTTTACATGTCATTTAAGCTTAGGTCCCCAGATAGTGTTGGACTACAACTCCCAGGATTAAATATAATTTAAAAAATTAAAAATTTTAATCATTTAATTTAAAAAAAATTATTTGGAATTGTAGTCCAGCAACCCCAATGTGTTTATTAAACAATCAAGAAATTTGATAGTTACGGTCTCCAAGTGAGCCCCTTATAGTTATACAGGTATGGTATCCATTACCCAGAAACCCATTATCCAGAAACCTTCGAATTATGGAAAGGCTGTCTCCCATAGACACCCTTTTATCCAAATTTTTAAAAAATTATTTCCTTTTTCTGTGTAATAATAAAACAGTCGCTTGTACGTGATCCCAACTAAGATATAATTAATCCTTATTGGAAGCAAAACCAGCCTATTGGGTTTATTTAATATTTAAATGTCTTTCTAATAGACTTAAGGTATGAAGGTGAAAATTATGGAAAGATCCATTATCCAGAAAACCTCAGGTCCCGAGAATTCTGTATAACAGGCCTCATACCTGTAGTACTAAAAAAATAAAATATATGCAGGATGGTTGCTACGGGTTTGTACACCTTTTATTCAGGAATGGAACTGGTTATGCTGTAATCCAATTTATAGAATAGAGCCTAGAAAATCATGTAAACATGAAATAAACCCAATAGGCTGGTTCTGTTATTATTAAGGATTAATTACATCTTAGTTGGGATCAAGTACAAACTACTGTTTTATTATTACAGAGTCAAATCAAATCGGTTTAAAAATGTGGATAATTTGGATAAAATGGAGTCTATGGGAGACGGCCTTTCCATAATTCAGGAACTTTATGGATAACTCATACCTGTACTAGGAAGTCAAAGGTTTCACATGGTTTATTTTCTGCTGGCAATGAAGATGCTATATGCCATCTACATAAATGGAAACTACCCCTCACCAGTGCTGCAAATATGCATTTTCTGGCCAAAACCTGCTACATCTTCCTGCACCAGAGCAATGGCAATGTTTCCGGGTGCAAACGGAGCAATAGCAGTAGAAGAAAGGATTGTCGGCCTGTGATCCACATTGTGTTACACTACCCTTACCCAACATTCAGGCCATTGTAGAAGGAGACCAACTGTGTATAACATTGCAGGATTTTAGCCTTATAAAGATAGAATTTCAGCCATAAAGCATGACAGGACTGCTGCTTCTTTATGGAGAGGAAGTTAACTTGATTACACTTATACAACCACAAAAATGCCTGTAAATCAAAGTGATTATGTTGAACAGCATGCAATAGCGACCGTTTCAAAAAAAGCACCCAGCAAACTGGAAAATAAACAGCAGAATTGGTACGAGGCAAGAGGCTACACTGCAATGCAATGGGCAGAGATCTCCCTCTAGTGGAGAAAGAGTAAAAATTCTGAAAATCGGATTTTATGATTTTAATTTAACACTACAGAAAGGAATATGTAAGTGTGTCCAGATAAGTATTACACAGTAATGTGCATCATCCATTCCAAAGGGCTTTTTTTAATTCATGGCATTATTATTATTATTATTATTATTATTATTATTATTATTATAAGACATCAATGAATTATGCCCCTGCTAAAAAGTATTTTCAGACAAAGAGAACAAAATCACACTTTGGATACTGGTTTATTTAGTTATAGGGTTTGTTTAAAACTCTTGTCTGCGGAGGGACATAGATAGGCGGATATACTGTCTATAGTCCCTCTTACTATCCATCCATTTGGCCTACAAAGGAATAAATCGGACAACGTTTGGAAATTCCTAGGAGCAGATTAATCAAGGGTCGAATTTCGAGGGTTAAAAAACCCTCAAATTCGACACTCGAAGTAAAATTTTAGCTCAAAACGTTCGATTGAACGTTCGAATAAAAATCACACGATTCGAACGATTTTAAGCGATCGATCGAATGATTTTTATTCGATCAAAAAAACTTAGAAAAGTGCTCTGGAAGGTCCCCATAGGCTAACATTGCACTTCGGTAGCTTAAGGGCTCTTACTCACTGGCGTTCTGACCTGCGCTCCCCTGCGTTCCGTTTTTTGGCGTTCACCCGCAGGGGAGCGCAGGAATAGACGCATGTCATTATTTCAAATGGGGCTGTACTCACTCAGGCGCGTGTAGGCGCCGAACGCAGGTTGAGACGCAACATGCTGCATTTTTTCTGCGTTCGGCGCCTACACGCGCCTGAGTGAGTACAGCCCCATTTGAAATAATGACAGGCGTCTATTCCTGCGCTCCCCTGCGGCTGAACGCCAAAAAACGGAACGCAGGGGAGCGCAGGTCAGAACGCCAGTGAGTAAGGGCCCTACATGTGGCGAAGTATGGAGTCAAAGTTTTTTTTAAAGAGACAGTACTTCAATTATTGAATGGTCGAATAGTCGAACGATTTTTACTTCGAATCGTTCTAATCATTTGATTCTATCAAATTCGATCGAATTTTACCAATCCGATGGTCGAAGTACCCAAAAAAATACTTTGAAATTTGAATATTTTTGCATTCGAACTATTCACTCGAGCTTAGTAAATCTGCCCCCTAGTGTATGGCCTTTATTAGCCTGCACACAGTGATCCCATAATATGATACTCACACAGGCGCGTGTAGGCGCCGAACGCAGGAAAAATGCAGCATGTTGCGTCTCAATCTGCGTTCGGCGCCTACACGCGCCTGTGTGAGTACACCCCCATTTGAAATAATGAAATGCGTCTATTCCTGCGCTCCCCTGCGGCTGAACGCCGAAAAACGGAACACAGAGGAGCACAGGTAAAAACGCTCATGAGTAAGAGCCCTTAGATTTGCTGTGGTTTGTGTGTAGCCATGCAGAAAGCATTGAAACTAATTGTTTAATCAGCACATACATCTCATGTGTGTCCACTTTTAAAGGGATGAGGGGCAACTCTAGCCATCATACCGACTGCATCTAAACTGATTGCATGTGGATTTTACATGTAGAAAGTCTTAAAAGGGATACATGGCAGGGATTTAGACAACTTTACTTAGATTGTAGTTTCCCTTCTTAGTTCTTACTATTGCTGAAGTCACATTTGGGCCTCTGTGTATTAACCAGCATTACTTGCACATAAGAGCAGCTGAAAGCTCCCAAGTAAATGTATCATTTCATCCTGATTATTTGGGATTGTGCTGTTGAAACGGACTGGTGAAGAAACCAGGAATTAAGTCTTGAAGTGGCTGTTACTGGTTCCCTTCCTGAAATGAAATCCGTGCTGCACTTGGTGGTAAGTAACCAGGGGCTGAATGAACAGGGGGTACATTGGGTATAGCGCATTCTTCCCTGGGGAAGCGTTTTGCCATGAAGCCTGTTTGTCAGACAATTTTATAGGAAGTTGTCAAATCTCTGGTGCTTCTTGAAGGGAATTATAACCTATTTAGGTTTATCCTTTTATTATCAGTTTTGTGAATCTTTTCTCATTCCAAATAATTTGGATGTAGTTGTTCTTTACAGCAGAATTGTATGCAAACCATGAATGGGTTACACTTCAGAATGAATGTTCTTTTTGCCTTCAAGCATATCAAAATGTAATCTAAAGGTGGCCATACACCCCTGGAGTACACCCCTCATGTGGCACCCCTTTAAAGGCTCTTACTGATGAGCGGTTGAAGCTGCGCTCCCCTGCCTTCCATTTTTCTGCGTTCCATTTTTCTGCGTTCAGCCGCAGGGGAGCTCAGGAATACACGCATTAAGTTCTTTTCAATGGGGCTGTACTCCACGCCGAACGCTTGAAAAATGCAGCACGTTGCGTCTCAACCTGTGTTCCGCGCCTGTGTGAGTACAGCCCCATTGAAAAGTACTTAATGTGTCTATTCCTGTGCTCCCCTGCAGCTGAACGCAGAAAAACGGATGGCGGGAGAGCGCAGCTTCAACCGCTCATCAGTAAGAGCCGTAAAACCGAACACATATGCAATATACAGTCTGCATGGCTAATTGGCAATTCATTTAGATGCATGGCTGCACATGAATCGGTTCAGTCTGCAACATGCGTCTAAATGAATTGCTAATTAGACATGCAGGCTGTGTATTGCATATGTGTTCGGTTTTAAAGGGTTGAGATGGCATCCTTAGGGCTCTTACTCATGAGCGTTTTTACCTGCGCTCCCCTGCGTTCCGTTTTTCGGCATTCAGCCGCAGGGGAGCGCAGGAATAGACGCATTTCATTATTTCAAATGGGGCTGTACTCACACAGGCGCATGTAGGCGCCGAACGCAGGTTGAGACGCAACATGCTGCATTTTTCCTGCATTCGGCGCCTACACGCGCCTGTGTGAGTACAGCCCCATTTGAAATAATGAAATGCGTCTATTCCTGCGCTCCCCTGCGGCTGAACGCCGAAAAACGGAACGCAGGGGAGCGCAGGTAAAAACGCTCCTGAGTAAGAGCCCTTAGGGCTCTTACTGACGAGCGTTTTTACCTGCGCTCCCCTGCGTTCTGTTTTTCTGCAGGGGAGCGCAGGAATAGACGCATTACATTTTTTCCAATGGGGCTGTACGCAGGTTGAGACAAACCTAAAACAAGTCAAACACTTTTCAGATGTATGTGCAGACAAACCAGACTAATATCCTGAGACCACAGATCGCAGTCAGTTCCTTAATTGGGCAGGTTTGTCTATATACCGTCAGCAAACAGTTAAATGTGCCCATTTGCATCACAGCAGTTGTAAGGGCAGAGACACATGGTCAAATTCGGGTAGATTAGTCGCTCGGGATGGCACTCGGAGCGGTTCGTTTTCTGTAGTCGTCCGAAGTTTCCTCGTGGGGCGACTTCGGAAAACAAATTCCTCGGAGTGCCACCCCGCTGGCGATTAGATTCTAAGGAGATTAAAAACACACAATGGTAACCACAATATCAGTTTTAAAGGCAAAAAAATACCCGTATATCCTTTATCTGGTCAATGTATTATGGATATCTTCAATATTCTGATTAAGTTAATGTAATAGTTGTATATGTGTGTGTAACAATAGCTGCACATTGTATATAGAATCCCCAACCCTCTGCTGTTAAGTTTTCTTCCTTAGCAGAGAGAGAGATGTAAAACAAGCAAGAGCTCAGCACATTAATACCATGTGCAAACTGGCTCTGTTATGTTCTTACCATGTCTTCTTTTACGTGTGTTGTACTTGTGCCAGGTGCTGAGATTGGCATGAAGGCATAACATTGAGAATTTTTCAATGGGTATTCTACTTGTAATTTCTAACCCTGTTATGACATGGCGGGGACTAAACAAATGATTGACTACAGTGCAGACTGTTGGGCAGCAGGCATTCTCCACAAGCAATAGTAAACGTTACTGCACTCAGCATGAATTTAATAATCACCCTAAAATTTTCTTGCATAGAAGTATTAAGATCAGGGGGACACTAATGGTGGGGTGGTGTCATTATAACACAATAGGAGCTTGGTGGAGACTATGCTAAAGGAACAGATATCTCCCACTCCTAGACTTCTATACTGCTGGTGGCATTTATCCTATCCCTACATCAGAGGGATTGTTTACTACTTGCAGGGTGCAAATGTAAAATGCCATAGACCGTCCCAATTTAAAACGAATTTATCATTTCCAGGCAAAATCCGCTCAGTGTTAGCTAATAGGCTGAACCCATTCTGTCAGTGCACACATGTACAAGATGCAAAAGGCAGCGGATCAGCTTTTGAATGGGTGAATCCTTGTTTAAGGCTGCAGGCCAGTCTAGAATTGAAAACGGGCCGCAATTGGCCCATGGGCCGGAGTTTGGCCATGCCTGAATTAGTAGTTAGGCAGGCTATATATAGACTTAAAAGGTTAAACTTGATGGACGTGTGTCTTTTTTTTCAACGTAATTTACTTACTATGTAAGAGAGAGGGTCAGGGAAAGGCAGAAAGACAAAGGAGTGAAGTTAAGAAATGTAAATTAGGGACAATGGAGTTTTATAGTTAAGGCTAGCAGGCACTGTATAATGGCAGCTGCAGTGGGGCAGAAAATGTGAAGAGGATCATAAAGGCATTTCAGAGAATTGAGTAAAATAGAGGGAGACGTTTGGGGGACAGAGAGGAAGGGGTTGCTAATAAGAATAATAATTGAGAGAGCAGAACCTATGACTTCTTGGTGAGCACTGTGACTTTTTACTGAGCTACAACTGTAGCAAATATGTAAAAGGAAAGGTGAGATGAGAAGGGAAGCCTTGAGCAGATAAAGAGGGAGAGGCAAAGAAAAGGGACAGTTGGAAAGAAAGAACCAGTGGAGGCAAGAAAAGGTAGAGGAATAGGAGGAGAGACAGGTCCAGACTGGTAATGTGTAGATTCTGGCAAATACCAGAGGGGCTGCTGTAAAATGTCACATACACTGTATTTTGGGCCTTTGGGGGGGCTGTCTGGGGGCCTCTGTGTACCTGAAATGAAGAGAGGGAAAGAGTTGCACCAATGGTGTGAGGGAAGGAGATGTACCAACGGTGTGAGGGAAGGAGATGTACCAATGGTGTGAGGGAAGGAGATGTACCAATGGTGTGAGGGAAGGAGATGCACCAACGGTGTGAGGGAAGGAGATGTACCAATGGTGTGAGGGAAGGAGATGTACCAATGGTGTGAGGGAAGGAGATGTACCAATGGTGTGAGGGAAGGAGATGTACCAATGGTGGGAGGGAAGGAGATGTACCAATGGTGGGAGGGAAGGAGATGTACCAATGGTGGGAGGGAAGGAGATGTACCAATGGTGGGAGGGAAGGAGATGTACCAATGGTGTGAGGGAAGGAGATGTACCAATGGTGGGAGGGAAGGAGATGTACCAATGGTGGGAGGGAAGGAGATGTACCAATGGTGGGAGGGAAGGAGATGTACCAATGGTGTGAGGGAAGGAGATGTACCAATGGTGTGAGGGAAGGAGATGTACCAATGGTGTGAGAGAAGGAGATGTACCAATGGTGTGAGGGAAGGAGATGTACCAATGGTGAGGGAAGGAGTTGCACCAATGGTGTGAGGGAAGGAGATGTACCAATGGTGTGAGGGAAGGAGATGTACCAATGGTGTGAGAGAAGGAGATGTACCAATGGTGAGGGAAGGAGATGTACCAACGGTGTGAGGGAAGGAGATGTACCAATGGTGTGAGGGAAGGAGATGTACCAACGGTGTGAGGGAAGGAGTTGCACCAATGGTGTGAGGGAAGGAGATGTACCAACGGTGTGAGGGAAGGAGTTGCACCAATGGTGTGAGGGAAGGAGATGTACCAATGGTGTGAGGGAAGGAGTTGCACCAATGGTGTGAGGGAAGGAGATGCACCAATGGTGTGAGGGAAGGAGATGTACCAACGGTGTGAGGGAAGGAGATGTACCAATGGTGTGAGGGAAGGAGTTGCACCAATGGTGTGAGGGAAGGAGATGTACCAACGGTGTGAGAGAAGGAGATGTACCAATGGTGTGAGGGAAGGAGATGTACCAACGGTGTGAGGGAAGGAGATGTACCAATGGTGTGAGGGAAGGAGATGTACCAATGGTGTGAGGGAAGGAGATGTACCAATGGTGTGAGGGAAGGAGATGCACCAACGGTGTGAGGGAAGGAGTTGTACCAATGGTGTGAGGGAAGGAGATGTACCAATGGTGTGAGGGAAGGAGATGTACCAATGGTGTGAGGGAAGGAGATGTACCAATGGTGAGGGAAGGAGTTGCACCAATGGTGTGAGGGAAGGAGATGTACCAATGGTGTGAGGGAAGGAGATGTACCAATGGTGTGAGAGAAGGAGATGTACCAATGGTGAGGGAAGGAGATGTACCAACGGTGTGAGGGAAGGAGTTGCACCAATGGTGTGAGGGAAGGAGATGTACCAACGGTGTGAGGGAAGGAGTTGCACCAATGGTGTGAGGGAAGGAGATGTACCAATGGTGAGGGAAGGAGATGTACCAACGGTGTGAGGGAAGGAGTTGCACCAATGGTGTGAGGGAAGGAGATGTACCAATGGTGTGAGGGAAGGAGTTGCACCAATGGTGTGAGGGAAGGAGATGTACCAATGGTGTGAGGGAAGGAGATGCACCAATGGTGTGAGGGAAGGAGATGTACCAATGGTGAGGGAAGGAGATGTACCAACGGTGTGAGGGAAGGAGTTGCACCAATGGTGTGAGGGAAGGAGATGTACCAACGGTGTGAGGGAAGGAGTTGCACCAATGGTGTGAGGGAAGGAGATGTACCAACGGTGTGAGGGAAGGAGTTGCACCAATGGTGTGAGGGAAGGAGATGTACCAACGGTGTGAGGGAAGGAGATGTACCAACGGTGTGAGGGAAGGAGTTGCACCAATGGTGTGAGGGAAGGAGATGTACCAATGGTGTGAGGGAAGGAGATGTACCAATGGTGAGGGAAGGAGATGTACCAATGGTGAGGGAAGGAGTTGCAGGGAGAGAGAGGGGGAGAAAAGGAGACATGAAGGAAATATTGTATATTTATAGCTGAACTGTATGAAAAGAGAAGAAACTAAAGCAAGAAATAATGTATATCCTCGCTATTCACCTGACAGGAATAATGTGGCTTGTATGTGTATCAGGAAGTAGCGCTGGTGCAGAGAACACAGCTCTGCCCATTCATTGGCTGATATCGCCCAGCATGTATGCGCGTCCTTGGTTTGTGTGTGAGCACAGTTCCTGAGGGATGGATTTATGTTATTTAAATGGCATCGTTTTGGTATAGGGTTATTCAAAGGCACGTTTTTGTATAACGCATGTCCCGGTGCATTTAATGTGGGCTGTTTGGATGTGAAATATTTTTACACTGGATTACACATTTACCACAGGGTGTAAACCTATCCCTGAATAAAGGCCTTCACCCTTAATATAGTATCACATATAAGCAATATTTCAATTGGTCTGTTTTTCTTCTACAGACTAAAATGCTCTGTAAGGCTACAAATGTTATTGTTCTTGCTATTTTGTATTACTCATCTTTCTATTCGGGGCTCTCCTGTTTATATTCCAGTCTCTTACTCAAATCCGTGCCTGGTTGCTAGGGGAATTTGGAGCCTAGCAACCAGATGGCTGAAACTGGAGAGCTGCTGAATAAAAAGCTAAATAACTCAAAAACCACTAACAACAAAAAATGAAAACCAATTGCAAATTGTCTCAGAATATCCCTCTCTTGTACATTTAAAGGGAGGCCTCTGCGGAGGCCTCTCTGTTTAAGTGGTATGTAGTGGAGGGAGTCTATTGTTACATTTCTTGTATTCAGCAGTGGTTCTGACTGGGGCTCATTTGGGCCCACACATACGACTGTACCCCAGGTATAGGCCGTGACACTCCAGCAGGACTGGCATCGGTCTCTATCCCCTTTGCTGGCCTGTTGCCCCGTTTACGTGACGCGTGCGTCCATCTTCTCCACCCTTACTGCTGTGACAGATCCGGCTACCTGAGTCCACGGCTCCTCCTTTCTGTCTCCATGGTAACTGACTCCAGATAACTAGAGCATCCTCTCTGTTGCCAGGGAGACTGCAGCTCTTTCCGCTTTTCATTACAAAACACCTTACTCCACCTGTCAATACTTTTGTGAGTTGTGTGTGTGTAATGTGTGTAAATATTTATGGATGAATGTTTGAGAGAAGCCACAAGTATCCAATAATTTAGGCCTAAAACTGCCGATTTCCCTGGCAATAAATGTATTTTTCGAGTCGTGCAGGTGACGTGTTTGAGAGAAGTTAACACCGGGGTTAATAGATGAATGAGAGTTAATTACACAGGCCAGGGATGATGAGGTGGAGTGAAAGAGAAGGAGGAGCCCAAGCAGAAAGGGAAGGGATAAGTGGTGTAACTAGATGTTACTGGGTCACACAGCAAATGTATTTAAAGTCCCCCAAAATATCCAGAGGTTGTCCTTTTTTACCAATTTAGTTTGAAATTGCTCATTAATTAGGGCCCTATATCTCTTGGGGGCACCTCTGCAGCTGCAGGGTCTGCTTCCTCTCTAGTTACACCCCTGGAATGAGGGGACCCCAGGACAATGAGAGGGGAGACCAGTTGGGGTCACAGTTGGACAGATGCACACACAGCGCTGTATAGAGAAGGGGCAGCAGGAGGAAAGGGGAGGAGGCAGAGGGCCAGGCTGACCAATAGGAGAAGAGCCGGAGGTATTGAAAAAGGACATGGGGGAGGGGAGCAGAGGATGGAGGGAGAGAGATAATAAGGGAGGAGAGGAAGAGGGGGAGGGAGGAAGCAGCAGCCACACAAAGAACCTGGGCTGGTGCGAGAGAGACAGAGAGTGAGGAAGAAAGAGACTCACTGAGCGAGGGTGGCCGGCTGCAAGGAGGTGAGTGCAGGGGGACCCCATTATCTGCCCCCCACACCGTTACCTAAGGTTGCCACCTGGTCGGTATTTTACCAGCCTGACTGGTAAAAATGTTTGATCCCAACGTTATTAATAGGGAAAAAAGGCCGGTATTTCTTTCCAGAAAAGGTGGCAACCCTACCGCTACCCTGCCCTCTCACTGTGCTGCCAAAGCACAAAATATCAGTGGGGCAAGTGGGGACGTTGGACCTTGTGCCAGTCCGTTTCCCTCTTTCCAGTTAAAGGAGAGGCAGTAGGGGATGCTGGGAGATGTAGTTCTGATCGCAAGTGAGTGTGGTCCCGATACAGTGTGACAGCTGAACGAGGCAGGCTCATGGACTTCGGATGTGGCCACTCGCAGTGGTGTTGGGGTCACTGGGACAGTGATGAGCCGGCTCACTAGGAGGGGAACGGGGCCAGGAGCCATAATGTATTCACTCCTGTTTCTGTAGGTGAAACTACCACTATAATAATACAGTACTTGTAACTGACGCCCATTACAGCTGCGCCAATTCCAGTGTCGGACTGGCCCACCGGGATACCAGGAAAACTCCCAGTGGGCCCAGGTGTCGGTGGGACCTCATGCTGCTAAACATTTGGTCTATTTCATGGTCATTCCCTATTTCTATGAGAACAAAGAGGCTAAATAGATGGAATAATAGATTATAGTATGTAAAATAAAGAGACTAGATGAATAGAGGTTGAATTAGGAGAAAAAGAATAATAATACTGAGAGTGGGCCTGGTCTAAGGTTTTTTGGTGGGCCCCGGGTCTGAGGTTTTTGGGTGGGCCCCCTGGTGTCCCAGTCCGACACTGGCCCCTTCTCTCTCTCTAGCCACAGCCCTGTACAGGTATCTGCTGGCAAATACTTCATTGGATGATTTGTGGCCTTCAACTTAATGACTTGGATTACCCTTGGCTTTGCACCACAGTATTTGCACCATCTCTGCTACTGCACTTTACTACTGCACATAGTCTACTATGGCCCTGCACTTTTGATACTCCCTGCTGTGGCCTGGAGCGTTTATGGCAGGGTGGGGGCCCCTGTTCTACACTGATGAGACTCAAACACTACTAGACACACACTGCAGCCATTTGTTCATATTCTCCCACTGGTGGGTGCTAAGGACCCTCACACATTTCCCTCCTGGTCTCTCACGTATCGACAATAGGGCTACAAACTCGGTCAGTGTCGGACTGGGATGCCGGGGGCCCACCAGAAAACCTTTGACCGTGGGCCCACTTTCCAAACTATTATTCCTCCTCACTCAACCTCTTTATTCTCCTAGTCTTTTACCTCTACATAGTATACTCATTTCTTCCATTAATAAGCCTTTTAAAGAAATAGGGAATGACCATGAAATAGGCCAAATGATTAGAATCCCACTGATACCTGGGCCCACCGGGAGTTTTCCTGGTATCCCGGTGGGCCAGTCCGACACTGAACCCTGGCCATAAACTGTGGCTACTGGATTCTCTCCTGGGTTACACTTAATGGCACTGCTTCCGGCTGAAACTAACATTTTTATATGTATTCTTGCCCATTCTATACAGAAGCAAATAACATTAACTGTGCACATGGCTATGGGCTGAAATTGTATATAGCTAATCAATAATACACACATACAAGTGAATTGGAACCCACACTCACTGCACCTCCCTGCAGATAAGGAGTAGTCCTGACAAGGCCAGTCAGTGGGGGGAGGACATAAAGCATTAGACTAACATGCCCATTGTAGCGCTAGTATTTTAAAGGAGAACTAAAAATGAATATGGCTAAAAAATGGTACATTTTATATATTGAACTTGTTGCACGAGGCTAAAGTTTGAGCTTGTCAATAGCAGCAATGATCCAGGACTTCAAACTTGTCACAGGGGGTCACCATCTTGGAAAGTGTCTGTGACACTCACATGCTCAGTGGGCTCTGATTGGCTGTTGAGAAGCTAAGCTTAGGGCTCGTCACTAATTATCCAGCAGAAAATGAGCTTCCCTGGCTGTAATATAAGCTGATGCTACAGGTTTGCTGATTATTACATTCTGATGCTAATTGCACTGGTTTCTGTGCTGCCATGTAGTAATTATGTGTATTAATTACTAATCAGCCTTATATTGTGACATTTCTATTCTATGTGTACTGTATATTGTGAGTGGCTCCCTAAGCTCAGTAAGTGACAGCAGCACAGAGCATGTGCAGTGAATCAGCAGAAAAGAAGATGGGGAGCTACTGGGGCATCTTTGGAGACACAGATCTTTACTGCTAAAGGGCAGTGGTTGCCTTGGGCTGGTACAGAAGCACAAAACATCATGTACAACATTTCTAGCTACATAGTTAGGCTTTAGTTCTCCTTTAAAGGGCCATCTCCTTCAAAAACTGTATTTTATCCTCATGCAATTCCAAGTCATTTTCTATTACACTTTCAGTGATTTTTTTCTAAAGTTATTGAAGCAGTATCCACCTGGCTGTTTAGATTCTCTGCACTGCTGGTTCTGACTTGTGAAACATTGTAGCAGAACCCAGCTGATTACCAGACCTGAAGGTCTTCTGTTACATTGTTTCAAAAGTCAGAACCTTTTATTGTGCAAACAAACCTGTTTTTGTTTGGAGAACCCCCTATGCTCTTCTCTCCACCAGAAAACAAATAAGAGAGTGCAGTATGGGAATGTGAGAAGCAAATCTTTCAGATCAATCCAATGAATAAATAAATAGTACTGAAATGGAAATGACTGTCTTGCAGATGGGCCTAATATACCCAGCCCTCTCCAGCTTAGGCTAATGATACCCAGGCAGATCTGATAACTGCCTCTCTATGACTGTTTGTGCACTTGCATGGGATCAGCCTATTAGAGCACAAAGGGGAGGTTTTTCCACTAAATTGGTCATTTCTCTACCGAAATCCACTGTGTGTGCGCATATTGACTGACTAATCCCATGACGGTTGTTTCACATATATTTAGAGAGAGGCAGCAGAGAAATGACCCGTGTTTCATTAGCCATAGTATAAGACAATCATTATTCCTCTGTGTGAATGTACCCCTCAGTGACTTCTTATATCCTTATCATTTACAGTAGGGGGGTACATTATCCCTTATAATACATGAGTGATACTCAGAGTTCCCTGTATAACTCAGCCTGCAGCCTTGTGCCTTTATATGGTCACAGAACAACCCCTCAGTGACTTCTTATATCCTTATCATTTACAGTAGGGGGTACATTATCCCTTACAATACATGAGTGATACTCAGAGTTCCCTGTATAACTCAGCCTGCAGCCTTGTGCCTTTATATGGTCACAGAACAACCCCTCAGTGACTTCTAATATCCTTATCATTTACAGTAGGGGGTACATTATCCCTTATAATACATGAGTGATACTCAGAGATCCCTGTATAACTCAGCCTGCAGCCTTGTGCCTTTATATGGTCACAGAACAACCCCTCAGTGACTTCTAATATCCTTATCATTTACAGTAGGGGGTACATTATCCCTTATAATACATGAGTGATACTCAGAGTTCCCTGTATTACTCAGCCTGCAGCCTTGTGTCTTTATATGGTCACAGAACAACCCCTCAGTGACTTCTAATATCCTTATCATTTACAGTAGGGGGTACATTATCCTTTATAATACATGAGTGATACTCAGTTCCCTGTATAACTCAGCCTACAACCTTGTGCCTTTATATGGTCACAGTGACATCTAATATCCTTATCGTATGGATATTATTTAATTTATATCACACTATGGGGTCCATTATTCTTGCCACATACTGGCACGTTTATTCAGGTGCTGCTCCCAGTACAGAAAGTGCCTGTGAATGTGCGGCTGGGCATGGTGTGTGGGCCCCGGGGACACTGTACAGAGGGAAGGGAACAATGTCATTTTACCATTAACCCTTTGCAGGGAAGTCAGTTTGTAGCTCTGTATAGTAATATCTTTGTTCTTTCCTCCCTTCCCCACACTCTCTCTCGCCTTTTGATCTTTGTTTTTCAGCTCACCCACATAAGTCCCCTGCACCCTTCCTGTAACCCCATCTCACCCCCTCGCCCGCCCCATATCTGCTTCCGCCTCTCTGTTTCCCAAACAAGGTGTTTTCAACAGTTCTGTACAGTGATTTGTGCCCAGGCAATTTCGTCACTAGAGATTATTTTAATCCGAGCGTCAGTGAAAGAACAAGATCTGCTGTGTGCAGGGGCGGAGGTAGGAGAACGGGCACCAGGGTGCCACCTGGATGTTGGGCTGGGAGAGGACCAGAGAGACCTTACAGTGAGGGAGAATGGAGATGTATTATTGTCTGTCTCAGGGGGTGAGAGCTGTGCTACATACAAACAGGGCAGAGAAAGAGAGAGAGAGAGAGTGTTGGCTGTGTGTGTATGGTACAGGGAGAGATAGAGAGGGCAAGATGAGAGCTGTGTAGGTTAGAGAGGAAGAGGGGGCGAGAGCTATGTATGGCACAGAGAGAGAGACTGCAGATCAAAGAGAGGGGGAAATGAAGAGAGAGCTGTGTTGGTTACAAAGGGGTGAGCGATGGCTGGGTAGGTTACAGAGGGAGAAAGAGAGGGCTGCGTGGGATACAGGGGGAAAGAGAGAGCTGCGTGGGTTACAGAGGGGGAAAGAGCTGCGTGGGTTACAGAGGGTGAAAGAGAGGGCTGCATGGGTTACAGAGGGTGAAAGAGCGCTGCGTGGGTTACAGAGGGGGAAAGAGAGCTTTGTGGGTTACAGAGGGTGAAAGAGAGGGCTGCGTGGGATACAGGGGGAAAGCGAGAGCTGCGTGGGTTACAGAGGGGGAAAGAGCTGCGTGGGTTACAGAGGGTGAAAGAGAGGGCTGCATGGGATACAGGGGGAAAGAGCGCTGCGTGGGTTAGAGAGGGGGGAAAGAGAGCTGCGTGGGTTACAGAGGGGGAAAGAGAGGGCTGCGTGGTTTACAGAGGGGGGAAAGAGAGAGTTGCGTGGGATACAGGGGGAAAGAGAGCTGTGTGGTTTACAGAGGGGGAAAAAGAGGGCTGCGTGGGTTACAGAGGGGGAAAGAGAGAGCTGTGTGGGTTACAGAGGGGGAAAGAGAGAGCTGCGTGGGTTACAGAGGGGGAAAGAGAGAGAGCTGCGTGGATTACAGAGGGGAAAAGGTTGTGTAATGTTAGAGGGGGCTGTGCTTCCCATAGAGAAAAGAGAAGTGAACTTTTTGTTCAGTACAAGTAGATCTGGATATTGTGATTTTGCATGGTTGGCTACACAAGAGAACAGATGCAATAGAAGAGCTGAAAGTAGATAGGGCAAGTTCTCAGGAAATTGCAGAAGCCACAGGGTGACGGGAAATGACAGAGGTGACTTTTTTTTTACACATTCTTTCTTCTGACTGCGACCCCACCAGTCTGTGAGTGAAATCTCGTAGCCCAGTACAAGTCTTGGGCAGCTTCCAGCATTGTTGAAGTGCACTTCTATTTCTGTCTGCAGCGCCTGCTTCCCTATCTCTTGTGCCCCCCTGCCTTGTGTCTAGGGGTGTAAACCGGCACCACTTCTAGATTTGCCTTATTATTGGAGGTGCCACTGTGGAATGAACCACATGAAACAGATTAAATGAGTTGGTTCTCCTTTGTCTTTCCGCAGATGCAAATGACATTGTGTTGAAGTGTTCCAGACGCTGTCCTCCAGAGAAATGTTCCAGGCCAAACTGCCCAATACCCCGGCTGCGGGCCATGTAAGTCTCATGAGTCTGTATCTATATTGGGTATCTATATTGGGTTTTCAGCAGAGTTCTGCTCAGGGCTGAAGAGGATTGATTGTTGGTATGTATGCAAAATGAGCTGTCAATCAACAATAGGCTTCCTGTGAGGATGAGGCAGCTCCCTGTATTAGTGCCAGAATAAAAGGAGCAAGGCCCAGCGAATGCCGAAATCTCAGTTATTTTTAAGTAATGTGAAGTTTGCTCTTCTACCAAAGGCAATTAATGGTCCGGACACCATGCAAATGGCACATCTTGCCTGGCACAACCACCGATGCTTCAGCTTCTTTTTGGGGACACAACAATCCTACTATGAAGATCCCAACAAACCCAGTGGGGGGATATAGTGACAGGTGTAGGTGCTAGGAGTCCCCACCTGCCTCATAAGGAGTTATAAATGGATTCACGCTGAGCATCAGTCTGTGCCAATACCAAACCCAATTATATTTTATCCATTCCTCCTTGTTCTCCATCCCGCAGGCCCAGACCCACAGGGGTGCACAGGGTTGCTTTGTGGCTGAAGCAAATTTGCACCTACTGTATATAAACAGGGCCGGATTTACATAGTGGGCGTCCCTAGGCCCACTACCGTTCGTCGCCCCTGTCCCCTCCAGGGGAACAGGAGAAATGGAGATTGGTGCACGGGAAATTTAAAAAATGATTGTATCTCCAGTGCATCCCCAGTGTTTTTGAACCAATGTGGGTGTGGTTGGGCAGCATGCCGCCCCCCTAAAATCCTGCCGCCCTAGGCCCGGGCCTAGGTGGCCTTTCCACAAATCCGGGCCTGTATATAAAAAGATGGGTTTTTAGTTTTGGGAAGAACAAAACCGGTTTCTTCCCTTCCAAACAGGGGGCCAGTGAATGGTCCTTAAGGGATACTGTCATGGGAAAAAAAATTTTTTTCAAAATGAATCAGTTAATAGTGCTGCTCCAGCAGAATTATGCACTGAAATCCATTTCTCAAAAGAGCAAACAGATTTTTTTATATTCAATTTTGAAATCTGACATGGGGCTAGACATTTTGTCAATTTCCCAGCTGCCCCATGTCATGTGACTTGTGCCTGCACTTTAGGAGAGAAATGCTTTCTGGCAGGCTGCTGTTTTTCCTTCTCAATGTAACTGAATGTGTCTCAGTGGGACATGGGTTTTTACTATTGAGTGTTGTTCTTAGATCTACCAGGCAGCTGTTATCTTGTGTTAGGGAGCTGTTATCTGGTTACCTTCCCATTGTTCTGTTGTTTGGCTGCTGGGGGGGAAAAGGGAGGGGGGTGATATCACTACAACTTGCAGTAAAGAGTGATTGAAGTTTATCAGAGCACAAGTCACATGACTTGGGGCAGCTGGGAAATTGACAAAATGTCTAGCCCCATGTCAAATTTCAAAATTGAATATAAAAAAATCTGTTTGCTCTTTTGAGAAATGGATTTCAGTGCAGAATTCTGCTGGAGCAGCACTATTAACTGATACATTTTGAAAAAAAATTTTTTCCCCATGACAGTATCCCTTTACTAGGCCTGGTGCAAATTGTGTGCTGATAACCTAATGCCATGTACACTGCCAATCTTTGGCTTTTTTTTAATTTTAGGATTCCGGGTGCAGCTCTGCAGTCAGTGTAGTACAGAGATCAAAGGTAAGTGCTTGCATGTTGGGGTCCTCTTTCAGGCTTGTTTGGGAAGTACAACTGACTAATAAGCTCCGTCTCGCTCAGTCTTTTAGTATGAAGCCTGCGGTCAGAGAGCTGTGCTCTTCCTGCCAGAAAACCGTCTACCCCATGGAGCGGCTCGTGGCTGACAAACACATCTTTCACAACTCCTGTTTCTGCTGCAAGCACTGCAGTGCCAAGTTAAGGTGAGTGCCACGGTTCTGTGCCAGTTTCAGGGGGGCTAATTTTGCCCCATATTTACTAAAAAAAAATGTAAAAAAATTAAAATATGACCCTTTTGAGGTGTTCATATCACAACTGAAGGTCAGCACATATATGATCCTTCTTAATGCAGAAGTTGCTTTCTGTTCTGCAGTGTGCCAAGAAGGGGAACTATCCAGAAAATGTAATAGAAGCTTCATCGTAATAAAATAAGAAACTTTCTAAATACCACCAATTAAATATTCTGTATAGATTCTGAAATAATCAAGTTTATCGTTAACTATTCCTTTCTCAGCATCTGTTTCTCTTCATTCTGTCTTCAAGCAGCAGTTGGGTGTCAGATATTCATTGACAGTTAGATCCAATATATCTTATAGGGGGGGCTCCTTTCCTAGCAGATTTATTAGAGCTCACTCATATAACTGATTCCAGTACGAACACAATCTAACAAAATAACTGCCTTTTGCACAAATCCTGCATGTAGAGAGACATGATGTCTGGTGAGTTTAATAGAGGGAGCTCTAATACATCTTCTAGGCAAAAGGAGCCCCCCTATAAGATATATTGGATCTAACTGTCAGTGAATATCTGACACCCAACTGCTGCATGAAGACAGAATGAAGAGAAACAGATGCGGAGAGAAGGACAGTCCAGATAAACTGGATTATTTTAGAAACGGTACAGAATTTTTAATTGATTATATTTAGAAAACTTCTTATTTCAGTATGTTGAAGCTTATATTAAATTGTTGTGATTCTTCCCCTTTAAGGTGGCCATTCATGGGCAGATTGAAGCTGCCGATATCGGTCCTAGACCTATTCAGCCGCTTATCTGCCAGTGTATGGGGGCGTCTTGACGGGTTTCCCTGATCGATATGATCTCTATCAGGGAGGTTTGATTTTTCATTGCCTAGTTAATGCGGTCCTCATCCAGCCTCTTCATTGTATTCCAATTGTTCGGCCCTAAGGCCAAACATTTGGATTAACCCGATATCGCACTGCCGTTGGAGGGCATGTCGGGAAAAGATCTTATCGTGTATGGCCACCTTTAGTTCTGAGTGTCGGCTGCAACCTCATCTTTTTCTTAATGGATCTGGGAGCTGCCTTAAATCACTATATAATACACAAAAGCCATGAATATCTTGTAAATTATATCCTTATAAATGGTGACTTGTGATGTCATCAGTATGAGTAGTGATGTCATTTTTGTCACATGACTCACTTAAACTTGTGTATTATAATAAATAAAGTACCCTTGTTGGAAAATATTATAAGTAACCTCGGAGTTTCATGACCTGTATAAAAGCACTTGTCTTGCCTTGTGCTTTGATATAGTCATGGAACTCCTCGGTGACTATAATATCCTTATATTTTACAGTAAGGGTGCATTATTCACTATATTAATGGTTGTTTTAATGTTTTTCAGCCTGGGGACATACGCCGCACTTCATGGAGAGTTTTACTGCAAGCCTCACTTCCAGCAGCTCTTCAAGAGCAAAGGAAATTATGATGAAGGATTTGGTCGCCGACCTCACAAAGATTTGTGGACCCACAAGGAGACAGAGGCGTCTGGGGACAAAGCACCCTGAGTGGTCCCCTTCTATGCTGGGTGCCATGGCTGTGGGGTGGTGAATTGTCATGCAGATTAAGGCACTTTCCATGGGTTGTGGCTGTTTTTTTGTCAACCTCTTACTGCTGGTGTAGAGGTTCACACGCCTGCTCCCAGAATTCTTCCCTAGGACCCTACTGATCTAGGGATTAAAGGCTCTTCACCCTATCCCGTGTACTTAAAAACATTTAAAATTTTACATTCCAGGGTGAAGCAGCCTTTTTGAATTCTGGGTGCACACGGCTCAGTGGGTTGGGTGGGGGGAGGAGTGGGTGGTGGTTAAGGAAAGGTGTCCTGTTTTATTGTTGGGGGCATTAGCTGATGCTGCAGGGGTCAGCTTCTCAATGGTCAACGTGTGAAGCTGTTTTTGTTTTGTCTTTTGAAACATATCTCAGGGGTGGGCTGTGGGGAATTTAAAGGGGGTGGAAGGCCTATCATTCTCAGGAGACATGGGCTTCTGTAGAGGTCCCTCACCCCTGAAAGAGGCCGTACGTTCAGGTCACCGACAGGACATTGTCATTTTGAGCTATGGATGAACACACTGGTCAGTCCCTAAACAAGAATCCTGAGCTCGGCAACGTCCATCCAGTCCACCAGTTCGGGAATTCAAGTGGCACTTCTTGGCCCGAGTCTAGTGGTCGCTTCTCTTCCAAGCCTCTAATTTCGCTCCTCGGAAAACCTCATCAGCCTCTCCTTCTGTAGGAAAGAGGGAGGCCGCAACATTCCTTAACTCCAGCTGTCGACAGGGTTATCGGGCAACAGAAGGGGTTACTCATTCTCTCTGCACTTGGGTTGATGGCTTGTTTACAGACTTGAACTTGATACCGTTGTACAATGGAAGCCTCACTGCTCCAGATCTAGTGCTTTTACTCTGATGCAGTGCATTCTGGGTCTGGCCAGTGCTCCCAGTTCACATTATCTTGGATTTTACCCTTGCCACTAACAATATCTTTGTAGAGGAAAGGCGGGTGGGCTTGGAGGGGGCACATGCTTAACCATTCCTTCCTGCCATAAACTTTTCTCCATGAAATGTGAGTGGTGCAAAGGAATATTGCTCCCCCACTGGCCGAAGGAAATTTAAATCTTACCCCATTTATGTTTAAAGGATAAGTCATCCTTTAAAATAAGTGTAAAATTGACTATTGTGTTATTCTAAGAAATTTTGCAATGTACATTCATTATTTATTTTCTTTTAATTCCAAGATATTAATGGATACATGTGCTGTTAATATAAATGAATTTTGTTACAACAGCGCCACCTGCTGGTCATTTTCTGACTAGTCTGACCAGCAAGTAGTCAAGGAAATTGTCAGGAGAAAGAAAGAGGCTGCTCTGATGTTCTTCTGCTTATGAAAGATGTGGGAAAGGTTTCTAATTTTATTCCTCAGCAGAAGAACATCAGAGCAGCCTCTTTCTTTCTCCTGACAACTTCCTTGACTACTTGCTGGTCAGACTGGTGGGAAACTGACCAGCAGATGGTGCTGTTGGAACAAAAATCATTCATATTAACAGCACATGTATCCCTTAATATCTTGGAATTAAAAGAAAATAGTCAATGAATGTACATTACAAAAGTGCTTAGAATAGAACCCTCATCAATTTTACTTATTTTAAAGGTTTACTTATCCTTTAAAAAAATAAAATAAAGAGATAAATACCTGAAAATAACACCAGCAATCCTATGTAGTGGCTAGTTGTGCTAGGGATCAGGCACGTATGTGTCGGAGATAAAATAGAAACGATACCAAAACCAAATAGCAACTTGGACTTTAAATATTTTCTTTTGACATAGATTGGGGGGGAGAAACGTAGTACAGCAAAACAGTTTCCATAAGTAGGATGTAAGCGTCAAGCACTAGATTTTTCCATGCAAGCATCTGAAACCTGTGCCTCTCCCACCCAGTTGAGAAGGATGCTGGGAGTCGAGTTCAGCCCCAGCGGGAGAGTCGAAGGTTGCAGAATGCTGTTATTTAAGGGGAACTATCGTGAACATGAAAATTTAATATAAGCTTCAGCATACTGAAATAAACTTTCTAAATACAATAAATTAAATATTTTGCATAATTTCTGAAATAATCAAGTTTATCTTCACTATACCTCTCTCAGCATCTGTTTCTTTCGTTTTCTCTTCATGCAGCAGTTGGGTGTCAGATAATCATTGACAGATCCAATATATCTTAAGGGGGGCTCACTCACATAACTGATTCCAGTACAAACAAAATCTAACAAAATAACTGCCTTTTGCACAAATCCTGCATGTAGAGAGACATGATGTCTGGTGATTTTAATAGAGTGAGCTCTAATACATCTTCTAGGCAAAAGGAGCCCTCACTCACATAACTGATTCCAGTACAAACAAAATCTAACAAAATAACTGCCTTTTGCACAAATTCTGCATGTAGAGAGACATGATGTCTGGTGATTTTAATAGAGTGAGCTCTAATACATCTTCTAGGCAAAAGGAGCCCTCACTCACATAACTGATTCCAGTACAAACAAAATCTAACAAAATAACTGCCTTTTGCACAAATTCTGCATGTAGAGAGACATGATGTCTGGTGATTTTAATAGAGTGAGCTCTAATACATCTTCTAGGCAAAAGGAGCCCTCACTCACATAACTGATTCCAGTACAAACAAAATCTAACAAAATAACTGCCTTTTGCACAAATTCTGCATGTAGAGAGACATGATGTCTGGTGATTTTAATAGAGTGAGCTCTAATACATCTTCTCGGAGCCCCCCTATAAGAGTTTATTTCAGTATGAAGAAACTTATTCAATTTAAATTTTTGTGATAGTTCCCCTACAAAAAACACTCCGATCTGGTGGTTATCCAGACTAAATGCAACAGAAGCACACACATACACACATAGATGTTACAGAGATGTGTAGGCCATAGATTGCACAAGCACTGTCTCTGTTCAATGGATCTCAGGACCCACCTGCAATCTTGTCTGTAGATCTGGAGCTGAGTTTTCTGTGTATATTTTACACCCTCGTTCTGCCTTATCCTTCTCCTGGCTCCGTGCCTTTGGCTGCATATTATCAGGGTGTTTCCCTTGGTCCCCCCAAAAGCATAATCTCTTTCTGTGCTTATGGATATGCCAGTGTACGACTGTTCTGTAATACAGGGTAATTATATAAAGCATCTTGCTGTTTTGTTCTATATTCTGGCTCTGCTTGTTCATTTAAAGGGTAACTAAAGTCTAAAATAGAATAATGCTAAAAATGCTGTATTTTGTATACTAAACATGAATTTACTGCACCAGAAGCCTAATTAAACAAATGATTTATGCTTTCAAAGTTGGCCACAGGGGGTCACCATCTTGTAACTTTGTTATACATCTTTGCAAGACCAAGACTGTGCACATGCTCAGTGTGGTCTGGGCTGCTTAGGGATCGTCATAAATTATCAAAACAGCACAAGTCAAATAATATCTGCCTGAAGCCGATACAGCAAGACTGATTAATAATCAGAATATGCAGAGTGCTGGCTGCTCTACAGGGAAACAAACAAAGCTGCTCGAGTTCTACTGTTTGAAAGTATGATAAATATAAAGTATAATAAATGAAGACCAATTTCAGATGGTCTCAAGCAAGCCATTAAATGGGCCACGTCCAGTAACAATTTACTTTTTTATAGGATATATCTAGTGGTATGCCAAGTTAGCATCCCATATCCCAGGTGAACTGTACAGGTATGGGACCTGTTATACAGAATGCTTGAGACCTGGGGATTTCCGGATAACCGATCTTTCAGTAATTTGGATCTTCATACTTTAAGTCTACTAGAAAATCATGTAAGCAAGAAATAAACCCAATAGGGGTCCCCTATGATTACGTATCTGCTGATACGAAACGCGTCAGGGATTTGATGTATTTAACAAAGTTGGAATCAAAGTTACCTTTTAACCTACACGGATGGAAACGGAGTTCTCGTCTATTTTTGAATATTGATCGTGACTTGCCTGCAGCTTGGGGAAATGCACCCGAGCCACCCGTTGGATCTGGCGAGTTCCCTTTGACGATTTACCCTTAATACTGTTTAAGGCAATGTGAACTTAAGAGCAGGAACCGGGTCACCATCACTTTTGAGTGAGCAGTTCATATGCGGAAAAAACAATTGGCCGCCAGTATATGTTAAGGGAACTTACTAGCAATAGCTCGTTTGCACACTGAATTTTAGTGCCTATTAACATATACATTGACATTTCTAGTAACTTCTTTAAGAATTGTAGTTTACTGACTACCTTAGGTCTGCAAGTCGGATGCCTTGGCTCTTGATGAATAACGGAGCACCTCCACAGCCACCTATTTTCAAGGGGAGAAAATACTCAAAGAAAAGACAAGCCTTAGACGCAGGTCATAAAAATGACCATTTTTATTGCAAATAATAACAACTTAAAACAGGATACATTGCAAGGGGTCTGCACTGCAAGCCCCAGGTCGTGTATATATATATATATATATATATATATTTAGAGAGAGAGATTTATACAGTAAATTGGATATTCCCTTTGGCACTCGTTCCTCCCATGTAAAGGAACACAGTATATAGCTTCACTTATAGGCGGCGCAACAAAAAAGATAAAACGTTTAACTCCTCCCCTGCCAGGGAGCACTAGTCCGGCAGGAGGTAGGTCAATAATAATCTACACAAAGCACCTCCTTATCTTCCTCTGTGATTGCAATAGAATACTACCTTATTGCATCCTATTCCTTCTGAGGAAGAAGCATAAAATATTTATATATATTTTTTGTTTTTCATCTGAGACTTGACGTCTGAGTCATTAAGCAACGTAAAACTTTCACTGATCAAACACGTTAAAGACCTTATTTGACTTGGTTTCATTCTTCAAAAACTGGTCTCACCCACTAAACAATGATTTTGCGGGTCTTTTCTTTATGCATTGCCGGGTACAGGTAAGAGACCTATTACAGGTAGGGGATCCGCTATCCAGAAAGCTCCAAATTACGGAGTCCCATAGACTATTACAATAAAATATTTTTAAAATAATATCCTTTTTCTGTGTAATAATAAAACAGTAACTTGTACTTGATCCCAGCTAAGATATAATTAATCCTTATTGGAAGCAAAACCGGACTATTGGCTTTATTTCATGTTTACAGGATTTTCTAGTAGACTTATGAAGATACAAATTACGGAAAGATCAGTTATCCGGAAAACCCCAGCTCCTAAGCATTCGGGATAACAGGTCCCATACCTGTATATATAAAATGCTATCCTTAGCTCCTTGGCTGCCATAGGGGATGTTCTAACCTCTTTAGGTGGTTTAGGGCCTTTTGATTGGTCGGTTGCGTAACAGATATTTTGTATTTAATGTTGTAATCTCATGACTAATAATGACACGTGGGGCTCTTGTTGAGTAGGGCGCCATCATTAGTGATCTTAAGGTGGTCATACACGATTAGATCCGCTTTTTTGGCGACCTCAATATTTCCACCAACGGCAGGGCGATATTGGGTTAATCTGAACATTCGGCTCTAGGGCCGAACAATCGGATTACAACGAAGAGAACAGGTCGTAGGAACACATCAACTAGCCGATGCGGTCCTCGATCACAGGAAGAATCAAACCGATTTTTGGCCTGATATCAATCAGGAAGACCCATCGGAAGCCCCTTCCCATGGGCAGATAAGATGCTGAATTGGTCTAAAGACCCATATTGGCAGCTTTCATCTGCCTGTGTATGGCCACCTTAAAAGGGCAAGTAAAATAGAATAAGGCTAGAAATGCTGTATTTTGTATACTAAACATAAACATGAACTTATTGCACCACAAGTCTAATCAAACAAATGATTTATGCTTTCAAAGTTGGCCACAGGGGGGTCACCATCTTGTAACTTTGTTATACATCTTTGCAAGACCAAGACTGTGCACATGCTCAGTGTGGTCTGGGCTGCTTAGGGATCGTCATAAATGATCAAAACAGCACAAGTCAAATAATATCTGCCAGAAGCCGATACAGCAAGACTGATTAATAATCAGAATATACAGACTGCACTGGGTCCTGTGTTGTCATGTAATCTAATGTGGATTTTATAGTTTTTGTATTGTTTAATACAAACTTTCTCCAACTCTGCAGAACCAGTGGCTGCAGCAAAATAATCCTCCAAATAGAATCCCAGTTTATCTGTTTAAATCTGGCTCCATGATCTTTGTCCCTGCAGCTGGAGTTGGAAACAGTAAAGGGGATGTAAAGGCAAAAATAAAATCCAATACAAATCTCTACACAGTCGCCGACTGCTCTACAGGGAAACAAACAAAGCTGCTTGAGTTCTGCATGGCTGGGAAGTAAGGCGGGGGCTCCCCCTGCTGTTCATAAGTATGATTGTTTCCCTGCAGAGCAGTTAGGGACCGTCTGACAATTCCTATCCACAGCAGTAAATGAAGGGAGAATTTCACTGCATAGTCAGGTTTCTTATAAAAACTGTATTTTTTAATTAAAGTTTATTGGAGATAGGTTTCTTTTTTATTTAAAGAAAGTGAAATGGGATTTTATTTTTTTGCCTTTACATTCCCTTTAAAATGTATATTGGAAAGTTGCTTAGAATTATCTTTTCTTCCAAATAGTCCCTGCAATTGGGAAAGCTTGTGTTCATCCTATTAAAGTAATGCTGCATGGGGGTATCTTGCAGCAGCAGCTTTCTGGAGGCAAAATCATAGAGACACAATGCACATAATGCTCCCTAAAGCTCTGTATGTGAAAATCACATATGACAGAAAGGATGACGAGCCTATAATATTACCTATAATAATACTATAATAATACCTTTAATTTTTGAAAAGGTGTGTGCTGGTGGGGGGTCTTCATTTGAGCGGGAGGCTCCGCACCTGATTGGCTCAAAATGACCATGCATATCCGAAAGTGCCTAATTCAGCCTTATTAAAGCAATAAAACATTCAGCCTACTTAAAACAGAAGTTTAGTGAGTAACGTAAATTATCAAACTAGCAAATAAAGCAATTCCCTTTGTTCAGTGAAATCAGCACCATAAAGTAGTTCTTTCATGTTGCCAATTCCGCAACAACCCCTTCAAGGATAAGTAAACCTTTAAAATACGTGAATGTAAAATTGACTATTGTGTTATTCTAAGAAATTTTGCAATGTACATTCATTATTTATTTTCTTTTAATTCCAAGATATTAAGGGACACATGTGCTGTTAATAGGAATGAATTTTGTTACAACAGCGCCACCTGCTGGTCAGTTTCCCACCAGTCTGACCAGCAAGTAGTCAAGGAAGTTGTCAGGAGAAAGAAAGAGGCTGACGTTCTTCTGCTTAGGAAAGATGTGAGAAAGGTTTCTGAATTTTTTTCCTAAGCAGAAGAACATCAGAGCAGCCTCTTTCTTTCTCCTGACAACTTCCTTGACTACTTGGTGGTCAGACTGACCAGCAGGTGGCGCTGTTGTAACAAAATTCATTCATATTAACAGTATATGTATCCCTTAATATCTTGGAATTAAAAGAAAATAAACAATGAATGTAAATTACCAATGTGCTTAGAATAGCCCCCTCATCAATTTTGCATTCGCTTATTTTAAAGCTTTACTTATCCTTTCATAAAGAAAATAAAAATAAAAGCATAAACATATTCTCTCTCTCTCTGTCTTTAATAATATACTTAGTATACTTTGTAAGCAAAAGTTACCTGGTAACCATTCCTGCTCAGTTTCACCGGACAGACAAATAACCGCTATCAATACTGCATTTATAAGGCATTTAAAGCTCAACGACAAACAAATGTATTTTTTGCTAAACGGGTGCCCCTAGACACGAGTGCAGAATTCATGTAAAATCTGGGTGCTGCCGTGTTGAACCTGCAGTTCTCCATATCTACTTTGGATAGCAGTATGAAGTATGAAGATTTAATCTAGCCATTCCCTAGATACAGTATAATAAAATAAATGATGTAATAAGAGGCAAAGTTTGCATCAGATTTAGTAAACGATATCAACCAATCGGATGTAGTC
This sequence comes from Xenopus laevis, assembly GCF_017654675.1. Classification (NCBI taxonomy): domain Eukaryota; kingdom Metazoa; phylum Chordata; class Amphibia; order Anura; family Pipidae; genus Xenopus; species Xenopus laevis. The sequence continues at coordinate 5,874,462 of NC_054388.1, read as the reverse complement.
AATTCCACTTTGCTACCTGCCAATAGGTTGCTCAGCCGTACAAGACCCGGGCAAACTTTATTACCTCCTTTCCAAAATGCAGAGGAACTGCTTATGACTCATTGATACTGACACATCCCTTTCTTTTCATTCTACTCATTTCTCCACTATATATATTGCACTTTTTCAAATAAAAAAACAAAAACCTGGCCAATATAACGTCAAATCCCTTCAAAAGGGGTTGTTCACCTTTAAGTATGCCGTAGAGAGGGATATTCTGAAAAAAACTGCAATTGGTTTTAATTTTTTATTGCTTGTGGTTTTTGAGTTATTTAGCTTTTTATTCAGCAGATCTCCAGTTTGTAATTTCAGCCATCTGGTTACTAGGGTCCATATTCCCCTAGCAACCATGCATTGATTTGAATAAGGGACTGGAATATGAATAAGAAAGGCCTGAATAGAAAGATGAGCAATAAAAAGTAACAATAACAATACAATCCTTCGCGAAAGATTCATCCGAATACCAAAACTAATCTACATATGCAAATTAGGGGTGGTAAGGGTAAAACATTTTTTACTTCCTTGTTTTGTGACAAAAAGTCACGTGATTTCCCTCCCCACCCCTAATTTGCATATGCAAATTAGGATTCAGATTGAAAAAGGCCTAATCCTGAACCAAATCGTGGATTCGGTGTATCCCTATCAAAAACCACAAAAAAATAAAAACCAATTGCAAAGTGTCTCAGAATATCACTCTCTATATCATCATCAGTTTTTTTTAAAGGTGAACAACCCCTTTAATGACAGATCCTCATATGGCTGTAGGAACAGCAACAGGTTTTTTTTTTTCTAATCCAAAGTGCAATATATATATATAAAAGATAAAATTAGGGATGCACCGAATCCAGGATTCGCTTCTGTATTCGGCCTTTTTCATCTGGATTTGGATTCGGCCGAATCCTTGTACCTGGCCGAACCGAATCCTAATTTGCATATGTAAATTAGGGGCGGGTAGGGAAATCATGTGACTTTTCATCATAAAAGAAGATTTTTTTCCACTTTTTCCTTTCCTGGCCCTAATTTGCATATGCAAATTCAGATTCGATTCGGTATTCGTCCGAATCTTTCACCAAGGTTTCGGGGATTCGGTGCATCCCTAGATAAAATATTCAGAGACGTGTAGATTAAGCCTAGGCTCACGTATGCCAACTCAATCCCTTATTTTCAGTGTGGTGCAAAAAAAAAAAAAAAAAAGCGTTACCGCATTTTATCGAATGCATTTCATGGCGGGTGCGCAGTCACTTTATCACTTGTTTGTACGCGGATAAATCCTTACTCGCATTCCGCGCTGGAAATGACCTATCGTAGTTTCCCTTTGTTTGGTATGGATTAGTTCTATGGGGTTCAGCTATAGCAAAATACAAATAAAAACACTGCTGTAGAAGAAATGCACCCTCCTATACTTACAAACATTCATACAAACACACACATGTAACCCCACGTCATTGGTTGGCACCTCCTTTTCCTGGCACTGATTATACATCCACATAATAAGCTCTCGGAGTGATTATTTCCTCCTTTCTTCCTATAGTTTAAACAACAAATACGAACAAAAGCATTACTTTGGTCTGCCAGTAAAATGGGCATCTATTGAGCCCTGGGTAGAGTCTCTAGTTGAACAAGCGAGATTGGATATATCTTATAAAGTGATGCTGAGAACCAACTTTTCTAAAAAAAAATTCCAAAAAATATTGTGTTATGATGTCACACAATCTGGCTTCCTGTGGTTGCAACAAGGCACACAATGGCTTCATCCTTTGCATTTGGTGATGGTATATATGTATTTTTCCAAGCAATGCAGAGCTAAAAAAAAACACTAAAGCCCCAAGAGAATTTATACAGGAAGGTGCTGGATCAACTCTTGGCAAAGCATGGGGTCAACTTTTCCTATAAAGTTTAAAGGGGAACTATCGCAAAAACGAAAATTGTATATTAGCTTCAGTATGAAATAAGAAACTTTCTAAGTACAATCAATTAAAAATTCTGTATTGTTTCTTAAATTATCAAGTTCATCTTCACTATTCCTCTCTCAGCATCTGTTTCTCTTCATTCTGTCTTCATTCAGCAGTTGGGTGACAGTTAGATCCAATATATCTTATAGGGGGGGCTCTTTTTGCCCAGATGTATAAGAGCTCACTCTATTAAAATCACCAGACATCATGTCTCTCTACATGCAGGATTTGTGCAAAAGGCATTTATTTTGTTAGATTTTGTTTGTACTGGAATCAGTTATTTGAGTGAGCTCTAATACATCCTCTAGGATAGGAAGCCCCCCCCCCTATAAGATATATTGGATCCTTCATCTTTTGCCTAGAAGATGTATTAGAGCTCACTCTATTAAAATCACCAGAAATCATGTCTCTCTACATGCAGAATTTGTGCAAAAGGCAGTTATTTTGTTAGATTTTGTAGAGTGAGCTTTAATAGATATGTTAGGAAAGGAAGCCCCCCTATAAGATATATTGGGTCATTCATCTTTTTCCTAGAAGATGTAGTAGAGCTCACGCTATTAAAATCACCAGAAATCATGTCTCTCTACATGCAGAATTTGTGCAAAAGGCAGTTATTTTGTTAGATTTTGTAGAGTGAGCTCTAATACATCTGTTAGGAAAGGAAGCCCCCCTATAAGATATATTGGGTCATTCATCTTTTGCCTAGAAGATGTATTAGAGCTCACGCTATTAAAATCACCAGAAATCATGTCTCTCTACATGCAGAAATTGTGTAAAAGGCAGTTATTTAATAGATCTGCTAGGAAAGACATCCAAATGCTGCATGAAGACAGAATGAAGAGAAACAGAAGGGAATGGGATGATAAACTTGATTATTTCAGAAACAATGCAGAATATTTAATCGATTGTATTTACAAAGTTTCTTATTTCAGTATGCTCAAGCTTAAATTTTCGTTTTCGAGATACATCAAAAAAAGGCCCGTCTGGCCAGAGTCACTTGGCATCCCTGGCATGGAAGGAGTTATTTAAGGCACTTGTCTGGGAAGCAGGAGTGTGCCCTTTATGTAGCAATTGGACACAGCTTCCATTGGTCCACAGCTTTTATAAACTCAGTTACCAGATTTGTCTTGTGATGGGTAAGGACACCCAGTTTGACACTTGTGGGCTCCTAAATGTAGGAGATGGAATGAAACAATTGCTCCGATGCTCTAACACTGATCGTGTCTCCCCAGCTGCTGGCTCTAGAACCTGCTCTAGATACAGCACGGGGATGATTGCCATAAACGCAAATCTGAAATCTGGCTGCTTGATTGAATGGCATCCCGAGAAGGTCCAATAAACAAGACGGAAACCGCGATTCCAGAGACTCAAAATGTTAGCTGAGCAAACGGATGCCGAAGCAGTTCTTCGGCAGACGGCCTCTGTCTTGCTTCCACCAATATTCGCTTTACAAAGTCCCGACATTGCTCTGAAGTATTTGGCGGCAGCTGTGGGTTGGTTGGCTGGGTGGCGATTTTAAATATGGCCGCCATCGCTTCATATTCAGCCCAAGGAGGTTTTTCTGTTAGCATTTCCACCACCGTGCAGCCCAGGCTCCTGTAGTTTGGTAAGGGGAGAAACAGACAGTGAGAAGGTTGAATGGACCACATTAAATGAAATTGAGAAGGAAAGGGAGGAAAATGGAACCACTCAGAGGAAACCCACGCTGAGACAGGAAAAACCCAAAATACACGAAGATATTCTCTGACACAATCATAGGACTGTGCTGCTGCATGGCAATAATTCTTCTGTCTTCTGTGTAACTGTTTACCAACCATTATAATATCAATATAGATTAATAGTGCCAACATCAATAACATATCAAAGAATTGATGGAAGTAAAGTCTAAAATAGAATAAGGCTAGAAATGCTGTATTTTGTATACTAAACATAAACATGAACTTACTGCACCACAAGCCTAATCAAACAAATGATTTATACTTTCAAAGTTGGCCACAGGGGGGTCACCATCTTGTAACTTTGTTATACATCTTTGCAAGACCAAGACTGTGCACATGCTCAGTGTGGTCTGGGCTGCTTAGGGATCGTCATAAATTATCAAAACAGCACAAGTCAAATAATATCTGCCAGAAGCCGATACACAAGACTGATTAATAATCAGAATATACAGACTGCACTGGGTCCTGTGTTTTCATGTGATCTAATGTGGATTTTATAGTTTTTGTATTGTTTAATATAAACTTTCTCCAACTCTGCAGAACCAGTGGCTGCAGCAAAATAATCCTCCAAATAGAATCCCAGTTTATTGGTTTAAATCTGGCTCCATGATCTTTGTCCCTGCAGCTGGAGTTGGAAACAGTAAAGGGGATGTAAAGGCAAAAATAAAATCCAATACAAATCTCTACACAGTCGCCGACTGCTCTACAGGGAAACAAACAAAGCTGCTTGAGTTCTGCATGGCTGGGAAGTAAGGCGGGGGCTCCCCCTGCCGTTCATAAGTATGATTGTTTCCCTGCAGAGCAGTTAGGGACCGTCTGACAATTCCTATCCACAGCAGTAAATGAAGGGAGAATTTCACTGCATACAGTCAGGTTTCTTATAAAAACGATACACATTTTTGAACTAAAGTATATTGGAGATAGGTTTCTTTTTTCATTAAAGAAAGTAAAAATTGTATTTTGTTTTTTTTTGCCTTTACATGCCCTTTAATTTGTTTAAAAAAAACTGAAAAAAAATCTTTGACCAAGGAGTGCTTCTCAATGTGAAATTAATTCTGTGCCTCCTGATTGAGAAGTACAGCAAATCCTTCACAATATGAAGGCGCTGAAGACTACCTGGCCTACAGAAGAATGAATGGGAGAAACTAGACAAAAAGGGTGATATCAACTGGATAACAATCCCCCCAAAGTGTGAAAATATTAATGAATTTTAATGAACTATGCCAAAAGTTTTATCACTCATAGAAGACTTCTAGAAGACATGCTTGTAGGAATCACTAGAAGTAGGTGAGTGGCAAAAGCTGGTTTGAAACAAAAGAAAAGAGGGTGCTCCAGAATATCAATATAAATAGATCAAGAAATCCACAGGGCCAAAAAAATAAAGTAAAAAGCTGTATTTATTAGTTGACGTTAAACATCTCCATGGGTGGAGATGTAAATACAGCTTTTTTTTTTTAAATTTGTTTTTATTAACTTTTTCAAAAAAGACATACAAAAGTACAGAAAGAAACCTAAGAATGTCTTACAATTGTCTACCTAGAGTAATCAAAGGATTACGATTAGGTACAACAAAGCAATATACATTTACTATGTAAGGAGCATTTCAACCAGACCTCGGTCATTGCTTGTATCGTGTGAACGGCGGTTTCGGCAGCTCAAGCCAAGGACCCCATATCTTTTGGAATTTTTCCGGGCACCCTCTAGCTAAATACACCTTCTGCAGGGGGAGTATTTTGTTTATCAATCTCTTCCATCGGCTCAAAGTGGGGGGGGGCTAGTATCCTATGATCTCTAACTTCACTCTTTGATAAATATGCTCCCTTGAGTGCCGGATAGCCCTGTTCCTTTTTTACATATACCGAAAAGCTGGTCTTCAGCCTTATCCGAGATGTTTTCAACAGGTACAAATAAACATAAGTAGGGTGGAAATAGTCTACAGTGACTCCTAGAGGTGAAATATTTCTTTAGCGACACAAATATTGAGGTCTGAACACACAAATAAAATACTCTACCACTTACCAGACATCAGCTTTTCTTCCGTAGCCCTCCCCGCTGATTACTTCTGGGCTCATCCAATAGGGTGTCCCTGTCACTGAGCGGATTCCTGTCCCTGACATGCATATAGTCTGAAGACGCTTACTTGCCCCAAAGTCTCCCAGCTTCACATTCCCAGCAGAGTCCCGCAGGATGTTGGCTCCTATGGAATCAAACAGAAATCAAAATGCATCAGAGGCACAAAAAGAACACTTTAAAGATGTGCTTTTTCATACAGAAAGCAGAGAATAGACTCCAAATCAGCAGCACTTGCCCCGAACATAATATTTGTAATCATGTTGGAATAGGGTCTATAGTATTTACCCTTAATGTCCCTGTGCACAATCATGTTGCTGTGCAGGTAGGAGACACCCTCTAGGATCTGTCGTGTATATCTGCGGGTGACGTTCTCTGTAAGAGCCCCATAAGCTTTTAGCTGGTCTTTCACAGAGCCCTAAAGAAAGAAAGCAAATGGAAAGGATGTCAGTGCTGTTCAGAAAAGTGAAGAACCATCACTATGACACTATAAGAGACCCAGCAAAGAATGAACATAGGGTAGAGTGCTGCAGCGGTTCGGGTACCCGCGGGTTACCCACAAAAACCTACGGTACCCTGCGGTTGCAGGTAGAACTTTCGGGAGTGGGTATAGACGCGGGTTAGCAGTTCTCCAGGTTTGTGGGTCTTCTCAATATCGAGTTTTACTCCTTTTTTTCTGATCCCGCCTACTTCCAATGATGTCACTTCCGGTTTACAACGACAGTACTTCCTGTTTTACGCTTTTTTTCTGATCACGGCAACTTCTAATGATGCCACTTCCGGTTTACAATGACATAACTTCCTGTTTCTTGATGGTCAGTGGGTAGCGGATTCGGGTTGCGGATAAGGTACTTGCAGGTCGGGTCGGGTAGCGGACCCAAGCGGGTAAGTAAGCGGGTTGCGGGTCGGGTTTAACAAATTGATTAAGCGCAGAACTCTAACATAGGGTATTGAGAATGACATGCTCCTTACCCCTGGCATGTACTCCATAAAGATGGTGAGTGTTTTCTCTCCTTTGTCTCGCAGGCAGCCATAATACTGTACTATTCGGTCGTGATGAAGGTTTTTTAGCAGTTGGATTTCACATTCCAAAGCACTAACCTCCTGTAGAATGGAGACAGGATAGTCAGAGGCAGGCGCAGAGAGGGCAGAAATATAGTACATCAAACAGAGATCATTTTCCAATCTCTTTGTAGTAAATCAAAATTTAGTTATTTGTATTAACCTTGCTAGTCTCCGGACTGTCTGGATCAAACTGGACTTGCTTGGCTGCCAGCTCACGTCCTATATCCACATCGTAACAAAGATATACCCGTCCAAAGGCTCCCTGACCAAGAAGCTTCCCTCGACGCCAGTTTATAGGGGCACTGGGAGCTAGAGAGAAAGAGCGGCAGACGTGTAAATGCAATAATCCACATAACACAATCAACTGTGTATCAGAAGTAAAAAGATTCCCCTTATTTGCATGCAGAAAGTCATGTAAATGAAGCAGAATGATCAATGTCTGCAGTTAAAGGAAAACTATACCCCCCAAACAATGTAGGTCTCTATTAAAAGACACTGAGTAAAACAGCTCATGTGTAAAACCCTGCTTCATATAAATGAACCATTATCATAATAATATACTTTTCTAGTAGTATGTGCCATTGGGTAATCATAAATAGAAAATTGCCATTTTAAAAAATAAGGGCCGCCCCCTGAGATCGTAAGATTCACTGTGCACACATACAAACCACATGTTAGGTCACATGAACCAATTAACAGACAGAGTTCTGCCTTTTGCTTCCTCACTTCTTCCTGTTACAGTTAGTGTTGTAGTATTTCTGGTCAGGTGATCTCTGAGGCAGCACAGATAGAGTCACGAAATGGTGGCTCAAGGCAAGAGATGTAAAAGGGCAATATTTATGTTAATATATATTCCAGTTTGGTAAGATTCTTTAATATGTCATTCAATTTGATACAAACTATCTGTTGCTTAAGTATTCATTTTTGGGGTATAGTTTTCCTTTAAATTTCTCCATTTCAATATCCATCATGAAGCACAAACTAAGCACATATCCCCAGTTAAACCAGTGTCTCTCTGTCATTAGTAGGGATAGGGATTCTTAGATTCAAACTCATAATTCTAAATTAAGGGGGATATGTAATAAAAGGCACTAAGTTTTCCCAGCAGCAGTAACCCATAGCAACCAAAAAATGTTTACTGGTCAACTGTTTAAAAGCAAAGATTCTATTGGTTGCTATGGGTTACTGCTCCTGGGCAAACTTAGTGCATATGGGGGTTAATCGCCAGCACAACAAATTAATATGTCTTTTTCAATCGGTGCATCTTACATTTGCTAGATATATTCCTCTCCTGGACAGTCAGGGTATTTTCACTATCAGCATTGCGCAGCCGACCACGATTCTCCATATACTGCACAGTCAAACCAAGGTTTTCTCCGTTGGTGCTCAGGGAACGACTTGATGGGACAAGTGTAAAAAGGTTTCCTTGCGGACGCCGTATCCGAGGAAATGTCCTGCGTCCTGAGAGGGGGGAAAGTATGATACGGTTAGTACCTTCTTATTACCAAAGTTTAGATGCATGGGTATGCCATAAATGGACTCTTCAGCTTAAAACCGATTCCTCAGAAATGCTACAAAAATCCACAAATGGAAAAATAAAATTGCAGTTCTGTGCTTTTCTAAAAAGCTGATTGCAATGTCAAAAGTGTCTCCTGTAGAATTAGTGTAGAACAAGCAGAATCACATTTAACACGATGTAGAGTCCTGCGCGGAACCAATTTGTTACACCCGACCCACTTGGACCCGCTGCCCGACCCACAAGTACCTTATCCGCAACCCGATCCGCTGATCATCAAGAAACAGGAAGTGCTGTCATTGTAAACCGGAAGTGATATCATTAGAAGTTGGTGTGATCAGGAAAAAAAGGAGTAAAACAGGAAGTGCTGTCGTTGTAAACTGGAAGTGGCATCATTGAAATTAGGCGTGATCAGAAAAAAAGGAGCAAAACTCACTATTGAGAAGACCCGCGGCCAGAACAACCGGAGAACCGCCGACCCGTGTCTATACCCGCTCCCGAAACGTCTATCTGCAACCTGCAGGGTTCCGCAGGTTTTTGCGGGTAACCCACGGGTACCCGACCCACTGCAGCACTCTAACACGATGTACACTAGCAGACTCATAACAATGTACCAGGGATAATTCAGATCTATAGGTGTTAACTGAAACAATCCAGTTACCAACAGACCTTCTTTCTTTTTGTAGTTAACTGATCAAAACTGGAAACTGCAGGGTTGAAATTAAAGGGGAAGGAAACCTAGTTGGCGCAAAAACCCTCCCCCCCTCCCGTGTGTTGCCCAACCTCCCTCCTCCCCTCTTGCCTAACCGTCCCACTGGGCAAATGCCCCTAACTTGTTACTTACCCTTCTGCACAGGTCCAGTCCAGGGAGTTCACAGACGACATCTTCTTCCACGCGATCTTCTTCCTGCTTTGAACCGCGTTTTGGCGCATGCGCAGTAGGAGCATTTCGCCAGTACGGATCTACTTCGCATGCGCCAAAAGTCACTAAGTACTTTTGGCGCATGTGCAGTAAATCGTACCAGCAAAATGCTCCTACTGCGCATGCGCCGGTCAAAGCAGGAAGAAGATCGCGTGGAAGAAGATGTCGTCTGTGAACTCCCTGGACTGGACCTGCGCAGAAGGGTAAGTAACAAGTTAGGGGCATTTGCCCAGCGGGACGGGTAGGCCAGGGGGGAGGAGGGAGGGTGGGCAACACACGGGAGGGGGGAGGGTTTTTGCACCAACTACGTTTCCTTCCCCTTTAAGCAACTATGTTACTAAACTAGATCCACTCTGCTCCGATAGAGAACAGGAGTTGGAAATCTTTCATACTAAATATATCAAGCAGCAAACATAACTTACCATCATTATACTCTTTGTGTTGGATGGACACATGGTACCTCCGAGGGTAGGTGCCACCCTTCCCAGCTCGATCACAGAATTGATTCTCACGATCTAAATTGAAAAGACAGAGAAAATGAAGGTGGCCATAGATGTAACAATTATGATCTTTCTTGGAAAAGATGTTTCCAGGAAAGATCGTTAGTTTCAATACACACGTGTAGAGCTGGATGGTCAGATATAGATATAGAAACAATAGAATTGTTGACCATTCAGCACTAACAATGGCCTATGTTTAGATGCCTTCAAAGTAGGGATGCACCGAATCCAGGATTTGGCCTTTTTCAGCAGGATTCGGATTTGGCCGAATCCTTCTGCCTGGCCGAACAGAATCCTAATTTGCATATGCAAATTAGGGACAGGGAGAGAAATCATGTAACTTTTTGTCACAAAACAAGGAAGTAAAAAATGTTTTCCCCTTTCCACCCCTAATTTGCATATGCAAATTAGGGTTCGGATTCGGTTCGGTATACGGCCAAATCCAAAATAGTGGATTCGGTGCATCCCTATTTCAAAGGCACCAGATCAAAATTTTCCAGCTGGCCCAATCGATGAGTCGACCGATATCTTCTACCAATATTGTTTGGCTCGTTTTCCACCAATCATGCACCGAATATCGAATCCATCCATCGTATTCATTTCGTACAATATTGTCTGTGCGTCTATGGCCATCTTTACAGCATTAAGAAATACTCTGGTCTTTCATTACCTGAAAAGTCTTGCCTATTATCCGGATAACTCTGGGCTCTGGACATCCGTGACTTCCTAAAGGAAGGGCTGCAGCCAAAGACAGAGATTACATTCATGAAAATACAACAAACACACATTTGAATTCTAACTTTGTGATCACACTATGGGGCAGATTTATAAAGGGTCGAATGGTAAATTTTAGGGATGCACCAAATTCACTATTTTCCATTCGGCCGAATCCCCGAATCCTTCGCATATGCAAATTAGGGGTGGGAAGGGGAAAACATTTTTTATTTCCTTGTTTTGTGACAAAAAGTCACTTGATTTCCCTCCCGCCCCTAATTGGCATATGCAAATTATGATTTGGTTTGGCTGGGCAGAAGGATTCAAAATCCTGCTAAAAAAGGCAGAATCCTAGCCGAATCACCAAACCGAATCCTGGATTCGGTGCATCCCTAGTAAATTTTAATTGGAATTTTCGAGTGTCAGAATTCACACATTCGAATTTTAATCTCCCTATTCGAATGTAAATTATCACTTCGACCATTGAAACGTTCCTAATTCGAATATTCACCACCTAAAACCTGCCGAGTTCATGTACAATTCAATGGCAGAGGTCCGTTGAGATGTTAATATGCTGACATTCAAGGTTTATATCGGGAGAAATACTCAATTACCTGTCTTCCGACTGATCTAGTGACTGGCAGCTTCCGGATATGGAATTTTCTGTACTACTTAGTGGGTCCAGTGCCTAGGAAATGTATGAAATTATTGACGAATATTGGTATTTAGAAATCTCTCATTCACCGAGGAAGAGATAAAAAAGAGCTGAAAGACATGTAGTGTATATGAGTGATGAAAGTAAAAACACAAACAACAACAAAAAGCTTTATTGACAGATACATTCTGTGTGTTTTCATTGTTTACAGCACACGCTGTAGTTGTAGTAAACTTACACATTGCTCATTGGTCTCTGGTATGAACTCTCCCTCGCTGTTAATGCTGGTGTAAGAACCCTGACGGGCAATTCTTTGCTGCCTTTCAGGTACGTATCCAGGAGGAGGGGAGCTGCGGCCTGTGTTCTGAGAAGCTATATACAGAACAAAACCAAAGAACAACATTACAGACATTCAACAGTGTCTTGTTTAAAAGGAAATATGAAAAAGAGATTGCACCCGTTTCTCTGTGAATAAAAAAACGTCTGCAATCACAGCTGCATTTGCCCTAAAGACCATTTTTGGAGTAAAAGTGGTGTAAAATATTTTCTCCATATTCACAAACAAAAATTCTGCCTAATTTCTGTCTCAACCGCCACTTTTCATGTTTTAGTGACAGTTTACAAACACTTTTATGTCTTTCAAACGACATTAAAATGGTGCAGGAACGACATTTTCTCCCGACATTTTAAAACTCTTCCCCGTGTGTCAGATCAATTCTAAGATTTGGTTCCCCCAATCTTCATTTCACACCTCTTGTAGGTGCCCCATTGGGGAGTTATTATCATATTAATATGGATTAACATTTTATAGTCAGGGCACAAGTTTCTGTCTAACCCTATAGGTGTAAAAGCCTCATTAACAAAACTGATTAAAGAAAATGAGTTTATTTTATGCAATTTGATATGTAAAAAGTTATAACTCACACTTGCATTATTTTACTTGACATAACATAATTAAATATATTTCTGATACAAATTCCTGGTATAGTATCCGTTATCCAGAAAGCTCTGAATTACGGAAAGGCCGTCTCCCACAGACTCCATTTTATCCAAATAATCCAAATTTTTTTAAGTCTTTTCCTTTTCTGCGTAATAATAAAACAGTCGCTTGTACTTGATCCCAACTAAGATATAATTAATCCTTATTGGAAGCAAAACCAGCCTATTGGCTTTATTTAATGTTTACATGATTTTCTAGTAGACTTAAGGTATGAAGATCCAAATTACGGAAAGATCAGTTATCCAGAAAACGCCTGGTCCAGAGCATTCTGGATAACAGGTCCCATACCTGTACTGTACTTGATCCCAACTAAGATATAATTAATCCTTATTGGAAGCAAAACCAGCCTATTGGGTTTATTTAACGTTTATATGATTTTCTAGTAGACTTAAGGTATGAAGATCCAAATTATGGAAAGATCCGTTATCCGGAAAGTCCCAGTTCCCGAGCATTCTGGAACCTCCCATACCTCTATTATGCAAAATAGCATTTATTGTATTTAGACCCTTATATCTAGTTACAGAAGTGGAATTACACAAACATGCAGGTAGATTTAGAAAGCCCGGGTTATCCTAAAAAAAAACGATGTATAATTTTCCTAGGCCAAATAAACCCCCTCCCCCAAAAATCCCAATTTGTTGGCTGACTGACAGGTGTAGTAAGAGCTAAAGACAAATTCAGAAAAAAATGTCGTGCCTAAGACAAAATCTGAAAAGTGTCTGTTTTAACGATTGATTGAGGTTTGTGAAATTGGTGGGAAATCAAAATAAAAAAAAAAAATCAATTTTTTTGTTTTTTTGCTCAGACAAGAAAGAAATTGGAAATTGTTACTCACTGACTGAGAGATGCCGGCTCCGTGGTTCTGCTGGGTGATACACAGTGCTGACATCCCCCACAGACTGAGAGGCCTTGATACGCACTTGCTTCTGGATACCAGTATGGGATGAGGAGATCTGAAGACATAAGTGATAATTAGGAAACAGACACTGAATCAGAGTTTGCTTTTACAGTAAATACGGTATTGATTTAAGGTACAGTGAAGTGGTGTATTATTAGAATAACTGGAATAAGGAGTCTTTCCAACAATGTCTTAAGGTTATTGAAAACATTTAATCATAAAAAATAAAAGGATATTTTGCTATCAGCATGGATTCATGCAAGAGTAGTGGACAATAAGTCACCCATATCATATCAAGAACATATCAAGTCTTACATGATTGCGATCATGGGAAAACAATGAAATCCGGAGGCTTTTCATACTGGAACTCCGGTCTAGGAGATCCACGGCCTTGTCCAGATCATCCTGACTTCGGAGCGGAATGGAGAGCTGCGGTGAGAGAAAAGGAATACTTGCATGACATGGCATTGGATAGACCTGTTAAAATGTACATGGACCATAACACCTGACCTTAAAGGAGAACTAAACCCTAAAAATGAATAGAGCTAAAAATGGCACATTCTATATAGTGAACTTATTGCACGAGGCTAAAGTTTGAGCTTGTCAATAGCAGCAATGATCCAGGACTTCAAACTTGTCACAGGGGGTCACCATCTTGGAAAGTGTCTGTGACACTCACATGCTCAGTGGGCTCTGATTGGCTGTTGAGAAGCTAAGCTTAGGGCTCGTCACTAATTATCCAGCAGAAAATGAGCTTCCCTGGCTGTAATATAAACTGATGCTACAGGTTTGCTGATTATTAAATTCTGATGCTAATTGCACTGGTTTCTGTGCTGCCATGTAGTAATTATGTGTATTAATTACTAATCAGCCTTATATTGTGACATTTCTATTCTATGTGTACTGTATATTGTGAGTGGCTTAAGCTAGTAATGACAGCAGCACAGAGCAAAATCATTCCTATGGTGCTACATTAGACATTCTTTACTGCAAAGGGCGTTAATGTATTACTAGACATGCAAAACTCCACATCTTGTACAACCTATCTTTACACTTTGTTTGCTTCCTGTTTATACCCGTGATTCCAAGTCTTTACTAATCATTGATTTTCCTTTCTGATCTTGTCCTGCCGAGCAGAATCCCTGAGTTTCATTAAAGGCCGCTGTTAGAATTGATCCAATAGTTGCACTCATATTCCAGAGATGCTGCTGAGAAATGGATCAATTAAATGTAGTAAATTCTGCTCCGGGATCAATGAGCTGCCAGACTCAAACAGCAGAGACAGGAACATTAAACTTCCATTTTGGAAAACCGGTAAAAAATAAAAGATGGAAAGCAATTGAAAAAAGTGTTTGGTTTATGTTGAACAATCTAAAAGCAACTCAGCTGGAAAAAAAAGTGTTTGGAAAGCGAACAACCCCTTTAAATGAACTTTTAGTATGATGTAGAGAGTGATCTTTTGAGACAATTTGCAATTGATTTTAATTTTTTTTTTATTTGTGTTTTTTATCTTGTCATTCAACAGCTCTCCAGGTTATAATCTCAGCGATCTGATTGCTAGGGTCTATATTACCCTAGCAACCATGCGTTCATTTGAATAAGAGACTGGAATTTGAATAGGAGAGGCCTGAATAGAAAGATGAGAAGGGATGCACCAAATCCAGGATTCGGTCGGGATTCAGCCTTTTTCAGCAGGATTCAGATTCTGCGGAATCCTTCTGCCTGGCCGAACCCTAATTTGCATATGCAAATTAGCGGCGGGGAGGGAAATTGCTTGACTTTTTGTAACAAAACAAGGAAGTAAAAAACATTTTCCCCTTCCCACCCCTAATTTGCATATGTGGATTCGGGTTCGGTATTTGGCTGAATCTCTCATGAAGGATTCGGGGGTTCGGCCGAATCCAAAATAGTAGATTCGGAGCTTCCCTAAAGATGAGTAATAAAAAGTAGCAATAACAATAAATATGTCGCCTTACAGAGCATTTATTTTTTGACTGGGATTTGGCCAGGATTCTGCCTTTTTCCGGAGGATTCGGCCGAATCCTTCTGCATGGCCAAACTGAATCCTAATTTGCATATGGAAATACGTTTTCTCCTTCCCACCCCTAATTTGCAAATGCAAATTAGAGTTTGGTTCGCTATTCGGCCATATCTCTTGTGAAGGATTTGGGGGTTCAGCCAAATCCAAAATAGGTGCATGCCTAAAGATGAGTAATAAAAAATACCAATAACAATAAATATGTCGCCTTACAGAGCATTCGTTTTTAGAAGGGGTCAGTGACCCCCTTCCCCCTTTGAAAGCTTGAAAGAGTCAGAAAAAGAAGGCAAATAATTCAAAAACTAGACCAATTGAAAAGTTGCTTAGTTTTGGCCATTCTATAACATACTAAAAGTTAACTTAAAGATGAACACGGCATTTTTTCATGGCTGCAGCCATTTATCCTCTTATTGAACATGGAATGTGCCATCCCCTGATCTGTACAAAGGAAAGCATCGACTGGAGGGGAAGAACCTTTTCACAGAGGATTAAAACTGGCGCTGGCTTTAGCATGCTAACATGTAAAGACTGCATTCATATTACATTCATCATAATCTAAAAACTGCAGCCTCCGTGTTTTATTTAAAGGAGAAGAAAAGGTTTATTTTGCACTTCTCTCTCTCCCTCCCTCCCTCCCTGCTGTAATCTGAGCCTAGAGCTATGAGTGAGCAGGGAGAGACTCAGGCAGGAAGTGATGGCACATCAAGCTAATATGGCAGCTGCTATCCTAAACAAACAGAGTTTCTAGAGCTGGTATGATAAATCATTCTGCAGAATAAATATAGTGTTATAGCTTGTACTAGTGTGGCTAATCTATTGGCAATAAACTGCTTCAGTAGTTTACTTTCCTTCTCCTTTAATCCTGTTTGGGAATATATTATTTGGAAAGAAGAGAGACCACACAGAACATTCGCAAAATATTTTGTATCGGCCTTTGATGAACATTCGGTTAAAAGTAAAAAGCACAGAACATAAATGAACTAAATTTCATGGTTTTGTATCATAGAGTTCTATCTAGGCCTCCCCCAATGCAAATGCTCTCAGCTCACTTTCCGGCCATATTTGTGGTTAGGTCTGGCAGACTCTATTCAACCACATGGCTATTTCACTCCTCCTGCCTGTAAATGAAAACACCACGAGGAGGAGGGAAGTCGGGGAAGGTAACATTGGCAGTTTACAATTAGGCCATTCATTGACAACCTTTATATAACATTTTCTTATGTTATCACCATATACAGGGTTCTTAAAGGAATTGATCAGTATAAAAACTGGGTAAATAAATGGGATGTGCAAAATAAAAAAAGTTTCTGATATAGTTAGTTAGTCAAAAATGTAATGTATAAAGACTGGAGTGACTGGATGTGTAACATAATAGCCAGAACACTACTTCCTGCTTTTCAGCTCTCTAACTCGGAGTTAGTCAGTGACTATAAGGGGGGCCACATGGGATATAACTGTTCAGTGAGTTTGCAATTGATCTTTAAATGCAGCTCAGATTAAAAAGCAACAGTTATGACCCATGTAGTTGTCCCTCAAGTCTCTGATTTGTTATTGCCTGGTAACCACTCAGTGGAAACCAAGAGAGATGAAAAGCAGTTCAAGTGCTCAGTGGGCTCTGATTGGCTGTTGAGAAGCTAAGCTTAGGGCTCGTCACTAATTATCCAGCAGAAAATGAGCTTCCCTGGCTGTAATATAAGATGATGCTACAGGTTTGCTGATTATTCAATTCTGATGCTAATTGAGCTGGTTTCTGTGCTGCCATGTAGTAATTATCTATATTAATTACTAATCAGCCTTATATTGTGACATTTCTATTCTATGTGTACTGTATATTGTGAGTGGCTCCCTAAGCTCAGTAAGTGACAGCAGCACAGAGCATGTGCAGTGAATCAGCAGAAAAGAAGATGGGGAGCTACTGGGGCATCTTTGGAGACACAGATCTTTACTGCTAAAGGGCTGTGGTTGCCTTGGGCTGGTACAGAAGCACAAAACATAATGTACAACATTTCTACCTACTTCTTTAGTTAGGCTTTAGTTCTCCTTTAAAGGGAACCCTGTTGTACGGTTCAGTAGGAAGATAAACTATTAAGAAGGTTTTATTTTCCTAGAAATTTTCATAGCTACACACGTACAATACAGATTTTGACTTACCTTCTCTCCCCACTGTGCTCAAACTTTATTCTGACATCGGCCTGTAACATTAAAAACAACAATAGATATTAGCATGGCTGGAAGGAGCAACACTGACAACATTTTATTATTATTATTATTATATAAAGAAAAAAACAAACAAACATCCTGATGATGTACATTGGCAACAGTCATCACTCTAATGGGCTATCAGCTTTATTCATATTTGAAGGTATGGGATCCACAATCCTCAATGTTTTCCAGATAAGGGGTCTTTCCGTACATGAAAGGACACAATCACAGCAAAGTTTCTGAACAATTTTCTGAATGGAGTTTGGAAGTCCAAAACTTTACCATGATCACTGTAACATAATACAGTTTCTTGGCAACTGGGATTTTCTGGATAAGGGATCTTTCCATAATTTGGATCTCCATACCTTAAGTCTATTAAAAAAAAAACATTTAAATATATAATAAACCCAACAGGACTGTACAAGGTACTGTTTTATCATTACAGCGAACAAGGAAAACCTTTTAAATAATTTTAATTATTTTATTAAAAGGGAGTCTATGAGAGATAGCCTCTCGATAACTCAGAGCTTTCTGGATAACGAGTTTCCAGATAACGGATTCCATAACCTATAGTAAGTACAGGTATATGATCCATTATCCGGAAACCCGTTATCCAGAAAGTCCTGAATTAAGGCAAGGCCATCTTCCATAGGCTGCATTTTATCCAAATAATTAAACTTTTTAAACATGATTTCCTTTTTCTGTGTAATTATAAAACAGTCGCTTGTACTTGATCCCAACTAAGATATAATTAATCCTTATTGGAAGCAAAACCAGCCTATTGGGTTTATTTCATGTTTATATGATTTTCTAGTAGACTTAAGGTAAGATCCAAATTATAGAAAGATCCATTATCCGGAAAAGCCCAGGTCCCGAGCATTCTGGATAACAGGTCCCATAACTGTATTATGATGTAGACCGTCAGCTATATTTGTGGTTTTTTTTGTTTAAAAAAAGAAATATATCTAATTTCATTCTGTGACTCTTAGCCTTGGAAAGTAAACCAATCAAAATGTATATTAATAAAATCGTATTTTCCAAACTCGGATGAATTAAATCGAACCGAAAACTCGAATTGAATGAGAATTAAATTCGATTTCAATTTTAAAAACTTGATTCCAGTTTTTTCTCTGGATAAAATTTGAATGTTAGGAATGTTAACAACTCCAAATTGATCCCTGGACCTCTCCCATTGATTTAAATTAAATTTGGAAGGTTTTAGGTGGCGAATAGTCGAGTTCTTAAAGTACTTAGAGTATAATAAATCTCGAAAATCAAATTAATTTTTTTTTTAAAAAAAACTCTAATCGAATTTGAACAATTCCCTAGTTGAATTTGACAGTTTTGACCATAAAAGAATTCGAAAATTTTCAATTCGACCCTTGATATATCTGCTCCTTATTGTAGCCGGTAGGGACGCACCGAATCTAGAATCGGATTCGGGATTTGGCCAGAATTCAGGACTTTCAGCAGGATTCGGATTTGCCCGAATCCTTCTGCCCAGCCGAACCGAATCTGAAGTTGCAAATGCAAATTAGGGACGGGGATGAAATTGCGTGACTTTTTGTCACAAAACAAGGAAGTACAAAAATGTTTCCCCTTCCCACCTCTAATTTGCATAAGCAAATTAGGATCTGATTCAGCCTTTTTTAAGCAGGATTCGGCCGAATCCTTCTGACCGGCCGAACAGAATCCCAAATTGCTTATGCAAATTAGGGACAGGGATGAAATTGCGTGACTTTTTGTCACAAAACAAGGAAGTAAAAAATGTTTTCCCTTCCCACCTCTAATTTGCATATCCAAATTAGGATCTGATTCGGGCCTTTTTAAGCAGGATTTGGATTCGGCCGAATCCTTCTGCCCGGCCGAACAGAATCCTAAATTGCATATGCAAATTAGGGACGGGGAGGAAACTGCTTGACTTTTTGTCACAAAACAAGGAAGTACATATTTTTTTCCCTTCTCATCTCTAATTTGCATATGCAAATTAGGATTTGGATTCGGGTTGGTATTTGGCCAAATCTTTTGTGAAGGATTCGGGGGTTCGGCTGAATCCAAAATAGTGGTTTCGGTGCATCCCTAGTAGCCGGGGACCAGAAGAAATGAGAATCAGTGGTTTGTAGAGAGAATATGAAGGCCACCTGTTTATTGGGCGGTATGTTGCACTTGGTCTTCACTGGTTCAATTCCAGGTATTCGCTGTCTTCTGCCCAACTGGAGGGCAACAAGGTCCTTCATAATGGACTTCAGAGCTTCCTGCTCGTCTACAAAGATGTGAGAAGAAAATGAGTCTCGACTATTTCATGAAATAATATAAACATACTGACAAACAGCGTAACAGACATTCTGATTTAATGGGGTGGTTCACCTTTAAGTATGACTTTAAGTATGTTATAGAATGGATCATTATATACTTTTCAATTGGTCTCCATTATTTATTTATGGTTTTTAAATTATTTGCCTTCTTCTTCTGACGCTTTCCAGCATTCAAATCGGGGTCACTGACCCCATCTTAAAAAAACAAATGTTCTGTAAGTTAATAAATGCATTGTTATTGCTATTTTTTTTTTTTTATTCATCATTCCTCTCCAATTCATATTCCTGTCTCTTTAAAAAAAGAAAAATTGCTTGGTTGCTAGGGTAGTTTGGACCCTAGCAACTGGACTATTGAAATTGCAAACTGGAGAGCTGCTGAATAAAGAGCTAAATAACGAAAAATGAAAACCAATTGCAAATTGTCTCAGAACATCCCTCTCACACACAAAAGATTTAGTTCAGGATTTGGCCTTTTTCAGCAAAATTCGTATTCAGACGGAGTCAGAATACTAAAAATCACATGACTTTTTGTCCCAGAACCTTAAAAATGTTTAACGCACGGTTCTCATTAACCCTCATTTAAATATGCAAATTAGGTCTGGGAATCGGTATTTAGCCGAATCTTTCATAAAGGATTTGGGATTCTGCCGATTCCCAAAATAGTGGATTCGGGACATCCCTGCTATTTTAAGAAATGCTAAGTATTTCTACAGACCTGTAAATTGTTAGATCACATTTAACTTTATAGAATGTCTATCTAATCTCAGCGACTTTTCAGCTGGTCTTCATTTTTTTTTTAAATTCTCTTCTGTCTTTTTCCAGCACTTAAAGGCAGCTAATAAAACAATTGCTTCTTGAGGCTACAATGGTATGTTTTTATTCAGACCTCCCTCTATACATCTTTCAGCCACTGCCTGGTTGCTAGAGTAAACATGACCCTAGCAACCAGGTAGCTGCTAAAATTTCAAACTGGCAGTGACGAACACTGAGCGAGTGACAGCAGGAGACAGGAGTGACAGAGAGCCCGTAAGTGAGTGACAGCAGGAGACAGAAGTGAGTGACATTGAGAGAGACAGTGACAGACACAGCGAGTGACAGAAGAGACAGAAAGTGATAGTACAGAGAGAGAGACAGTGAAATGCAGAAGAGACAGCGAGTGACAGAAGAGACAGTGAGTGACAGAAGACACAGTGAGTGACAGAGAGAGAGACAGCGTTGTTGCAGAAGAGAGAGAAAGCGAGTGACAGAAGAGACAGAAAGTGATAGTACAGAGAGACAGTGAGTTGCAGAAGAGACAGCGAGTGACAGGAGAGACAGCGAGTGACAGGAGAGACAGCGAGTGAGTTGCATAAGAGAGAGACAGCAAGTGAAAGAAGAGACAGCGAGTGACAGAAGAGACAGTGAGTGACAGAAGAGACAGCGAGTTGCAGAAGAGAGAGAAAGCGAGTGACAGAAGAGACAGCGAGTGACAGAAGAGACAGTGAGTGACAGAAGAGACAGCGTGTGACAGACGAGACAGCGAGTGACAGAAGAGACAGCGAGTGACAGAAGAGACAGCGAGTGACAGAAGAGACAGTGAGTGACAGAAGAGACAGCGAGTGACAGAAGAGACAGCGAGTGACAGAAGAGACAGCGAGTGACAGAAGAGACAGCGAGTGACAGAAGAGACAGCGAGTGACAGAAGAGACAGCGAGTGACAGAAGAGACAGCGAGTGACAGAAGAGACAGCGTCTGACAGAAGAGACAGTGAGTGACAGAAGAGACAGCGAGTGACAGAAGAGACAGAAAGTGACGAGAGAGAGACTGAGTTGCAGACGAGACAGAGAGTACCAGAAGAGACAGCGAGTGACAGAAGAGACAGAAAGTGACGAGAGAGAGACTGAGTTGCAGACGAGACAGAGAGTACCAGAAGAGACAGCGAGTGACAGAAGAGACAGCGAGTGACAGAGAGAGAGACTGAGTTGCAGAAGAGAGAGACAGAAAGTGACAGAAGAGACAGTGAGTGACAGAAAAGACAGAGAGTGACAGAAAGTGACAGAGAGTGACAGAGAGAGACTGAGTTGCAGAAGAGACAGCGAGTGACAGAAGAGACAGAGAGTGAGACAGTGAGAGGAGAGTGAGTGCAAGTGACAGCCCCAGAGAGTGTCGGTAGAGAGAGAGAAGCAGGAAGTCTCTGAGCCACAGAACTCACCCATGGCGGAACAGGGACAATATCCCGGACAGTCCTGTCACTTTCCCGGCCCCGGAGGCCTCCCCCGACTCCTCTGCTTCTGTAGCCACCGCCTCCACTGACCTCTCCTTCCCCCGGGTCTGCCCCGCGGCTCCGTCACACACTCCGGTCACCTCATATCCGGCTTCGCTCGGGCTCCGGGGGCTCAGGCCTTAACTCTGGGCCAGTTCCTATCTCGCTGCTGGACCTACTGACGTCACCGGTGACATCACGGCATCACGTGAGCGCCGAGCTAGCGGAGTAGCCTGTCATTGGGCAGGAAGTGAGTGAGCCGGAAGAGCAGCAGCTATTAGTGTCCCAAGGAGACTGTTCGTGCCCTGGCGGAGGTGCAGTGGATAGTGCGGGGCTGATACAGTCTATACAAGTCGTGCTGCGGCTGCAACTGTGACACACGAGAGGTAATTCAGCTCTGGCCTTGTTTATACGGAGATCTTACTTCTTGTTATTAATGTGCTGCCTATAGATTCTCATGCAGCGCTTGTACACACTGGCCCTTGTCTTTCCATTCTGCCTCCTTCATCTTCACTCATTATTCACCTCTTGTTACAGAATCTTTTCTATTGGTCTTCATTGTTTCTTTTAAAAATGTCCCTTCTACTTCTGACACTTGCACATAGTGCTCACTGCTCTGTAACCCTAAATGTACTATAGTTATTTGCCTTTTTCATCTGACTCCACCTTTTTAATGGGGGGGTCACTGACCCCATCTAAAAAAAAAAACAAATGCTCTGTAAGGCTACAAATGTATTGTTATTGCTACTTTTTATTCCTCCTCTTTCTATTCAGGCCTCTCCTATTCATATTCCTGTCTCTTATTCAAATCAGTGCATGGTTGCTAGGGTGATCTGGACTATAGTAACCAGATGGCTGAAATTGCAAACTGGAGAGCTGCTGAATAAAAAGCTAAATAACTCAAAAACCACAAATAATAAAAAATGAAAACCAATTGCAAATTATCTCAGCATATCACTCGCTTCATCGCACAAAGTTATTTTAAAGGTGAACAACCCCTTTAAGGAGTATTGGGGGGGTCTTTTTAAATGGTAAGAGTTATCCTTCCTCAGGGCACTTTAAAGGTATTGGGGGGGTTCTTATAGGGGGCATTGAGGAGGTGATTGTAATGCAGAAACTGCAGTTTACAGAGATAGAATATATGACAGAGGACAAAGATACAGGTATGAAATCCGTTATCTGGAAACCCGTTATCCAGAAAGCTATGAATTTCTGAAAGGCCGTCTCCCATAGACTCATTATAATAAAATAACCCAAATTTTTAAAAATGATTTCCTTTTTCTGTGTAATAATAAAAAAGTCGCTTGTACTTGATCCCAACTAAGATATAATTGATCCTTATTGGAAGCAAAACCAGCCTATTGGGTTTATTGAATATTTACTTGATTTTCTAGTAGACTTAAGGTATGGAGATCCAAATTACGAAAAGATCCCTTATCCGGAAACCCCAGGTCCTGAGCATTCTGGATAACTGTTCCCATGCATGTATCTTGTACTTGATCCCGACTAAGATATAATTAATCCTTATTGGAAGCAAAACCAGCCTATTGGCTTTATTTAATGATTCTATGATTTTCTAGTAGGCTTAAGGTATGGAGATCCAAATCACAGAAAGATCCATTATCCGAAAAACCCCAGGTCCTGAGCATTCTGGATAACAGGTCCCGTACGTGTACTTTGGGAGGAGTACAAATATGGCAAAAATGGTTTTTTTCAAGACCCACTAAATATGTTAATGAGCATTACTTTGTGGCCAAAGATAAAACTATTTGTAACCCAGTTACACAATTACAGTTGTCCAATCAAATAGCCCAGATGAAAGAGCATCAGTAGGTCAGTACTGCATTATACAGTATATATATATATATATATATATATATATATATATATATATATATATATATATATATATATATATATATATATATATATACTCTCTCATTTCCCACAGAGCCGCTCCTGCTAGGATTATGTCCGTGGCCTTGACTAGGATCTGCTTCGCCCATAGAAAACACGCTTTGAGGCTCATTTGCCGAGAACCGCCGGGTCGATGGTCCCTCCCCATTGTAGCCTCTCAGGGTCGCGACCTCCACACCTCCTTAGCGGCGTCTGCCGGTCATAACAAGTGGTCGAAAGTAAAACATATTAAGGGCCCCAAGGATGAAGCAAGGGCCCGGATATTTGCCAAACTCTCCATGATGATGAAAGTAGCAGTGAGAGGTAAGAGAAGTAACTCAGGTCCAGGACCTCTAGCAAACGAACACACGTTTTCTGTCTTTGGTCTGATCTAGAGAAAGACTTGAAACAGATATTTGGTTGGTGAATGGGCAGTTTATTTTCTCATGTTTATTGTATACATCCAATAAGTGGCCCGGCTGTGCTGCAGTTTTTGAAATAGCCGGGCCCCCCTTGGCACCGCCACTTGGGAAGTCCTGAAAAAAGCCGAACTGTCAAAGTCCAGAGCCCCCAAAAAGACCCCAACTTGAAGTCCCGAAAAGACCTGAAGTGAAAAAAAGAGACGAACGTCAAGTCCTAAAAAGACCCGAAGTCACGAAAAGAGCCAAACTTGAAGTTCTGAAGCCACGAGTTCAGTTCTACTGAACACCAATGTGTTTTTTTTGTTTTTTTTAAAACCCTAGCCACCTACTTTACAGGCCCCTGCCACCAATGTTTTTTATTTTTAAATATTCTCTGGGGCCCCAGCATTTTTTTTTAACTTGTAAGGGGGGCCTTGGCACCAATATTTTTTTTTAACTTATGGGGGGCCCTGTCCACCAATGATTTTTAAAAAAAAACTTTTATAGGGGGCCCTGGTGCCATAGTTTTTCTTTTTAACTTATGGGGGGCCCTGACCATCGATGGGTTTTTATAACTTGTGTGTGGGGGGTTTACCGTTTTTAGCGCTGATATCTGTGTGGTCTTATAACTATGGTGTGGGGTGGGCGGGATCTGGGTTGGAGAATTTTTTCACACGGGGCTAATGGCAGCCCTGAGTGTAGGGTCTGGAGAGGGATAACGCTCTTGCTCTTCTTTAACAGAAGGAGGACCTAACCCAGACCTGAACAGCACCTTATACCAACTCATTGAGCAGTGTCGGGAGAGGAACATGCCAAAGGCTTCCATAGAGGCGGCTATCAAAGGAGCGGTATGTCAGTACAATAAGCAACACAGGTCATTCTAAAAATCTCATAAGAAGGTCCAGACTCTAATTATGAGATACAGGCATGGGACCTGTTATCCAAACTGCAGTTTACGGAGATAGAATATATGACAGAGGACAAAGATACAGGTATGAAATCCATTATCTGGAAACCCGTCATCCAGAAAGCTACGAATTTCTGAAAGGCCGTCTCCCATAGACTCCATTATAATCAAATAATCCAAATTTTTAAACATGATTTCCTTTTTCTCTGTAATAATAAAACAGTCGCTTGTACTTGATCCCAACTAAGATATAATTAATCCTTATTGGAGGCAAAACCAGCCTATTGGGTTTATTTCATGTTTATATGATTTTCGAGTAGACTTAAGGTGTGAAGATCCAAATTAAGGGAAGATTTGTTATACGGGAAAACCCCAGGTTCTGAGCATTCTGGACAACAGGTCCCATACCTGTATGTGTATATGCCCTTTAATGTATTTTGGAAAGATGCTTAAAATGATTTTCTTTCGTCAAGCAAAATATAATTTTTTTTGGTATTTGGTTAGATTTGCTCTTTAATGGGTTGCAGGTCGTTAGCGATGACCCAATTATTAACCTGCTGCTCTGACCCCGTTTATATATCCGCAGGCAGACAAGTCTCTATAATAGATGTCCCGAATTCTTTTTGTGTGTGTCAGCCCCAACCTGACCGACCCACGAGGTCCTGAGGATATCGGGCCGGCTCACACATCACTACCAGTCATGTAATCAATTTGTTTTTTCTGTTTTAGGATAAAGCTAAACCATCTTCCTGTGTATTGTACGAGGGACGGGGGCCTGGGGGAGCTTCTTTGCTCATAGAGCTTCTAACTGACAACAACAGTCGCACCTATGCAGAAGTCAAGCTTTTGATGGGCAAAAATAGGTATTGATGCTTCTTTATAGCTGCGGATATAACTGTGTTTGCTAAATTGGGAGGAGACTTGTTTCCCCATCGCTCGTTCTGCTCAGGGTACTTTGCTTTCCACTTTGAGGCTCTGGAGTCTTAAAGGATTTGTTCACCTTCCAAATACTTTTTCAGTTGAGTTGTTTTCAGATTGTTCACCAGAAATAAAGACTTTTTCCAATTACTTTCCATTTCTTATTTCTTACCGTTTTTCCAAAATCTAAGTTTAAAGTCCCTGTCTCTGGTGTTTCAGTCTGGCGGCTCAGTAATTCAGGTGCTAAACTGTTAAATTTCTGCAACATTTAGGGGCAGATTTACATAGGGTTGAATATCGAGGGTTAATTAACCCTCAATATTCGACCATCGAAGTTAAATAGATTTAGCGCAAATCGTTTGATCGAATGAAAAATCGTTCGATCGAACAATTAAATCCTTCGAATCGTTCGATTCGAAGGATTTTAATCCATCGATCGAACGAATTTTCTTCGACCTAAAAAAGCTACCAAAGCCTATGGGGACCTTCCCCATAAGCTAACATTGACTTTGGTAGCTTTTAGGTGGCGAACTAGGGGGTCGAAGTTTTTTCTTAAAGAGACAGTACTTCGACTATCGAATGGTCGAACGATTTTTAGTTCGATTCGATGGTCGAAGTTGCCTTCGATATTCGCAGTTTTTTTCCTCTATTCCTTCACTCGAGCTAAGTAAATGGGCCCCTTAGTTGATACATTTCTCAGAAGCATCTGTACAATATTAGCGACTATTGTATCAATTCTAACAGCTGCCTTTAAAGGGGTGGTTCGCCTTCAAACAACTGGTTGTTTTCCGATAGATCACCAGAAATAACGACTTTTTCCAATAACTTTCTATTTTCTATGTGTCACCGTTTTTCTAATATTGTAGTATAAAGTGTCTTTTTTTCCCTTTCTAAAGCAGCTGTGGGAGGAGGGTCGCCGACCCTGTAAACTGATACATTTAGTTGATACATTTCTTATCTTTGTCCCTGCTGAGCAGAATCCCTGAGTTTCATCAGAGGCAGCTGTTAGAATTGATACAATAGTTGCTGATACTGCTGAGAAATGTATCAACTAAATGTTGCAAAATTGTAACAGTTTAGAGTCTGCGCCTGAATTACTGAGCTGCCAGACTCAAACACCAGAGACAAGAACATTTAACTTTAAACTTAAATTTTGAAAAAAAATAATGGAAAGTAACAGAAAAAAAGTGTTTCTGGTGAACAATCTGAAAACAACTGAACTGAAAGAAGTGTTTGGAAGGTGAACAACAAGCCTTCAATGAAATTCAGGGATTCTGCTCAGCAGTGACAGAGATAAGAAATGTATCAACTAAATATCTCAATTTAGAACAGTTTAGAGGGTCGGCGACCCCTCCCCAGAGCTGCTTTAGAAAGGTGAAAAATAAGACTTACACTTCAATATTAGGAAAAAAACGGTCACACATGGAAAATAGAAAGTCATTGGAAAAAGTCTTTATTTCAGGTGAACTATCTGAAAAACGTGTTGGAAGGTGAACAAACCCTTTAAAGTGGCCATACACGGGCAGATTAAAGGTGCCAATATTGGCCCTTTAGAACGATTTGACGGTTGATCTGCCAGTGTATAGGGGCTTCCGACAGGTCCCCATGATTGATATTAGGCCAAGATATCGATTGGGGAGGTTTGATTTCTCTAGGCGATTGAGGACGGCATTGGCTAGTTGATGTGGTTCCCATTCCGTCGGCGCCTATTCCCTTCATTGTAATACAATCTTTTGACCCGAGGGCCGAACATTCGGACTACCTCTATCGTCCTGCCATTGGTGGGAATATCGGGGAAAGACCCACTCGTTTGGCACGTTACTATCTACTATCTGAATGTTCTCCACTTGTTTGCATGGGTTTATTCACCAAAAAACATGAGGAAAGGTTATTTGGTTCCTGATGGAATTGACCCTAGTGTCTGTGAGTGTGATAGAGATCTTAGATTGTAGGTCTCTGGCCTAGTGAAGCTTACAATCTACGTGTGATCGCTAATTGCACCCTTTGCTTTCCAATCCACAGCGGGGTGATGTGTGATGGAGCCCGGCACAGTTTTGATAAGAAGGGGGTGGTGACTGTGCGGAGTCATGACCGAGACGGAAGTCGTGTCCCTCTAGAGAAGGCCCTAGAGCTAGCGATTGAGGCTGGAGCAGAAGATGTACAGGAAGCACAGGATGAGGAGGATAAGGACGTATATAAGGTAAACAAAATACTGGAAAGATGGTGGCTTGGTGTGGTGGTCTCATACAATTAAGTATATTATAAAGAGGTATAAATGTATATCTCATTATGTAAAGTAGGTCTCCCCAGAATGGTTACGTATGTAACAGCCTAGTAATACACCTCGTACAAACTGCGGTGCGCAAGGTCAGCTCTTTAAAGGGGAACTATCACTGAAATGAAAAGTTAATATAAAATATAAGCTCCAGCAAGAAACTTTCTGAATACAATCAATTAAAAATGATGTACCGTTTCTGGAATAATCAAGTTTATCTTCACTATTCCTCTCTCAGCATCTGTTTCTCTCTTTATTCTGTCTTCATTCAGGAATTGGGTGTCAGATATTCATTGACAGTTAGATCCAATATATCTTATAGGGAGGCTCCTTTTGCCTAGAAGATGTATTTAGAGCTCCCTCTATTAAACTCACCAGACATCATGTCTCTCTACATGCAGGATTTGTACAGTTATTTGTTAGATTTTGTTTTACTGGAATCAGTTATTTGAGTGAGCTCTAATACATCTGCTAGGAAAGGAGCCCCCCCCTATAAGATATATTGGATCTAACTGTCAAATATCCTACACCCAACTGCTGCAAGAAAAGAGAATGAAGATAAACAGATGCTGAGAAATAAATAGTGAAGATAAACTTGATTATTTCAGAAACAATGCAGCAATGCTCAGTCGTCTCTCATAGACTCCATTTTATCCAAATAATACAAATTTATAAAAATGATTTCCTTTTTTTCTGTAATAATAAAACAGTCGCTTGTACTTGATCCCAACTAAGATATAATTAATCCTTATTGGAAGCAAAACCAGCCTATTGGGTTTATTTCATGTTTACATGATTTTCTAGTAGACTAGATCCAAATTATATTATTAAAGAGCTAACGGCAAATGTAGAGTCTACATGCATTGATAATTGCTGCCTTATATTTAACTATCACATGACAGTTGCCAACTGAAATGAGTCATTGTCAAGTATTTTTATCTTTTTTTCCCCTCCCACAATGAAGTATATATGTGACATACCATCCCTGAGAGAGGTGCGCTCCAGTTTGTCCTCCTTTGGATTGGTGCCGATATCTTCTGGGGCGGAGTTTTGCCCGAAAACCACAGTGCAGCTCTCAGACACGGACATGGAACAGGCGTCTCATCTCTTGGATTTACTAAACAACCACCCGGAGGTTATTCGTGTCTACGATAACATTGAGTAAATAAATAGGACATCCTAAAAACAAGGCACTGCTCATCATGGATCATATAATATATACAATGGAATCAGAAGATATCAGAACAACGTCGTAGAGGAAAGTGGAACCAGTGCTGCTATTGTTACACTTTCCAAACTTCCATGAACATTAAATAGGAGATCTTTCTAGTACCAGATATTTATTGGATTTTATTTAAAAAAAAAAAAAAAAACCTTGGTTTTACAAGGAAAATTGGGGCTGGATAAGCATCTCCTGAGCAAGATTCAGTATGTATATTTTCATGCAGATTAATGCAATGAGAGGTTTCAGGCACAGATTTTATAGGTGCATCATTACACAATTATTATTATTTATTGTGCCTTTTTAAAAAACACAGAAAAGTTCACCTGACCAGCCTTAAAAACCATTGCACAAATGTATAATAAAAATTGGAATAGGCTAGTTTTTCCTCATCATACTTGTCATTAGATTCCCACCTCCCCTTCTCCTTTCCATTTAAAAGGAAAACATTAAAGGATAAGTAAACCTTAAAAACAAGTGAATGTAAAATTGACGAAGGGGGCTATTCTAAGCACTTTTGCAATGTACATTCGTTATTTATTTTTAATTTCAAGATATTAAGGGAAACATGTACTGTTAATATGAATGAATTTTGTTACAGCAGCGCCACCTGCTGGTCAGTTTCCCACCAGTCTGATCACCAAGTAGTCAAGGAAGTCGTCAGGAGAAAGAAAGAGGCTGCTCTGATGTTCTTCTGCTTAGGAATAAAATTAGAAACCTTTCTCACATCTTTCCTAAGCAGAAGAACATCATCCTCTTTCTTTCTCCTGACAACTTCCTTGACTACTTGCTGGTCAGACTGGTGGGAAAATGACCAGCAGGTGGCGCTGTTGGAACAAAATTCATTCATATTAACAGCACATGTATCCCTTAATATCTTGGAATTGAAAAAAAATAATGAATGT
Organism: Xenopus laevis; assembly: GCF_017654675.1. NCBI lineage: Eukaryota > Metazoa > Chordata > Amphibia > Anura > Pipidae > Xenopus > Xenopus laevis. The sequence goes on along the minus strand of NC_054388.1, from coordinate 5,844,092 downwards.
ACATTGCAAAAGTTCCTAGAATATCCCCCTCATCAATTATACACAGTTATTTCCGTGTGATTTACAACTACTGACACGAGTAGCTTCCCCAAAACAAGCACCTGCTTTTCTGCCTGGTCTTTCCGTGTAGCAATGATTTAAACATCGTTTCCCAGGCCGATGCGTTTTTTTTTTTTCCCCCAACAGCCTGGGAAACAAATCTAGCGATTGTATTCAGTGAGGGTGCCTCACATTTTGAAATAGGGATTTCCTTGTCTTTTAAGCTTGCCTATTTTCCAGCTGTCATTTTGGATCAGTTCGTCTTTCCAGACTGTACAGCTCTGCTACGGGTAACTCAGTTCTCCAAAAATAAAACCAGAGAAGTATTAGCAGTGTCAATGAATGAATGGCATAAATACACGATATCAGTGTAGTGAAATATTTAAAATTTATTCCTTTGGCTACAAAATGCGTGTAACAGAGTATCTCCAGCCTATAACCAAACTGCCAGTGCTGTTGTTAGGCTACACACCCAACTCTAGAGGGAGGGGAGATTTACATAAGACCAGAATAGATTTGACATCCCTTGAATAAACACAACTCATGCTCATCACTAAAACCCTTCAAACGCAGTGCTCTATTTTCGATCGTGGTTTCACCATTTGGCCTGCAGGCCATCTCCAGCCCTTAATGTATTCCATTCCACCTACTCCTGACATCACTGGATAGCGACACAGCTTATTAAAGGACAGAAAGTCAAATGAGCAGCACCACCATGTTGGATAGGGTTTTACAAAGTGAATCTGGTAGAGATGAAAGAATATCAATCTTCTGACAAATACACATTGGATCAAAAGAGAGACAAAAGGGCAACACAGCTTTATAAAGTGTCATATTACTGTTCAATATCAATGTCAGTTCAAACATGAATGGAAAGCAGGTATATTAAAATACGAGGTTAATCCAAACTCATGTGGTCAATTCCAAACGTCTTAAAGGGGAACCATCGCGAAAATGAAAATGTAATATACGCTTCAGCATACTGAAATAAGAAACTTGCTAAATACAATCAATTAAAAATTCTGTACCGTTTCTGAAATAATCAAGTTATTCCTCTCTCAGCATCTGTTTCTCTTCATTCTCTCTTCATGCGGCAGTTGGGTGTCAGATATTCACTGACAGTTAGATCCAATATATCTTATAGGGGGGCTCCTTTTGCCTAGAAGATGTATTAGAACTCACTCTATTAAAATCACCAGACATCATGTCTCTCTACATGCAGGATTTGTGCAAAAGGCAGTTATTTTGTTAGATTTTGTTTGTACTGGAATCAGTTATTTGAGTGAGCTCTAATACATCTGCTAGGAAAAGAAGCCCCCCTATAAGATATATTGGATCTAACTGTCAGTGAATATCTGACACCCAACTGCTGCATGAAGACAGAATGAAGAGAAACAGATGCTGAGAGAGGAATAGTGAAGATAAACTTGATTATTTCAGAAACGTTACACCAGTTTCTTATTTCAGAATGTGGAAGCTTGTATTACATTTTAATTTTTGTGATAGTTCCCTTTAACTACTTATAGATGATGGCCTGAAGAGAACATAAGGTAAATCACTGGTTTGCGAGCTGAGCACTTGGATGGTCTGCTATACCCAGAGACCCCAGACATAGCAATAAATGAAGGGTAACTTCTGTTTAATCTTCAAAACTGCAGCTTCCAATCAGAACCATGTTTAGGGCAGAGACCGCCTTGTTTGCCTTAGGCCCCACTGGTGTGACAATATGTTTAGCTCAGGGGCGTAACTACGGGGGGAGCAGGGGGTGCAACTGGGCCAGGGCCTGCACCCCTGCAGGGCCCCCCCGGTAGATCGCGCGCTCTGCAGCCAGCTGGAAAAATTACGCGTACGAGGGTGGGCCCGGCTGCAGGGCCCACCCCCACCAAGTTCCGTTACTGGTTTAGCTGGTGGCCTAACTGCATTGCCCTTTAACTCCGGCCCTGCTCCCAGTTTAGGGAGGGACGGCCGGAGAGAAACGCTGCAGGTACTGCTGTTCATTTCCATTCTATATCTCTAAAACCAATGAGCCCAGCAGCGACCACAGATGCAAATAAATTGCCTAATTATTAACACAGACCCAGCGTAATGAGAGATTCTGACGCAATCGTTCAGGTTCCGCAAAATAAACAGGGAATCTTTCCGAAGGTGGAGCTGCTCTTTAACACACTCTGTGTCAGCATACAAAACAGGGGAATTAAATACACCAGTCATCAAGCACAGGCAAAAGGACAGAAATGTACAAAGACGTGTGAGAGAGTTCTAGTGCGGAGGCTTAAAGAGTGTTCACCGTAACCAATGGTGCTGTACAAACTCCTAAGCAGTGTAAGTGAAAGGGTTAATTAACCCCCTTGCACCCGTTCCCAATAAAACGTTTGGGGAACGTGCAGTGTAAACATGAACAGGTTCTGATTTTTCTCCTTTTTTTTCCCTCCTAGAAGTCCCAGTCCTCTATAGCGAGTTGCTCCAAATCAGACGCCATTTCCAGAACTGACTGGGGGTTCAGTATTCGAGCGGATTCGAAGCTGGTGTTTGGCGACACAGGACAAAGCAGTTCTGGGAGGGCGTCCGATGCTTTGCGTTTTATCTGCGGGTAATAGGGGAAAGGTTATTAATACAGCTATTAAATATAAAAATGTTATATAATAAATATATATATATATATATATATATATATATATATATATATATATAATACACAAAAGCCATGAATATCTTGTAAATTCTATCCTTATAAATGGTGAGTTCTGATGTCATCAGTTATAAACGGTGAGTTCTGATGTCATTTCTGTCACATGACTCACTGAAATTTGTGTATTACAATAAATAAAGTACCCCCAGTTGCAAAATATAAGGATATTAGAAGTTACCTTCGGCCTCGTGTTTTTATATGGTCATGAAACTCCTTGGTAACTTATAATATCCTTATATTTTACAAAAGGGGGTACTTTATTCACTATATATATATATATATATATATACTTTGTCATTATACTATATATAAATATATATGGGATATAAAAAAATTACAGCAGCACAGCAATAAGTACTCATTAGGTAGTAAAGGTATTGGACCGGTTATGCAGAATGCTTGGGACCTGGGGCTTTCTGGATAACAGATCTTTCTGTAATTTGGATCTTCATACCTTAAGGAGCATAAACTCGAAACTTGACCAATCTAAATATATTGTTATAATCAAATTTTCTCAGCTCAGACGAATTTGATTGCACCGAAAACTTTGTTTCGGATTAGAAAAACTCGATCGGCGGGAAGGCTGCAAACATCACCAAAATGATCGCTGGACCTCTCCCATTGACTTATACAGTATATAGATTCCATTATAATCAAATAATCCATTTTTTAAAAACCAATAAATAATAAACCAGTACATTGTAATTTTTATTATTTAATAAGTTTTTATTTACTGTAAAACGCTTACCAGCATATTGTTAACCCATATGATCATGCAAGTTGTTTCTGTTAAAATTATTACAGATTGGCATTTCAAATGTGTAAGCACTTCTAGATCTATAACTCTTCCCGACATATAAACCTAAATATTTAATGGATAAACATGTCGCTTTCTTTATTGTAACTGCCATTTGTTCAACATATGTTACGGGGTAAGTGTTGCCCAATCTGTTAGCGGTGCTTTTCTATAAACTGAGGGGGGAAAAGAGAAAATGAACTGGTAGAGTGAGAAAGGGGGAAAGTCAGAGGGAAGATGCAGAGGAGCCAGGTCTATGAGTCAGTTTCATTCTCAAATTCCGCCCAGGGGAGCCATAGCAGTTCATTTTATATCCTTTGCTTTGCAGATATGCTCTAATGGTCTCCATATTTCTTATCCATTTCACTTTAGTGATGAGGGCCTGTTGATTTGGTAGGGAGGTGCTCTTCCACTTAGCGGTTCGTAGGGGCACATTTACTATTGGTCGAATATAGAGGGTTAATTAGCCCTGGATATTCGACCCTCGAAGTAAAATACTTCAAATATTGAAGTTGAAGGATTTACCGCAAATGCTTCGATCGAACGATCGAAGGATTTTCCTTCGATCAAAAAAACCTTAGAAAGCTTATGGGGACCTTCCAACTTGGTGCTCGGTAGGTTTTAGGTGGCGAAGTAGGTAGTCGTAGGTAGGTAAAACATGGGTGTGCACTATATAACTGGAGAAGGCCTACAAGTTGATATTTAGATGGTACTTTACCCCCTCAAAGCTGGCTTACTTATCGAGAAACACGCTCTCTCCGCTATGTTTTGGGGGATGCAGAGAGCACAGCACATTTTATTACAGGTGGTGGACTGTGAGATAGTCAAAAAATTTGGAGAATGGTAGCCCACACCCTGTCAGCTATTTTTAAATATCCCATTGAGCCCAATCCCTTATCATTCCTCTTGGGTCTGCCTCTCAAAACACTGAAAGCCCAATATTCGAATAAACTAGCGAAACATATACTTATGGCGAACACTACGGGGCACATTTACTTAGCTCAAGTGAAGGATTAGAATGAAAAATACTTCGACCATCGAATTGGCTACTTCGATTCAAACTAAAAATCGTTGGACTATTCGACCATTCGATAGTCGAAGTACTGTCTCTTTAAAAAATTCTTCGACCCCTAGTTCGCCACCTAAAACCTACCGAGGCCAATGTTAGCCTATGGGGAAGGTCCCCATAGGCTTCCTAACAATTTTCTGATCGAAGGATAATTCTTCGATCGATAGATTAAAATCTTTCGAATCGTTCGATTCAAAGGATTTAATCGTTCGATGGAACGATTATTCCTTCAATCGAACAAATTGCGCTAAATCCTTCAACTTCGATATTCGAAGGATTTCAATTCGGCAGTCGAATATCGAGGGTTAATTAACCCTCGATATTCTACCCTAGGTAAATTTGCCCCTAAAAGTTATGTTTTAGATACTTATCAATGGTTGTCTGAACTAGTTTGCTTGTTACAATAAGATGGAAGTGTGGGAAGTTCACATTCCATCTCTATTTGTTTCAGTTTTATAAAAAAAACAATAACCATAAATATTTCCTAATTAAAACAACAGGCAACATAGCACAAGCACTATTCATTGAACTCATATAGAAAAAGGGTGTATACTTCCCCTTTAAACTCTTAAATACACATTACGCAATCAGGTACTTGAGACCAACATCATCGATTTTCCAGGTGGTTAAAAGCAATAATCTCCTTCAGTTCAGAACTATAAATATATAAATACATGGATGTCCTAACCACAGACATATATGGAAGCTATACATTAAGAGAGATACAGCAATCATTGCAATATGTCGCTATAAAAGCACAAACAGGAATTCTAAATCTTGGTTGAACAAACAAAATTATAATTTTGTGCTCCAAAAGTCAATGGACTCCGCAACTTGGGTGAAACCTACTTGGTGAGTCTGGGACAAGCCTTACCTGTTTGAAGAAGGAATGATTGAGGAGGGTGCCTGCACTCGGCCTACAGAAAAACAAAAACAGATGAAACCACAGATTTAGGCTCATGTATGGGATATTGTATACTCGCTATTTTAGAATATTATCCACATAGGACAGAATCGGGAGGAAAATGGAATGTATTTTTCAAAACGCATCAGTTAATAGTGCTGCTCAAGCAGAATTCTGCACTGAAATCCATTTCTCAAACACATTTTTTTATATTTAATTTTAAAATCTGACATGGGGCTAGACATATTGTCAGTTTCCCAGCTGCCCCCAGTCATGCGACTTGTGCTCTGATAAACTTCAGTCTCTCTTTACTGCTGTACTGCAAGTTGGAGTGATATCATCCCCTCCCCCCCCAGCAGCGTAACAACAGAACAATGCAGTGACGTAACTAGATATTACTGGGCCCCACAGCAAATTATTTTTCAGGCCCCCAAAATGTTTAGCGGTTGACTTGTTTCTCCAATATTTATTGAAATTGTATATGAATTAGGGCCTCATGGGGCCCCTTTACCTCCTGGGCCCCCCTGCAGCCGCAGGGTCTGCTTCCTCTATAGTTACGCCCCTGGAACAATGCGAAGGTAACCAGCTCCCTAACACCAGCTGCCTGGTAGATCTAAGAAAAGCACTCAATAGTAAAATCCATGTCCCACTGAGACACATTCAGTTACATTGAGTAGGAGAAACAACAGCCTGCCAGAAAGCAGTTCCATCCTAAAGTGCTGGCTCTTTCTGAAATCACATGACCAGGCAAAATGACCTGAGATGCAGCTACACACCAATATTACAACTAAATACACTTGGTGGTTCAGGAATGACATTTTATATTGTACAGTGAATTATTTGCAGTGTAAACAGTGTCATTTAGAAATAAAAAGTACACCATAAAAATCAGAAATCCCTTTAAGAATGGAGAGGATATACTGAAAAAAGTCCTATCAGATGGGATACCAGAGGAAAAAAATGTGTAGCTCTCACCTCAGTTCAGGGTTTCTCTGTAGACACTGCTCCACCAAATTGTGGAACTGAGGGGAAAAGCTGCGGTTATAAGGATGCATAGATGGTTCACCGTTGGTAGGACGATTGGATGTTCCCTCTCCAATGCCAGAGTCTGCTCCCGAACGGGATGTTTTCATAGTCAGCTCAGAGGCTGGAATGGTGGCTGTGTCCAACAGGCAGGGAACTGTACCATTCAACTTTTCCAGTAGCATCTGAGTTGCGTTTGAAATATTTGGTTAAAGGAGAACTAAATCCTAAAAATGAAAGGCTACAAATGGCATATTTTATATAGTGAACTTATTGCACGAGGCTAAAGTTTGAGCTTGTCAATAGCAGCAATGATCCAGGACTTCAAACTTGTCACAGGGGGTCACCATCTTGGAAAGTGTTTGTGACACTCACATGCTCAGTGGGCTCTGATTGGCTGTTGAGAAGCTAAGCTTAGGGCTCGTCACTAATTATCCAGCAGAAAATATAATATAAGCTGATGCTACAGGGCTGATTACTAAATTCTGATGCTAATTGCACTGGTTTCTGTGCTGCCATGTAGTAATTATGTGTATTAATTACTAATCAGCCTTATATTGTGACATTTCTATTCTATGTGTACTGTATATTGTGAGTGGGTCCCTAAGCTCAGTAAGTGACAGCAGCACAGAGCATGTGCAGTGAATCAGCAGAAAAGAAGATGGGGAGCTACTGGGGCATCTTTAGAGACACAGATCTTTACTGCTAAAGGGCTGTGGTTGCCTTGGGCTGGTACAGAAGCACAAAACATCATGTACAACATTTCTACCTACTTCTTTTGTTAAGCTTTAGTTCTCCTTTAAGGGGAATGGAAGTGAAACCAAGAAAATAAATTTTTTTACGGGGTGGCAGTTATTTAACCTGTGGCCTCACCTGTGTGGCTTGCATATCTTTAAATGGTACGTGGCCATTAGCAAGCTCGCATGCTGTGATTCCCACGCTGTAGATATCGGATTTGGCGTCGTACCCATGTAGGTTCTACAACAGAAAATGAGAGAAGACACTGGCTTGTGCTGCCGGAGATAAATATATCACAAGAATCCCAATAATAAGTAATATTACAGGATCAATAACGCCAAAAATTAAAATGGTTAATTTTACAAGCTACCTGATCTACTGTATTTAGTGAAGCCTTACATATTCAGTTATTTAGATCGCAAGCTCCTTTGGGCAGGAAAGTGTCCTCCAAAGCTCTATCGGTATTAATAAGGAATAATAAATATAATGCTTTATAAAAAGCTAAGTCATGCTAATGGGCATTTCCAATTTCTGGTGTTGCTGGGTCTTTAAATTTTCCTTACATGTGAAGTTATGTTTTCCTACCTGCTGCAAGACCTCCGGGCTCAGCCAGGGAAGGCCCCCGGCACTGTGCTTGGGAAAGTCGTGTATCACCTTAAGACGCTGCCCATGAGTTATCATACTGTGGATGCTGCGAAGGCCAGAGAGGTAGACCTTGCCATCCAGAGAGACAAGGATGTGACTTGCCTTCACACTCCTAGGTACAATGAAAGGAAAAAATGGAGATAAATTCAGTTTGAAAGAAATAATTGTTGCCCAATGTACAATAAAAGGCTGTAGAACTCAGCTTCATCCTAATGATCAGGACTTGAGCCTTAGATGGAAAGGGATAACCAAAGTTCTAGGACCAGGTAGGAAAGGGTTAAGTAGTCCTACCGGTGTCTGTTTAAATTAATAAAAGGGATTTATACTAATTAAAAATAATGCACCTATTGAAAAATGTAGTTCATCCAGAATCTTTGATATTTTAGTGCAGACTCTGATCTCGTTACAATAATGCTACAGAGATAACCCATTAGAAAAGGAAGGGAATAGGCAATGGCTCAGTTCTAACTCCCTGAATTAAAGGAGCAGTATACTTATAGGGCTTGTGCTGAACGTACTTTTTGCCTAATGTTTTCAGGAATGGCTTTTGTTATTCTTGCATTAACCAGGAGAAAAACTGAACGTTCCATTTCAAGTTTCTGCTTCACTTGAACTACTTAAAGGGGAAGTTTGCCTTTAAGTTAACGTTTAGTATGTTATAGAATGGCCAGTTCTACGTCACTTTTCATTTGGTCGTTTTTTTTGATCATTTCTGTTTCCCTGTGTGTTTTACCTATGAACATATCCCATATGATGGATATAATCCAAAGCTTTTAGCATTCCTAGAAGGATGTATGCGATTGCCAGCTCACTCAACCCATCTGCAAAGTGAGTACAGATAAGATCTTTGGCTGAACCTGCAGAAGAGATAGAGAGATGTTACTGTCCGGTTTCATACCAATCTGTGTGCTAAGCACAGCAGTGAAACATTACCAGGTTCAGGAAGGGAAGAAATGCACACGTTTAACTCTCCTAAATAAATGTTCTTACAAAACAAAATGATGCAAAGTATAATATAATGGCACATAATCTAAATGTTCTACATAGTATTTTTCTCATAATGTTACAATTGTCTGTTCACCCTCATATAAATGTAAATCTATATGTGAACCTTTATTTTTTTTTAGCAGTACGTTTTTATTTAAAGTGCATTGACACATTTTACAGAGATGGCATTCCCTTACATAGGAATCTCTTGGTAACACATTCAGATTGGTCAGAGGTAACATAGGAAACAGATTACAATCAAGCTTATAGTTGACTGTTTACAAAGGATGTTTGCATGTGTTGTACTTTTAATCAATAACTATAACAAAATTTCAAAAAGAAAAATAAATATATGCAGTTTCTGTGAAGTATGAAATAAATTCTCCTAAAATCAATTCTGGTGTCTGTGTGGTTACTTGAAGAGTACACATAATCCAGGGCAAATTAGTTTGAAGGGGGAGATTCCCTGATGTTAGTGCACACACTCTGAGAGTAGGGTTGCCACCTTTACTGGGAAAAAATACCGGCCTTCCTGTATTCTTGCCTTTTTTTCCTATTAATAACATTGTCATCAAGCATCATTTTTACCTGCCAGGCAGATAAAATACCAGCCAGGTGGCAACCCTATCTGAGAGGTTAGTACTGGTTAGAAGCTGTGGAGTCAATTAACCAGGACCAGCCAGGGTGATATTTGAACCTGTATAAGCACATAAATACACATGTCTGAGCTGTAATATGTGTTTCTGTGCCATTTAATACACATGTAGCTCCTCACCATGTGTTGTCGACCCAGCTGGGCCAGTGCTGAGTGGAAATACACTGTTCAATACAATTCACTGCTGACATCCACCAGGAAAGGGAAACCGCAACAATTACCTGATGCTACTTACCATAAACACAGAACACACCGGCACAGCATGGGTATTACTAGCAGGTATAACCTTGCTCGTTTATTGCGGATGCAACGTTTCGGGGCGTGATCCCTTTCTCAATGCTTGAGAAAGGGATCACGCCCCGAAACGTTGCATCCGCAATAAACGAGCAAGGTTATACCTGCTAGTAATACCCATGCTGTGCCGGTGTGTTCTGTGTTTATGGTAAGTAGCATCAGGTAATTGTTGCGGTTTCCCTTTCCTGGTGGATGTCAGCAGTGAATTGTATTGAACAGTGTATTTCCACTCAGCACTGGCCCAGCTGGGTCGACAACACATGGTGAGGAGCTACATGTGTATTAAATGGCACAGAAACACATATTACAGCTCAGACATGTGTATTTATGTGCTTATACAGGTTCAAATATCACCCTGGCTGGTCCTTACCATAAACACAGAACACACCGGCACAGCATGGGTATTACTAGCAGGTATAACCTTGCTCGTTTATTGCGGATGCAACGTTTCGGGGCGTGATCCCTTTCTCAAGCATTGAGAAAGGGGTCACGCCCCGAAACGTTGCATCCGCAATAAACGAGCAAGGTTATACCTGCTAGTAATACCCATGCTGTGCCGGTGTGTTCTGTGTCTACGTTGCTTTTGAGGTTGCCCAATTCCTCTATCATCGAGCACCTGGGATTCGTTTGTTTCTTGACGGCCAGGGTGTGCGAGTGTAAGTTTGTTCTGCTACTTACCATAAGCCATAAACGGAGTTACCACCCAAAGCTCATTGTCAGATATAAATGTGGCTCTGTAGGGAAGGATATTTGGGTGGTTAAACAGCTTGGACACATGGAGCTCAGTCTAGAAACAAAAGGAAGTATTAAATCAAACAAAAATAATATAACATTGGACAGCAAGATCATTGTTTATTGAGGAGTATACTGCCAAACCATCTTGCTGGAAGAGCAAGGCAAGTGCCTGTTTGGCGTTAAACATTAATTAAACATTAATAACGCCTCACAGGCTGGCCAAACTGTAACAGATACATGCCCCAAATGCAACCTAGGGGTGGCACATCTTTTGGGAATGCCCAGTCATTAAACAATTTTGCTCAGAGGTTTTTAAGGTACATTAACGAGAGACTGGCCCTCCTCAACATTCAATGTCCGAAAGTATGTTTACTCTGTGTTCTGGAAGACTTGGGTCTCTCGTCATACCAGCGGTTATGTTATCTACAGCTATTGTTCTATTTAAAGAAAGCCATACTGTTGACATGGAAATGCACATCTGCTCCGGCATTCACCCTCTGGAAAAAACGAATTAATGATGTGTTAACCAAACAAAAACGGGTCCACTTGTCTAGAGGATGCCCAGCTAAATTCAATGCAAGTTGGGATACTTGGCTGTTTAAATAGATATGACTCGCAAAAGCTTTACTTCTCTCTGTCCTATTTTTCTCTTTCTTTTTTTTTTTTGTTGTAACTGTTAAAGCATAAAGAAAAACAAAAAACATTAATAACAGGCTGGCATTCAATGTTTGGAATGAAATTGAGACGAAATAGTGAATATAATTGGAGGTTAGATAAGGGGCCTCTTGCCTAGAGGATGGAGCCCTTGCAGAAGAGGTACTACAAAAAAGGCTTACACTTTATTTGGGCGCAGGCAGGTTAGACAAAACAGGAAAAGTAGGCACATAAAACAAGAAGGGCAAGATGTGATGCTGTTTTTTAGACAATAGTTTGTTTCCTACCATCCCTCACAAAACCAAAGTAAAGATCAAAAGGAATTTCACAGTGTGATCTACAGGCCAGCTAACCAACACAACTGGATCAACTGGCAGTAAAGGTGGCCATAGACTCAAAGATCCGCTCGTTTGGCGATGTCGCCGATATGCCACTAACTGCATGGCTATATCGGGGGTAATTCGAACGTTCGGCCGTATGGCTGAACGATCGAATTACGATGCGCCAAGGGGCTCCGACGTGTCGGTCGGGTAAAAATCCAACCTTCCCGATCGATATCGTGGCCAGATATCGATTGGGAAGACCCGACGGAAGCCCCCATACACGGGCAGATAAGCTGTCAAATCGGTCCAAACGACTGATATCGGCAGCTTTATCTGCCCGTGTATGGCCACCATTAGGCAGGTCAAAAAAAAGTTGAACGTGATGGACGTGGGTCTTTTTTCAACCTAACTTATTATTTTACGACGTAACTCTTACCTGCAGGAAGGTTACCATGTCGTTGGTGCAGAACTCCAAATTCACCCTCCTGATACAAACATATTCTCTACTTGGTCTGTAACGAGCTAAATTTACAGTCATCAAGTCGTCAAATCCTCTACCTAAAGAAAAAATAAAAAAGGAAATGAATTAAAGACATTTCAATTTGTTCTTTTAGGACCCCCGTGTCTGTTCTAGAACTCACCTATCACAGTTAACAGTTCATAACAACTGCTGTCCGGGGTGTAGATTCCCATAGCGTTGGGACCATGAGAGGATGCTATAGATTCAACACTCGCTGCTTCATTGGTCTGCAAAGAAAGTAAAATCCAAGCGGGAGGCAAAGGGAGACAGAATGAGATAGAGAAATGGTAGACCCTCTCATCAATGGCATGGAAAATATGCAAAGAAGGGATTAAACATATATAAGATTATAAATCCTTTAACACTGTCAGTATGTGGATGAGAGAACAGAAATCCACTATAGTGATTGATTAATTACATCTAACCATCATCAAGTAATTTCTTTCACTGGATAAAGGTTAATGTGCAATAAGAGCTCTGAGGATAGCGGAATTGTAAGGAGCTGATACCCAATGTAGCAGAGGTAGTTGGGTTTTCCGGCACCAAATAAAAGAAGGGTGCAATCATGTAGAAGAACAAAATTATGATCCAATATACCTTATAGGGGGGCTCCTTTTGCCTAGAAGATGTATTAGAGCTCACTACCAAAAATCATGTCTCTCTACATGCAGAATTTGTGCAAAAGGCAGTTATTGTTAGATTTTGTTTATACAGGAATCAGTTATTTGAGTAAGTGCTAATACATCTGCTAGGAAAGGAGCCTCCTATAAGATATATTGGATCCAACTCCTGAATGAAGACAGAATGAGGAGAAAGAGATGCCGAGAGAGGAATAGTGTAGATAAACTTGATTATTTCAGAAACAATGCAGAATTTTTAATGGATTGTATTTAGAAAGTTTCTAACTTCAGTATGAGGAAGCGAATATGAAATTTTCATTTTCACGATAGTTCCCCTTTAATGATAGGAGGCAGCAGCGTATAACGTTGGGTTGCAGTAGATAAGTATAGAATAAGTATAGAATATAAATGGAAAGAACTTTTGCTTAGGAACGTGCATGGAAAAGATGGGCTTTGAACGGTCAGTGAAAAGAAGCAATATGGACGGAGAAGAACAGTTGCATTCGTACGATTCTACATGGGTTGAATGGGCACAGAGACCCAAGAGCAAATGGACAAATGGCATAATACAAAACACAAGACGTGAATCATTACAGACAACAGATCGTGCATAATATCACTCCCTCAGCTCAATGTGGTTCCGCCTCAGAAATCACAGGATGGCACTGAGACTGATATAGTGCTACTGTCATTTTATGTTGAGAGACTGCCAGGTTATCCAGTGGCATCCATTGTCTGATCCCTGCCGTACACTATTTAAAAAGGAGGGAGCTGTCGTAGTTGTACCCATGCACATAAGCTATAGTGAATGTTTAAAGGAGAAGGAAAGTCTAAAATTAAGTAAGCTTTATCAGAAAGGTCTATATAAATACTCCAGTAAACCCTCAAAGTAATGCTGCTCTGAGTCCTCTGTCAAAACAAAAAGCACATTTCTTTCCTTCTATTGTGTACTCATGGACTTCTGTATCAGACTTCCTGTTTTCAGCTTAAACCTCCAGGGCTAGGGCTTGAGCATGCTCAGTTTACTCCTCTCTCCCTCTTCCTGCTGTAATCTGAGCCCAGAGCTATGAGTGAGCAAGGAGAGACACCAAGTCACACCAAGCTAATATGGCAGCTGCTATCCTAAACAGAGAGCTTCTAGAGCTGTTTACTCAGGTATGGTAAAGCATTCTGCAGAATAAATTATAGTGTTATAGCTTGTACTATTGTGGCTAATCTATTGGCATTAAATAAACTGCTTCGGTAGCTTTCATTCTCCTTTAACAAATCAGCTTCACCCACAATTTTTCACGACCTAAATGGTTTATTTGTGAGCTCCTTGTATTTGTCTTTCCTGCTGCATCAGTCCTAAGTGTGCTGTCTGGCAGATGGGTCTTCCAAACTGGTGATCAGCACATGGGATTCACAGCATGCAGCAGGAAAAACAAAACATCAAAACACCAGAAACTATTTTTAAAAATGATAAAAGTATCTGTAAAAAATATTTATTAAACATCTAATACACTTTAGTGTGTTCTATCGTACTGCCAGTTGCCCTTTACCAAATAACCTGCAACTCCCAGCACTCCTTAAAGGAGAACTAAACCCTAAAAATGAATATGGTTAAAAATGGCCTATTTTATATAGTGAACTTATTGCACAAGGCTAAAGTTTGAGCTTGTCAATAGCAGCAATGATCCAGGACTTCAAACTTGTCACAGGGGGTCACCATCTTGGAAAGTGTCTGTGACACTCACATGATCAGTGGGCTCTGATTGGCTGTTGAGAAGCTAAGCTTAGGGCTCGTCACTAATTATCCAGCAGAAAATGAGCTTCCCTGGCTGTAATATAAGCTACAGGTTTGCTGATTATTAAATTCTGATGCTAATTGCACTGGTTTCTGTGCTGCCATGTAGTAATTATCTGTATTAATTACTAATCAGCCTTATATTGTGACATTTCTATTCTATGTGTACTGTATATTGTGAGTGGGTCCCTAAGCTCAGTAAGTGACAGCAGCACAGAGCATGTGCAGTGAATCAGCAGAAAAGAAGATGGGGGCCTATTTCTTTACTATGGGGACTGTACCCACAAGGACAACACTGAAAATCCATATGCAGATGAGACGCAACATGCAGCATTTCATATGTATGGCAAGGGATGAGATTCTGCTCCACAACAAAACCAGCAGTCACAAAGAGGCCTCCATGCAATACATCCACACACAGAGAATGAGCTGAGAGGGAAGGTCCCACTTACTTTCCTTCGAGAGTCCCCTAAATGCGAGTCTGGAGGAAGGGAGAGGAGTATCTGCTCAGCTTTATGCAACATATTAAAACGACGCAGGCCATTATATCTAACCAAGTTGAGTGGGAGGCTTGTAATTCACTTTAAAACAATTGCATGAAAAGGGCATAGTACACCCCACTGACATTTTTTAAAAAAAAGAACGAAAGCCTAAAAGCATTATGGCTAGAAATGCTGTATTTTATTTACTGACCTCATTGTACAAGCCTAGAGGTTCAGCAGTCCTATAACATTAATGATCCAGGCCTTCAAATTTGTCCCCAGCAGCTACCCATCTTGAATCTCCATTTTTTTCAGTGTCAGTGACACTGCACATGCTCAGTGTGCTCTGAGCTGCTAAGATGCTAAGCTTAGGGGTCATCAGAAATCAGCATGCAGAAAATGAGGTTTGTCATGGCAGCTGATGTTACAGGGTAGAGTCCTGCGCCAAACCAATTTGTTAAACCCGAACTGGACCCGCGACCCGCAACTGGACCCGCAACCCGCACACTTACCCGATTGGACCCGCAAGTACCTTATCCGCAACCCGATCCACTGACCACCGAGAAACTGGAAGTGCTGTCGTAACCTGGAAGTGGCATCATTAGAAGTAGGCATGATCAGAAAGAAAGGAGTAAAACTCGCTATTGAGAAGACCCGCGACCCGACCCACAAACACGGAGAACCGCCGACCCACGTCTATACCCACTCCCGAAACGTCTACATGCAACCCGCAGGGTACCGCAGGTTTTTCCGGGGAACCCGCGGGTACCCGACCCGCTGCAGGACTCTACTACAGGGCTGATTATGAATTCTATACCCACTCCCGAAAACGTCTACATGCAACCCGCAGGGTACCGCAGGTTTTTGCGGGGAACGCGCGGGTACCCGACCTGCTGCAGGACTCTACTACAGGGCTGATTATGAATTCCAATGCAGACTGCACTGGTTTTCAGAGCTGCCATTTACATAGTATGTATGTATGTATACACAGTAAATTGTGAGTTGGTCCCTAAGCTCAGGTCACTGAAAGTAGCACAGAGCATGCGCTGTGTAAAGAAGATAGGAAGCTATTGGGGCATCTTCAAAGACATAGAACATCCCTGCTAAAGGGCCCAGTAAAGCCTAACATATAACATGTAGCATTTCTAGTCTACTTCTTTGTCAGGGTTTAGCTCTCCTTTATTACATCTAATAACCTTACCCAAGAAACAAAGAGTAATTGTGTGCTTCAGTCAGTAACTTTCCCAACCCCCCCCGTCCAGAGACGTGGACCACTCCAAAATGAATGAATATTGCTTTCTAGTAAAGGTTGAAAGAACTGCTCACCTCCGAAAAACTCCAGTTCTCTCAAACCATCAACCAGGATCCTGTCTGACACCCAGCGCTGCGGAAAGAGGAGATTTACTGAAGTAATGAGCAAGGCAGGTTAAGTCCTAACAGGGATCTTTTGCTCGGCAGGAACGATTTGTGAAATGCAACTGGTTCTGACTCTTGAAACAGAGTCTGGGCCCGCTGATCAGCACAGTTTCTAAAAGTGAGAACCGGCTGTGCACCGCAGACTTCATAAAAAGAAGTCATTTAGGGGAATCACTTACGAGAAAAGACATGGGGTCCTCTTAGTGCCGCCCGGACGTTCAAAGGCCATAAACTGTACAGTCTAAAGATAAGAGACATGACACAGATGGGTGAGGCAAAGAGCCAGGTGATCCATGTGAAAAACCCCGCCTAGTCTTCTAGTCATCACACAACAGACACGCTCACATGACACTGAGTAGCTTCTTTCACTATTACTGCACCAGTGGAACACTTTGTGCCTCCCCACCCCCCTGGACTTTACAAAACTGTGTCATTCAAAATCCAGGGAGCCCCAAAGCGTTGCACTTGTATATGGAACAGAGGAGGGGTCACCTGGCTGTAACTGAGTGCAATTTTCATTTAGTCTTCATCAATACTACCAGAGGCCAAGCTAACTGGGCTCCCTAAGCAACCCAGACGGCCACTTAGCACCCTCCCTTGGGCACACGCTCCTTCACATGCTGATGTCACACGTGTGCACACTCCATTGCACTCGGACGAGGGGGCACCAGACAGCTCACTGTTTAGTGTGCAGAAGAGGGTCCAGTGGATGGAAGCGGTATGTGCCTGGTGCCCAGAAGACCTTTGCGCCCTTGGCACGTGCCTCTTCTGCCTACCCCTAGTTCAGGCTCTGAATACGACCACCCAATAACATGCAGCCCGTGCACTCAGCCTAGGAGTGATACACAATCACAAGTATAATCAGTGGCTGAACTACGGGGGGAGCAGGGGGTGCGAGCGGGCCAGGGCCCGCACCCCCTCAGGGCCCCCCGGCAGTCCGTGCGTCACTAACAAATGCGGCCGTACGGAGGGGGCGGGGCCCGGCTGCGCGCCACGCACCAGGGCCCGCCCCCCTCTAGGATCGCTACTGGGTATAATGTGTGGCTATTAGAGGTATAATGTGTGGCTATATTAGAGGTATAATGTGTGACTACTAGAGGTATAATGAGTGGCTACTAGAGGTATAATGAGCGGCTGCTAGAGGTATAATGAGCGGCTGCTAGAGGTATAATGAGCGGCTGCTAGAGGTATAATGAGCGGCTACTAGAGGTATAATGAGCGGCTACTAGAGGTATAATGAGCGGCTACTAGAGGTATAATGAGCGGCTACTAGAGGTATAATGAGCGGCTGCTAGAGGTATAATGAGCGGCTGCTAGAGGTATAATGAGCGGCTGCTAGAGGTATAATGAGCGGCTACTAGAGGTATAATGAGCGGCTACTAGAGGTATAATGAGCGGCTACTAGAGGTATAATGAGCGGCTACTAGAGGTATAATGAGCGGCTGCTAGAGGTATAATGAGCGGCTACTAGAGGTATAATGAGCGGCTGCTAGAGGTATAATGAGCGGCTGCTAGAGGTATAATGAGCGGCTACTAGAGGTATAATGAGCGGCTGCTAGCGGTATAATGAGCGGCTACTAGAGGTATAATGAGCGGCTACTAGAGGTATAATGTGTGGCTACTAGAGGTATAATCTGTGGCTACTAGAGGTATAATGAGCGGCTACTAGAGGTATAATGTGTGGCTTCTAGAGGTATAATGTGTGGCTATTAGAGGTATAATGTGTGGCTACTAGAGGTATAATGTGTGGCTTCTAGAGGTATAATGTGTGGCTATTAGAGGTATAATGTGTGGCTACTAGAGGTATAATGTGTGGCTATTAGAGGTATAATGTGTGGCTACTAGAGGTATAATGTGTGGCTACTAGAGGTATAATGTGTGGCTACTAGAGGTATAATGTGTGGCTTCTAGAGGTATAATGTGTGGCTATTAGAGGTATAATGTGTGGCTATATTAGAGGTATAATGAGTGGCTACTAGAGGTATAATGTGTGGCTATATAAGAGGTATAATGTGTGGCTATATAAGAGGTATAATGTGTGTGTCAGACAGGGAGCCTGCAGTGCATATGAAGCGGTGTTGCCCCGAGAGCCTCAGGAGATGCAATTACCAACCCTGTACAAACACAGACCTGCACTTATGGACAGTACGTGAGCCATTTCTATACACACACAACGACTACTCTAAGCCTGTCAGTGAGCGGGTACCTTGAGGCGTAGTGGAGTCTTTATTTACCCAATACACCCCCTTCCTCTGCTGGCCGCAGCGCTTCCGGTCTGTCACTGGGTGTCTTGGAGCTGGGTGGTGCGCCTCCTTGTAACATCCGGTAGAGACGGGTCAGTCGACGTCATATCCTGCGCCGAGGCCTAGTCAGCAGGACGGGGAAAAGGCAGCGGAGAGTGAGCAGAACGGTGAGAAGCTGATAGGGGAGGCCGGGGGTTAGTAGAAAGGCTCGTTGTACTGGATACAAAGATGAGTAATACAAAGGAGCAATTACAATATGTATTTCGCTTTACAGAGCATTTGTTGTTTTTTTTAGATGGGGTCAGTGACCCCCACTTTTAAAGCTGGAAAGAGTTAAAATAAAAATGCAAATACTTAAAACTATACAAAAAAAACAACGAAGACCAATAAGAAGTGGCCATTTCATAACCTACTAATATATTTCCTTGATTTTAAAGGGGAACCCCACCCAATAAATGAACATTAAAAGAAATCTAACCAGTGGCTTTGAAGTTAGGGCTAATTAGAAGCCGTATCTGCCAGTCTGTTTATATTCGCTGCACTGCTGCTTCTGACTCCTGAAACCTGGAGGAAAGCCGACCTGTTACATTGTGTTTTTAGAGTCAGATAAAAGAATAGGAAGATGCTAAGGGGGGTGGGGTATCTGTGCCACCTGCTCTCTCTTTATTTACCCCCCTCCCCCATTTTTAATATCTTCAGGACAGAGACAGTCCAGAAGATTCTGGGAGATTTAGTCGTCTGGCGTTAAATCTCCTCTTCTTAGTGCGTCTAATCCTTCCCGAACTGCCTACCCGCCGGCTAGAATCTAAATCACCGGTGGGATGGCACTCTGAGTGCTTAGTTTTCCGAAGTCGCCCGAAGTTGGCTCATGAGGAAGTGGAGTGCTTCAGAAAATGAAATGCTCCATCCCGCTGGCGATTTCGATTCGAGACGACGGGAAGGCAGTTCGGGGAGATTAGTCGCCCGAAGAAAAGGCGATTTGTCGCCGGGAGACTAATCTCCTCGAATCTCCACGTGTGTCTCTACCCTTATGATGCTAGGAGGGAAGGGAGGAGGGTGATATCACTCTTGCAGTACAGCAGTGACTGAAGTTTATCAGAGCTCAAGTCACATGACTGGGGGAAGCTGGGAAACTGACAATATGTCTAGCCCCATGTCAGATTTTAAAATTAAATATTAAAAAAAATCTGCATGTTCTTTTAAGAAGTGCAGAATTCTGCTGGAGCAGCACTATTAACTGATGTGTTTTGAAAAATACATTTTTTCCTATGACAATATCACTTTAAAGGGGTTGTTCACCTTACAAACATTTTTTTCAGTTGTTTTTAGATTGTAAACCAGAAATTAAGACTTTTTTCAATTACTTTCCATTATTTATTTTTTTTACAGTTTTTCCAAAATCTAAGTTTAATGTCCCTGTCTGGTGCTCAGTAATTCAGACGCAGACTCTGAACTGTTACAATTTTGCAATATTTAGTTGATACATTTCTCAGCAGCATCTCTGGAGTATCAGCAACTATTGTATCAATTCTAACAGCTGCCTGTAATGAAACCAAGAGATTCTGCTCAGCAGGGACAAAGACAAAAAAAAAGTTTCAACTAAATGTATCAATTTAGAACAGTTTACAGGGTCAGCGACCCTCCCTCCCAGAGCTGCTTTAGAAGGTGAAAAATGACACTTTACACTTCAATAGTAGAAAAACGGTGACACATAGAAAATAGAAAGTAATTGGAAAAAGTCATTATTTCTGGTGATCTATCTGAAAACAACTAGTTGTTTGAAGGTGAACAACCCCTTTAAATCCTTTGGTGCCACTCACATATCCATTCCTCTCCTTCTGCAGCCATACCATGATCTTATTTACCCGTCTCCTGGCCGTTTCCCTTCTCCTGGTCTCCGGGGCCTTTGCCAAGTTTCAGGAGTTTGACGACAGCGATGATGTAGCAGAGTATGACGACAACGACTTTGCCGAGTTCGAGGACGCTGCGGATGAGGCGCCCACCCTACGCCCTCCAAGCCAGCAAGTCCCAGAGAAAGAGGACGAAATTGAGGATGATGATGAAGAGGAGGAGGAGGCGACAGTAGAGCTGGAGGGACAAGAGGAATTCGAGGAGGATACAGAAGGACAGGTAATAACGGATATCTAACGGATATGTTACTTTGTTCTGTGAGCAGAATTCCAAATGCAGTACAGTGATTACAGCACAGGATAATTGCGAGAGTCACTAATCGAACTTTTGTTATAACCAATAGGAAAGCGACGCCGACGCTGAACCGTATGATGATGAAGAGTTTGAGAATTATGACGACAGGTTGGATACCGGGACTCCAAACAAGAATAACGACCCGATTACCATCGTGGATGTAAGATCTGTTTTGTTTCAGTCCACTGATTTCATCCTCGCTTTGCACGTAATTCAGATCTAGCTTTCCGCTAACAAATTGATCGGTCTTAAGGTTGCCATAGATGCAAAAGATCTATCCCCGATATTCCCCGATATGCCATTAACAAACATGGCTATATCGGGTGTAATCTGATTGTTCGGCTGTATGGCTGAACGATCCGATTACGATATGCCGTGGGCTCCGGCGGGATCGGTCGGGTCAAAATCAAACCTGACCGATCTCCGCCGGACGAAAGATGTCGGCACACGATCCGAAAATCGTACATATCCTCGATTCGTACAATAGGATCTGTGTGTCTATGGCCACCTTTATTGTACACAGTGATCTAGTGGTGTGCGGGTCGACGCCAAAACCCTCAGTATGGGTGAGTCTGTTCAGGCACAGCACCTCTGTAGCAGTGAGCAGGTGTGGGGTCACCGCTGGTGACATTGTTACTTAGAATTTTGAGCAGCTTTCTTGTCTGCAGCAGAGAGAAGTGTACTTGATACAGCTCAGCCCTATATCATATTCCCATGTGTTGCTTTTTGTCTGGTAGGTTCCTGCTCACCTACAGAACAGCTGGGAGAGCTATTACATGGAGATCCTTATGGTGACTGGGCTGTTGGCCTACATCATGAACTACATCATTGGCAAAAACAAAAACAGCCGGCTAGCACAGGCCTGGTTCAACTCTCACAGGGAGCTCCTGGAAAGCAACTTCTCTCTTGTGGGTAAGTTCTTGCAGCTACAAATATGTGCCAAAATTAGGGTTGCACCGAATCCACTTTTTGGGATTCGACCGAATCCTTTGTGAACAATTCAGCCGAACCCTTTGTAAATAGATTTGCCCGAATACTGAATCCGAATCATAATTTGCATATGCAAATAAGGGGTGGAAAAAGTGGGTGGAAACATTTTTACTTCCTTGTTTTGTGACGTGGTTTCCCTTTCCAACCCTACTTTGCCTATGCAAATTAATATTTGGATCAATTTCTGCCAGGCACAAGGATTCGGGCAAATCCAAATCCTGCTGAAAAAGGCAGAATCCTGTGTTCAGTGCATCCCTAGCCCAAATATTTTTTTTTTTATTATCCATACTTTACCTCTGTTTTATGGCAGGATACAGTGTTTACTTTATAAACAGAAAATAAATATTTTAGGAACGACTTCACAAAGATTTGGCTAAGGAAATACAGGTATGGGATCCATTATCCGGAAACCCATTATCCAGAAAGCTTCCGAATTCTGGAATGCCTGTCTCCCATAGACTCCATTTTATCCAAATTTCCTTTTTCTGTGTAATAATAAAACAGTAGCTTGTACTTGATCCCAACTAAGATATAATTAATCCTTATTGGAGGCAAAACCAGCCTATTGGGTTTATTTAATATTTATATGATTTTCTAGTAGACTTAAGGTATGAAGATCCAAATTACGGAAAGATCAGTTTCCAGAAAACGCCTGGTTCAGAGCATTCTGGATAACAGGTCCCATACCTGTACTGTACTTGATCCTAACTAAGATATAATTAATCCTTATTGGAAGCAAAACCAGCCTATTGGGTTTATTTAAAGGAGAAGGAAAGACTAAAATTAAGTAAGCTTTATCAGAAAGGTCTATATAAATACACCAGTAAACCCTCAAAGTAATGCTGCTCTGAGTCCTCTATCAAAAGAAACACGGCATTTCTTTCCTTTTATTGTGTACTCATGGGCTTCTGTATCAGACTTCCTGTTTTCAGCATAAATCTCCAGGGCAGGGCTTGAGCATGCTCAGTTTGCTCCTCTCTCCCTCCTCCCATCCCTGCTCCCAGCTCAGAGCTGTAAGTGAGCAGGGAGAGACTCAGCCAGGAAGTGATGTCACGCCAAGCTTATATGGCCGCTTCTATCCTAAACAAACAGAGACATTATCTACAGCGGTTTACTCCGGTATGGTAAAGCGTTTTGCAGAATAAATATAGTGTTCTAGCTTGCACTATTGTGGCTAATCTGTTGGCAATAAACCGTCTTGGAGCTTTCCTTCTCCTTTAATGTTTCCATGATTTTCTAGTAGACTTAAAGGGGTTGTTCACCTTCAAACACTTTTTTTTTCAGTTCAGTTGGTTTCAGATAGTTTACTAGAAATAAAGGCTTTTTTCTATTTGTGACCGTTTTTCTAATATTGAAGTGCAAAGTTTCATTTTTCACCCACCTCTATGAGGGTGGGGGTTGCTGACTTTTTAAAGGACCAGTAACATCAGATTATTTTTTTTGTTTTAAATTCGTTAGTATACAACAGGAAAAAAACACACAAAGACAAATGAAACTTTGAAATTGCTAAGTCTTTATTAAGAAATAACTTACCAAAACTCCGCTTGCGCTCCTCTTCAGAAAAGCGACATGGTGACGATCGATCTTGCAGGGCTCGATTTCTCCTCCTTGGCTATCTCCTATAAGGAAGGCAGGGAGTAGAAATCGAGTGCTGCGCGATGGATCGTCTGATCGCTTTTCTGAAGAGGAGCGCAAGCAAAGTTCCGGTAAGTTATTTCTTTATGAAGACATAGCGATTTCAAAGTTTCATTTGTCTTTGTGTTGTTTTTTTTATTGGTTGTATACTAAAATGTTTTAAATTGATATATTTAGTTGATACATTTCTTATCCCCGTTGAGCCAAATCCCGGAGTTTCATTAAAGGCGGCTGTTAGAATTGATACAATAGTTGCTAATATTCCACAGATGCTGCTGAGAAATGGATTAACTAAAAGTTGCAAATTGTAACAGTTCAGAGTCTGCTCTTGGATCACTGAGCTGCCAGACTGACACACCAGAGACAGGAACATTCAACTTTAAAGTTCAATTTTGGGAAACCGGTAAAAAATAAAAGATGGAAAGATATTGAAAAAAGCCTTTGTTTATGGTGAACAATCTGAAAACAACTCAACTGAAAAAAGGGTTTGGAAGCTGAACAACCCCTTTAAAGGATCAGTAACATCAATTTTTTTTAAAAAAGAAATTTGTTAGTATACATGGAAAAACTACTAAGACAAATTAAACTTTAAAATCGCAAAGCCTTTATTAAAAAATAACATTCTCAAACTCTATTGCACGCCTCTGCAGAAGCAATTGGGGCAGCACTCGATTTCTCCTCCCTGGCTATCTCCTATGAGGAAGGCAGGGAGGAGAAATCAAGTGCCGCACAATGGATTGCTATCTGAGTGGAGTTTCCGTAAGTTCTTTCTTAATAAAGGCTATGCAATTTTAACGTTTAATTTGTCTTGGTGGGTTTTTTTTCGATGTATACTAACTATTTTTTTTTGTTTTAAACATTTTGATGTTACTGGTCTTTTAAGAGATACAGATCCAAATTACAGAAAGATCGGTTATCCGGCAAACCCCAGGTCCTGAGCATTCTGGATAACGGGTCCCATACCTGTATTTTGTTTTATATAAATGGGATTGATTGGTCTCTGCATTGTTTTATAACAGGGGATGATGGAATGAATAAGGATGCTGTAAGTACAGGAATGCTGAACCAGGAGAATGATCACATCTATAATATGTGGTGCTCAGGGAGGCTGTGCTGTGAGGGCATGCTGATTCAACTCAAGGTAAGCAATAGAGAAGGAAAAACTCAGCCTGTTAGAAACAGGTTACTCTTAAAGGTAGAATGTCTGCTGGGTTTAAAGGGGTGGTTCACCTTTAAAGATATATTAAGAGATTTTATAGTTTTTTCATTATTTGCTGACACTTTCCAGCTTTCAAATGGGGGTGACTGACCCCCATCTAAAAAACAAATGCTCTATAAGGCTACAAATGAATTGTTATTGCTACTTGATATTACTGAGCTTTCTATTCAGGTCCTCTCCTATTCATATTCCAGCCTCTTGTTCAAATTAATGCATGGTTGCTAGGGGAATCTGGACTGCTGACATTGCAAACTGGAGAGCTGCTTTTTTAATAAAAAATTACGTTACTGGTCCTTAAATATAATTGAATTATGTTACAACAGCGCCACCTGCTGGTCAGTTTCCCACCAGTCTGACCACCAAGTAGTCAAGGAAGTTGTCAGGAGAAAGAAAGAGGCTGCTCTGATGTTCTTCTGCTTAGGAATAAAATTAGATACTTTTCTTACATCTTTCCTAAGCAGAAGAACATCAGAGCAGCCTCTTTCTTTCTCCTGACAACTTCTTTGACTACTTGGTGATCAGACTGGTGGGAAACTGACCCGCAGGTGGAGCTGTTGTAACAAAATTCATTCATATTAACAGTACATGTATCCCTTAATATCTTGGAATAAAAACAAAATAAAGTAAATTGCAAAATGCCTTAGAATAGCCCCCTCATCAATTTTACATTCACTTATTTTAAAGGTTTAATTATCCATTAACTCAAAGGTGAACAACAATGTCTGTCTTTTTCTTCTAGTTTATTAAGCGCCAGGACTTACTTAATGTGTTGTCTCGTATGATGCGCCCCGTGTGTGATCAAGTGGTAAGTACTATGTTCCCCACCCCATAGTAGAATCAATGTGGAGCAGCTTGGATCTGATTCTGCAATTTGTATACACAATATAGCTCTAATAATATGCACTGTCTCCGCTTCCGACACTCACCTGCACTTTGTCTCCCAGCAAATAAAAGTGACAATGAATGACGAAGACATGGACACGTACGTTTTTTCTGTGGGGACTCGGAAAACGCTGATCAGGTTGCAAAAGGAGATGCAGGACTTGGTATGTTAATCTGAAATCAATCGGAAGTCGGTCTTTCCTGGGGCAAACTGTAACCCCCTTTTTGCTTCCACATAGAGTGAATTTTGTGGTGACAAACCTAAATCTGCTGCTAAGATGGGTCTTCCTGAGTCCATGGCCGTCCTTGCTGAGATGGGGGAGGTGACAGACGGTATTATGGATACCAAGGTGAGGAATAGCAATCTAGAAATTACCCCATTCTCCTTCTATTTGCCCTCTTGTCTTCCCTGCTAATGATTCCTTTTTCTGTCTCACACAGATGGTTCACTATCTCACAAATTATTCCGATAAAATAGAGTCCATCCACTTCTCTGACCAGTTCTCCGGTCCAAAGATCATGCAAGAGTAAGTACCACTAATAACACGTTTTCACTTTCTCCTCATATTCTGTGCCGGCTCCACATCATTTAAAAGTAACGAATGCAATAAGGGCTCTGGAAACATGGTTTACCTAAAGTCTTAAAGGGATTCTGTCATGATTTTTATGATTTTATATGTTTGTTTAGTTGCCTGGTGACTAATCGCCTCTTCTTCGGTTTCCCGAACTGCCTTCCACCTGCTAAAATGAAAAATCCCCTGCGGCAACGCACTCGCGGCATTTCGATTTCCGAAGTCACACGAAGTTTCCTCGTGAGGCAACTTTGGAAATCGAAGTGCCGCGAGTGCCATTGAGCTGGCGTTTTCTCATTATAGCTGGTGGCAAGGTAGGGGAATGCAGTTCGGGGAGATTGTCACCCCAAAGGAGAGGCGATTAGTCGCCAGGCGACTAAATCTCCCCGAATCTGCCCGTGTGCCCCTGCCCGTAGGCTGCTGGGGGGAAAGGGATGGGTTGATCACTCCAACTTGCAGTACAGCAGTAAAGTGACTGAAGTTTATTCGAACACAAGTCACGTGACTGGGGGCAGCTGGGAAACTGACAATATGTCTAGCCCCATGATCGATTTCAAAATTAAATATAAAAAAATCAGTTTGCTCTTTTGAGAAATGGATTTCAGTGCAGAATTCTGCTGGAGCAGCACTATTAACTGATGTGTTTAGGGTGAGTGGATATTATCCCCAGGGCCTCAGCATTACAGGTGCCCCTTAGGGGCTCAGAGGGCAGGGTTTCATTGTAGTCAAGCAAGTAGCTTAAAGAGCTGAAGTTAAGCTGTTTGTAATTTACAAGCCAAATAAGGCTCAATTCAGTATTATTTTGGGATATTTATAGAGTAATCTTAGGGGATTTTACAATAAAAAGCTACAGTCTTTGTCGCAAAGGATGTTAAAGGGGTTGTTCACCTTTATGTAATGTTTTAATATAATGTAGAGAGTGCTATTATAAGACTTACTCTCTCATCTCAGGGGGACACAGGCACTGGAGGGTTAACTTCACCTTCCGGGAGGAAAGGACACTAAAAACAAGAACTTTGACAGCCCTCCCAGGGGCCGGCCCGCCTATCCCAGCAGGCTACACCCCCACCAGGAGGCTGTCACACCCCAGTTCTTTTAGTGTCCTCATGGGAGGAGGACACTCTCCCCTCAGGGGAGATTTTTTATTTATTATTTATTTATTTTCCTTTGTAGGTTCCCCGGGCAGGAATTCCGGTTCAGTCCCGGTTGATGCAGGGCATTTTTTGCTGGGGCAGGAGCTACTGCTCTGTTCCCTGAGCCCTTGCGCACTTTGAGACAGGAGCTGCGGCTCAGTTCTCCTGGTTGGGGGGGCAGCGGCTGGATTCCAGTCTTCCGCACCCCCAGCCCAGTAGTGGCTCTCCACTCTGGTGCCGACCACACTACTCCCTTGCCTAGGGAGAGGAGCGGCAGGTTCCCTTCCTCACAGAGGCCTTTTCGGCATTCGCGCCGTTCACCGGTGACGTCATCGCGCATGCGCGCGCACTTGCCTTCTCCTTCGCGCCGTTTTCCTCTTGCTTGGCGCAGTCTTGCAGCGCTCCTCCCGGATATCTCAGACATAGACAGCTTGATTGAGTCTATTCTTGAGACTCTCAACGTGTCTCCACCTGTCTCTGCCGATCCTTCCAAGGATCTCTTTAAGAGACAGAAAAAGACTGCTAAGTTGTTCCCTTCACATGACCAACTTTTTTCTGTAGTCAAGGATGAGTGGGCCTCTCCAGAGCGCAAGATTAATCTTTCCCGTCGCTTTGCCCTTCTCTATCCTTTTCCCAAGGACGACACTGATCTTTGGTGCCTTTCTCCTACAGTCGATCCAGATCCAAGGGCCATAGGGGTAGACGCGCTCACGGCCCCATGGCCGTTCAGCTTCGTTTACGTCTTCCCTCCCCTACCTCTTCTTCCCAGGATACTGAAGAGGATCAAGCGAGAAGGGGTCAGGACCATGCTAGTGGCACCATACTGGCCCAGAAGGGCCTGGTTTGCAGATCTCATCAATCTCGCAGAGACAGAGCCCATCCATCTTCCAAATCGACAGGATCTTCTAAGCCAAGGTCCAGTATTCCACCCGAATATTCATCTGTTCCATTTGACGGCCTGGCTCTTGAGACCCTAGTCCTCAAACGACAGGGGTTTGATGACCGAGTGATAGCGACCATGATTGCTGCCCGAAAACCTTCCTCCTCTCGTATCTATTACAGAACATGGAGGACTTACATCGCATGGTGTACCGCTCACTCTTTTCCCCCGCATCGCTACAGTACGGCCCACATACTCGGGTTCCTGCAGCAGGGCCTCGACAAAGGCCTTCGCCTTGCCTCCCTCAAGTCTCAGATCTCTGCCTTGTCCGTACTTTTCCAGCTCAACATTGCACCTCAATCTCCCGTTCGGACCTTCCTGCAGGGAGTCGCGCATATCGCCCCTCCCATTCGGGCACCTGTACCCGGTTGGGACCTCAACCTAGTCCTGTCGGCTCTACAGAGTGCTCCGTTCGAGCCCCTCGCTCAGGCCTCCGATGTCCTTCTTACCTGGAAGACCGTTTTCCTCCTCGCTATCACGTCTGCCAGACGAGTCTCAGAGCTAGCAGCACTTTCCTGCCGTTCGCCCTTCTTGATTTTTCACCAGGACAAGGCTGTGCTCCGGCCCATACCCTCCTTCCTGCCAAAGGTAGTATCGGCCTTCCACCTCAACCAGGACATAGTGGTTCCATCCTTCTGTCCACAGCCTAAGTGTTCTAAGGAAACTGCACTGCATTCCCTGGACGTAGTCCGCGCTCTCAAATATTATGTTCACAGATCCGAATCCTTTCGCAGGTGTGATGCTCTCCTCGTCATTCCTACTGGTCCACGGAAGGGTCTGAAAGCTTCCAAGACCACCCTTGCCAGATGGATACGATCCACCGGACCTACCAGA
The DNA here is from genome assembly GCF_017654675.1 of Xenopus laevis. Classification (NCBI taxonomy): domain Eukaryota; kingdom Metazoa; phylum Chordata; class Amphibia; order Anura; family Pipidae; genus Xenopus; species Xenopus laevis. Next base: position 5,815,064 of record NC_054388.1, on the reverse strand, counting down.
TCGCCGGTAGACCTTCTCCTATGAGGGTCACGGCCCACTCAACCAGATCACTGGCGGCCTCCTGGGCAGCACGGAACATGGCGTCTGTGGAGCAGATCTGCAAGGCTGCCACGTGGTCTTCCATCCATACCTTCACCCGCTTCTACCAGGTTCATGTTGCCTCCTCTTCTGAGGCTGTCTTCGGTAGGAAGGTACTGCACGCTGCTGTGCAATCTTAAGCTCGATCTACCCACCCTTCTGGGGACTGCTCTTGAACGTCCCTCCAGTGCCTGTGTCCCCCTGAGATGAGAGAGTAAGATGGATTTTTGTCTTACCTGTAAAATCCTTTTCTCTCTTCATCGAAAGGGGGACACAGGCACGCCCATCCCTTACGATATCAAGCTTGGCCACGGAAGGTTCCTTAGACAGTCTCTGTCTAGATCCAGCATCACCTCCTGGTGGGGCTCCCAAGCCCTGGTGATTTTAGCTCCTTTTTGTCCTCGTTGCGTGGACATCCGTCAAGTTAGCCCAAGGTTCTTCCTTGGTCAGTTCTAGTTAATTCCTCAGTTATCTTTTACACTTTTAACGTTCTGGGGTGTGACAGCCTCCTGGTGGGGGTGTAGCCTGCTGGGATAGGCGGGCCGGCCCTTGGGAGGGCTGTCAAAGTTCTTGTTTTTAGTGTCCTTTCCTCCCGGAAGGTGAAGTTAACCCTCCAGTGCCTGTGTCCCCCTTTCGATGAAGAGAGAAAAGGATTTTACAGGTAAGACAAAAATCCATCTATTTGTAATTGGTTTATATTTTTTATTTTTTTTAGCTATTTAGCTTTTTATTTAGCAGCTCTCCAGTTTGCAATTTCAGGAGTCTGGTTGCTAGGGTCCAAATTCGGTTAGCAACCGTGCACTGATTTGAATAAGAGACTGGAATATGAATAGGAGAGGCCTGAATAGAAAGACGAGGAATGAAAATCAGAAATAACAATGAATGTGTAGCTTTGCAGAGAATTTGTTTTTTAGATGGAGACAGTGACTGTCATTTGAAAGATTCAGAATTAAAAGGCAAAATTTTCAAAAACTATAAAAAAAAATATTTAAAATCAATTGAAAAAGTGCTTAGAATTGGCCTTTCTGTAACATACTAAAAGTTGATTTAAAGGTGAACCACCCCTTAAATTATCATTTTCCAGCCATGGCATGCTAATCATTTCTTGTGCTTTTTAGGGAAGGGCAGCCACTAAAACTCCCAGAGACCAAGAAAACTCTTCTGTTTACATTTAATGGTAAGTTGAGAGGATTTGTGGGAATATATCCTGTTTGATTGAAGGATTTGTTTATTTCTTCTTATACAGATAGTAAGATAGAGTACTTCTCTTAAAGGAGAACTAAAGCCTAACTAAAGAAGTAGCTAGAAATGTTGTACATGATGTTTTGTGCTTCTGTACCAGCCCAAGGCAACCACAGCCCTTTAGCAGTAAAGATCTGTGTCTCCAAAGATGCCCCAGTAGCTCCCCATCTTCTTTTCTGCTGATTCACTGCACATGCTCTGTGCTGCTGTCACTTACTGAGCTTAGGGACCCACTCACAATATACAGTACACATAGAATAGAAATGTCACAATATAAGGCTGATTAGTAATTAATACACATAATTACTACATGGCAGCACAGAAACCAGTGCAATTAGCATCAGAATTTAATAATCAGCAAACCTGTAGCATCAGCTTATATTACAGCCAGGGAAGCTCATTTTCTGCTGCTGGATAATTAGTGACGAGCCCTAAGCTTAGCTTCTCAACAGCCAATCAGAGCCCACTGAGCATGTGAGTGTCACAGACACTTTCCAAGATGGTGACCCCCTGTGACAAGTTTGAAGTCCTGGATCATTGCTGCTATTGACAAGCTCAAACTTTAGCCTTGTGCAATAAGTTCACTATATAAAATATGGCGTTTTTAGCCATATTAATTTTTAGGGTTTAGTTCTCCTTTAATATACATATTTATACATGAATGCGGTTGTCATCTTTCTTTTCTGTGCTTAGGTAGACCTGACCATTCTCTTGTTTATACAGACAAAGCAAAGATGTCCTCTGCACTCAGCGCATTATCAGTATATTAAGGACATTTTGTGCATTAAGCTACTAAAATAAAAATTGCCATCCCCTTTTAAATAAATCGGAGATTGTTCGTCCATAAATTATAATATATTTAAGCTGGCCACCTACATCAAGTCATCCCTGGTCTGGCCAGTCCTTTGCAGGTATGGGATCTGTTATCCCTAAACCCATTATCCAGAAAGCTCAGCATTACAGAAAGGTCGTCTCCAATAGACTCTGTTATAATCAAATTATCCAAATTTTAAAAAATGATTTCCTTTTATTGTGTAATAATAAAACAGTCGCTTGTACTTGATCCCAACTAAGATATAATTAATCCTTATTGGATGTAAAACCAGCCTATTGGGTTTATTTCATGTTTACCGTATATACTCGAGTATAAGCCGTCCCTAGTATAAGCCGAGGTACCTAATTTTACCTCCAAAAACTGGGAAAGCTTATTGACTCGAGTATAAGCCGAGGGTGAGAAATGCAGCAGCTTCTGGTAAGTTTCAATCAAAAAATTGAGGGTTTCTGCTCCCATTGGAGGTGCCGGCGTCTCGTTTTTGGATTCCGGCGACAATTCTTGGACGCCGGCGAATATTCTTGGAGACTATTCTTGGACGCCGGCGACTATTCTTGGACGCCGGCGACCGTTTTTGCACTTGACCTGAGTATAAGCCGAGGTAGAGTTTTTCAGCATATTTTGGGGGCTGAAAAACTCGGCTTATACTCGAGTATATACGGTACATGATTTCCTAGTAGATTTAAAGTAGGGATGCACCGAATCCACTATTTTGGATTTGACCAAATCCATAATAATAATAATGCCTGGGGACTCCATAATAATAATAATAATGGACAGCATTTAAATGCCTGGGGACTCCATATTAATAATAATGGACAGCCTTAATCTAAGGAGATAATCCAGTGTGTAAAGATATCCCACCAAAGGATTGTCATTTATAACAGCTTAATAACTGTTTTACTCTTGCAGTGCCTGGTTCTGGAAATGCATCTGTGAAAGATATGGAGGCCCTTCTACCACTGATGAATATGGTGATTTACAGTATTGATAAGGTTAAAAAATTCCGTCTAAACCGAGAGGTGAGTACAGCACCAACGCCTGGATTGTTTTAGTAACTGCTCCAGTTAGCATGGGGTTTTCTTTTGGGCATAATGTAACCATCTCTGCTTCTTTTCTATCACAAATGTGGTACCCTAGTCTTGATCCATCCCTGCTATTCTAAGAGGCAGCCCCAGCTTCGAGTTTACACAACAGTAGCTTGTTTTAAATGTAAACTTTATATTTCGGTCCCTAAAAAACAGATCACGGTGATGTTTTTGTTACTCACTTATGTCCCATAACCACAATTTTTGTCTTCTGTTTTAATTTTCAAAGGGGAAGCAAAAAGCTGACAAGAATCGTGCCCGAGTCGAAGAAAACTTCCTGAAGATCACTCACGTACAACGCCAGGAGGCGGCTCAGACCCGCCGTGAAGAGAAGAAGCGGGCAGAGAAAGAACGCATCATGAACGAGGAGGATCCTGAGAAACAACGGCGTCTAGAGGTGAGCGCGCTTAACCAGAGGCTGCGGCCACTACGAGTATACAGCTAGTCAATACAAGTGTAATAAATGGATGCAGTATTAATGGTGACCGGTTTTTTTTTAAAATTCGCTTTTGCCTCTTGTATACGGTAGGTATTTTTAACTGGGGGAATTTAGTTGGCTATTCTGTAAAATGATGTAACACCCCATTTATGTCTCCGCAAACGTTATATGTTAAAAGGGATACTGTCATGGGAAAAAAAATTTTTTTCCAAAACACATCAGTTAATAGAGCTGCTCCAGCAGAATTCTGCACTGAAATCTGTTTCTCAAAAGAGCAAACAGATTTTTTTATTTTTAACTTTGAAATCTGACATGGGGCTAGACATATTGTGCGTTTCCCAGCTGCCCCCAGTCATGTTACTTGTGCTCTGATAAACTTCAGTCACTCTTTACTGCTGTACTGCAAGTTGGAGTGATATTACCCCCCCCAGCAGCCTAACAACAGAACAATGGGAAGGTAACCAGATAGCATTTCACTAACACAAGATAACAGCTGCCTGGTAGATCTAAGAACAGCACTCAATAGTAAAATCCAGGTCCCACTGAGACCCATTCAGTTACATTGAGTAGGAGAAACAACAGGCTGCCAGAAAGCAGTTCCATCCTGCTGGCTCTTTCTGAAAGCACATGACCAGGCAAAATGACCTGAGATGCACCTACACACTAATAGTTAGGGAGCACAACAAGGAAGTAAAAAATGGTTTCCCATTCCCACCCCTAATTTGCATATGTAAATTAAGATTTCGGTTCAGTATTCGGCCGAATAGTAGATTCGGTGCATCCCAACTAATATTACATCTAAAAAAAAAATACACTTGCTGGTTCATTAATGAAATTTTATACTGTAGATTGAATTATTTGCAGTGTTAACTGTCATTTAGAAATAAAAATCATGGTCATGTTGGTGGTGCCATAATCGCTCAAAAAACAGGAAAATATACAGGTGCTGTTGTCAGCTATCTGGTTAAGGACAGAGACACGCGGTCAGATTCGGTGAGATTAGTCGCCTGGTGACAAATCTCCTTCTTCAGGGTGACTAATCTCCCGGAACTGCCTCCCCACCGGCTAGAATGTAAATAGCTGGTGGGATGGCACTCAGAGCGCATCGTTTTTCCGTAGTCGCCCAAAGTTTCCTCACAAGGCGACTTCGGCTAGAATGTAAATCGCCGGCGGGATGGCACTCTGAGCGCTTCGTTTTCCGAAGTTGCCTGAAGTTTCCTCACAAGGCGAAAACGATGCGCTCTGAGTGCCATCCCACTGGCGATTTAAATTGTAGCCGGCGGGGAGGCCGTTTGCCCCGAAGAAGAGAAGATTTGTCGCCAGGCGACTAATCTTTCTGAATCGCAGCGTGCGTCTCTGCCCTGTTTCCTTTCTTAAGCTAATTTAAAAATGCTCTTTCTACCCCTTAGGAAGCTGCTCAGCGTCGAGAGCAAAAGAAGATAGAAAAGAAGCAAATGAAGATGAAGCAGATCAAAGTAAAAGCCATGTAACTTGTCCAAATAATCCCTCCAGTATCAGGAGAGCAGGTGGAAGCAGCGCACAGTATAGGAAGGCAACAGATTTGATATCCACACTAATGTACAGTCTGGAATCCTTCTTTTCTTGTATTCTATAGGTGTCCTCAATTCTGACACGGGTGCCCTTGTGTCTTCAATAGCCGTGTATTGCAACACCTAATTCCAGGTTGTCTATTTTACTATTTTATATGCCTGGAATGGGCTGAAACACATATCAGGAATAAAGTACGGTAAAGGGGAAGTGTTACTGTTGTAGTGATACACTGACAATAATTATCCGATGCTCTAAGATTTACAATAAAAATGAAACCCTTCAGTCAGATCAGATTCAGTACGGTCACCGAAGCCTATAAAATATCCTGCTGGAGTTATTTTGGATGTCATTTTATTTTTTTTTTAAATGGTTTGTTTTAATCAAGATAATTAGCATAAAGTGTCCACTAATTCCCCTTTCCTATTCAGCCAAGAATGGGTGCAGCTTTATGCAGCCTGGAAGTTAGAATTTGATAGCACACAAGAACATTATTAGATTATGGGCTTAGAATGGTTTTTTTTTTTTCTATTTTGATAGGAATGTCCCCCCGGTTCAGAGTTTATATATAATATTAGTACTTAAGTTATCGAAACATTATGAAAGATATGACCCGTAAAAGGAGTGGTATTATTATTATTGTATATTATTTACAAGGAGTCTTAAAGGTTGCTTTTCAAGGAGCTGTAGCCATTGTTAAGATTGGCTTACTTAAATGGGTTGTTCACCTTCAAACACTTGTTTCAGATTGTTCACCATAAACAAAGACTTTTTCCAATCACTTTCTATTTGTGGCCGGTTTTCTGATATTGAAGTGTAAAGTTTTATTTTCACCTTCTAAAGCAGCTCTGGGGGGGGGGGGGTCGGCGACTTTTTAACTGATCTAAATTGATACATTTAGTTGATACATTTGTTATTTTTGTCCCTGCTGAGCAGAATCCCTGAGTTTCATTACAGGCACCTGTTAGACTTGATACAATAGTTGCTAATATTCCACAGATGCTGCTGAGAAATGTATCAACTAATTGTACCAATTAAATGTATCAAATTGTTACAGTTCAGAGTCTTCTTTTTGGATCACTGAGCTGCCAGACAAACACTATAGACAGGAACATTCAACTTTAAACTTACATTTTGGGAAAATGGTAAAAAAAATAAAAGATGGAAACAATTGGAAAAAGTCTTGATTTCTGGTGAATAGGGATGGGTGAATTTGACTCGTTTCGCCAACAATTCGCTGCCGGCGAAATGTCGCCAACACCAATTAAAGTCTATGAGCGTCTTTTTTTTTTTTTTTTGGACGCACAACGCCATACAAGTCAATTCCGCAGCGAAACAAGGCAGAAAAAATCCGCCCATCCCTACTGGTGAACAATCTGAAAACAACTCGACTGAAAGAAGTGTTTAGAAGGTAAACAACCCCTTTAACTACCAGTTTCAAGGCTGATATATGAATACCTCTCTGATACTGAACACAATTTTAAGCACGAAATTATATGAAATATGAATTACTTTTCACAACATCCTATTTCTGACCGTTCAGGCTGTCTGGTTTTTTGGACGCCCCCGTGGGGTAAGTGGTAGCAGCCCGACTACTTCTAGGGCTCCTAGAAAATTCAGTGTTTTGGGCACGGCAAGAAAAAGCCTAGGAAATTGATTGAGACGCCATAACAATGGGGCTCATTTATAAACACTGGGCAAATTTGCTCCTGGGCAGTAACCCATAGCAACAAATCAGATAATTGCTTCCAGTGTTCACCCTGCAACTGATAAAAGCTAATCACTGATTGGTTGCTATGGGTTACTGCCCAGGAGCAAATTTGCCCCATGTTTATAAATGAGCCCCAGTATCTTTTTAACAGAAGAGTATATACACTTTGCTCACTGCCTTCAACCCTCTTTCTGTGGGATTCCAAGTAGGCAATATTTTTGTTTTATATGTTTCATACACACCACTGAACTATGGCATCATCTCCTAGAGGCATATTTATCAAGGGTCACATTTTGAATTTGTGATTTTTTTTTTTTAAACTCTAAATTCAACCAATCTAAATTTATTATAAAAATCTAATTTTGGAAACTCGGGTGAATAGGATCGACCTGAATACTTGAATCGAATTCAATTTCAATTTTTAAAACTCAATTCTAGTTTTTTCTCCGAAAAACCTTGAATGTCCAAATTAATCCCTGGACGTCTCCCATTGACTTAAACAGCAATTCGGCAGGTTTTAGGTGGCGAAATTCTATTTTTTTTTTTGAAAAACTCGAATCTAATTTTCAATTGGACCCTTGATAAATCTGCCCCTTAAAGTTTCATTATTTTAAGAGTGCTGCTCACTAGTCCTGTGAGGGTCCCGAGCTGCTCGCAGCAAGTCCTGCCTTTCCCCAATACTGTGATGAGCTTCATGTTTGCAATAAAAATGGCCCATAGAAACACTAAGAAATGTAGAAATCTGAAGCTATGCAAGAGCATTTTTAGTGAAGTCACATGACTGTTTCAGATGATGTATCGATGCAACGCTATGCAAGCTGATTCAATGGTGTTGAAAGGAGCGCACGTAAGCCAGTGTTGCGAGTCTTCGAAAAAGCGAAATGATTTGAATAAAGAGAATTTGTTGATGTTGATTTCTGCAGTTTCTGTTTAATAAATTATTTTTATTTGTATATTATGTTAGCATGCTTTTTTTTTTATTATTATTGTGTGACCTCTGGTTTTTAGAGACACTGTATGGCCAAAAATTATCCGTACAGGTCCATACAGAATGGGAGTGAAAGAACTTCACTGGGCTCCACAGATCCCTGACTTCAACCCAACTGAACCCCTGTGGGATGAAATAGAACTCTGACTGTAAGCCAGGCCCAACATCTAGTGGGAAACTTCCCAGAAGAGATGGGGCTGTTATAACAAAAAAGGGAGGCGCCACCTTATATTAAAGGAGACATTTTGTGTAAAATATAAGAATGTACCAGTGCATTATACTCATTTAGATATAGAAGAATTGTGCTTAAAAAAAGTGTTTCAGGCTGATTTATTGAATATTTCTGCAAAACCCCTAATAATCCCTCCCTTCTCTTCCACTTCCTGCAGCCTCCTTTCTCAGCTCACTGCACTGTAGGACTGGAACCAATCAGCAGCTAGCAGGACCTGATAGGGAACTGAAGCCTGTCTGTGCTTGTGTGACTGCAGGGCTGTGATTGGCTGTCCGCCTCCTATTGTGCTTCTGTCAGGGACCGTTAGGACACACCCACCCCTCATTTAAAACACAAACAGGGACCAGAGAACATCTATAGGGAGCTCTAATAAAAGGGCTATTTTTAAAGATAATATTAATTTTTAGCACCATGTAAAAGCAACACCATCTATTACTTATAATTGCCTACAAAATTAGAGTTGTTTTAATTTATCCTATATGTCTCCTTTAAAGGGTTGTTCACCTTCCAAATTCGTTTTTATTTCAATTGTTTTCAGGTTGTTCACCAGAAATAAAGACTTTTTTTCAATAACTTTCCATTTTTTTTTATGGTTTTTCCAAAATCTCAGTTTAAGTTTAATGTTCCTGTCTCTGGCGTTTGAGTCTGGCAGCTCAGTAATTCAGGTGCTGACTCTAAAATGTTAAAATTTGCTCCACTTAGTTGATCCATTTCTCAGCTGCAACTATTGTATCAATTCTAACAGCTGCCTGTAGTGATGTGCGGGCCGGCTGATACCCAGGGGGTCGGCCGGATTTGGGCCGACCTTGCACCCCATTTGTGGGTGGGTCGAGCTCTTCTTCCCGCTCTCCCTGCCCCCCACCTTACACTTACGATTTTATAGCTGCTCGCCCCGCCCCTTTTGTGATGTCATCGGCAGCGCGGGTCTATAACATTTTGGATATTGGGTGGGTCGTGAAAAACCCAACCGGCACATCACTAGTCGCCTGTAATGAAACCCAGGGATTCTGCTCAGCAGGGACAAATATAACAAATGCATCAACTAAATGTCTCAATTTAGACCAGTTTACAGAGTCGGCGACCCCCTCCCAGAGCTGCTTTAGAAGGTGAAAACTGACACTTTGCACTTCAATATTAGAAAAACGGTCACAAATAGAAAGTTATTGGAAAAAGCGCTGTAATGTACAATTGCATGACCTCCTTTGAGGAAAAGGGAAACTAGTGGTGGAACTGATGTAAAAAGTGTGAGTATTTTGCATACAAATCCGTAGAAAATCCATTGTGCTAACTAAATTTAATTCCGACCCCTGGATGAAATGCGCGGGTGCGGGTCGAGCTCTTCTCCTGCTATCCCCGCCCGTGACCTAGTACTGCCGGCTTCCCGCGCCGGAATTTATAGACTTCTGCCCGCCCCTTTTGTGACGTCACTGCGGCGCAGGTCTATAAATAAAGGGGAGCATCGGGCCCAGGTCGGATGTGGGTAGGGAGTGGGCGGGGTCCGGTCGAGGAAATTCTCGACCCGCACATCACTACAACCCGAAGAAGAGTGCGAGGTTGGCCCGACACACGGTATCTGGTAAACCCGCACATCACTACTAGGCAGGCAAAACACCGGCCGGGTGGCAACCCTACTTTCAAAAGAGAGTCGCTGACCCCATCTCAAAAAAAAAACAAATGCTCTGTAAGGCTACAAATGTATTGTTATTGCTACTTTTAAATCCTCTTTCTATTCAGGCCTCTCCTATTTATATTCCAGACTCTTATTGTAATCAGTGCATAGGTTGCTAGGGGAATTTGGCCCATAGCAACCAGAGGCTGAAACCGCAGAGCTGCTGAAGAAATAACTGACTAAAAACCAATGGCACACTGTGTCAGAATATCAGTCTCTAGTGAAAACCCCCTTTGAATCCGCTTTCTGCGGTCATTTTGTTACTGGGCCTCCACACACTGAGAATTGCGCTGAGACGTGCAGAGTCTTGTCACGTAATTAATAGAACTAGATTAGTGGTCATAATTAGAAGCGGAGCAGAGTAAACAAGGGAGAAAGACTCGCACAAATAACCCACCTAAAATTCTCCCAGAACGTCACAGCGTTGTGAGGCACAGGAGAGTCACGTGACCCGCTCGCTGTCCCTGACGTCATCTCTGCGCGACGGACATGTTTACGCGGCGCTGAGCTCGGAGCAAAATGAGGTAAAGGTGCGGGGTCTGGGACAAGGGGATGCGGGTGGGTTTGGGAAGAAGCAGATTACCGGGATCGAGTCATTAGGAGAAGGAACAGGGTCTAGAGAACATGATGCGCCATCCGAGGCTCAGCTGCTTGTCCTGCTCCAGGAGGCCATTAGTACTGACACAGCGGGGCTTTTACTGACTGCTGGCGACTTGTTCTTTCTGTTCATTACCCACATCCAGCCCTGCAGCAACTCCCTGCAGCAACTCCCTGCAGCAACTCCCTGCAGCAACTCCCTGCAGCAACTCCCTGCAGCAACTCCCTGCTGCCCTTGCTCTTTAAAAGGGGTTGTTCACCTTTAATGGAACTGTTAGTATGATGTAGAGAGGGATATTCTGAGACATTTTGCAATTGGTTTTCATTTTTTATTATTTGTGGTTTTTGACTTATTTAGCTTTTTATTCAGCAGCTCTCCAGCTTGTAATTTCAGCCATCAGGTTGCTAGGGCCCAAATCCCCCTAGCAACCATGCATTGATTTGAATAAGAGACTGGAATATGAATAGGAGAGGCCTGAATAGAAAGATGAGTAATAAAAAGTAGCAATAACAATACATTTGTAGCCTTACAGAGCATTTGTTTTTTAGATGGGGGTCAGTGACCCCCGTTTGAAAGTTGGAAAGAGTCAGAAGACAAAGGCAAATAATTAAAAAAACAATAATGTATGAATAATGAAGACCAACTAAAAGTTTGCTTAGAATGGCCTAGGGATGCACCAAATCCACTATTTTGGATTTGGCCGAACCCGTGAATCCTTTGCAAAAGATTCGGTCGAATATCGGAATCCTACTTTGCATATGCAAATTAGGTTTCGGTTCTGCCGGGCTGAAGGATTCGGTTGAAAAAGGCTGAATCCAGAATCGAATCCTAAATTCGTTGCATCCCTAGAATTGGCCATTGCGTTATATACTAGAAGTTAACTTAAAGGTGAACCACTCCTTTAACAGGGTGTTGGCAGTTCTAGATCAGCAGCTGGAGGGCATGACTTGTTGGGGTGATCGTTTACAGCTGGAGGCAGAGTTCCCAGGTCTGAGGTCAACAAAACTAGCCAAGAGGCACCTCAAAAGTAGCTCATAAATACAGTAGAAACCCCATTTTACGTTTTTCAGGGGACCCGAAAAAAATGGTGTAAAATCCAGGGAAATGTAATATATAGTTGGGACCACAAAACAACAATGTAAAATGAGGGAACACTTAAAATCAGGGGGTGTAAAATCGGGGTTCTACTGTAGCAAAATATGTGCGGTGAAAAAAGTCTCAAAAATAAATGAATATATATGAAAATGTTCTGCAAATGTTTCCATGAAGCAAAATGGGACAGATTCACCCGTCACCAGTGGACGTAACTACAGAGGGGGCCCAGGAGGTATAGGGACCCATAAGGCCTAATACATATATACGATTTCAATAAAACAGCTCAACCTCTACACATTTCGGTGGCCAGCAGATTTTTGCCCCAAAATTGTCTGAAATTGAGTAAAGTCACTGGAAAATGTAAGAATGTTTAAGAGCGACGGGAGAGTAGGGTACACAGAGCCCAAAATCTGGTAACTCCCGACTTCTACACAAGTCAGTCCCATTGCATGCTGGGTATTGTAGTCTTACATTCAACTTGCCAGTTGGAATTTTTTTTTTTTTTTTTTTTTTAAAAACTACATTACCCAACATGCATTGGGAGATGCAGGCTTGGCACATTAGAGCAAGAAAAAATTGGTTTCCAAAGTACAAACCAGCCCAAAAAGTAGCCCAAATCTGTACCTTGGCTTTGGACATTCAAAACCCAACGGTGCTTTAAATTAGTAGCCCAGTTTGGCTGGAAAACCCCCAACCTGGCAACCCTGATGCTGGAGGGACAATGGTGGTGGCATAGTCGTTCCACACTGTAGGGGGGGTTAACATCAGAGGGGGGTTAACAGCAGGCATCGTTTCTGGACCATAGAGAAAGGTACTAGAGAGTGGGAGTTGTAGTTCTATGACAGCTGATCTGTATAAACACAAAAGCTGTTCCTCCTGTATGCACTTCTATGGAGTTTCTAGAGGTTTCACCTCTACATACATACACACACACACACATATATATATATATATATATGTATGTATGTATGTGTATATATATATGTATATGTAGGAGATGTCCAGGTACTGAGCTCAGAGGCAGGATCCCAAGTTCTCTTTGCAATGGAAACGCAAGTGTATTTGCTCTCAGATAATCAGTCTTGGGATTTATTAGGAGGCATTACGAGACAGGTGTGCAGCCGCCTTTATTGGGGGACCATAGGATTGTTTGATCTGCATCACTCGATGTTTGATCATCTCTACTTGCAGCGGTGATCAAATCATCAGGGGGTCTTGCTTGGGATCCTTAAAGAGGTTGTTCACCTTTCAGTATGATGTAGAGAAGGGGAATCAATTTTATATAGAGCTTTTCTCCCATGGGACTCAAAGTACTTTAAGGGCTAGTCCACACGGGGAGATAGCCACGCGTTTGCGGTCGCGGCGACAAAGCGCCGCGCCAGTCGCCGCGACCGGCGCAGGCGACAGTTTTGTATGGGCGCCTATGTAAAAACGCCTGTGCTAACCACACGAGGCGATGCGCTTTTCAACAGTCGCCTGAAAAAGCCTGGCGAGGCATTTTCAGGCGACTGTTGAAAAGCGCATCGCCTCGTGTGGTTAGCACAGGCGTTTTTACATAGGCGCCCATACAAAACTGTCGCCTGCGCCGGTCGCGGCGACTGGCGCGGCGCTTTGTCGCCGCAAACGCGTGGCTATCTCCCCGTGTGGAATAGCCCTAAAGGTCAGGGCACACAGGCAGGGGGAGATTAGTAGCCCGGTGGCAAATCTCCTCTTCTTTGGGGCGACTAATCTCCCCGAACTGCCTTCCTCTGCCATCCCACCGGCTAAAATGTAAAACGCTGCGATTCGTTTTCTGAAGTCGCCTGAAGTTTCCTCACGGGGCAACTTCGGAAAACGAAGCGATCCAAATGCCATCCCGTTGGCGATTTACATTCTAGCCGGCAGGAGGCAGTTTGGGGAGATTTGTCGCCGGGTGACTAATCTCCCTGAATCTGAGCGTGTGTCTCTGCCCTAAGGGTCAGGGCACACAGGCAGATTCGGGGACATAAGTCACCCAGCGACAAATCTCCTCTTCTTCGGGGCAACTAATCTCCTCTTCTTCAGGCGACTCCGTAAAACAAATCGTGCCGATTTACATTTTAGCCGGCGGGGAGGCAGTTCGGGGAGATTAGTTGCCCCGAAGAAGAATAGATTTTTTGCTGGGCGACTAATGTCCCCGAATCTGCCTGTGTGTCCTGACCCTTACAGCAAAGTGCCCGCTAAGTAGCCGACACACCAGGAGATGAAGTGACTTGTCCAGGGTCACAAGGAGTAGCCACAGGGAATCGAACCAGGGTCTCTAGCATGAAATCCCACATCAAAGGCTGATCGCTGAACTTCTAGGCCAGCTCCTCCTCCTGGAGAGGGATATTCTCAGACAATTTGCAATTGGTTTTAATTTTTTCTTTATTTGTGGTTTTTGTTATTTAGCTTTTTATTCGGTAGCCCTCCAGTTTGCAATTTCACCAGTCTGATTTCTAGGGGCCAAATTCCCCTAGCAACCAAGCATTGGTTTGAATAAGAGACTGGAATATGAATTGGAGAGGCCTGAATAGAAAGATGAGGAATAAAAAGTAACAATACATTTGTAGCCTTACAGAGCATTTGTTTTTCTAGATGGGGTCAGTGACCCCCATTTGAAAGATGGAAAGAGTCAGAAGAAGGCAAATAATTCAGAAACTATAAATAATGAATACCTTATACTTGGTCATTCTACAATATAGTAAAAGTTAACTTAAAGTTCAACCACCCCCTTTTAATGAGAGAATAGCCGGCAAATCCATTTATATTAGGAATAGGGCAGATATACTCATTTACAATGAAACCTTATAATTTTGTCTCTGACGTTGTATAAACCTCATTCTGCCCTAAATAATCAGCTATAAGGTGCTCCGACTTTATGGATACCCTCACTTGCTTGTGCGTTCTCTAATGACACTTGCTTGGTATCATGATATGGCATTTAGTGGAGGAATTGCTGAATACTGTAAATCATACCCTGTTTTTATTCTATAGATTCACATGGAAACTAGTATAACAATATTAAGGATTTGCTGTGAGCTCCCCCTGGGTTTATTGTTGCATGAAAAAAAAAAATGGACAGGACTAATGATTGGTAGTTCTTACTGAATTATGAGAAGGGCCCTGTATTCTTTCTCTTGTTTCTTTGCAGCCTGGGACAAAAACAAATCTCCATGTGACCTGACCCATAGCTTTTCATGTTATGTTCTTATATGTGCGTGCTTATTAGCTAATGTCAATGTTGTGGTCTTGTTTTCCTCAGCGGATCCATGAACTGGAATAAGGGAGGACCAGGCAACAAGCGTGGATTTGGGTTTGGAGGATTTGCCCTGTCCAAAGAGAAAAAGGAAGAACCAAAGTTGCCCCAAGTGTCACACAGTGCCTTTCAGGCTGCATCATCAAAGTATGGCTCATCCACTAGTAACCAGCTCCCCTCGTTCTACAAAATTGGCTCCAAGCGGGCCAACTTCGATGAAGAAAATGCGTAAGTGATGGGAGACCCACCCTCCATTCACCCCTTCACAAATTTGCCCCTGACTATATAGTGTACGGATCCCCCAACCTTTTTGTGCCATTCAAATATAAAAAATTTGGAAAGGTTCCTGGTGGTGTCAAATAAAGTTTGTAATTGGCTATTTGTAGCCCCTAAGTGGACTGGCAGACTACAGGAGGTTCCGTTTGGCAGTACACATGTTTTTATGCCACAAAAACTTGCCTTCAAACTAGGGATGCACCGAATTCGCTATTTTGGATTCGGCCGAATCCTTAGTGAAAGATTTGGCCGAACCGAATACGAATCCTAATTTGTAGGGATGCACCGAATCCGGGATTCGGTTCGGGATTAGGCCAGGATTCGGCCTTTTTCAGCAGGATGCGTGACTTTTTGTCAGAAAACAAGGAAGTAAAAAATGTTTTCCCACCCCTAATTTGCATATGCAAATTAGGGTTCGGTATTCGGCCGAATCCTTTGTGAAGGATTCGGGGGTTCGGCCGAATCCAAAAAAGTGGATTCGGTGCATCCCTACTAATTTGCATATTGCATAAGGGGGGAATTTTATTTACTTCCTTGTTTTGTGACAAAAAGTCACGCGATCTCCCTCCCAGCCCCTATTTTGCATATGCAAATTAGGATTCGGTTCGGCCGGGCAGAAGGATTCAGCCGAATCCTGCTTAAAAAGCCGAATCCCGACCCGAATTCTGGATTGGGTGCATCCCTACTTCAAACCTGGAATTAAAAATTAAGCACCTACTTTGAGGCCACTGGGAGCAACATCCAAGGGGTCGGTAAGTAACGTGTTGCTCACGAGCTACTGGTTGGGGATCACTGATGTAGTGAATAAGTTACCATAGCTGTACAGAACTGGTATAAAGAATTGTTATTGTAATATGATCCCCAGTGCTTTTTAGCGATTGTTAATCCAATCAGTCCGTGCCCCAGTGGAGTTTACTGGCTAAGGTCTCTATCACATCTACCCATGCCTTATAATTATTTATAAAGATACAGATCCCCTTATCCAATGAAGCGCTACCCACAACTGGATATTCTTTCATTCCGATCACTTCTTTATGCAGCTATTTTGATGACGAAGAGGAAGACTCCAGTAACGTCGACCTGCCCTACATCCCAGCTGAGAATTCCCCGACCAGACAGCAGATCCGCTCTAAGGCGGATTCGGACAGTGAAGAGGATCCTCTGGAGGCTTTCATGGCAGAAGTGGAGGTTAGTCTTCGTATCTTAATGTTCCTATACACACGCTGGCTGTCAGGTTGGCTTCTTATGATCAAGCCTATTAGGCCCATGTATTGGTCCAGAACCAGCCCCTCTGCTATTGATAACACGTCAGGCTTATATTAGGAATCAATAATTGAAAACAAGTAGGGTCTCAAATTGCACTTTAAATCAATTCATTGAATTTTTAAAGTCTTATCAAGTGATCACCAACCAACAATTTCATGTTTCTACAACATTAATTCATAATTTACTATAATTCATATATAATAAATTATTTTAAACATCCATTACAAATTCATTATCAATAATTTTGTAGATAAATAAATTCATACATAAACCAATTAAAACCGTGTGTTAGAGCCAAATTATCCCAGAGTTTAAAAGGTTTAGGATTTCCCAATTTGAAAAACTTATAATAGGAATCAATCGGATTTTCTAACCTTTTCTTTTGACCAAAGACCTCACTCATGAAACAGTTCCATGGCCCTCTATGGGATGTAATTATTCAAATGAGCAATAATTGATATCTGCTCAATTAGGCCTGCTACTTGGATGGCTCTATCAAATATGGTAAATATCTGGTGTTTTAATAGCCTGGCCAGCTATAAGAGCAGAGACAAACGCTCAGATTCGGGGAGATTTAGTCGCCCGGAGATATATCTCCTCTTCTTCGGGCGACTTAATCTCTCCAAACTGGCTCCCGCCAGCTTGAATCTAAGTTGCCAGCGGGATGGCACTCGGAGCGATTCGTTTTCTGAAGTCGCCCAAAGTTTCCTCATTGGCATCTTCGGAAAACAAATCGCTCCGAGTGCCATCCTGCCGGTGATTTACATTCTAGCCGGCGGGAGGCAGTTGGGGGAGATTAGTCGCCGAAGAAGAGATTTATCGCCAGGCGACTAAATCTCCCCGAATCTGAGCGTGTGTCTCTGCCCTAAAGGCAAAGTGTTCTCAAAGGATCTGTGGACTTCAGAGGCAGCTGCTCTTGGCAGAGACATTCTGACAGTTGCAAAGAAATAACTATACTTATCACTGAAGCTTAATGCTTTTCTCATATTTAGGATCAAGCTGCCAAAGATATGAGAAAATTGGAAGAGAGAGACAAAGAAAAAATGAATGCCAGGTAGGTGTGCACGTGTATTGAACTCTGTGATGTATGATTAGTGTAGCAGCAGCTGTTGCACCTTAAAGGAACAGTAACGTCAAAAAATGTAAGTGTTTTTCAAGTAATGAAAATATAATGTAGTGTTGCCCTGCACTGGTAAAACTGATCTGTTTGTTTCAGAAACACTACTATAGTTTATATAAATAAGCTGCTGTGTAGCAATGGGGGCAGCCATTCAAAGGAGAAAAGGCTCAGGTTACACAGCAGATAGCAGATAAGATCTGTATGTCTAATGGTGTTATCTGTTATCCATTAGTTAACCTGTGCCATGTAGCCGTTTTTTCAATTTCCGCCATTGCTCCACAGCAGTTTGTTTATATAAACTATAGTAGTGTTTCTGAAGCAAACAGATCAGTTTTACCAGTGCAGGGCAACAGTACATGATATTTCCATTACTTTAAAACACTTAAATTTTTTGGTGTTACTGTTCCTTTAACTCTCCGTGCCAAGGTTCTGTATGGGGTGGAAATAGGTGTGCGAAAGGTTAGTAGCACATACCATGTCACGAGGGCTTTCATAAACCACCTTAAAGGTTCTACACCCTAACGTAATAGTGACTGAGCCCAGTGAGTAGGTTTTACATTGAAAGTGTGTTCTGTTTTTTTAAATATCAACTAAATATCAATACATCATCTAGCCCCCCTATTAGATATATTGGATCTAACTGTCAATGAATATCTGACACCCAACTCCTGCATGAAGAGAGAAACAGATGCTGAGAGAGGAATAGTGAAGATAAACTTGATTATTTCAGAAACGGTACAGAATTTTTAATTGTGTTTAGAAAGTTTCTTATCTCACTATTACGAAGATTATATAAAATTTTCATTTTCGCGATAGTTCCCCTTTAAGTATAGACTCTGTTTACAGCCAGAACACATTTTCTAGTCTAGGCTATTTATTGGGCTCATATGCACAACCCATCTGCAGTATTTAATGCTGTAATCTTTATCCCCTTCAGCTATCAGGGGAAATTATTTATCCTGAGCCTGGCACTGAGAAAAACCTCTTCTGATCTATTGTGTGCTCGGCCATTAGGGCATAAAGCAGTATTTAATACTCACAGCTGAGCATTTGGACCACTTGCAGGGAAGTTTGTTTCTCTTTTTGTTTCTTGCAGGGGTATCCGTGACGACATTGAGGAAGAAGATGATCAGGTAAATTTGTAGATCTTTATTTTTGTGTCTGGTTATTTGGGGAGGTCAGTGCAGCGTCTAGTAGGAAGAAGAGCAGACCCGAGAACAATTGGGGTACATGCATGATTCGCCTTAAAGGATAAGTAAACCTTTAAAATAAGTGAATGTAAAATGTACATTCATTATTTTTTTTATTCCAAGATATTAAGGGATACATGTGCTGTTAATAAGAATGAATTTTGTTACAACAGCGCCACCTGCTGGTCAGTTTCCCACCAGTCTGACCAGCAAGTAGTCAAGGAAGTTGTCAGGAGAAAGAAAGAGGCTGATGCTCTTCTGCTTAGGAATAAAATTAGAAACCTTTCTCACATCTTTCCTAAGCAGAAGAACATCTTTCTCCTGACAACTTCCTTGACTACTTGGTGGTCAGACTGGTGGGAAACTGACCAGCAGGTGGTGCTGTTGTAACAAATTTCATTCATATTAACAGTACATGTATCCCTTAATATCTTGGAATTAAAGAAAAAACATAAATAATGAATGTACATTGCAAAAGTGCTTAGAATAGCCCCCTCATCAATTTTACATTCACTTATTTTAAAGGTTTATTTATCCTTTAAGAGTAGACATTGATATCAGGGCCTACTGCATAGTGAAGAAGTCAATCCCCTTTTATATGTTATGGCTTTTCCTTTTAATGGTGGCAGAGATGTGAAAAAAGGTTCGAAATATTCCAGTATGCACAGTCAAAGCATCACTAGGTAATATTTCAAGAAGCAGAATATTGGGGTTTTTTTCTTTCTTGAAGCCATGTTGTAGAGTAGACATCGACTAAAATGTTGTTGTCAACAAGGATGCAAATTAAAAACAAAAAATGATGGCTTTATTTACTTTTTTTCATTCGGTTATCAAGACGGCATAGGCTGAATCTGGAGCACATTAGGGATTCTGTCCAGTGTAACATGGGGGAAGCTCTAGTGTTGTCACACAGATGCCATTTTAACTCCTCTTAGCGTTATTTTATTTGCTTGCTTTTTTCTTGTTACATAATTAATCATAATTGTGATGTGATTATGGTGCCCATTTAAAAATCCTATCACTTGCCTGATGTCTGTGGGATCCTTGCCGCCACTGAAGTTAAGATTCTTGTGACCTAAGAGGTTTAAAGGATAAGTAAAACTTTAAAACAAGTGAATGTAGAATTGACGAGGGTCCTATACTTTTGTCATTTACATTAATTATTTATTTTGTTTCAATTCCAAGATATTAAGGGATACATGTACTGTTAATATGAATGAATTTTGTTACAACAGCGCCACCTGCTGGTCAGTTTCCCACCAGTCTGACCAGCAAGTAGTCAAGGAAGTTGTCAGGAGAAAGAAAGAGGCTGATGTTCTTCTGCTTAGGAATAAAATTAGAAACCTTTCTCACATCTTTCCTAAGCAGAACAACATCAGAGCAGCCTCTTTCTTTCTCCTGACAACTTCCTTGACTACTTGCTGGTCAGACTGGTGGGAAACTGACCAGCAGGTGGCGCTGTTGCAACAAAATTAATTCATATTAACAGTACATGTATCCTTTAATATCTTGGAATTGAAACAAAATAAATAATGAATGTAAATGGCAAAAGTGCTTAGAATAACACCCTCCTCAATTTTACATTCACTTACTTTAAAGATTTACTTTTCCTTTAAATGGAAGGAAGTTACCATTGATTGATAAAATGGGAGAATGTAATACCTTCATTCCTCTAGTCCTTTTTCCCTCTGCCCCTGCAGGAAGCCTATTTCCGATACATGGCAGAAAATCCAACTGCCGGCCTTGTTCCGGAAGAGGAGGAAGACAATCTGGAGTACGACAGTGATGGGAATCCCATCGCCCCGACTACAAAGCGGATTATCGACCCTCTGCCTCCGATTGATCATACTGAGGTGTGTTTTTGTCCCTTACCTGTTGCAGGATCTCATTGATGTTCTCAGTTTATGTATATTCTTCTGCTTCATTTCACATACAGATCGAGTATCCGCCTTTTGAGAAGAACTTCTATGAAGAACATGAGGAGATCACCTCTCAGACCCCACAGCAAATCACAGAGCTGAGACACAAGCTAAACCTGCGGGTAAGTAAAAGGCAG
This sequence comes from Xenopus laevis, assembly GCF_017654675.1. NCBI lineage: Eukaryota > Metazoa > Chordata > Amphibia > Anura > Pipidae > Xenopus > Xenopus laevis. The sequence goes on along the minus strand of NC_054388.1, from coordinate 5,794,380 downwards.
TTTGATGTTATTTTGTCGGGACGTCGTTCTGCATCATCTCCCAGAAATGTCTCCTCCCTTACACAAAGGTCTCCGGGGCAGCAGCACCGCGTCTGTGCAGCAGTTTTGCTCACTTTGGATTTGATGAACAACTAATGCACCAGATCCGGAAGTCGGAATACACTAAACCCACGCCCATCCAGTGTCAGGTTTGTGCAGCACATGTGTTTGCAATTTTTAAAGGACAACTAAATCCTAGACATTAATATGGCTAAAAATGGCATATATATAGTGAACTTATTGCACGAGGCTAAAGTTTGAGCTTGTCAATAGCAGCAATGATCCAGGACTTCAAACTTGTCACAGGGGGTCACCATCTTGGAAAGTGTCTGTGACACTCACATGCTCAGTGGGCTCTGATTGGCTGTTGAGAAGCTAAGCTTAGGGCTCGTCACTAATTATCCAGCAGAAAATGAGCTTCCCTGGCTGTAATATAAGCTGATGCTACAGGTTTGCTGATTATTAAATTCTAATGCTAATTGCACTGGTTTCTGTGCTGCCATGTAGTAATTATGTGTATTAATTACTAATCAGCCTTATATTGTGACATTTCTATTCTATGTGTACTGTATATTGTGAGTGGCTCCCTAAGCTCAGTAAGTGACAGCAGCATGTGCAGTGAATCAGCAGAAAAGAAGATGGGGAGCTACTGGGGCATCTTTGGAGACACAGATCTTTACTGCTAAAGGGCTGTGGTTGCCTTGGGCTGGTACAGAAGCACAAAACTTCATGTACAACATTTCTACCTACTTCTTTAGTTAGGCTTTAGTTCTCCTTTAAAAGCATTATTCTGTCTTCACTGACTTTGGCCTAAAACATTTTAACCCCTTGCATCTTTAGGGGATCCCTGTGGCCTTGAGTGGACGAGACATGATTGGCATTGCTAAGACTGGCAGTGGTAAGACTGCGGCATTTATCTGGCCAATCCTAGTGCACATCATGGACCAGAAGGAACTGCAGCCAGGAGACGGTCCCATTGCTGTGATTGTGTGCCCCACCCGTGAGCTGTGTCAGCAGGTAATACTCCCCTTACTATAATAATTACACAAGTGGTTTACAGAAATGTGCATCAGACTCTGCATTGATAGGATCATGCATGTAATAGCTGTACATGTATGGGACCTGTTATCCAGAATGCTCGGGACATGGGGGTTTCTGAATAGTGGATCTTTCTGTAATTTGGATCTTCGTACCTAAAGTCTACTAGAAAATCATGTAAATATTAAATAAACTCAATAGTCTGTTCTGCTTCCAAAAAGGATTAATTATATCTTAGTTGGGATCAAGTACAAGCGACCGTTTTATTATTACACAGAAAAAGGAAATCATTTTTAAAAATTTGGATAAAACAGTCTATGGGAGACGGCCTTTCCATAATGGAGCTTTCTGGATAACGGATCTTTCCGTAATTTGGATCTTCATACCTTAAGTCTACTAGAAAATCATGTAAACATGAAATAAACCCAATAGGCTGGTATTGCTTACGATAAGGATTAATTATATCTTAGTTGGGATCAAGTACAAGATACAGGTATAGGATCCATTATCCAGAATGCTTGGGACCTGAGGTTTTCTGGATAAATGATCTTTCCATAATTTGGATCTTCATACTTTAAGTCTACTTGAAAATCATCCTTTGCGAAAGATTTGACCAAATACCGAACCAAATCCTGATTAGCATATGCAAATTAGAGGTGGGAAGTGGAAAACATTTTTTACTTCCTTGTTTTGTGACATAGTCACGTGATTTCCCTCCCCACCACTAATTTGCATATGTGAATTTGGATTCGGTTCAGCCGGGCAGAAGGATTCGGCCGAATCCGTCTCCTCCTGAAAAGGGCTGAATCCTGGATTCTGTGCATCCCTATCTGTAAGGCTACAAAATTATTGTTATTGCTACTTTTTATTCCTCATCTTTCTATTCATTCCCTCTCCAATTCATATTCCAGTCTCTTATTCAAATCCGTACATGGTTACTAGGGTAATGTGGACCTTAGCAACCAGATGGCTGAAACTGCAGACTGGAGAGCTGCTGAATAAAAAGCTAAATAAGTCAAAAACCACAAATAATAAAAAATGAAAACCAATTGCAAATTGTCTCAGAATATCCCTCTCTACATCATACTGAAAGTTAATTTAAAGGTGAACAACAATTTAACGTCTCCGGGGGGACACAGTAGACCTATGGGGTAAAGCACCACCCTCCAGGAGGCGGGACACTTGATTACAAACCAAAAGGGGCGTGTCTGGAAGACCTAGGCTTTACCCCTAGCACTTCTCTTCTGAATTCTGTTTTTCAAGTGTCCTGTCCACAGGCGGTTGGACCTATAAGTCTCCAGAGAGACCAAACGCAAGGAGCACTGGGGGTGATACCAAGGGCAGGAACACTTCCACCCAACACAGAAACAGTCGCCTCCCAGGGCAGAATTTAACCCTCACCCTTGAGACAAGCCACCCAAATCTAAATCTGTTTCCTGAGGGAGACCAGGCAGTGGGCTGGGATGGGACAGAACCAGAGGAACACTGGTGAATATGTGCTTTATAAATATGGTTTATGTGTAACTTCTCCATCTCAGATCCACAATGAATGCAAGCGGTTTGGGAAGGCGTATAATCTGCGCTCTGTAGCGGTGTATGGAGGTGGCAGCATGTGGGAACAGGCAAAAGCCCTACAGGAAGGGGCAGAAATTGTTGTGTGCACTCCGGTGAGTACCGACCAGCTTGTATTTAGAATCCCTAATGTGCGGGTCAGCCTGATACCCACAGGTCGGGCGGGGTCGGGCCCACCTTGCACTCCTCTTGACACCGTCAAATGCCGGCTTGATAGCCATGCGCCTGGTCGCCCTGGCCCTTTTGTGACGTCATTGGCGGGTCTATAAAAGGAAGTCGGATGCGGGCGAGGGTGGAGGGAGGGTTAGGGTCAGGTGTGGGTCAGGAAAAACCCGACCTAATTTCTAAGACCCGAACCCGCAGCCCACGACCTGAACTGCAACCCGCATTTTTACCCAATTTGATCCACTAGCCAACACCTACCCGCAACTGCCTTGTCCGCAACCTGACCCACAACACACAACCTCCTTCAAACAGGAAGCGATAGTGATGCAAACCGGAAGTGACGTCATCAAAAGTGGGTGGGACAAAAACACCATTTGTAAAACTTTAAAAGGAGTAAAATATAGACAATATTACATAATATAAAAAATTTACATAAGACCCGCGGGTATACCCGCACCTGAAAATCCTCCCCTTGTTCCGCATGGTGCTTGCTTTTTTTGCGGGTAACCCATGGGTACCTGACCCTCTGCACTTGAACTTTTGGGCAAAAATCTGAAAAATTCAGGCTCTTCGGGTAAAAGCCAGAAAAAATCAAGCATTTCAGGGGAAGAGCACCGACAAAAATCGTACGATTTGGGTTTGTCCCCAATCCGATTAATTGATTATTTTGTAAATAATAAATAAGGTCCAATTGTGGATTCTAGTTTGGTCGGACTTTTAGAAAAATGTGGAATTTGATCAATAAGGCCCTGAGTGCGTTTGAATAAAAGTGTCATGAGACACGTTACTTCCTCTGCAGGGTCGACTTATTGACCACGTTAAGAAGAAGGCTACCAATCTCCAGCGTGTCACATACCTGGTGTTTGATGAAGCTGATCGTATGTTTGACATGGGATTTGGTGAGTAGCTGGCCTACTGAGTGAACTTCATTTTTATGGCTACACAACAGCTTGTTTATATAAACTATAGTAGTACTTATCTGTTATCTACTGTGTATCCTGTGCTTGAATGGCTGCCTCCATGGCTACACATCAGCTTGTTTATATAAACTATAGTAGTACTTATCTGTTATCTACTGTGTATCCTGTGCTTGAATGGCTGCCCCCATGGCTACACAGCAGCTTGTTTATATAAACTATAGTAGTACTTATCTGTTATCTACTGTGTATCCTGTGCTGGAATGGCTGCCCCCATGGCCACACAGCAGCTTGTTTATATAAACTATAGTAGTATTATCTGTTATCTACTGTGTATCCTGTGCTTGAATGGCTGCCCCCATGACTACACAGCAGCTTGTTTATATAAACTATAGTAGTACTTATCTGTTATCTACTCAACTTGAATACGTTACGGGAAGGTTACAGTTGTGTCTATTTATGTTTTTGGCAGAATACCAGGTTCGGTCCGTTGCAAACCACGTGCGACCCGATAGACAAAGTAAGTTGTATGAACGTTGTTTGTAGTTTCTTTACAGGTGCGAAAGTTAATGGATACTTGTAACTTAAAGTTTGTGCACAATATTATATTGCCAGAGTTCTCTCAGGAGCTCACAGTGATGCGCTCTCTCTCTCTGTCTCTCTCTCTCCCCCCCCCCCACCCATCAGCTCTCTTATTCAGTGCCACCTTTCGAAAGAAGATTGAAAAGCTGGCCAGAGACATTCTAGTTGATCCTATCCGTGTGGTTCAGGGTGATATTGGAGAGGTGAGCTAGAGGGAGAACCTATGGCCTGTCTGTTTGACAATATCCATTCCGATTTTACGCATCCACTCTTTCTGAATTCTCCATAATACCTTTTTAATTCACGTACCTCAGGCAAATGAAGACATCACTCAGGTGGTAGAGATTTTGCCCTCTGGCCCAGAGAAGTGGAGTTGGCTAACCCGCAGATTGGTAGAGTTCACGTCGACTGGAAGTGTCCTGGTGTTTGTCACCAAAAAGGCCAATGCAGATGAGTTGGCAAACAATTTACAGCAAGACGACCATCCGCTGGGTCTACTCCACGGTGATATGGACCAGAGTGAGCGAAACAAGGTCATTTCTGACTTCAAGAAGAAAGCCATCCCTATCATGGTTGCTACAGATGTGGCAGGTAAGAAAATCGATTAGTCGGTAAGAGGAACCTCAGACAATATTGTCAGGCGGCAGCAAAAATGCATGCCGGAGATGACTGTTGTTTGGGTTTTAAGTGTGTCTAATATAGGTTTTAGTCTGCACCACTGTTGACAATGTGCACTGACAGTATGCTCTTCATCAGACTGAAATGAGACTTCATTCCTGCCTCCAGGAATTGTGCTTAGTCAGGTCTAAGTTCATATGTATAATATCCAAAGGCTGCTAAAGCTATGGAATCACGAATGCAAAGAATTTCGAACAACCAAAAAAGTGGCCAAAACAATTAAATGCTTATTATGCCGTTTGGCTGCCATTTTTCAACCGTTTTGCTGCAGTTTTGAACATGGAAGCCAGTATACTTCCTGATCTATAACCAAAGTGCAGATCCTGGTGACCTTGTTGGTTTTCCTGGTCTCTCCATATCCTTAATTCTTGATCGGGTTATTGCATTTTTTTTGTCAGCTCGCGGCTTGGACATTCCATCAATCAAGACTGTGATAAACTACGACGTGGCACGAGATATCGACACGCATACTCACCGCATTGGTCGAACAGGCAGAGCGGGTGAAAAGGGAGTGGCCTATACTTTGTTGACACCCAAAGACAGCAACTTTGCCGGAGACTTGGTGAGAAACCTCGAGGGTGCCAATCAGTACGTGTCAAAAGAGCTGCTGGATCTGGCCATGCAGGTAAAACATATTCTCCAGAGCTTCTGTAACCTATTTGATAGTCGAACACTCCTTGTCCCAAATATGTGTTCATTTTTTTCATCTTTCCCCTCTTGCAAGAATTCCTGGTTCCGGAAGTCTCGCTTCAAGGCTGGAAAGGGCAAGAAGTTAAATATTGGGGGAGGAGGTCTTGGATACCGTGAGAGACCTGGACTAGGAGCTGAAAGCTCGGTGAGCACAGATTTCAATTGTTTTCAATGTTTGAAAAGTCTAGAAAACTTCTGCCTGCACTACTTGAAAGTGTTTCAGGGGATCTTCAGGGGCTTCTTCTGGTGCCTTGCCTGTGTATGCCATGATCATGACAAGCAGGAACGATGGTCACCTGACTACAGGAGTGCCTTTTTTTTCATGCCAGAAATGCAATTCTTCCATTGGTTTTGAGAAGTCTACAATTGTTTTTACTTTTTTCTTCTTCCATTGGTATTGAGATGTCTACAATTGTGTTTAATTTTTTCTTCCATTGGTATTGAGATGTCTACAATTGTGTTTAATTTTTTCTTCCATTGGTATTGAGAAGTCTACAATTGTGTTTACTTTTTTCTTCTTCCATTGGTATTGAGATGTCTACAATTGTTTTTACTTTTTTCTTCTTCCATTGGTATTGAGATGTCTACAATTGTGTTTACTTTTTTCTTCTTCCATTGGTATTGAGATGTCCACAATTGTTTTTACTTTTTTCTTCTTCCATTGGTATTGAGAAATCTACAATTGTGTTTACTTTTTTCTTCCATTGGTATTGAGAAGTCTACAATTGTTTTTACTTTCTTCTTCCATTGGTATTGAGAAGTCTACAATTGTTTTTACTTCTTACATTGGTATTGAGATGTCTACAATTGTGTTTACTTTTTTCTTCCATTGGTATTGAGAAGTCTACAATTGTTTTTACTTTTGCCCCTAGGACCGTGGTGGCACTGGTGGAAATGTGATGAGCAATTATGAAGCCTTTAAACCTTCAGGAGGTGCCATGGGAGACAGGTTATGTGCCATGAAGTCTGCATTTCAGGTAAGCGTTCTTATGTTTTATACTACATACGTATACCCCATGGTTTTTAAAGTGCAAAAATAGAAAATTCACCTATTTCTTCTCTGTTGACAGTCTCAGTACAAGAATCATTTTGTTGCTGCCAGTGCTAACACCCAGAAAACTGGTACCTCATCAATTAACTCTGGAGCTTGGACCAGTGCTGGGAGTTTAAGTTCTGTTCCCAGTGCACATCCACCTAATGCAAAACTTCCCGCGGAAGCTGCTCCTCCACCAGCTCACACAGCCATGCTAGGCTTTACCAGTAGCGGGACTCTTAGCAGCATTCCCATTGGCTATCCAAACATCAGTAATGCCAGCTACCCAGCAGCTACATTGTTTGGCGCCCGAGATGGTGCAAGTGCAGGTAGTGAAAGTGGTGGTAGAGAGCGACACAGTGACAGCAGAGGACGCCATGGGGAAAGCCATCGTCATAGTGATCGGGAAGGTCACCGACATGGAGATGGACATCGACACTCAAGCAGTAGTCGTCACGGAGAGAGAAATGGAGGAGAGGGAAGGAGAGAAAGCTCCCGAGATGGGCGAAGAGACAGCTCAAGGGAGGGAGAAAGCCGTAGAGATAGTTCACGAGATGGAGGTGAGAGCAGGGGTGAGAGCTCTAGGGATGGGGAGGGACGCAGAGAGAGTTCTCGAGATGGCGACGGAAGGAGAGAAAGCTCAGGAGATGGGAGAAAGGAGGCAACAGGGGATGATGGAGACGGCAAGAAAGAGGGCACCAAGGAGATACAAAATGACACCTTTGCCGTACCCGTACCTCCAAAGCGCAAGAAGAGCCGATGGGACAGTTAAGTCCCAGAGTGAATTTGCAGGAGTTTGTTTGTTTCCTCTATTTTTTTTTTTTATTTGCTTGCTTCTGATCTTTATCTTCCAAGTTTTCATCTTGGTGATCACCCTGCAGGTTCAAGGAGGGTTTCCCCTCCTGTATTTACTTCTGTCGTGCTTAGCGAGATCCACTGAGAGTGTCCAAACTTCTGCCTGTCTCTGTATATAAAATACATTAAACTCTAATACTGTCCATTAAAACACCAGAATTGAGAATAGATTTGCTCTTTAACAAGAAACCTGCATTAAGTGCTTATCCTCTCCTATTTTTTGGACACTCTTTTTGTGTGTTTAGATAACGTGTTTTCTGTACATAGCAAAATACCAGTTTTTATGTATTTTTTTTTCTTTCATTGTGCTCATTTCACAGACCAAGCTGGACATTAAAAGAACATTTTTGTTTTTATGTGGTCCCTGTGTGGTTTTTTTTTTTGTTTGTTTTATATGTTCCTTCAGAATTTCTAGTTGGACTCCAGAAAAAAAAATTTGCTAATGGCAAAAATGGATGCTCTACTTCAGGATAGGACGTTCCTGAAAAGTGCCACAGCTTTAGGGGTAAACAAAAGAAACTACCATGGTATTGTTCTTTTCTACAGACAATGCAATTGCCGCGCTCCACTAATTCGCTACCACTACGATAATTCAATAAAATACGCCTGGGCAGCCCGAACGCTGGCGAAGTTTCGCTAGTGTAAATTCGTCATCGCGAGCATTTCATAGCGAACTTTTGCTAACGTTCATTCCTGCCTCTCGAAACTTTGTTTGTACACTTACGTTTAGGTCAGTTTAAATAGGGCGGGTACATACAGGTCAAACAGTCATAAGAAAAAGTTTGGGAACCCCTCTCAGCCTGCATAATAAATTACTCCACTTTCAAGAAAAAATATAACAGTGGTATGTCTTTCGTTTCCCAGGAACTGGGGTGTTTTCTGAACAAAGATTTTTAGTGAAGCAGTATTCAGTTGTATGAAATTAAATCAAATGTGTAAAACTGTAATTTTGCTAATTTGAATGCATGGAACTGCTTAATACTGATTACTGACAACACCAAACTGGTTGGATTAGCTTGTTAAGCCTTGAACTTCATAGGCAGGTATGTCCAACCATGAGAAAAGGTATTTAAGGTGACCAATTGCAAGTTGCTTCTGTTTGACTCTCCTCTGAAGAGTGACAGCATGGGATCCTCAAAGCAACTCTCAAAAGATCTGAAAAGATTGTTCAGTATCATGGTTTAGGGGAAGGCTACAAAAAGCTATCTCAGAGGTTTAAACTGTCAGTTCCAACTGTAAGGAATGTAATGAGGAAATGGAAGGCCACAGGCACAGTTGCTGTAAAACCCAGGTCTGACAGGCCAAGAAAAATACAGGAGCGACATATGCGGAGGATTGTGAGAATAGTTACAGACAACCCAAAGATCATCTCCAAAGACCTGCAAGAACATCTTGCTGCAGATGCAGGTGTATTTGTACATCGTTCTACAATTCAGCGCAATTTGCACAAAGAACATGTGTATGGCAGGGGGATGAGAAGCCCTTTCTGCACTCACACAAACACAGTCGCTTGTTGTATGCAAAAGCTCATTTAGACAAGCCACAATCATCTTGGAACAAAGTGCTTTGGACTTTTAGACAAAAATTCAGTTATTTTGTCATAACAAAAAGCGCTTTGCATGGTGGAAGAAGAACACGGCATTCCAAAAAAGAAAAACACCTGCTACCGACTGTCACATGTGGAGGTCCCATCATGCTGTGGGGCTAGTTCAGGGGCTGTGTGGCTAGTTCAGGGACTACTGGGGTCCTTGTTAAAGTCGAGGGTCGGATGAATTCCACCCAATATCAACAAATGCTTCAGGATAATGTTCAAGCATCAATCACAAAGTTGAAGTTCCGCTGCAGGGGTTGGATATTCCGAACAAGACAATGACCCTAAACACACTCGGAAATCTACAAAGACATTTATGCAGAGGGACAAGTACAATATTCTGGAGTCCCCCGACTTGAATATCATAAAAAAGGCTGAATCCTGGATTCACCAAATGCACCAAATCCACTATTTTGGATTCGCCCGAATCCTTCGCGAAAGATACGGACAAATACCAATCCGGATCCTAATTTGCATATTCAAATTAGGATGTGAAGGGGGAAACATTTTTTACTTCCATGCTTTGTGACAAAAAGTCACGAGATTTCCCTCCCCACCCCTAATTTGCAAATGCAGAATTCGGATTTGGTTCAGCCGGACATAAGGATTCGGTCGAATCCTGCTGAAAAATGCAGAATCCTGGATTTGGTGCATCCCTAATGACTACAGGTTATTATTTAATATACATTGAGGCAGCAGTATCCATTGGAAGTGATTGAACATTCCGCTGACAGATTCTGGAGATTGTTGGGCACCAGATGCTGCAGTCATTACGTGAAGTTGCGTACATGCTTCAAAGTTTCTTAATGGTGGGGACACAGCAAAAAAAGCCCATGCACATTCCACGTATTAGGTCAAAAAGCTGGTACTTCAAAGGGGAAGTAAAGTGTAAAATAGAATAAGGCTAGAAATGCTGTATTTTGTATACTAAACATAAACATGAACTTACTGCACCACAAGCCTAATCAAACAAATGATTTATGCTTTCAAAGTTGGCCACAAGGGGTCACCATCTTGTAACTTTGTTATACATCTTTGCAAGACCAAGACTGTGCACATGCTCAGTGTGGTCTGGGCTGCTCAGGGGTCGTCATAAATGATCAAAACAGCACAAGTGAAATAATATCTGCCAGAAGCCGATACAGCAAGACTAATTAATAATCAGAATATACAGACTGCACTGGCTCCTGTGTTGTCATGTAATCTAATGTGGATTTTATAGTTTTTGTATTGTTTAATACAAACTTTCTCCAACTCTGCAGAACCAGTGGCTGCAGCAAAATAATCCTCCAAATAGAATCCCAGTTTATCTGTTTAAATCTGGCTCCATGATCTTTGTCCCTGCAGCTGGAGTTGGAAACCATAAAGGGGATGTAAAGGCAAAAATAAAATCCAATACAAATCTCTACACAGTCGCCGACTGCTCTACAGGGAAACAAACAAAGCTGCTTGAGTTCTGCATGGCTGGGAAGTAAGGCAGGGGCTCCCCCTGCTGTACATAAGTATGATTGTTTCCCTGCAGAGCAGTTAGGGACTTTCTGACAATTCCTATCCACAGCAGTAAATGAAGGGGGAATTTCACTGCATACAGTCAGGTTTCTTATAAAAACAGTACACATTTTTTGATTAAAGTATATTGGAGGTTTCTTTTTCATTAAAGAAAATAAAAATGCGATTTTATTTGCCTTTACGTGTCCTTTCTACAAGTCAGAACAAGCTGTTACACTGAAACAGTAGCAAACCCGACATCCCTACCTGGATAAAACCACAGTGTCTTTTCCTTGCTCTGCTGTGCCTCGTGCCTGGAAGATGAAGTATTAATAATAAATGGCTTGATTAAATGCTGATCCTACTTTCATCTTTATTTCATTGGAGACAAATGCAAGCGGTTGATTTGTTCTTGAAAAATAAGCAAAGCTTGCCTTCTACACTCCTCCATATGCTTTTTTATGATATATTGATGGATCAGGAAACCCATCACTCATATCACGTTCTGGTTTACGGTCATCTTAAAGCAGAGAAGAGTAAAAATGATATATTATAAAGTGACCTGTGTCCTTGTTTGAGTGTTGGAGGAATGAATATGACGGACTAGCGTTGTAGCCAAGTATAAGCCATTTTTTATGGCAATCAGGGTGTGGGTCCTTTTTCCCTAGACAACGTTGCCCAGTTGTTGTGTGTTACTGTTAGAGGTGACCGTGCTGGAAATGTACCCAGGGAGGTGAGCCGAGGATGCCATCTGTTTGCCCCTGGCCGCCATGCTCAGACACACACTGTTGGTTGTATGGCTCAAGACTCCACCATAATGGCAACTGCCTCCAGTGCTGGTCATCCGAGACTTCTGCTTGAGATCAACTGCCAGATTTCTGCGGAACCAAAACTTGCGGATCTCGGCTTGCACCTGTCAGTATACGGAGGCTTCCATTATTATAAGGCCCGGTATGTACAATTTCTGTTTCTACTAAATAGTCTGTGATAAATACAGGAACACAGGGTTTTATAACTCACCTCTCCGTTACAGAAGCAGTAGATAATAGCAACAAAAAATCCCTAGACGATGAAAGAGATTAGGGAAAAGTCAGTGCCTTGTTAAACACGTAAACAAATGTTACTTACGGGAACGGTAAAACCAAAAAAATTAAAGTGTTTTAAAGGAATGACAATGTAATGTAGTGTTGCTCTGCACTGGTGAAACTGGTGTGTTTGCTTCATAAACACAATTATAGTTAATAGAATAAGTTTCTGTGCAGCCATTTAAGCACAGGATACACAATAGATAACATACGTGCTGAAGAATCCCATTGTATACTACAGAGCTTATCTGCTGTGTATCCTGTGCCTTTTCAGCTTTGAATGGCTGCCCCCATGGCTTCATATCAGCTTGTTTATATAAACTATAGTAGTACTTATCTGTTGTCTACTGTGTATCCTGTGCTTGAATGGCTGCCCCCATGGCTACACAGCAGCTTGTTTATATAAACTATAATAATACTTATCTGTTATCTACTGTGTATCCTGTGTTTGAATGGCTGCCCCCATGGCTACACAGCAGCTTGTTTATATAAACTATAGTAGTACTTATCGGTTATCTTCTGCGTATCCTGTGATTGAATGGCTGCCCCCATGGCTACACAGCAGCTTGTTTATAGAAACTATAGTAATACTTATCTGTTATCTACTGTGTATCCTGTGCTTGAATGGCCCAGCAGAAAACCTGACATCCAGGGTCCATCCTGACAACAATTAGACTGAAACTGTACCAAATGGTATAGAGGTTATGCTGGTTTATGGTGGAAACAATAAAGGGCTCGTGGGAATTGTCCAGACTGGGTCCTGGATCCACTAGTAGATCTTCTGGTTACTGTGGTGGCTTGTCTGATTGAGTAGACCACATCAAAATCTGGGGAGTGTTTATGTACTTATATTGCATGGTTTGAATTTCGGTTAAGTTAGAACCTTTGGAGTCATGTTCTGATTATGGAAGTCATTTTATGTATGTATGGCAGCGTGAATGCTTAAAGGGTAATTTTGTTGAATACCTGAGAGGAATTGAAGAACATCTCATAGTGCATCTGTATTTGCCACAGCAGCCCAGTCACCTCTGTGTAAGGAATCGCCATGAACAGCACATAATGTACTCCAAAGAGAGGCATCAGAACCAACGTGGACTTCAGCAGCTTCCTGTGACAGAAGAGGACAACGATACAGTACAAGGTTCCTTGTAAGTATAATAACCCTGCTGTCTTCCCTAAAACATAAAAAAAAATCCCCCACCATTTCTATTGTTAGGTTCTCTAATCCGTGTTATCTTATTAAACTTTCCAGCCGATAAAACATCAGTAGAATACAATGTGAATTTAGCTCAAATGGCTAAAAACCAACGTCTTGACCCAGGAAGCTTCCATGAGATTGACTGAGACATGAGATCTATGCACAGACAAGAGCAAATCAAAATGCAACCTAACCGGAGACATGGTTTCCGTTACTCTAATGATTTAATGACTCTAGAACCTGTGTAGTAGTCTGTTTAGTAGATATTTTTGATAATTAGTTAATTATTGTTGCAAGGGCCATAGAAGGAAACTATGTATTAAAAAAATATTGACATTCTGCATGGCACAGTCATACCTGTGAACTTTTTGGATTTCCTAGGAGTTACCCGGTTTGGGACCTCCTTCCCTGAGCTGGAGTCACATTAAAGAATTCACCTTGGTTTTTCAATCTCCCTATCTGAGTTAAATGGGCACATGCTGGGGTCTCTGAACCAGGAAACAGATTGACCATGGTAGTTCTTTTAATATGTATCACATCTTTCTGTTCGGTCTCATTGTTCTCCATCTTCTAGTCTGTGAATCAAAGCACTACTTAGTTGCTGGGGTATGTTGGACCCAATGAACCAGAGAGAACTCAAAAACATATCAGGAAGGGACACATGATGAGGCATGGTCTTGTTTCAAGTAGGGATAAACCGAATCCACTATTTCGGATTCGGCCGAACCCCCGAATCCTTTGCAACAAATTCGGACGTATCCAAACCCTAATTTGCATATGCAAATTAGAGATGGGAAGGGGAAAACATGTTTTATTTCCTTGTTTTGTGACAAAAAGTTACGCAATTTCCCTCCCCACCCTAATTTGCATATGCAAATTATGATTTGGTTCGGCCGGGCAGAAGGATTCGGCTGAATCCAGATCTTGCTGAAAAAGGCAGAATCCGGAACCGAATCCTGGATTTTGTGCATCCCTAGTTTAAGACAGTCCGGAGCCTGATAATGGCCTGTTCAAGACTTAATCCGGTTTGAGAAACTGGTTGAGGAGCAGCACCTTTCTTTAAGGCAAAAAAGACACAAATATATACAGTACGGGGCAGATTTACATAGGGTCGAATATCTAGGGTTAATTAACCCTCGTTATTCGACTGCCGAATATAAATCCTTCGAATATCGAAGTCGAAGGATTTACCACAAATAGTACGATCGAATGATTTTAATCCACCAACGATTTTTCTTTGACCAAAATAATTGCTAGGAAGCCTATGGGGACCTTCCCCATAGGCTAACATTGCACCTCGGTAGGTTTTAGGTGGCGAAGTAGGGGGTAGAAGTTTTTTTAAAGAGACAGTACTTCGATTATCGAATGGTCGAATAGTCGAACGATTTTTAGTTCGAATCGTTCGATTCGAAGTCGTAGTCGAAGTTTGAAGTAGCCAATTCGATGGTCTAAGTAGCCAAAAAAAAACATTCGAAATTTGAAGTTTTTTTTATTCTATTCCTTCACTCAAGTAAATGTGCCCCTAGATCTTTGTTGACCCAAGCTTGAAAATAAGACAAGGAAGACAAAGGTTTGTGCAGGGTGCTATGTTACTCACCCATACTGCTGACATGGGTCTTGCTTTCTGTTATTGGTTTCCCACAGCTTGGAGGCCAGAACTCGGACTATGTTCAGAAACAGGATGAAGTTTACCTAGGTGGAAACAAATGCAAAAAATATATTTATAAATAGCATTAATATTATTAATATTATCTAGAAAGCTCAGAATTATGGGAAGGTCATCTTCCATGATGCCCATTTTACACAAATAATTCTAATAATAAAAAGAATTTCCTTTTTCTCTGTAATAATAAAACAGTACCTTATAAAAAGCTCGATATAAAAATTTTACAGTGTACTTTTCTCCATACTTGGGTTGGAGTCTTTAGTTGTGTGTGGCCATTACATCGCTAAAGAATAACAATAGTGTTATATTTGGGTAGCCGAGGATGAGTAGAGTATAACAGTGCTTTATTAGCAGGCTCATGCAGCCATTACACAACAGTAAGCAACTCTAACACCACAAGCTGTATAGAAAGTATGCACAGTATAAGTCTTGAGCACAGTGACACCTACAGGCCATTTGTATAAACACTACAAATAGCAGCGGTCCCATTCACTCACCAGAGTTGCTGCCAGAATGGGAGTCTGATAAATCCACTTCATGTGTCCAGCACTCAGATCCCAGCACCTTCAACATGGAAGCAAACACACATTAGTATGACGGCCAGTGCTGTCTAGAAATTCTCTACAATGTTAGAAAAAATTAGGGATGCACCGAATCCAGGATTCGGTTCGGGATTCGGCCTTTTTTAGCAGGATTCGGATTCGGACGTATCCTTCTGCCTGACCGAACCGAATTCGAATTTGCATATGCAAATTAGGGGCGGGGAGGGAAATCACGTGACTTTTTGTTACAAACCAAGAAGTAAAAAATATTTTCCCATCCCTAATTTGCATATGCAAATTGGTTCGGTATTCGGCCGAATCTTTCGCGAAGGATTCGGGGGGTTCGGTGCATCCCTAGAAAAAATTAATTAAGGGCTAACGTGCTCAGTGGATTACTACAGACAATTATCTTTACACTGTGTCTTTATCTTCCTTGTATGTGTGTATTTGGGGTGGAAAACAAAACACTATTTATAGGATTAAATTTGTGCAGCTGTTCTGCATAATATAAAAGTATTGCAATTTTTTGAAGGTTTCATAGATGTTATTCAGAAGGCCCTGAAGGACCTAAGAGGTGAGATCCGATGTGAAATGAAAGTACTTTCAATTTTACTGTTCTTTGTGATGTAATGGAGGAAATAACAAAAACTATAGATAAAACAGGTAGCCCTAATCAGGGAACTCTCGCTGGACACGGTTTGGAGGCACATTTATCAAGGGTTGAATTTCAAATTCATGGGAGTTTTTAAACTCGAAATTTATTAATAAAATCTAATTTTCTCAGCTCGGACGAACTTAATCGACTCAAATCTAATTAGAATCTAATTAGAAAAACTCGAACTGAATTAGAAAAACTCGAATTGAATTAAAAAAACTTGAATGTCAGGAAGGCTGCAAATATCACCAAATTCATCCCTGGACCTCTCCCATTGACTTTTACAGCAATTCAGCAGTTTTAAGGTGGCGAATAGTCAAAGTCAAGTTCTTAAAGGCCCAGAGTATGATAAATCTTGAAATTCAAATTAAAACTATAACTCACAATTCAAATTTGAGAGATTTGACCAAAGAAATTTGAAAATTTGAATTTTAACTTCGACCCTTAATAAATCTGCCCCTTAGAGGCACATTTATCAGAGGTCGAATTTTGAATTCATGTGAATTCATGTGAGTTACCAATTGAAATGTACTAAAAAAAACGAATTGAAGTCAGGACGGCTGTAAACAACTCAAAATTGATCCCAGGATGTCTCCCATTGACTAAGACAGCAATTCGACAAGTTTTAGGTGGCGAATAGTCAAAATCAAGATAAATCTCGAAAATCGAATTCAAATTTTTATAAAAACTAAAATCGAATTTAAAGGATAAGTAAACCTTTTAAAATAAGTGAATATAAAATGGACTATTGTGTTCTTTTAAGAAATTTTGAAATGTACATTCATTATTTATTTTCTTTTAATTCTAAGATATTAAGGGATACATGTGCTGTTAATATGAATGAAATTTGTTACAACAGCGCCACCTGCTGGTCATTTTCCCACCAGTCTGACCACCAAGTAGTCAAGGAAGTTGTCAGGAGAAAGAAAGAGGCTGCTCTGATGTTCTTCTGCTTAGGAATAAAATTAGAAACCTTTCTTTCCTAAGCAGAAGAACATCAGAGCAGCCTCTTTCTTTCTCCTGACAACTTCCTTGACTACTTGTTGGTCAGACTGGTGGGAAACTGACCAGCAGGTGGCGCTGTTGTAACAAAATTCATTCATATTAACAGCACATGTATCCCTTAATATCTTGGAATTAAAAGAAAATAAATAATGAATGTATATTACAAAAGTGCTTAGAATACCACTCGCATCAGTTTTACATTCACTTATTTTTAAGGTTTACTTATCCTTTAAACAATTCCCTAGTCGAATTTGTCAGTTTTGGCCATAAAAAAAAGACTCGAAAAATTTGAAATCGAAATTCGACCCTTGCTCAATCTGCGCACTAGTGTTTACATTTGATGGCACAGGTACAAATTGCCTGAAACATGTTCCAGATAGGCTAAGTTCAAGTTTGTTAATTGTTTTTTCATGTTAAACCCTAGCTATTGACAACACTGTAGGAGGACGTAGAATCTTCTCCCAGGGTGATTTACATACTGTGTATCTGCGAGAGAAACCCGGACGCTCACCCACACTGAGACAAAGACAGCCGGCAAACCTGTGGATAAAGACAGTATAATTAATATTTGCTGTGCTTGTACATCCCCATGTAGCAAACCCACCCATGTATGATACACTTTGCTATTATCATTTCTGTCTTCCTTATGGGGCAGATTTATTAAGGATCGAAGTGAATTCAAGTAATTCAAAGTACTTTTTTTGGATACTTCGACCATCGAATAGGATACTACGACTTTGAATTTGATTAGAAGTAAAATCGTTCGAATTTTCGACCATTCGTTCATCGAAGTACTGTCTCTTTAAAAAAACTTTGACTTCAATACTTCGCCAAATTAAACCTGCCAAAGTGCTATGTTAGCCTATGGGGACCTTCTGGATCGTAACTAGAGGGGGGCGGGCCCTCGTGCGTGACGCGCAGCCAGGCCCCCGCCCCCCTCCATACGGCCCGCATTTCAGTGTGACGCAGTCACACCCCTGCTCCCCTGGTAGTTCCGCCACTGTTCTAGAGCATTTCTAAGTTTCATGAAGTCAAGAAAAATCGTTTCAATTCGAAGGGATTCATCGTTCGATGGAACGATTTTACTTTCGACCGCAAATGGCCAAATTCGATGTAAAAAAACTTCGACTTCGATATTCGAAGTCGATGTATTCCAATTTGATGGTCGAATTTCGAAGCTTTTTCTACTTCGATAAATCTGCCCCTAAGTGTTGAAAAAAAGATCCAAAGTCAAGTAAGAAACGCAATGCAGCCAAATGTACAATGTTATAAAATATTTGCCAGTTTGGCTATTCTTAGTGAAATCACTTACAATCATTGTAATTGGCAGGGGGATAAATAATTCCTTGTGACAATCCTTAACTAACGTGCAAGATATATCTTTAATTGTACAGTGACATATCACTTGTATCACCACTAACTGAATTTAAGGATTATAATTTAAAAAAGGGGGTACATTATCCCTTATAATCAGGTCTGAACTGATATTTAAAATTGTTCCTTGGCATCTCAAATACACAGAGGCCCAAACAGTTCTCCACTGACCCAATAAATATTAATAGTCTATAGCATCTTACAGCAGCACCCCTGGCATTTGCCAAAATGTATAATATATATTTATAATACAAGTTTATAATACATGAGTGATACTGTATAACTCAACCTGCAGCCTTGTGCCTTTATATGGTCACAGACCCCTCAGTGACTTCTAATATCCTTATCATTTACAGTAGGGGGTACATTATCCCTTATAATACATGAGTGATAATCAGAGTTCCCTGTATAACTCAGCCTGCAGCCTTGTGCCTTTATATGGTCACAGAACAACCCCTCAGTGACTTCTAATATCCTTATCATTTACAGTAGGGGGTACATTATCCCTTATAATACATGAGTGATACTCAGAGATCCCTGTATAACTCAGCCTGCAGCCTTGTGCCTTAATATGGTCACAGAACAACCCCTCAATGGGGGTTATTTATAAACACTGGGCAAATTTGCACCTGGGCAGTAACCCATAGCAACCAATCAGTGATTAGCTTTTTTTCAGCCAGCTGTAGGGTGAACACTGAAAGCAATCATCTGATTGGTTGCTATGGGTTACTGCCCAGGTGCAAATTTGCCCAGTGTTTATAAATAACCCCCGTGACTTCTAATATCCTTATCATTTACAGTAGGGGGTACATTATCCCTTATAATACATGAGTGATACTCAGAGTTCCCTGTATAACTCAGCCTGCAGCCTTGTGCCTTGATATGGTCACAGAACAACCCCTCAGTGACTTCTAATATCCTTATCATTTACAGTAGGGGGTACATTATCCCTTATAATACATGAGTGATACTCAGAGTTCCCTGTATAACTCAGCCTGCAGCCTTGTGTCTTTATATGGACACAGAACAACCCCTCAGTGACTTCTAATATCCTTATCATTTACAGTAGGGGGTACATTATCCCTTATAATACATGAGTGATACTCAGAGTTCCCTGTATAACTCAGCCTTTAGGGCAACAGAAAGACAAAAGTACACACCCTACACCACCTGAGAGTCTTACCCCACCCAATGATGATCAGTGCCCAGAAGTAGTTACGGTCAGACAGGAAGGCCATGAAGATGAGGCTGTGCAAATAGAGACCTTCCACCAGGATCCAGTAGTAATTGGTGGCCAGGAAATAAAGGAATAGTGTGACAGTTGCTTTGCAGCCTGCCTGTGAGAAGAGACAATGATTTCACTTAGTAATGACAAAGTCACCTTATTTCAAGGTCCACATTCTCACAGGGATTAGTACGGATACTCCTACACACTGAAGTAACATGCCCACAGCTAACTGTCCAACACATGGTTACATATTGTACCTTCCTTAAAGGGATACTGTCATGGGGAAAAAAAACATTTTCAAAATGAATCAGTTAATAGTGCTGCTCCAGCAGAATTCTGCACTGAACTCCATTTCTCACATGACTTGGGGCAGCTGGGAAATTGACAATATGTCTAGCCCCATGTCAGATTTCAAAATTGAATATAAAAAAATCTGTTTGCTCTTTTAAGAAATGGATTTCAGTGTAGAATTCTGCTGGAGTAGCACTATTAACTGATTCGTTTTGGAAAAAACATGTTTTCCGATGACAGGATCCCTTTTTTAAAGAATTATGTTAAATTATGTAATTAGCATGACATCACTGTGGTGTCAATAAAAGAAATCCTAAGTAGATGGGGTGTACCACTAAGGCACAGTGAAAATTTCCAATATTTCTTTGGTATATGGGCCTGAGAAGTGTTATTTTCAGATAGGCATAGGGCAGTCCAATCAAACCTTCACTATGCGTCAATAGCCTTTTTGGGTATTATTTAGTGCTACCGGTCTACGTCCAATAACTAATAACAACTTATCATTTAGCATAACTGGTGTAGTAAAGTGAATATGATGATTGCAAACATCTGATTGGTTGTTATGTAACTGGGATACAGGATATCCATCATTCTACAAAAGCCCACAGTTCCTTGTAGTGGCCTGAAGTTAGTGAAACACACTCACCCACTGAAGCCCTGTTTTTCTTGAGAGGCCGAATTCTGTCTTCTCATCCAAGATTGCCACCTCGTTCTCTCCCGAATACAAAATGGCATCTTTCAGAAAAATGCTCCCCGCTCGGCATATAAACGATGCAAAAAGGTGGATGTGAATGTAATTCCGGGTGCAATGGAGGCGCCTACAGTTGAGAAGGGTAAGACATTTGGAGGAACAATTACAGAATAGTAGGTGTGGATAGTATTGCGATATGATTGGATCTCAGTAATGCCAGCCTTTACCTAAGTTCTCCTCTCCTAAATGTACATGTCTATACAATACATTTCTCCCAATACTAAAGCCAGAAGTAGAAGATAAGACAGAAAGAGATAACTAAGGCGAGAGGGGGCAAAAGCTACAATAATAGCAAAGAACAGAACAGAAAGCAGGGCAATAGGGAGAACAGATTTACATGACAAAATCTTGACATGGGCCTATGGAATGGGAGTACAGTTGAATAAAACAACAATGCAGAAGCAGGAGTTAGAGTCCTGCATCGGGTCGGGTACCCACAGAATACCTACAAAGTGGTTCGATTTCAGGCAAAAAGTCCCCAATTCCTTGGCCGTGCAGGCTGTCCGCGGGTAACCCGGCTGGGTACCCAACCAAGGTATGTGCTTGATCTTTCCCACCCACTTTCGTGGTTCTTACAGTTTTTAATCTTTTTGGGAAGATAAGACACCGGAGTGGAGTCACTTCTGGTCAAATGTAACGCCACGTCCGGTTCTGCGTGTCCCCAAGGTCGGAAGGTTAGTTTGCCTATTGCGGGACAAGTCGGGTACCGGAAACATGAGAGTCGAATTGTGGGTTCGGGTTGCAGGTTTCAAAAAATGGACCCATGCAGGACTCTAGCAGGAGTGCATCCAAGAGAAACAATGAACAACAATATGGAATTCTTTATTAACATATTTATCCACAAACCAAACTCATAGGTCTTACTTAAAATAGCAGAGAATGCAGAGGGCCAATAACAAAGCAGCCAGGGAGATGGAGTAACCTATGGTGTAAATCAGCCGCAGTCGTTCAAACAGCTCCTACAGGGAGAGAAAGACTTTCTATATTAGATACTCATAAATTATCAATGTATTCCATACAGAGCAGTACATGGAGATGGTGCACATCTAGTTCATACAATTACATATCTGCAACCATTTACACCAGAATATAAATGTAGGTCATTCTAATTTATTTTGAAGCTCAGCCAAGATGGATAATGCCCTTCAGATACCTGTCTGGGTAAGAACATTGTGTGATAACCAAGGGCTTATCAATATTCCACCATTATAAATCATAAAAGATGGATAATGCCCTTCAGATACCAGTCTGGGTAAGAACATTGTGTGATAACCAAGGACTTATCAATATTCCACCATTATAAATGATAAAAGATGGATAATGCCCTTCAGATACCAGTCTGGGTAAGAACATTGTGTGATGACCAAGGGCTTTCCAATATTCCACCATTATAAATGATAAAAGATGGATAATGCCCTTCAGATACCAGTCTGGGTAAGAACATTGTGTGATGACCGAGGGCTTTGCAATATTCCACCATTATAAATGATAAAAGATGGATAATGCCCTTCAGATACCAGTATGAGTAAGAACATTGTGTGCCAAACAAGGGCGTTCCAATATTCCTCCATTATAAATGATAAAAGATGGATAATGCCCTTCAGATACCAGTATGAGTAAGAACATTGTGTGAAGACCAAGGGCTTACCAATATTCCACCATTATAAATGATAAAAGATGTATAATGCCCTTCAGATACCAGTCTGAGTAAGAACATTGTGTGCCAAACAAGGGCGTTCCAATATTCCTCCATTATAAATGATAAAAGATGGATAATGTCCTTCAGATACCAGTATGAGTAAGAACATTGTGTGAAGACCAAGGGCTTACCAATATTCCACTATTATAAATGATAAAAGATGGATAATGCCCTTCAGATACCAGTCTGAGTAAGAACATTGTGTGCCAAACAAGGGCGTTCCAATATTCCTCCATTATAAATGATAAAAGATGGATAATGTCCTTCAGATACCAGTCTGAGTAAGAACATTGTGTGACAACCAAGGGCTTACCAATATTCCACCATTAAAAATAGGGGTTGCATTTGATTTTCCTTACTAAAAGGGGTGAAGTGGCATGAGTCTGGGTCACCAACTTAGTGGTTCTTTGTCCCTATCTGGCCACCCATGCAGTGACACTAAACATAGGTTTACCAATAATCCACCATTATAAATTGGTATCGTATTAAATAGGGATCATATTTGATTTTTCTTACTAAAATAAGTTCAGGGGCAACTTCCATAAGTCATGAGCTGGGTCACCAACTTAGTGGTTTCTATAACCACTAACCACTATACCGGTTGATTATAATCATCTGACCACTAGGACTATGATTGGATCATCATAGGGGATTAGGCAGGTCCAGTGTAGACTTTATATTTCTGGGTTTCTCTTGATCTTATGCCTACCGTTGAGAAGGTGTAAAAATCCCATCACATATCTTACTGATCCACTGTGTGGCATCAGATCAAAGAGCAATCCATGCTGTTATTTTTGTATCTGTCGATTCTACATGGCTTGAAACATAATCACGTATGTGTCATTGGGCACTATTATTAATTTCAGGTTTTATTTATGCTTAAATGTGCTATGAAATAACCATACACCAACCTTCTCTTTTGCTCTGTGTCCCAAGCTGACCCATGTAAGACACTCGCTGTAATTGGCCCAGGTTCTGTTAAGCCCTGGCACTTGAACCCAAGTCCCAGACTGTCCGCATTTCCGGTAGGCAAATCCTGGGCGGAAAAAGGATAGAAAAAAAGATATTTTATACTAGTGATAAGTTTTTTGTTAAGTTAAAAGTGACATGTTCTGAAAGCTGTAATGTCTGTGGAGCACAACTGGATGATACCTTGATGGTTGAAATCATAGATATGTTCAGGGCAAGGAACGGAAACCAACTCATTGGGGGATCCACGGGGCCAGCAGATTATTCCGTCCCACTGAGGAGGACAACCCAGCCCTGCTGAGAAAGGAAGAGAATAACTTTTGAGCAACATGGAAGTGCCTGTACTTGTGTGGATTATGGTGGTATTTTCCATAAACGTCACGAGGTGGGCTTTAATTAATCATCATCAATAGTAAGTCTGACCCTGTAAATGACATATGCCAATAAATGATTGTGCTCCACTACACCATAGTTCATTTCTATTACAACTCTGCAGTTAATAAGATTTGGATCAGAAATACCACAGTACTGACCCTTTGAGGTGTTACGTATTGCTCCAGTGGCCTGCGTTGTGATACTTGTCTGGCAGAGACGTTTCGCCCGAGACAGAAGATATATCTGTTCCTCCCTGGTGATGACATCATCGGCGTCCACCTATGGTATTCAAAGAAGGAGCTGGTAAAATCTGTTCATCCCTAGCGATGACATCACCAGAGTCCACCTGTGACATTCAAGCAGAGAGCTGTTAATCTGTTCAGCCCTTGTGATGACATCATGTGAGGTCACTATGAGTACTTTAGATCTATGCTAAAGGTTTGTTTCCATGTAGTAACCAAGCCAGTATTCTGATATATACAGCGTTATAGAAATGTGATGTAAAGTAGAAGCATTTGGGTCTCAGGGTGAGGCTATATATATATATATAAATAGATAGATATAGATATATATATATATAAATATATATAGATATATATATTGAAAAAAAATACACTTAAACAAAACACCAGTGATTCTCATCTTAAAGGGTCTCTATACCGTCTGCTGGAAATATAAAGAACTGATACAGGTATGAGATCTGTTATCCAGAATGCTCGGATAATTTGGCTCAGGACTGTTTTGCCTCCAACAAGGATTAATTATATTGGTTGGCATCAAGTACAAGGTATTGTTGTATTATTACACAGAAAAAGGAAATCATTTTTAAACATTTGAATCATTTGATTATAATGGAGTCTATAGGAGACGGCCTTTCTGTCATTTTTGGATAACAGGTTTTCAAATTAATGATCCCATACCTGCAAATAATGAAAGGTCCCTCTTTACCTCTAATATAAGTTGGTTGCTTTCTATTTAACTCTGTATGTTCAGTGTATACACCCATCTAGTGTACAGCGCTGCCGAATATAGATTCATAAATATGGAATTAAATACATTTAAAAGGGGTTGTTCATCTTTATGTTAACGTTTAGTATGATGTAGAGAGGGATATTCTGAGACAATTTGCAATTTTTTATTAATTGGAGTTTTTAGCCTTTTATTCAGCAGCTCTAAGTTTGCGATGTCAGGAGTCTGGTTGCTAGAGTCCAAATTCCCTTAGCAACCATGCACTGATTTGAATAAGAGACTGGAATATGAATTAGGAGAGGGCCTGAACAGAAAGACGAGGAATTAAAATCAGAAATAACAATTAATGTGTAGCCTTTAAGACAATTTGTTTTTTTTTAGATGGGGTCAGTGACCCCCATTTGAAAGCTGGAAAGATGCAGAAGAAAAAGGCAAATGATTCAAAAACTATAAAAAAACAAACCTATTGAAAAGTTGCTTAGAATTGGCCTTTCTATAATATACTTAAAATTAACTTGAAGGTGGACCACACCTTTAAACAAATAATTCTATTTAATATTCTTTGTAAAAAAAAATAAGGCAAATATCAGTTACCAAGCTGCGAAAACCCACATAGTTTTCAAACAATCCTTTTAGGTTTGCCAATAAAATAAACAAAATTCTATAGGAATAACTCTCAAAGTTTACTTATAGCAATAGCAGGTTCAGAGCGGTACCATAAAACGATTGCACAATTCAGCAGGAACAGCCCGCTGAGGTTATTCTTCATTCCCTGCACTGCAAACATTCCAGTTTTAGATAAATGACTGGCCATTGACAAATAGCTGACATATCAGTCAGCAGAGAAACAAAACATCCAACTCCTTATGTCAGGTCAGTAGTAGAACACCCTGAACCCTGTCTCTTTCTACCAATAAACTATAAATCCATCCCACGGTTAATTAATCCATCATCAGATCTATTGCCCATGTTTCAATCCTAGTAATTACATAGAGTTTTATAATAAGGTTGAAAAAAACTAAAAATATAGACAGAAAAGTCTCTATAGGTTCATTCAAGGGGTTGTATACCTTTAAGTTAACTTTTAGTATGATGTAAAGAGTAATATTCAGAAGCAATTTGCAGTTGGTCTTCATTTTCTATTATTTGTGGGATTTTTTTTACTTCTTCCACTTTTGCTCAGCAGCTCTTCAGTTTGCAATTTCAGCAGCTATCTGTTGCTAGTTTCAAATAACTTTAGCAACCAGGGAATAGTTTGACTAAGAGTCTGAGATATGAATAGGAGAGGCCTGAATAAAAAGTTAAGTATTAAAAAGTAACAATTAGGGATGCACCGAATCCAGGATTCGGTTCGGGATTCGGCCAGGATTCGGCCTTTTTCAGCAGGATTCGGATTCAGCCGAATCCTTCTGCCAGGCCAAAACTGAATCCGAATCCTAATTTGCATATGCAAATTAGGGGCGGGGAGGAAAATTGCGTGACTTTTTGTCAGAAAACAAGGAAGTAAAAAATGTTTTCCCCTTCTCACCCCTAATGCTAATTAGGGTTCGGATTCGGTTCGGTATTCGGGCAAATCTTTCACAAAGGATTCGGGGGTTCGGCCGAATCCAAAAAAGTGGATTCGGTGTATCCCTAGTAACAATAACATTAAAGTTGTAGCCTCACAAAGTTTTTTGGCTTCCACTTCAGTTACCTTCATTTTCAAGCTAGAAGGAAAAGAAAGCAAATAATTTAGAAACGATATGAAAAATAAGACCAATCGATAAGATGCTTAGAATTGGCCATTCTACAACATACTAAAAGTTAACTTAAAGGTTAACTACCCCTTTCAGAGGACGGCAAATTAAACATCAACACCATAACACTAACCACTCAGCCTTGGTAGGAGAAATAAGCTTTATTTCGGGATAGTAGGGTTCCCATAAGTGGAACAGATTGACCCAATGGTGCTGAGTAACACTGAAGGCCCGTTGTTCTGACTACAGCTATTTCTCATGTGTATGTGTAGCATGTCCTCAGCTCCGTGGCTCAGAGAACTGTGTGTTCTTTGGGATGTCTCAGAAATACCAGCTCCCGATCGCAGACAATCTGTGTTCCGCATAAGTGTGTTACTTCTCACACCTCGGTGCCACCAATACACTTTCCCAGCATGAATAGGTCTCATAGAATTACACCGGAGCCCTAGACACATACAAATGGCAGAGTTTTCAACTCTCGTATTAAATGGCAGGTAGATAAACTGTGTGCACGGATGGCTGCAAGGATGCAGCAGATACAAATAGAGAAAAGAGATGTATTTTGGGTGTCTAAAGCTGGCCATAGATGCAAAGATCCGATTGTTCGAGGATTCCCCATCTCCCGACCTGCCACTAACCTTTCAGATCAAATAAAGTAGAAAAGAACAGATGAGCCAATGTTCTGCCCCTTACAGTCAGGGGCACATATACTAAGGGTCGAATATCGAGGGTTAATTAAACCTCGATATTCGACCATCGAAGTAAAATCCTTCGACTTCGAATATCGAAGTCGAAGGATTTTAATCCATCGATCGAAGGATTTTCCTTCGATCAAAAAACCTTAGAAAAGTAATGGGGAAGGCCCCTTAGGCTAACATTGTAGCTCGGTAGGTTTAAAGTGGCAAAGTAGGTAGTCAAAGTTTTTTTTAAAGAGACAGTACTTCGACTATCGAATGGTCGAATAGTCAACCGATTTTTAGTTCGAATCGTTTGTCGTAGTCGAAGGTCGAAAGTAGCCTATTCGATGGTCGAAGTACCCAAAAAAAAGACTTCGAAATTGTTGGTGACAGTTTCCCACTGAAAATCGTACGATCGGCAATACACGCAGAGATATTATCAGCAGTCGTCAGAAATCTTTTAACCTGTCCGATCGACCAAACGACTGATCTCCGCCGGACGAAAAATGTCAGGACTCCCCACACACGGTCTGAAAATCGTACGAATCCTCGATTCGTACAATCAGATCTTTGCGTCTATGGCCAGCTTAAGGATGGGTTCTTGCCCCTGGTATGGAAAAGGGCCCCACAGCAGCCGCAGGCAGGGAAACTGACAATAAATTGTATATTTAACTTTTGACTCTAAAGAGACATATGTGCCCCTTGGTAAGGAAAAGCATAGTAACATCTTTAGCAGCAGGGAAATAGCACAGCAGCCCTAAAGGTGGCCATAGATGTTACAATTATGATATTTCCAGGAAAGATTGCTCGTTTCAATACACATGTGTAGACTTGAATCGTCAGATATAGAGATAGACACAATAGAATTCTACCTGTATCTGACATCTGTCAGCACTAACAATGGCTAATGTTCGGGTGCCTTCAAAGTCGCCCCATTGACTAGCCAACTTCTAGTCTTCGGCCGATATCGGTCGGCTCATCTCCCACATAAGGTGGCCATAGATGTTACAATTACGATATTTCCTGGAAAAGATGTTTCCAGGAAAGATCATTTGTTTCAATACACACGTATACAAATGAATTGTCAGATATATAGTGAATAAAGTACCCCCCTCTTGTAAATTATAAGGATATTATAAGTTGCCGAGGAGTTTCATGACCATATAAAATCAAAATGTTCCGCCCAGCCTGATCGACGAGCCGACCGATATCCAAGTCTTCTGCCAATGTCGGTCGGCTCATCTCCCACCTAAGGTGGCCATAGACGTTACAATTACCATATTTCCTGGAAAAGACTGAGTTATACAGGGAACTCTGGGTATCAATCATGTATTATAAGGGATAATGTACCCCCTACTGTAAATGATAAGGATATTAGAAGTAACACGGGGGTTCTGTGACTATATAAAGGCACAAAGCTGCAGGCTGAGTTATACAGGAAACTCTGAGTATCACTCATGTATTATAAGGGATAATGTACCCCCTACTGTAAATGATAAGGATATTAGAAGTCACTGAGGGATTCTGTGACCATATAAAGACACAAGGCTGCAGGCTGAGTTATACAGGGAACTCTGAGTATCACTCATGTATTATAAGGGATAACGTACCCCCTACTGTAAATGATAAGGATATTAGAAGTCACTGAGGGGTTGTTCTGTGACCATATAAAGGCACAAGGCTGCAGGCTGAGTTATACAGGGAACTCTGAGTATCACTCATGTATTATAAGGGATAATGTACCCCCTACTGTAAATGATAAGGATATTAGGAGTCTGTGACCCCTCACAAAGGATGCACAAGGCTGCAGGCAATATACAGGTAAACTGATGTCTAATATCTTTCTATAAATGTATATATTGTCACTAAGCACCACTTATAAAATGAAATGTTGCAGTTTATACACTGCTTAGAATTGTGAATAATCATATGCCCCATTTTAAAATCTTTAGTGCAACTTTTTCAGAGCTAAGGTTTATATGTTGCTCTAACACCTTTTTTTTTGATGCCCGGCGCCATGGTACTCACCGCAGCCTTTATGGGAGATACGACCAACACAGTGACATATATTATGAGTCTCCAGCCTTCCTCCTTCATCTTGGTGAGATTGCAGGACACCAAATTCAGCGAGGAGACAGATCCAGGCTTCCAGTATCACAGGAGGACAACATCTTACTGGGCCAGACCCTCCCTGTCTACACCAAGTCAATCTCACACCTCCCTTCCACTCCTGGTGACTGTGAGATGGCTGACGGCAAGATGGTGCAAACACTTATACTCACGCCTACGTTAGACCTTAAGGGAAGTCATAGAACATTTCTTCTGAAGGCGTAGTCATGCAAGAACCAGCCTCTCGGTATAGGAAGCCAGCAGAATCAAGAGGGTCCCGCATAAAAATGTAGAAATGATATGGAAAGCGTAGAAATGAAAGGGTGATGGGTTTGTATAAAGGCAGGCAAAGCTGTTTTTCTGGGGTGCAGCAAAAGTAGGTTGCCCCACTGCTTCAGACCTAGGGACAAATTTACTAAAGGGTAAAGGAAAATACCATCTGCAGGGACATTGCTAGTTCACTAACAGGCGTAGAGGACAATTCGCTAGTGAAAGAGTATATTGCTAGCCCAGTTTCGTGCCCTTTCGCCAGGCACATTTTCGATCAGGCGAATGATCGTTACTATAGTGCAAATTTTCCATTACGTTACCCTTTCCCCAGGTTATACCTGGTGAACTAATAAGATAAAGCTCCATCCTCCTCAATCTTATGTCACTGACATCATATCCTGTATACGAAGAGCCATAAAAATGTTAAAAAAAACACTGGCGTTTTTTTTTATATTTTAAAGTGGGATTGTTTTTAAAAGTTGTAACTTGAAAATTTTTGTTTTAACATTTTTTTTAGCCATTTGAGGGGCATGCCCCATTTATGGTGGGCTCATATCTAGGGCATTAGAGCATCTCTTTTGTCTTTATTTTGCTTCCTTGGACATTTGAAATAATAATTGGCTACTTCAAGCATTTGCACCATCTCTAATAAAGACGTATACAGTATATGACCTATACAGTATGTACCCACCCTATTTAAATTGACCTAAGCGTAAGTGTATTAACAACGTTTCGCCACGCAGAAATGAACGTTCGCCAGCGTTTGCATTTTTGCAACTTTGCATTTTAGTGAATTAGCGTAGTGGTAGTGAATTTGCACCAAAGTGGTGCAAAGTGTGGCAAAGCCTTCCGAGGCGCACGCTTTAGTGAATTTGCACCTACTGAAGCTCAGCACAAGTGTAGGAATCTCAGTCATAATAGAGCAATGTGGCATCGCCAACACTTTATTTTACTGCTGCCCAACCTGCAGCCCTTCGTTTGTTTAGATTCTTTAGTCCTACCTTGTCACGACTCCTCCTAAAGAAAGAGTTCACAAGGCTTCGCCATTTGATGTTGTTTCTGAAAGTCCCCAAAAGGGTACAATAAAAGGAAGAATAGAATCGTACAAGGTCAGCGTTAAAAGCAATAAAGCATAAACACTTGAAAGAAAACAAAATGCCAAAAATGAATATGGCTATAAATACTATCATTTACACTGATTTTACGGCATCAGCCTAAGGTTTAGCATCTCTATAACAGTTATGACCCTTCAAAGTTGTGCACAGGATCTCCCCATCTTGGATTCTGTTAGGTATGTCAGTGACACTGCACATGCTCAGTGTGCTCTGGGCTGCCTCTGAGAAGCTGAGCTTAGGGGTCATCGCAAATCATCAAGCAGAAAATGACATTTGTCTGTCATAGAAGCTCATGCAGTAGGACTGATGATTAAAGTCTGATATAAATGAAATGAAACCCTGGACCCATTACTAATCAGTCTTGTATCATTACTTTTATATCCTATATATAAATTATATTGTGAGTCAGTGCAGCATTTCTAGCCTACATCTTTGTTAAAAGCTCAAAAGATGAAAGGCGGCACTCCGGTTAGTTAAAAAGGTGGTTTATTCCAACAGGTCACTGACCCATAACACCTGACGCGTTTCGGGTGTAACTCCCTTAATCATAGCCTGTCAGGTGTTATGGATCAGTGACCTGTTGGAATAAACCACCTTTTTAACTAACCGGAGTGCCGCCTTTCATCTTTTGAGCTTTTATGATTCCAGTGGGGATGCTGATGACAGAGCACCTGGACTACTTCAAATAAATAATGGAGCCTACACTGATTGGAACACACAGGGGGTGAGTTTGGAGCGGCCTATTTTTCCTTTTTGTACATCTTTGTTAAGCTTTAGTTCTCCTTTAAAACTATTTTGGTATGAAAAATAGAAAGTTTCATAGATAGGAGGCCTGCAGCTCTTCTGCTTGCTTATTCACCCATAACATCATTCTCCCACTCTCACATTTCCCGACAGGGTCAGACTAGTGGGGATGCCATTCCAGGGCCCCCTGCACCCCTATGGGACCCCACTGTACCACCTGCACCCCCCATAGGGCCACACGCCCACCCCTGAACACGCATACATTTAAATTTAAAGGGAGATCTACATCCTGGGGGAGAGCTGGTGAGGATTGGGTCTGGGCGGGCGGGGTCCACCAGACATTGCCCCACTCTGTAGTAAAAAAAGACATCATCCTTTTTATTTTTGCTTGTCTGTTTTGTAACCAAGGTTGACGAACGAAGATGACTGCACAATGCAAAGGAAATATCTACTTTAGTTGCTATTTGAGGTTTCTCCTGGAATCACCAATTCAAGCCTACCTCTCATAGTAACAGTTCATCTCCTGGTGGGACCCAGCCTAGGAGAATTCCCATCAGCCCATCCTTTTTCCACCATGGGCCTTATTGTTGTTGCAATGGGCTCAGTCTGTCATGTTCTGTGGTGGGCACTAAGAGACCCAGTTCATTATTAGCAGGATCTCTAGGGACAATGTCTGGAGTCTTATAAACACATTTGTATCTGCCTCTTCATTCACTGTACCCCACACCCTCCTTTTGTGATGGGCAGTTTACTTCATGCAAATAATGTATGGAAACTCAAATTCAAAATGGCCTAAAACTCTTAAGTATAAGAAGCCCACTTCAAGATTTTTAATTTACTACAATAATTTTGACACTAACCTCTATTCTACCCCTTTGAAATATATAATATATAGGGAATAAAGTACCCCCTTTTGTAAAATATAAGGATATTATAAGTTACCGAGGAGTTTCATGACCATATAAAAACACGAGGCCGAAGGCCGAGTGTTTTTATACAGGGCATGAAACTCCGAGGTTACTTCTAATATCCTCATATTTTGCAACAGGGGGTACTTTATTTATTATAATACACAAGTTTTAGTGAGTCATGTGACAGAAATGACATCACTACTCACCGTTTATAACTGATGACATCAGAACTCACCGTTTATAAGGATATAATTTACAAGATATTCATGGCTTTTGTGTATTATATAATATTTTAGCTCAGCAAAGCATTTAGTACTGGAACTTAGCTGCACCGAGTATGTCAATATTTTCTGTTCCTGCTCTTCCTTTGGTAGGCAGATATGTACTAGAGGATCTGGTCTTTGCATGGTCACCAATCTCCGTAAAAGCTCCAGTTTCTCCTGGAAAGTGACAGTCATTTCTGTGAGCAAGTGGGTAGGATTAGTGTCCACCATGAGGAATTCTTAGGACCCTCTCCCTCAGGGGAGATACTGTATGTTGAGAAATGGAGTGCTCCATGTGCCTGGAAGTGACAGAAAAAATCCAAGAAAACCCAGATGGTCTCACTGTGTAACAGAAGCCAGTACTTTTTTAGAGTCTCTTTAGACAATGATCAGATCATTGATGAAGCCTCCAGGAACAATTTCAAAATCTTGTGCCCTTTAGTCTACATTGATGGAATATGAATGGCAGACAGGGAGAGGTGGGTGCTTTTGCAGATTAAGTGCACCCTTGCCAATCATGTGACAGTTTGTTAAAGGTGGATGAGTGGAGTAAGATGTTCTTTTGGGACCTCCTGACAGTGCAGGTGTGAATTCCAGCGAGGTCGGGCAGCAGGAGGTGTGAGGCTTTTATCCCATGCTAGAGATTAGGCTGCTCATACCGTCTAACATATTGATCTAAGGAAGAACCACTTCTTAGTTTTGTCCTTATGTGTGAGACCCAATTATTGATTTTACAACCTGACAGCTTCGAGATGCTGGGAAGGGTTTTTCAAGAACAGCCGGAAACTGCAGGTTGGATATAAAGTGTTGCCGACACCATTTGGCCTTACTATATACACCGCTGTACCGGCTTCCTCTAACTTCAGAAACTTCAGACTGTGAGGTGGAAATAAAGAAAGTTGAAGAGATGAGAAAGGAAACTAGCGAGTGATGTGATTGCTGAAAGGAGGAGACAGAAGCCTCTACATGAATTATGTCTTCCAAGGAAAGGTCAGACTAACTGAGGCATAGTTCTGCGGGAGATCACATACTTCTTTTATTACCCCCACCCAAACACTGTCTTCCTGCATTCCCTTATCTGCCATGTCTGTCTGTAGATGTACATTTTATATCCTAGCTTTATTGCCTCGCTATTGCCCCCCAAATAATAAAATACAGTGAAAGGGAAATGGCAGACAGTTATACCTTATTGGTGGACCCCTTACCATTGCCCACAAGAAATCTGCAATAATACTAACCTCAAGCAGACAAACTTAAATATCATAAGGCAGGCTTGAAAGAAATGGTTTGTTTAGAAAAGTACAATTGGGCACCACTCTAGACCAACAGCCATGGGAGCAGCGCCCCCCTTTAGCTACACACTGTCTAAGGGTGCTGGGCCTCACATGACAATATACAGTAACACACTTTAATATGACCTAAACAATGCCATTCTGCTGTTAAGTCTTCTTTTTTTATCTTCTTATGGTTAAACGTTTAAACATCTAGTTACTAGGATGAATACCGATAGCAACAAAGTATTAGAATACATAATGAATTGTAGAGGGCCCAAACAAAACAATGAAAAAGCTATTGAAAATTAAAACTAGCCACAGAGTCCGTTTCGGAGTGCCTGGGTCACTGATGCCATCATTTCACCTTAGTTTAGAGAGAGGCCAGTTAAAAGAAAAATGTAAATATAAGAAAGAATTAAATGCACTTTTCCTGTAATGATATAGGTGTTGTGCTGTCTCTTGTCAGTAGAGGCAAAGTACAGACACTCTTATCACTGTACATTGTTGCACTAATGAGAACAAAGCATTATATCCCACTTCTAATAATAGACATATCTCCTTCACCCAATAACCCCTTCTCTTCCCAAGGCACGGAGTCCCTCCTCGCACCCCAGCGTACATGTTTCTTTAATGCCGCCACATTATTATTTTTATATCGCAATGCTGGTTGGTGGGTGCAGCTGTCCTGCCGATACGACCTTGGGATTTGGACAATGCCCCCCCTGAGCTGTCAGCTGTCTCCCCCTCTCCCTACATCCCAGAAGGGTTTAGAAGCCTATGTCTGAAGAATGTGCTTTTCTGAGACTGAAGTCATATCTATGGGCAAGGCACTCAAATAGGCACTTATATGGAATTAACCCTTCTGTTGAAAGACCTGGGGTCATTGTGAAACTGAATGAATTGATTGGTTCCTCGCTTGATGCAAGGCTGAGTGATGTCTATCTTGGGTTAATTAATAGCACTGAAGGTAACTATTCCATGCCCTGTCTAACACTTACACTAATTTATACCGTTTTTACACTAACCCTTAAAACGGTGGCAAATCTGAGCATTGCCACTGGTTAATAATCTAAGCCTATTATAAGGAAGGAGGGGACCCTGGTAATGTAAATCAGGCATTCCGAAACTACAGACCACCAGCTGTCGTAATAATGCAACTCCGAGCTTCCCCTGTTGGACTGTTAGAGGCACATTTATCAAGGGTCGGACATCATATTCATGTTGGTGTGAAAAACACCAATCGAGTTTCTCCGGAAAAAAACTCAAATTTTCAAAAATGATTTCCTTTTTCTGTGTAATAAAAAAACAATAGCTTGTACTTGATCCCAACTAATAATTAATCCTTATTGGAGGCAAAACCATCCTATTGGGTTTATTTTATGTTTACATGATTTTCTAGTAGACTCAGTACATGTAGATCCAACTTACGGAAAGATCCGTTATCCGGAAGGCCCCAGGTCCCAAGCATTCTGGATAATGAGTCCTGTACTTGTACTAGTATATGCCCCTTATAATCTTTTTTCTCATTGTGTTATTCACTGAAGGGTCAATTTCTTCCATATCCAGCATAGATTGATTCATTTTCTCTTGGTCTGTGTTTTGAGTAATTAAGTAAAGAAAATGAAACTGTTAAACGCTTCCCTGAATGAATCTAGACTGTAAGTTGTCACATTGAATTCCCCTTCTTTGTGTCCCCTTGATCTTTGCTTAGGAGAGACGGGGTCCTGATAATAATGGATAAGTCCCTGGTGGGACAGACCTGGTTTCTCCTTTTATGGTACTGAAGCTCCCACTCCCTGAATATAAGAGGCTGAGAGACCAGGCTGACTCTGTCATTCATTCTGCATCTTCACCTGGCAACTCTCTCTCCAAGAATCAGCAGAAACTTCCTTCACGAACGCCATGCCCCCCAAAAAGCCAGAACCCAAAAAGGAGGCACCCAAACCAGCAGCAGCCCCTCCACCTGCAGCACCGGAGCCCCCAAAGGAAATCCCGTTTGACCCAAAGAGTGTGACTGTGAGTATTGACTTACGCATCTTTATAACTCAGCTCCTCTCATTGTACAGATTCATTATCATATACATTGCTGTACTGATGTGCATCACAATACAATACTATCACCCTGACATTTCCCTATGCTGCCTCATTTCAATCACTCCCAATCCCATGGCATCTCCACACATAAACTGTTATAAATTATTTGTACATTTAATTGCTACTAAAAGCAGTTGTCGTCTCTTTGCTTATGTTCTCTGCAATGCTGGTTCTGACTCCTAAAATAATGTAGCAAACTGACTGATTAAAGGAGAAAGAAAGACGCTTTTTACTTGGAGGTGCCAAAAGTTAGGCACTCCCAAGTAACATAGTAAGTTAGGTTGCCTTTTTACTTTTTTTAACCTGCCTATCTGCCAGTTGATCCAGAGGAAGGCAAAAACCCCATCTGAAGCCTCTCCAATTTGCCTCAGAGGGGGAAAAAATTCCTTCCTGACTCCAAAATGGCAATGGGACCAGTCCCTGGATCAACTTGTACTATGAGCTATCTCCCATATCCCTGTATTCCCTCACTTGCTAAACACCATCCAACCCCTTCTTATACCTATCTAATGTATCAGCCTGTACCACTGATTCAGGGAGACAATTCCACATCTTCACAGCTCTCACTGTAAAAAAACCCTTCCCAAAATTTAGCCGGATAATCTTTCTTCTAATCGGAATGGGTGACCTTGTGTCAGCTGGACAAATAAAGCATTAGAGAGATTATTATATAATCCCCTTATATATTTATACATAGTTATCATATCACCCCTTAAAACGCCTCCTCTCCAGCGTGAACATCCCCAATTTGGCTAGTCTTTCCTCATAGCTAAGATTTTCCCTTTACCAGCTTAGTTGATTGTATTTACTTACCTCACACCGCAGGCCGGTGCTCCTATCAGCAGAAAACTGCACCGGTCCTGGGGTTCTTCCAGTGGGCACCACAGAACGATCAGCTTCCGGTTTCTTCTTTCTTCGCTCGGGTGTGAACGGCAGTAGCGCGAAAAGCCGAACTTTAACAAAGAAGTCGGCTATTTCGTTCTACTGCACATGCGTCTGCCCTGGGGAATTGGAAGAAAAAAGAAGAAAGCCGATCGCTCTGTGGTGCTCACTGAATGAACCCCAGGACCGGTGCAGTTTTCAACCGGGGTTTCAGGTAACTAAATATAATCACTTGGGCCTAACTTTTGGCACCCCCAATAAAATATGCCTTTCCTTCTCCTTTAACAATCCTAAAGTGGCTTCAATCGTACAAAAGTTATGTCTGACAAATAGACATGACAGTCACCATTAATATCGTCGGATAGGCAATACATGCAGAGATATCATCGCTAGCCGGCAGAAATCTTCTATCCTGTCCCATAGACTAAAAGACAGATCGCCATGGTACATGGTACAAACCTCTGATTCATACGACTTTATCTTTGTGTCTATGGCCAGCTTTACTCATGGGTTCCCATCAGCCGTGTAGAATATCATCACATATACAAGTGAATGCTTCCCATGGGTAGGTCAGCCTTGTCATCGCCTGACTCCAATTAAATTAGATCCATTCACACTGACTGCTAAATTCATAAGCACAAACAATTAGGGCTGCAGGTTTATGCAGGGATACAGAACATGCTCAGAGGTGACAGTTATTATACCAGAAAAGTATTCTTATCTGCAAACACCTTGCCTTATAATAATAATAATCCACAGGGGTGTATACATATACATTTATATATATGTTTGGCAAGGACCAACGCACTCTTGCATTTCACATACCACTTGTGTCCAACGTTCCGGTCCATATTAGGACCTTTATTTGCTCTAAATAAATGAGTCATTTATGTTTCTTCTTTCCTCAGGTTGAGTTCACTGCTGATCAAATTGAAGGTAAATTTGTTACTTTGATTAATACATTTTACTAACATTTTAATGACTTTTTCACAGAAATGATATCAGCAAATGGACTACATAGTCTAGCTTTGTGGTTAGGAAACCATGGGATATATACCAAAAGCTATCTTGTGTTGCTTTAAAGCAGTGATCCCCAACCAGTGGCTTCCAAGCAACATGTTGCTCACCATCTCCTTGGATGTTGCTCTCAGTGGTCAGGTGCTTGTTTTTGAATTCCTGGCTTGAAGGCAAGTTCTAATTGCATAAAAAACAGGTATACTGCCAAGAAGAGCTTTCTGTTGGTTGCCAGTCCACATAGGGGCTACAAAATACCAAATCATTGCCTTTATTTGGCACCACCCGGAACCTTTTTCATGCTTGTGTTGCTCCCCAACTCTTTTTACATTTGAATACATTTGCTCTTGAGTAAAAAAGTTTGGGGACCCCTGCCTTAAAGCAAAAATGAGAGGCTTTAAAGTCAACAAGATAATAAAAAAGGGAGATCAAGGGGCACTTCTGGTGAGACTGACCCCCGCTTCACCACCTTTGCTTAGTTCTTCCATGCCTGAACTGGGGCAAGTCAGGCCAATATTATTAGTGCAGGGAGGAAAATTGTTCTCTCTACACTAAAAAAAAGCCACATTTCCAACTCAGCAGTATACCAGGCCATGTATGACCATGGACAACCTTTACTAATCTTTACTGTATAAGCTCTTGGGCCAAAGACCAGTGAAATCAGCTCAGTTATCCTGCGGCAGCAACAATGAACTTGTTCATTGGTAATATGCCTATATGAAAATGATTAATTATATCTAAAAAATAAAATTCTATCCCAAAGATAAAGAGTTTAGACAATACTGAGAAATTTAAAGAAAGAGAGTATATTTTAAAAACCTTCATTCTAGAAGGAGAGAATATAAAGGCAGAAGTAGAAGTTTAGACTCACAGAACAATGGCTCTTAATTACTAAGCCTGGAATGAACGATATGTTCCCCTGGAATGTGCTTGGACAAAACCATAATCCCTTTACATCTCTGATGGGTTGCACAGTAATCTAACACCTAGAGTGCCTCATTGCTCTGACAGAGGATACTTCTCATCTGTTAAACCATATCCCATTTGTCAATGTTGGCTGGAAAGTGATCATGAATGTGTTTATTTGCACTCCTTGTGTTTGTTGTGCCTATAAAATCATACACTGTTTTAGTATTGTACTACAGGGGGACAAATATAGCAATAAATATTCATTATGGCACACGTTAAAAGACACAAGAGGAAGGAGTTCCCTGTCCTATAGAAATTTAACGGCTATATTGTTCGCGTTGGGTTATTTTGCTAGAATATGAAAAAAAAAAGTCAGCAAGAATATTTGTGCCCACAGAATTCAAAGAAACTTTGCCTTTTTGTATGCTATGGGCTAAATACATTTTGCACTTGAGCACTTTTTGCAAATCTAACAGTGTGCTGCTGGTTATTTTTTCGACACAGAATTCAAAGAGGCTTTCCAGCTGTTTGACCGCACCCCAACAGGAGAGATGAAAATCACATACGGCCAGTGTGGGGATGTACTGAGAGCTCTAGGTCAAAATCCGACCAACGCAGAGGTGATGAAGGTTCTAGGAAGACCCAAGCCAGAAGGTATTAAAAAGGGGTCCAGTGCTGGAGGGAAACTAATATAGGTATGAGATCTGTTATCCAGAATGCTTGGGAACTGGGGTTTTTTTTAGAAGAGGGATCTTTCTGTAATTTAGATCTCCATACTTTAAATCTACAAAAAAAATGACTGTTTTATCATTACAAAGAAAAAATAAATATGCTTTGAAATTTTGACATTTTTTTGGGGGGCGAGGTATATTACTCAAATTTGAAAATGCAAATTAAGGTTTTCATTCTTTCAAATTGGTGAAGGATTTACCTTTGCCAGCACCCTCTGCAAGGCCAGCCAATGATTATAGAACAAGCAAAAAGCATTACTGCTAAAGGCAAACAGACAGAGCTAAAGACAGTAAGCAGACCCACAAGACAATCCTAGGTATTAATAGCCTCCTTTAGGAAAGTGATTCTAGCCTGAGGATTTTCTGGCTTATGCCAACATACCTTCCATGTGGTATAAATGCACAGCCCTCCACACCTGGTGTCGCAGCACAATTCCAGAGAGAGGATCTAAGCCCCTTCTCTAAGTCTATGCGATATAAAAGGGTAGAGCTTATAGCTGCAGCCAACATGCATTATTGTAATATCTCACCGCTTCTATTTTTGGGGAACGGTCAACCTATATTCAGAAGTGGAGGGAGGGTTGAACTTCTCGGTATTAGAGAGACAGACGAGGCCTGGATTACTCTTCTATGGGAGATAAGAACAGAGAGAGGCAGAGCATCCCTCAGTGGAATCTCTGGCTCTGTAAGTTCAGATATAGAAGAGAAAGCTTCTCGTTCTTGACATTGAGCTGGGGACGGCTGACATTTCCACTAAGCTGGGCTATGCCTGTTGTTATCCATGGATGGTGTCGATGACAGGGCACAGAAAAGCCCAAAGGCCTTTGAATCATATGAGATCACCAGTAGAGGTCTGGATTCTTCTATGACTAATGGTCATAAATGTGGTCTTTGGACTTGCTACCGGAATTCCTGTGCCATATGCATCCAGTTAGATTATTATCAGAACAATATTACAGCAATCAACAATGTGAAGTGTGCAAATCCTTTACAACTCCAGAAGATCTCTAATGGAGAATCAGTTTTAAAGTTAAAACTTCTGA
The DNA here is from genome assembly GCF_017654675.1 of Xenopus laevis. Lineage (NCBI taxonomy): Eukaryota > Metazoa > Chordata > Amphibia > Anura > Pipidae > Xenopus > Xenopus laevis. The sequence goes on along the minus strand of NC_054388.1, from coordinate 5,754,153 downwards.
GACATGAAACATTTGCTGTTAGTAGTCAACAAAACCTAAAGATCCGTGAAAGCTACGCTATGAAAGCTTGCACAAAAATTAAATAGACTGGGAATTGTGTAAAAACTGAATTTGAATTTCTAATCTAAATTTATTTCCTGGCAGAAATGAACACCAAACTGTTGGACTTTGAGACTTTCTTACCGATGCTCCAACACATCTCCAAAAGCAAGGACCAGGGTTCATTTGAGGACTTTGTAGAAGGGCTACGCGTCTTTGATAAAGAGAGTAACGGCACTGTTATGGGTGCTGAACTGCGCCACGTGCTTGCCACCCTGGGTAAGACTTAGTCAGGTCAGCTCAGAATGGAACCTTTTAATGAACTGTCATGTCATTCTGAACATATCTTTGCTCATTAGGTGTTTTTTGCATGATTAAAAGAAGGGATAGAAGTTCATCTCTATGTCATGTCCTCCTGATTTGGTTCAGCTTTTTACCCATTTTTCACAAAGGCTTTTACCTCCCATGCAGGCGAGAAACTACAAGAGAATGAGGTAGAACAGCTGATGGCTGGACAGGAAGATGCCAATGGATGCATCAACTATGAAGGTATGATTTGTAGATCTCATATTCTCCCCATGCTTATTGAGGACTTTTCATTTCATTTCAGACTCCGACTTTGCCTTTTGCTTGTAATTCCAGATTCCCACACAATAGTTTTCCTTTTGCAATGAGGGCAAATAGATGTCAGTGTATTCTCCACATGTTCTATAAGAACTGACTGTTTGAAATAGCCAAAATGTGCTTGGGTTTATAGACTACATAATCTTATCCATACAGGTGTCTAGCATGTGGACCTTCAGTGTTTTTCTTAGGGGACTTCTGTACTAATAACATGGTAGTATTATAAAGCATCAATGTTTACAGTTACTGACCATTCCATTCCACTGAACTTCCATTCTTTGCAGCCTTCATCAAGCACATAATGATCGGATAAAGCCTTTGGTAAGTCTATTCTTTTGGTATTTTTATTTAGCCCCTTTGCTGTGGAGCATGTTGCCAGACAACACAGACCTAGAATTGAGAAATCTTAAAAATACGGTGCTGACAGTCAGAACCAAATATTTTAAGATAGACAACCAGTTACTAGAAATGTGCAGTGCATGGTGGGAAGAATTTTCATTGAAGAGTTCACATTTCTTAACATTCCTTTAAGTTTTATGGTGCAGTGTTAGTCGATCCCTGATGCTGCTTCCAGAAATGTGAATATGATGTCACTGTACTTCTGCAACATTTAAACAACAGTCTTTGCCTCTGTTTAATGCTTTTAGCCCTATGCTCAATGCATGCTTTCAGCATGTCCTCTTAGGAGCACTGGTTGATTAGTAAGTGGGTTAATCAGTTGGTCCACTTGGTCCATTTTCATGTTTGTATGCGGACATGGAGGGATTATACTGTATGTCATACTGAGGTGAGGCTTTTGGCTTGAGCTTCATCCATGTCCAAGAACCAACCATCCTTTCCATAGGGTTGCCACCTTTTCTGGAAAAAAATATCAGCCTTCCTATATTCTTGACGTTTTTTTCCTTTTAATAACATTTTCACCAAGCACAATTTTAACCAATACAGGTGGCAACACTACCTTTCCATAGGTTGGAAGTTGAAGGAGTAGGTTGTTTTGTATAAAATATTTATATGTAATACTATGGATTAGCTGGGTATGTTTCTAGGTTACACTGCAAAGTAATTTTTAGATCCCTAATAAAGATCAGACGATGACTGGTTTATATTGACAATTCTTATCAATCAGATCAGAAGTCCTTTTAGCTGCAAGCTATTATCAATTTCATAGTAACTAAAATTAATCTCTACACCCCTAATGGTTATTGTTGTTATTTTTTTACCAGAACATGATGGACGATCCTCCTATCGGCTTTCCTCCAGAAAATGGAATGGAATAAGTAACCCTAGGTGTCCCTGAGAGGAAGATACACCTAAAAGATGAAGTTGTGCTCTTCAGAAATGCCCAGTTCGGTTGTACATTTTTTGGGATTTTTTTTTTTCCCAGTGACTTTTCACCAAATAAATTTCAGCAAAGAAAAGTTATATTTGTTGTATTCTAATTTCGAAGCTCGTGTTAGGTTTCATAAAAAAGATGTGTTTTTGTAGCAAAATCTTGTACAAAATATCAAGGTACAAAATATCAAGATACAAAAAATATCCTGAATGTTTAACACTTGTTTTTTTATTTAAAAAAAAAAAAAAACAGGCCCACAGTGATAAAGATGCTATTTTATATCATATATGCATAGACAGTTCTGTGGAACTTACTGTAAGAGAACCAGAGATTCTAATGGTAACCCAGGATCTTTGGGATTCATCCAGTCATTTCATCTCTTCCACTTTCTCTCTTGCTACATCCAACTTTAATATTCCATTGGCTGAAGACTGCATAAACTGTGGCTCAGTAAACAGCTGAGAGCTCTGCACCGGCCTGTTATTTGAATCACTCTAATTTGGCCCATAACTTGGTTATGCAAATCATCTAAGGATAGTTCGTTTGTCAGCCTGGCCAAATCTTTCTATGTATGAGCAGCTTTATTGCTGATCCCTCCGTAACATAATTGCAGAATTTAGCACACAATAGAGGCATTTTTTTCATTAGAAGGTGTGAAACAGATGGGCCTCTCTTTTCCTTTTTCTGATAGTGTTTTTGTCAGAAAAGCATCATGGCTGTTTAGGACCATGTAAAAAATCTGGAGCCTTTTTGACTTGAATATTTGTATATATTAAACTTATGTATGCCCATGTGGCATACACTCACTGTTATGTTAGCCAGTGGGAAGCTATGGTGATAGCTACCATGGTTTTGGAGAGAGATGGGCCTCCGTTGTCTTGGTCTGCTCCATATACCGGGAAATGTTGTTTAGAAGCTGTGGAGTAAAAATGTGTCTATCACTCCAGTAGATTATCTTGTCCCACCCACACATATAAGGTGATAAGGTTACTGCTACATTTAAATTCTGGTATTTTAGCCCACAACCTTGTTGCCCCCACTCTCATTCTGGTAAAAATAGCCTCTCAATCCCAGTAAATATAGAATAAACTCTCATCTCAGGGAGATAAGGGAAAGGCTTCCTACCAAAGAAGGCTTGGGGGTCTGCCCCCAGAGACACTTGCGATAATCACTCCTCCCTCAGCCCTCTCCAAAGGGCAACCATAGTTTACACCTCTAAGGGAGTACAACGAGTGTACAACAATGGCTTCAAAAATATATAGTTTCTGCTTATCAGTGTCTGGCAAATATCAGTGCTGGAAAAGGTCTCTGCAAGATTGAATTAAGGAATAAGGAAATAAATGTATATATGTCCTACACGTACCATAAATACATATGGAATAGTGTAAAATATAAAAATATTATAAAACACTGTCACATGACTGTATGAAGCAGGGATTCGTAAACTATGTGCTGGGAACCAAAACTGGGCCCCAAAGGAAATCATTTAAAAAAATCTGGGTTATTTGGATAAAATGGAGTCTATGGGAGCCTTTCCATAATTCTGAGCTTTTTTGGGTAATGGCTTTCCACATAACGGATCCCATACCTGTTCAATGGAAGATAATATAACACTGCCACCTCCTGTTTTCTTTTAATCATTATGTATGCACAAACCCCTGGCATGACTGTTGGCAGCAATCGACAAAACAGTTCTTGCTCACAAAAACTGCCTGCCAGTTTTTTGCCCTACATATAGACATGGCATCACAACATCCAAAAATGCCCCTATTGCTGGGCTCAAAAAGTTCATTTAAAAAAAAAAGAATTTTAACAGACCACTCTCACTTTATAATTATTTAGAAAAACATAAGGTAGTAATTTTAAGATTCATACTACCCAGTAAATTAAGGTTTGGGCATAGAAAAAAAGGTGTAAGAGAGACCCCTACTGGTAACCAACCAGCAGTCGCCTGAGCTATACAATGGTGAATGAGTGAAAATAACATTTCTGTTGCTGCGGAATTGCTACAAAATGACAGAAGACGTATTTGCAACTTTCCTTTTTGTCATTCCTTATCTTTTACATGTCGACTTTACCGTTGTCGAATCCACTATTTTTGGATTTCAGCCAAAACATGAATGAAGGACTCCGTAGAATTTAAAAAAATAAAAATTTTCTTGTTTGTGTGCAGAAAAGTCACATCATTTTAATTTCAGATTCAATTCCGCCAGACACTTGGATTCGACGGAATGCGAATTGTGCTCCCAAAACAAATCCTGGATTTAGTGCATGCCTAATTGTTTTATCTTTCATCTCACATATGTTTAATGAGAAATAGTAGAAAAAGGGGGGGGAGGGTTTGCAATGTTGACAATAAAGGGCTGTGTCTTGAGAAAGATGACCCCTGTGGTATTGAAATGTTGATAATCAACGTCTCTAACCATAGGAACTCCCTCTGTGGTTTAGAAATGTTGGTAATAAAAGGTCTCTGACCTCAGAACTCCCCCAGTGGTACTGAAATGTTGATAACAAAAGCCCTGTCCTGAGAAAGACACTTCAATATAGAATCCAAAGACTGAAAATACTCTGTCCTGAAGAAGATGTCCCTCTGTAGCACCAAAACGTTGCTCATAAATAGGCTTGATCCTGAGGAAGAGACTCCCTGTGGTGCAGAAACATTGACAATAAAGCATAAGGTTTTTGCAGTTATTAATGAGAAGTAGAGATGAGAAGACCCAGTTGCAGATTCAGAAGGGTCTTAATTTAGCATTTTGCATGAACTCAGACCCATTCGGGTCCTCCATACGATATACAGTATCCCTAGTTGTTTATTCTGCAACTTCCTGTTGCTTTTCAAGAGAAACTTTAGGAGTACTGTTTAATGGAAAGGAAAGGTGATCCCTTCTACACTTAGCTAGAAATGGACAATTTATTCCATACCGTATTTTTCCTCCGCAATTGGAAAGAAGCTGATTTGCTACTCTGTGTCCTTGCACTGACAGGCATGATGTTTCACATATAGTTGCATAGAGTTTTGTTTTTCCACACCAATATCTCTCTGTTTGTCTGTGAAATGATGTATACTGTATTTGTCTGAGTTTCCTGATCATATATTTTAGGAAAAAATGCTTTTCAAAAACAATTTTAATTAAAAATATTGATGCAATTGTCTGGTTTTGACATTAGCAGAAGGTGGCACCTCTATGGGTAAGAACAGTGTAGTCCCATCTTTATCCATAAAGAAGGCACTGCTGTTTGAATTGTCAGTAAAGAAAGGAGAACTACAGTCAGATAACTTTATCTAATACAAACAGATGCTGCTCGTAAGGTTTATACCTTGGGATAGGCCCCTAACAGCTCCCTTTCACCAAAGGCTTTACAGTTGCTAAACATCCTAAATTTTATTGCATGGTTATAATCCTTATTTATATCGAATTTGCAATTGCATTGAACTTTTCCAAGGATACAAAATGAATATTCAGCGATCCATTTAAGGAAGAAAGGAGGCTGGATATAGAGGAGGGGGAAGGGAAACTAAATATTTTTAAATTTTTAAATCCTTATATGAAGCAAAACCAGCCTGTTGGGTTTATTTAATGTTTAAGTGATTTTCTAGTAGACTTAAGGTATGAAGATCCATTATCCGGAAAGCCCCAGGTCCCAGGCATTCTGGATAACAGGTCCCATACCTGTATTAGATCATATTCACAAACGTACAGACTATAAGCGGCCCAATTTCAGAGGCTTATTTTTACTGCTTAAAGGCATGTGGTGGTCTTGGGCTAGAACAGAAGTGTAAAACATAATGACCAGCAATTCCAGTCTATTTCTTTAAGTTTCATTTCTCCTTTAAAGGGATAATTCCTGCAGTGGCGTAAACATAAACTTTCTGATCTCTAATCACAGTGGTCTGAATGTTTCTGTTTTACAAATATCTGGAATCTTAGACATAAAACATGAGCAAACTGCTGTTAGGAAATAAAGGAGACATAACCATTTGATTACTCTTCCATATGGAAGCCAATGAAATCATTATAGGGGTCATTTAGTGTGACCAGGGAAGTAGTGCAAGTGCCCCTTAGAGCTCATTCAGGCAACATTTTTCCCCAGTCTGTGCCAGATTAAAAAATGCCTAGCTATTCGAGAAAATATTACTCATTGCTTTTAGGCACAAATGCAGGATTTCTTTTTTTTTGATGATAATGCCCATATAGTTTCCAGATATAATATTGTTAGCTTTAATATGCCTAAGTGCCACATCTAAGATTGGCATGAACAGATATTCTATCAGCAGAAGTTCAGATCACCTGATTTGTTGGCTGCATTGAGACCATCTCCCATGCAATTATAAGTGCTGTGATAAGTAATTATTGGCGGCCTCCTATTCTCAAGCTCCAAGGGGAGATTGTGTAACCAAATCTCTAATAACACGACTTCCTCAATTTTAGACAATTAGCTCTCTTGATGCCTAAGGGAGCTTTTGACAATTAAAGATCATTAAACATCAAATAGTTAGAGGCAAGGCAGGAAGTGCAGACATTATGGGGCACTCAAACCACAGCAGCTTCACTAAATCTACTGCATTAATTGTGAATACCCCATAAAACTTCTGTATGCAACAGCCAGATAGACGGCTCAGGATCTATAAGCCCCTTATTCTGCATAATTCTGCACAAGCCTCCAAACACAGAAACAGCTCAGGATCCATAAACCACTTATTCCATGTAATACTGCTTGTATTCCCATAGCAAGGAAGCAGCTGGAGATCAATAAATCTCTTATTCCATATAATATGTGATTACCAGCTTTCCCTAATTCCCCAAACAGAACTATATTTTTTATAATAGGTGAATGCAAGATGGCAGAGGATACATGCTGCACATATAATCAAATATAAAGGCTGATAAGTCACCAGCTGGTGATGGCAATATACTTTCTGTTACATATGCAATAACCCTTCCCTCCCTAAACTATTTTGCTACCCAACTCTGCTTTTTAAGCACTACATCGCAGCTCACACCACAGCTTAATTTTCAGGCAATACAAACTGAATGGTTTTAGAACGTTTGTAGCTGTACAACTTCTTAGGGACCACAGCTTGGAACCAAAGCATCTGAAATACGGGGGTATGAAGATATAAACTATTGTTTAAATTTTTTTTTCCTTAATGGATAATGGATGTAGGCATGCCTACATTTGGCAGAACCAGGAGAACACCTCCTCCCACCCCCCATTCATACCTCTTGCAGGGGCTGTTAAAGGAGAAGGAAAGCTACTGAATCAGTTTATTGCCAATAGATTAGCCACAAACGTGCAAGATATAATACTTTATTTATTCTGCAGAATGCTTTACCATACCTGAGTAAGCAGCTCTAGAAGCTCTCTCTGTTTGTTAAGGATAGCAGCTGCTGTATTAGCTTGGTGTGACATCACTTCCTGCCTGAGTCTCTACCTTCTCACTCATAGCTCTGGGCTCAGATTGCAGCTGGGAGGGGAGGAGGGGAAAGGGGAGGGGGAGAGAGGAGCAAACTGAGCATGCTCAAGCCCTAGCCCTGGAAGTTTATGCTGAAAACAGGAAGTCTGATACAGAAGCCCATGAGTACACAATAGAAGGAAAGAAATGCTGTGTTTCTTTTGACAGAGAACTCAGAGCAGCATTACTTTAAGGGTTTACTAGCGTGTGTATAAAGCTTACTACATTTTAGCCTTTCCTCCTCCTTTACATACTAGGGATGCAGCGAATCCAGGATTCGGTTTGGGATCCAGCCAGGATTTGGCTTTTTTCAGCAGGATTTGGATTCGTCCTTCTGCCTGGCCGAACTGAATCCTAATTAGCATATGCAAATGAGGGGTGGGGAGGTAAATTCCGTGACTTTTTGTCACAAAACAAGTAAGTAAAAAATGTTTTCCCCTTCCCACCCCTAATTTGCATATGCAATTCAGGATTTGGATTCAGTTCAGCCGAATCTTTCACGAAGGATTCGGGGGTTTGGCCGAATCCAAAAGAGTGGATTCGGTGCATCCCTATTAAATACATATCCATGCAACTTACCTTGATAAGAACAGGTAACTTACAGAGGGAAATATTCTCGCACAGATAAAAAGCATCAATATGCTACCGTGCCAGCCTTCTGGAAGGGAGGATTTAGTGGAAGTGGGGTGCGTGGTATATCATGATGGGTGATCTCAGATTAGAATGAAGCTGTAAAAGAAAACATAAACATATATTGTGAAAGGTTTACATCCTTGATAACATATAGTAAAGGGCGATCTGTCTGCCATAATCAGTCAGTTCCTTTACTCTTCCAGGTAAAGAGCTTTTATACATAGGTGTTTTAACCTGTGTTTCTGTGCAGAGGATTTCTTCACCGTGTGGGAAGGCAGGAGTTAACTGATCTAAGTCTTTTCTATGGGGATTGTACTTACAGGAGTGTATGTAAGGGTTGAACTTGAACAAGCACAATTTTATCTGCATTCAGCATTTACATGCTCTCCTTTGGGAACAGTCCCCATAAAGGGAACGCAGGTCAGTTAACTCTTGTCTTCCTGTGTGATGGAATGCACAAAAGACACAAAACACACAGACTGCACGGTAACGCAGGTAAAAAAAACTTTGTGTACAAGAACCCTTAAAGAAAAGGTTCCGTTTCATGATAAAAATTTGCTATTCTAAATTTCTCAAGAGTTCCTGAAAAAAAAACAAGATTTTGTTCTCTCTCGTGAGATAGAGATTGATTACACTTCAGTGTAGAGAGTGCAATGGTGCAATTTTGAAAAACTGCATTGCTTACTTAGCTGTGCTTTAGGGTAGCTGCCGATGGCGCGCTGCCTATACATTCATTTTTATTAAATACTTGTGCATGTACCTTGAATGCTTCTGCTTTCATTGTTCAATATTCTTCCTTTGCTAACAGTCATTTTTGGTTCACACATGTTGTTATGTGCAAAGACAATTTTTGAGTGAAAACTCATTATTTAATACTTATTTATCCTTTTCAATGGGTCGAAAATTCTGAAAAACTTGCACTGAAAAAAAACCCCACTTTAAATTTGGTTATAGATAGCTCCTATTGACTTTTACATGAACTCGGCAGCTTTTAGATGCCGTTTTATCAGTAAATTTGTTTGCACTTAAAAGGCACCTGCAAAAATATTATCCCCAACCAAAGGTGCGGGCTCAGGTTGGGGTAAAAGTAATTTTTTTTTAAATTGCCCCCCGCCAGTGCTAGGAGCTTATAAATAGCTGCCTACTAGTGAAGCATGGGCTGGCCTTCGGGCTGTGGCCTGTGCATCTATATTGTGTTTGGCCGCGAGATATATGTTACCTGCCCCAGTAACATATGACAGTCCAAGTGTGATTGAATATGGTAAGAGCGGCTAGAAATATATTGTTATTGCTACTTTTCATTGCTAATCTTTCTATTCAGGCCTCTCCTATTCATGTTTAGTGTTGGACTGAACCATTGAGATACCAGGAAAACTCCTGCTGGGCCCAGGTATCAGTGGGCCCTTATTTGGCCTATTTCAAGGCCATTCCCTATTTCTATGAGAACAAAGAGGCTAAATAGATGGAATAATAGATTATAGTATGTAAAGAAAAGAGACTAGGAGAATAGAGGTTGAGTGAGGAGAGGAAGAAAAATAGTACTGAGAGTGGGCCCCTGGTCTAAGGCTTTTGGGTGGGCCCCTGGGCTATGATTTTTGGGTGGGCCTTTGGTCTAAGGTTTTTGGGTGGGCCCCTGGTCTAAGGTATTTGGGTGGGCCCATGGTCTAAGGTTTTTGGGTGGGCCCCTGGTCTAAGGTATTTGGGTGGGCCCATGGTCTAAGGTTTTTGGGTGGGCCCCTGGGCTATGGTTTTTGGGTGGGCATTTGGCCTAAGGTTTTTGGGTGGGTCCCTGATCTAAGGTTTTTGGGTGGGCCCTTGATCTATGTTTTTTGAGTGGGCACCCGGTCTAAGGTTTTTAGGTGGGTCCCTGGTCTAAGGTTTTTGGGTGGGCCCCTGGGCTATGGTTTTTGGGTGGGCATTTGGCCTAAGGTTTTTGGGTGGGTCCCTGATCTAAGGTTTTTGGGTGGGCCCTTGATCTATGTTTTTTGAGTGGGCACCCGGTCTAAGGTTTTTAGGTGGGTCCCTGGTCTAAGGTTTTTGGGTGGGCCTCTGGTCTAAGGCTTTTCGGTGGGCCTTTGGTCTACGGTTTTTGAGTGGGCCCCTGGTCTGTTTTTGGGTGGGCCTCTGAGCTAAGGTTTTTGGGTGGGCCAGTCTTCATGTTCCAGTCCCTTATTCAATCAATGCATGGTTGCTAGGGTAATTTGGACCCTAACAACCAGATGGCTGAAATTGTAACCTGGAAAGCCGCTGCATAAAAATAACTCAAAAACCACAAATAATAGAAAATGAAGACCAATTGCAAACTGTTTCAGAATATCCCTCTCTACTTCGTACTAAGATTTAATAAAGCTAAGCCGCCTCTATGGCTCGGGTAGTATATGATTATAACACTATGATAATAGCAATACGAGCGTGGGTCTGGTAACAAGGCTCTTTCTTGAAGGTATTTCAGCACAACAGACCTGAGTCCTCAGAGGGGGTTTACCAGCAGTTTCTTCCCCCATTTCCCTCACACAAAGGAGCCACGAAGGGGGATGGGAGGAGGAAGGCCCCTGGATCAGAGATGCTGCGGATCCTGTCGCCATGACAACCAGCCACAGTACCACAGCGGCGCGCACACTACAGTCCAACGCCGCCATTGCGGCCACACCCACACGCTGAGGAGGGGGCGTGCCTTAGCTTTAACTCTGTCTATCCATTAAGCGCCAGTCATTCGTCAGCTCCTGTTTTACCTCAGAAAGCTACGCGTCCCGCTTTAGTTCGCCTAAAGACGACGCGACTGCTGCTTTTTTTTTTCTTTAGTCACCACCAGTGTGACAGACTAGACTGCGGCAGGTCACGCTCTCAGTGTATATAAGAGCGCGCGTACCTCTAGCAGCCCCGCCCCTCACTCGGTGCCAGTCCCGCCCCCTCCCCTTTGCCGCCTTCCCCCCGTCACGTGACTCTCTTCTCCTGACAGCTCCCTCTGCGCGTTCCCGCCTCCCTCCTCCTCCTTTTCGTTCTGCGGAGCAAAGAGACACCGAAATACCGGGCAGCACCGTTAGGACTGCACGGCCAGGTACCGGCAAAGCAATAGCATGTATAAGGGGGAAGGGATTGTATGTTCCACTGAGGGGGGACGTGTGGTGCCAGTCTCTCAGCAGCATCTGTGGTGAATAATAATGTGCTGAGGGTGAGGAGAATGGGGCACACACTGACTGACTGATATGGCTCCTTCCTCACTCTATCACTGGGCCCCACTCGTAATTCTTTTTCAGGCCCTTTATTTATTGAAATTGTAAATGAATTAGGGGCCCCTATACCTGCTGGGCCCTCCTGCAGCCTCAGGGTCTGCTTCCTCTGTACTTCCAGCCCTGCTTCCCCCCATCAGCCTCCAGGCATCTCTTTTAAAGGGCAACTGCACCCAGACGCCTCATGGACCAACTTTGAAATATTTAAAGCCATTCTTCTTCCATCTCTTTGTTTTGTCTGCTTCTCACTCACGAGACAACGTAGCAGCTCTGCGAATGAGCCGGGGCTTCTCCTACGTTGTCTCACGAGTCAGAAGCAGACAAATCAAAGGGATGGAAGAAGAATGGCTTTAAATATTGCAAAGCTGGTTGAGTTCCCCTTAACATTTTCCTGGGTTTTACACCATTTTTTTCTGGTCCCCTGAAAAATGTCAAATTTGGGTGGAGATCCCGTCAGTGCCCCCTGGTCAATATCTGCTCCTCCTATTGTATCGTGTGCACATTTCTGTATGTGATATCTGCTTATCTTCTGCTGATCTGCACCTGCACATCAATGTCTTTGTATCAGCTGGATATGCTCCTATTCTATTCCATACCCTCCATTCATTTGGCCCCCTCTGCCTGTATCTCTGATATATCCACTCCTTTTTCCTTCTCAGTCATCTATGTATCCACATTGCAGCCTTTCTATAGGATATTCATATCCGTTTGCTCCTATTGACTGCATATCTATTCATCATTAGGATGTTTATTCATGTGTCTGTAATTATGACTATATTCATTCTATATCTAGATGTCCACCCACTTTGTATATCCATTGAGCTTCATTTGTCTTTATGTCTATCTCTTCTGTCTATCCCCCTCTCTTTGTGTCTACGTTCTATTTCTATTAAACACTCTGGATTTAGCATCTATATATCCATGCTTTCATTGGTCTCTATCACTGATATCCCTCACCTCATGTCTTTTTAATATCTGTCTGTTTCATCTATTTTTCTGCTGCTGTCTACCATATCTATACCTTTCTGTTACTGGATATCTTTACTTACAGTGCATATGTGCCCTCAATTGTAAGCTCTGTCTCCCATCTAGAGTTGAAATATAAAAGTAAAGGAAACCCGTTTTTCAGAAAGCTCCGAATTATGGAAAGGCTGTCTCCCATAGACTCCATTTTATACAAATAATCCAAATTTTTAAAATATGATTTTCTTTTTCTCTGTAATAATAAAACAGTAGCTTGTACTTGATCCCAACTAAAATACAATTAATCTCTTTTGGAAGAGGAACCAGCCTATTGGGTTTATTTAATGTCTACATGATTTTCTAGTAGACTTAAGGTACAAAGATCCAAATTATGTAAAGATCCGGTGTCCGGAAAACCCCAAGACCCGAGCATTCTGGATAACAGTTCCCAAAACCTGTACAACTGTTCAGCTTGCAGCAGCCACACCACAAAGATAATTATATATATATATATATATATATATATATATATATATATATATATATATATATATATATATATATATATATATATATATATATATACACAAATACACTATCCAAGAAGAAAGGTGCACACCAGGATTAAAACTTCATGTTTATTTTATTTATATCTATATCTATATATATATATATATATATATATATATATATATATATATATATATATATATATATATATATATATATAGTTTTAACTTATAAATAATGCACTTTAATATGAATGGCCTGGGTGCTGTTAAATACTATACACTATATATATATAAATATATATATATGGGATCCATTAGCCGGGAACCCGTTATCCAGAAAACCTAGGCTCATTTTATTTTATCCAAATAATCCATATTTTTAAAAATGATGTAATAATAAAACAGTAGCTTGTACTTGATCCCAGCTAAAATATTATTAATCCTTAATTAATCCAGCCTATTGGGTTTATTTAATGTTTCAATTATTTTCTAAAAGACTTAAGGTATGAAGAGCCAAAAGATCTTATTTGCATGCTGAAATACTTTTGTTTCATTTGAACCTAACGAGTTCTTCATTAGGGGTCTGGCAGGTGGAAAATAAGGGGCGGCCGCTGTAGAAGAGAGAGAGAACAAAGGGTGAGATCCCTTAGAGCAAACAATTATTTTTTTTCCCTATGGCACGGTTGATAAAAAAAAAAAATTGGGTTATTCTCTAGCTTTAACACTTTCTCTGCCAGCGGACGTTGCCTGTCATTTGTTACCATGGGGCTGATGGGGGCACAGATGCTAAAATGTCACTGCGGAATGCAATGTAATGCAATCTGTTTGAATGACTTATTGACGGCTCTATCATTTATGGGTCCCTAATGCCCATTAAGGATCAGGAGCTACAACCCCTGAGTGTGTATATATGTGTATTCCTGTATGTGCCTTAAGTGTGCTATCCTTCCATTATGTATTTGGGTTGGGCGGATCTCGGAGGGAGGGGCACTCGCCTGAAGCTTTCATGCTGCCGTCACCCGCAGGCAGGATCCATATCTCTTTCATGTACAAACAGGAACTGTGTTTGGGGGGCAAATGGCTTTATATGACCCACCTCACTGATGCCCTTGAATGTGGCAGTGATCAGGCAGCGGTGTAGAGATATACATGGAGGCTGCTGCCTGTGCTACACAGCATGGTGACATAATCCCATAGACGGGGCTGCTCTGGCAACTGCAAGGGCTGTTGTTCTTTGCAAGTCCCACCATCTGCTTTCCTGGTCTTTGGCATTTTGGGTAGCGGCTCCTCTGGGGAGCTGGCACTGACTACAATAGGTAGTGAGTGTATTGAGCCCATGTGCAATACATTCCTGTGCTTAAAGGATAAGTCAACCCCAAAAATAATATTTTGCCTAATAAAAGAAAACGCAATTCTAAGCAACTTTCCCATATACATTAATTACAAATTTTCTGTGTTTTTTAAAGGGGTTGTTACACCTTTGAATTAACTTTCAGTATGATGTAGAGAGTGTTATTCTAAGACCATTTGCAATTGGTTTCATTTTTTTTTAAATAATCAGAAAGTTCTCCACACTGCCTTAGCTTACTATAAATGCATCAAATCCTCTTCCGGGTTACCGCTATCCCGACATCCATTGATTATTTCATATAATAAGAGGAGATCACTCCAAGGTAGCAAAATGCTGTGGTTGTGTTTATTCAAGACTACTACACAACATGTTTCGAGTCTTACATACAATTGAGAAAGGGAATGTAAGACCCGAAACATGTCATGTAGTAGTCTTGAATAAACACAACCACAGCATTTTGCTACCTTGGAGTGATCTCCTCTTATTATATGAAACAATCAATGGTTTAATTTTTTTTATTATTTGTGAGTTTTTAAGTTTGTGAGATTTTTATTCAGCAGTTCTCCAGCTTGAAATTTCAGCAACCTGGTTGCTAAGGACCAAATTAACCTAGCAACCATGCACTAAATTGAATAAGAGACTGGAATATGAATAGGAGAGGACCTGAATAGAAAGATGAGTAATAAAATGTAGCAATAACAATAAATATGTAGCTTTACAGAGCATTTGTTAAAAGATGGGGTCAGTGACCCCCATCTGAAAGCTGGAAAAGGTGAGAAGAAGAAGGCAATTGAAAAGTTGCTTAGAACTGGCCATTCTGCAACATATTGAAACTTAATTTAAAAGTGAAACACCCCTTAAAGTTATTAGTACAGTAGAACCGTACAGTGTAAAATCTGGGAAAATGTGAAATCAGTGAAATGTGTTAAAGTAACTTTTTCTTCAAGTACTGAAATGATATAAGCACAGGAGTCAGTTTTACTTTGAGATACAATATTTAGTGTGTTAGTAACAAGGGTTAAACATTGCAGTGTTAATGTTACATTATGCGGGGTATGCGCAAGTCTCTCGTTCAGTCACATACACAACCTAAAGCAATAAGTGATTGGTTCAGGACTTTATAAGGGGCAGACTAATTGCAATTGACCATTTACAGGCAGAACTGTGGCAAAATATACATCTGATTAGTGTTTTAAACCTCTTTATTTCACAAATAATAACATTCATAGAGGAGAAAAAAGCAGATTTTGGGTACATCAGGGCAAATTTTCATGTAAAATCCAGGAAAACATTACTTAAAATCAGGGCAATGCACCCATTGAAATGCATTATAAATGGGTGGGACCACAAATAAAAAATATAAAATGCGGGAAAACTTAAAGTCAGGGTACTTAAAATTGAGGTTTCACTTGTATATTAGTGATGTGCAGGTTGAATTTCCATGACCCGGACGCAACCTCCCTCAATCCGCGCTGCCCGCGTCCGACTTCCCCCTTCCTTTTATAGACCTCCGCCGATCCGTCCCACTGATGAAGTCACAAAAGGGGTGGGGCAAGCAGGCGCGCATCTATAAAACCGGAAGACGGAAGCCTGCAGTGTAAGGTCGCGGAAGAGCTCAACCCGGACTTGCCCGTGAGCAGCAAATGGGGAAGTGAGGTCGGCCCGAACCTGCCCAACCCGCGGATCCTGCGGGTATAGGGCCGGCCCGCACATCACTACTGTATATGTATTGCTATTGAAAGCAGTGATTCTCTGTCCCTGCCTATTCTCTGCCCTGGTGGCTGATTGTTGATACAATGTTCCCCCGCAAAGACTAGTCTGTTAATCAGCTTCCTTGTCTTACATTGTATCAGAGTTCCCCAGGGAAGAGAATAGGGAGGGACAGAGAAAAACTGTGTTCAATAGCAATACATATACAAATAACTTAACAAACATAGAAAATTTGTAACGAATGTATATATGGGAAAGTTGCTTAGAATTGTGTTAGGCAAAACATTTTTTGGGGTTAACTTATCCTTTCACAAAGCCAATTGTGGCTTCTATCCTCTCTGTGGTCATTTTTCTGACTATCCAGGAGACATAGAGGCCGTTTTCACCCTTTTTTCAGTGTCAGTGATACCTCCCCTGGCATAAGTTTATTTTTATTAAAACCCTTTCAGTGCCAGGGCCTGCCTGCTGTATGTGTATTGGAATCCGCCGTCACGCATAGCTGCAGCCTTGGCAGCATTTACGGCTGAAGTCCCTGTGATTTTTATTGTGTTTGTGTACTTTGTGTGTTACACACGAAGCCTGAGACACACCCCTTGCAGCACATTCGCTCCCCACTTTGCAGATGTTCTGCATCGCACACCAGCCCCTTTTCAATGTGTATCTGTGTATCAATCTCGGCTTTTGTTTTGTTCCCAGAGCCGGTGGTGTATAGAGTCCCTCAGTCACATCTGTTGGTAGTTTATTCTCCCTGACCGTTTAGTGGTTTTGTTCCTTCCCTCCCCCGCTGCAATACCCAAGGGGCGAGACTGTGTCTCCTTTCACTTGCTCCTACTATTGCCATTGGTGCGTATTTGTGGTCTTTGTCCTACTACAGGGCCACAATCACATTGTAAAAATTATACCAAAAAAACAGAATAAACATTTCAAATCGCCAAGGGTTTCATGCCAATATTATCAATAAAATCCCTTTGTTTCCGTGCCTTTAATTCATCGCGTATGTAAACAGTCTAATGCATTAGTACATTGTAACATTTGTTACCTTCCTAACTCTGTTCTTCATTATCACGTGCATACAATAGACTTTTTGACTGCAGCTGTTTTTTTCCAGACAATTTATGTTTTGTCTTTTGTGGAAAAAGAAGAAAAAAATGGTAATTTTTTAGGTTTGTTTGGTCTTTTCCAATAGGCAACGTTTAGTGTCTCTTCTTTAATTTCATATAACACGCCTGGCAGCTTGTAGTGGGTATGCCACTATATTTATACATAGATGCCAATAATTTTGAAAGGACGTTTTTTTCCTAAACAGGCTTGGGCTTCCTGTTTTGTGGGAGTAAAACAGCAACCTCCTGGCTCGGAGATGATAAGGGCTATGCAAACAGTGGACAAGAAGCTGAGGTGGCCTTGACTGTGTGGGAGCATATTCCTATTTGATAGCTCCTTGCATATCAAAGACATCCACCTACTGTCTCTTAATCCTTCTTTATTTTACCATGATTTAAAGAATACTGGATAGAAGTTAATAAATAGATATCTAGTAACAGTAAAAGTACGTATTTTGTAGAAATAACATTTGAAACCTCTCCTCACTGCACCAGCAGTACCAATAATGACTTAAGAGTTATTTGCTCCAGAGGCCTACATCTTAAAGGGGTGGTTTGCCTTTAAGTAAACTTTTAGTATGTTATAGAATAGCCAATTCTAAGCAACTTGCTTGGGGGCTTTTTCAAAAAAGAAACATAATTCAGGTATACTCAACAGGAGTGCAGGCTCTATTAGCCCACACCTTTGGTTAGGGAAAATTTATTTAGCCAACAGCTGCCCTTTAAGGTTCATTGATACAAAGGTAATTTAGTACATTAAAAAACTTCCCAACAGCATTAGTTGAAATGCAGACAAGGACTAATGTTCCTTTAGGCGAGGAGACGGCAGTGATTAAACTCTAAGGGAAGGCTGCCAAAATGTAATCAATACATCCTTATGGGTCAAGGTACATTAGGGTCCGCAGAAGCACTTGTTTACAAAGGATGTTGGGTTGATCTACGAAATCTGCAACTTTTTTGACCAAGCCCATTTAGTGGCCACACTCCCTAATTACCATGTTCATTTTACAAAATTTGGCAGGTTATGAAAGTTTGAACATATTTCTGTGTTTTTTTCCAGTTATTACAGTTTTGCTAAAGAAGGTGAATTGCGCTTTAAGCTGTGAGTCTAACTTCTCCCAAGGGACCTGTTATCTTATATTGTTATTTGCTTACCTCAAAATTGTTACAAAAGTATCTTATCTGCAGCTGTGAGTGTTCTGGGCTCTCTGCCAAAAGCTACTTAAGTTAGAAACATTGTTTCTTTTTCTGCCTGTTCAGTGCAGAGAAAAGCTGGACTTTCCAGTACAAACGACGGACTGTGGGTTGAGCTGTCAAAAGAGGGACTGTCCCACTGAAAACGGGACAGTAGGGAGGTATGGGTATGAATCAAGGAAATTAAAGGAAAATTAAATAATTTAAATCAAGGAAATTAAATAATATAATACTGTAGGTGTAGAGGGAAGTCTTACCAAGTTTATCATATCTTCATAGAGGCATTTTTCAAATTTGTGGATGGAAAGTCTAGTATGCTGGGTTGGGTATGTTGGGTAGGCAGCAGACAAAGTTATGGCAACCCTAGAATTACTGCCAGTGCTTCCCTGTGTCAGTAAGCATACCCGGATGTGATTTGGAACGGGTGCATTGGGGTCTAACCAAGTGCAAGGACCTTTGCAATTACCGTTAAAGAGATGGGGGGTTGTTTTTAAATACTGGGCAACTAAATGCTTCTATTCATTGCTAATCACCGATTGGTTGCTAGGGGTTACTGCTCATGGGCCAATTTGCCCAGTTTTTATAAATGAGGCCCACTGTGTATAAAAAATATATCTGTTGTTGCATGACTGAGTGTGGGTGCAGCTATAAATGAACCCTATGATCGTGACTACCCAGAAGTGCTTGTGAGGCCTTTTCTCCTCATTTAATAATATTTCCCTTCATGTTTCAGATGTGTGCATGCATTGGACATAAGCAATAAAGACATTTTACAGCAGATAAATAAATCCCCCAGTTCAGCATCACTGACAGATCAACGTTTATGGGTTTTTAAAGACTTTTGCATTACAGCAATATCTCGGAGCGACATATTAAATGTCTGCATTTATAGCTTCGCTGACAGATATATGAGTCTTGTCAATACCCTTCTAAGAGACACAATCACTGACAGTTCTGATTCTCATAGAAATGCTCTTTTCCCATAGAAGGTTACTGACGATTATATGCAGTGTTCACCAATACAGCCATTAATGATAGATGCTGCAAGTACTCCCCAGAGACACATTACCTTTATCTTTTAAGTAGGAGAACCTGCCTAATCCATTAGCTTTCAGTGATCTTGAGAGTTGCCGAAAGGACCGTTCTCCCAGTATAAACCACAATGCTTGGTTTTTGTGAGGAATTAAATGTCCTGGAAATGTATTTTATTTGCTAAACAGAACACCACCATTTTAGATACAATAACTAGTACCCAGGGTGCAAAGAGTGTTGGTTAAATTGAAAGGCCCTCTTTTGAGTAATTAAATGCTATGTTTCTAGGTAGCGATTACATAGAGCATGGGACTCTGGATAAGAACAGATCTGAGCAGCACACCCAGTGGCTGGAAAATGGCTTTTTATAGTGGACTGTGCAAAATAAATTATGTTGATTAATGGACAAGCATGATAAAGTCTATATAGAGTTGGTTTAGGGTGATAAGCATTGAGCCCTAGGATGATGCTGTATTGCAGATGTGTATAGTTATTTGAAAGTTATTTGAAAGACATACACATACTGTACCAAAAAAACAATCCTTTTGTTTAGGGTTGACCTTGATAAACCCTTGACATATCTTCTTGCTACAGACAACGTTAAATAAAAGTAGGTTGACAAACCAATTCTTGGGTCCTGAACCAGATGCTCAAATGAAATGCTGGTCCCTTTAGAAGAAGGTTAGGGAACCTTGCTTAAAAGTTAATCAATATATGGAATTGCATTGACTCTGACAGTGCTAAGTACATTGGGATGATTTTGCAGTTAAAACCGTAATGTACCCATCAAATCAGTGTTCACCACTATTTCTGAGCGATCACTCAGAACATATATGCTTGGAAAATTCGGTGACGCTGTCTATAGGCATGGGATCTGTTATCCAGAATGCTCGGGACCTGAGGTTTTCCGGATAATGGATCTTTCCAATAATCTATATACCATGGGGTATATTTATCAAAGAGTGAAGTTAATAGTGAAGTTCCGCCACTAGAGTGAAATTCCGCCACTCTCCATTCATTTCTATGGGATTTTTATAGGCGTATTTATCAAAGGGTGAACTTTCACTTTTACCCATTGATAAATACGCCTTTCAAAATCCCATAGAAATTAATTCAGAGCTGCGGAATTTCACTCTAGTGGCGGAACTTCACTCGTTGATAAATTTACCCCCTTGTGTCTACTGGAAAATCATGCAAACATTAAATAAACCCAAAAGGCTGGTTTTGTCTCCAATAAGGAATAATTATATCTTAGTTGGGATCAAATACAAGCTACTGTTTTATTATTACAAAGAAAAAGGAAAATTATTTTAAAAAATTGGGAGATGGCCTTTCTGTAATTCTGAGCTTTCTGGATAACGGATCCCATACTTGTACCATTTTCCCTTTATCATTTCCTCTGCTTAAACCTTTTAGTGGTATCTAACAGTCAAGAGTCTTTTTGGACTTTATACACCTGAGATTTCAAATTCATAGTCTCCTAAAGTGTCCCCTTGGTGGAGAGGAAAGGCGATGTCCTTCAAGGTCACTCTTTCTGTCATTGTTCTTCTTTGTTACAAGGTTATGGCTGCTCATCTTTAATGCTGATTCATTTTCTTTTCTTGCAACTAAAACATTACTCATTAATGAAGAGCCTTGGCCAGGGGGATTGAATATTAACATACCTTTGGAAAGTGATGAACTTACTCTGTATTATACCTTATTTAAGTAATGATAAACACAGCAAGCCTAGTAAGGGCATACATATTTAAAGCCAATTAGGTTAAGCTGTATCTGGGATATATAATATGTACTCGTTTTTTTCTGTTATTAGGACAAGTGTTGCTTTGGAAGAAAGTCCCTTGGCCATTGGGTAGGAGAGGATTTCATAAAAGGGGCAAGGTGCGTATCTGTAGGTAGAGATATGTCAGAGCTGCTATTTTGATTTTCATCCAGATTGGGAAGGCAAATGGAAAACTGATTTTCTGTTCTGAGTGGTATTTGTCTAGAATAATACTGGAGTATAAGCATTTCAAGGTCAGTGCAAAGGCCAAGAGCTGTTTCCATAGGCTATGGCTATTTAATTTAATTTAGAGCCATACTGGAACTGATTGCTCACTGTTTACTTTAGAATATTTTGGCAAAGTGTATTATTGTGGGTATTTTTACATAAGGGTCTGAAGAGGAGGTTTCTTGAGAAACCTGTTTGGATGGTGTGTAGAAGAGAAGGTTGTTCTAGTTAATGTTCTAACATTGCATCACACTGTTGAACTTCATTGTCAGTTGAGGATGACATAATGGTGCAAGTATAGCTGTGGTTTAAGCTTCTGTATGTAAAGTGATGTATATATCCATTTACACAGGCCGATGCTGAATAATTGAAAGGTCTGGTGCTGATATAAAGATCTTCTTATGCTAATGCTGATCCATTGTTACACTTCTGAGATTCTGATGCATTAGTAAACCAGATCATGCCTGCAGTGCTGCTCTGAATTTGATAGCAAATTATTTGTAAGTGTTTCTGTTCTGTTTATTCTCGTTAACAAGGCTTCCCATTAATACACATTGTAATGTTCTTGACCACGGTTTAGTTACCGCAAAAAAGAAATGACCAGAACCCCAAGGTAAACTGAAGAACAGAGTTGGTAAGGTCCCATGAAGATTAAAGATTTGGGAGAGCGCCCCACAAACAATGTATTTGGAAAAGCCAAAACTATAATGAACAGGCCTAGCAAAGCTCATAAAATAATATTGGTAGCGATCTTGGATTAAAACTTTCTATATTCTTCAGTGGTGGCAGTGGGAAAAGGCAAAGATCATTGCTTACAGTAGAATAGGGAGCTGATGATCTGCATGCACATCTTCAATTATAGCAGGTACAGGAGTTTGTTATACCTATAGGATATAGATATAGTAGACATCATCTTGGGGCTGGGATTGTTAACTAGGTTTAATTTCCCTTTAAAGACAACATATTGGAAGTGTAGAATGTGCCCCACTAAGGAAAATATTGGCAGAATTTAGTGAGATGTGACCTTCTGTTAATAAATATGAGAGTGGTTTAGTCGAATCCCTTGAAGAATGTGTTTCCCAAGGCAAGCAATATGGTGATTGCTACGTGTGCAAATAATGCAGAGGAAAAATGCTTACAGCCTCATAAGAATCCATGCCCTCCTACTTCTCTGTTTCATGAACACAAAGCCCACCTATCACATGTCAATACCCCAACAAATGGTCTTCTAGTGCTCTAGACTGGTACATCTTCTAGTCACTCATATGATTTATTCAACTATTGTGTTCCACTGAGGCTCTTTAAATAAATACATTAGCTGCTGAATATATATGGACTAACTCCCAGCATTCTTAGTTTGTGCGTCTCAGTTGTTAGTGTATAGCAAATGTCTTCAGACCTTTTGGGCTCAAGACCACATTGCAGTCCAGCATTTGTTTTGGGCATTCATAGCTCATCATGTGTTTTCAAATATAAAAAAATGGGACCTTAACTGGTACAAGTATGAGACCTGTTATCCAGAATGCTGCGGACCTGGGGTTTCCTGGATAATGGATCTTTCCGCAATTTGGATCTTCATACGTTAAGTTTAGTAGAAAATCATGTAAACATGAAATAAACCCAATAGGCTGGTTCTGCTTCCAATAAGGATTACCGTAATTATATTTTAGTTTGGATAAAGTACAATGTACAGTTTTAATATTACAGTGAAAAAGAAATATATTTTTGAAAATTTTAATTGTTTGGATAAAATGAAGTCTATGGGAGACAGCCTTTCTGTAATTCGGAGCTTTCTGGATAACGGGTTTCCGGATAACTGATCCTATACCTGTACTGTTGTTCCAGGGGTATCCAAATAGGGTCATGGAGGCAGGAACCGTGTAGATCGTGGTTGGGCCCTAATCAGCCTGGAGAGCTGGCTATGGTGGGAGCAGGGATTGAGAACTTCAGTGGGTGGGTGAAACATAGTTGACTGGCAAGGTAGTGAAATTACAGGGAATTACAAATGCATTGAAAAATACATTTCTGGATAACCAAGCCTTAAAGGAGAAGGTAAGGCTGAAAGTAAGTAAGCTTTATCAGAAAGGACTATATAAATATACCAGTAAACTTCAAAGTAGTGCTGCGGAGTCCTGTCAAAAGAAACACCACATTTCTTTCCTTCTATTGTGTACTCATGGGCTTCTGTTTTCAACTTAAACCTCCAGGGCTAGGGCTTGAGCATGCTCAGTTTGCTGCTCTACCCCTCCCCCCCCCACTGTAATCTGAGACCAGAGCTATAAGTGAGCAGGGAGAGACTCAGGCAGGAAGTGATGTCACACCTAGCTAATAAGGCAGCTGCTATCCTAAACAAATAGAGAGCTTCTAGAGCTGTTTATTCAGGTATGGTTAATCATTCTGCAGAATAAATATAGTGTTATAGCTTGCACTATTGTGGCTAATCTATTGGAAATAAACTGCTTCGGTAGCTTTCCTTCTCCTTTAAACGGCGATTTACCAGGTAACCAATGAAATACCGGCAGACTGGCAACCTTATATCCAAGGCAGCATTTACCCTGAAATTTCACCCTAATTCTACAAATGTAGCAGAAGCTAGCCGATTAAAAGAGCTGGGAAGAAGCATGCACGTTTACTTTTGGGTTTATACTCCTTTTAATTAAATTCTGCAGGTTACACTATAATGTTGAGCTTTTTCAAGCACGCTGGCATTGTCCCTTTAGAGTGTGGCATTTTTAAGGGAACCAGTGCCGAAAGATGACAGATGGGTTGCCGTGTAGGAACGACTGCAATTCTCAGACAGAAAATGCAGCGTCAGATACAAAGTAACAACGCACCTTGGTTCCTGCAATGCATTTAGACGGCTCTGATTTTCACCAAGGCTTTTTTTTAGGAAGGGGGGGACTCTTTACTCCTTTACTTTCTTGCCTGACTCGAAAGTCTCTGTTATTCTAACTCTGTCCTGGGCACCCGGAGGCGAAACGCGTCAGTGCTCAAAGGGAACCGACAGCTGCCAGGAGAAGTGAGGTTGGGACTGCCACATGGGAACACAAACAAGCAGCCGCCATGCCAACAGTTTAATCACGAATAAAAGGAAGCGCTATGCACAAAAACCCCAAATTGCGGTGAGAGAACAGCAGCATCGGCGCATCATTGCCCCCCCACCTCACGAGAGCTGCCAGTGGTGTTGCCTAGCACCGAGTGGCATCTGTGTTTGCACCAGTGTTTTACTCATGTCGAAGTGACAGTTTGGTTGATCTGCTTGGAAAGCTCGATTTCCCCAGCTCTAGAGTTATTAATAGAATAGACACAGGCAGGATTAATGTAACCCAAGCCCCTGTTCTGCTGGCTCATGTATCCCCTACACATGACACACACCTAACACAGTTCACTGTATGTGGCTTTCACTGCACAAGGGAAAGTTATTTGGTATTACCTTCGTCTGGCAAGGAAGGGGTTATAAAAGAGAGAGAGAGAGGTAAGAGAATACCTGGCTGTCATCTAACCTCCCTGCAGGTTATAATTATATGGAGATCAGCAATAGAAATCCTGATCCGGAGAATGTATTCTTAACAAGACTAGTCTGAATCCAAAATCTCTTTCTATGTCTGCCAACAGGATTAACCTCAAAGCGACAACCTGGGTAAATCCCTAATGTCCTGCATGAATGTATAGGTTGTTGGGAAGTTTATAAGCTCTGTAAAGTGGAACACACCGGTTCAGGCCTAGTGTTTTACAGCTTTGTAACACTGTATACTGATAATTCTATAGAAACAGAATATCTATATGTGCATATCCAGAGCATATCGGGTGGATAGAGAGTTTTCCAACGATGACACGTGCCTTACTTGTAGTAGAGCATTAATTCACTTATAGTTCTGCTTTACATATGCATGCATTCTCGTTACATTTGGGATTCAGTTTCATAAACTTTGTGAATATCTTTAGGAATGGCGGTGGCATTTTTCTGTCCCCTTCTGCACTGCTTTCCTTGCTCTTGAAACAATGTAACAGAAGACAGCCTTGACTTGCTAACAATCTGTTACTCAGCTGGCTTCTGCTGCTTTGTTTCAAAAGTCACTACAGGTATGGGACCTGTTATCCAGAATGCTTGGGACCTGGGGTTTTCCGGATAATGGATCTTTCCATAAATTGGATCTTCATACGTAAAATCTACTAATGTAAACATTAAATAAACCCAATAGGTTGGATTTGCTTCCAATAAGGATTATGTATATCTTAGTTTGGACCAAGTACAATGTACTGTTTTATTATTACAGAGAAAAAGTAAACCATTTTTAAAAATTCAGATTATTTCATTATAACGGAGTCTATGGGAGGAGCCTTTCTGTAATTCAGAGCTTTCTGGACTACCAGGGCTGAGAAGAGAAAGCTGCTTTCAATAGCAATTACAAATGTATTTAAAACCAGTGGAAATGAGCAATACTTTTTTATTGGAAAGTTGCTTGGAAAGGGGTTGACATCCCCTTTAAATATGATATGTAGCCAGCAATTTTATTATATGAATTACATGCAATTACTGACCAAAAATGGTCAATATTCATCACCAAATGAGGCAGAAAGTGTGATCAGACCTCGTTTATCAGAATGGACAATGGCACGTCTCTTTCCAAGGCACTAATTAAAAAACGGAGAGGTTGTTACTGTGACATTCTCATTGTTCAGCTAAAAGGAGGGGGAAAGGAATTTGATAGAAGTGAAGCCATGTGTGCAGTAATGATCACACCAGCACTCACTAACATTCCAATCAGCGAGCATTAGATCGATTGGCACCAGGCACTGTGACCTTATTATAGGAGAATCCACTGACAGCCAGAATGTAAAGAAATACCATTAGTGATTTATTCTTAAAATATAATAATGGATGTTCTGGTTGAAACAGAATGATGAGAGCTCTTTCTTGCGCTACTTCTGTCGAATTATATAAAAATATGCGACTTTCAGGCAATGAAACAAGGCAATCTGGGACCTGTTTTGTAGCTCCATGGATGGAGCTTACATTTGAAGACTAACTTCAAGTGTTTGTAACCCTGCCCATGGAGCAGAGGTGTAACTACAGAGGTTGCGGATGCTGCAGCTGCAGGGGGGCCCAGGAGGTGTAGTGGCCCCATGAGGCCCTAATTATACAATTTGAATAAATATTGGTAAAACAGGTCAACCTCTAGACATTTTGGGACCTGAAAAATTATTTGCTGTGGGGCCCAGTAATATCTAGTTACGCCACTGCCATGGAGCTTTGAAAAATGCAAATAAAGGTAACAAAATACAGTAGAAACCCCATTTTACGTTTTTTCTTGGGACCAGGAAAAAATCATGTAAAATCCGGGAAAATGTAAAATCAGGGAAATGTGTTAAAGTAACTTTTTCTTCAAGTACTGAAAGGATATAAGCACAGGAGTCAGTTTTACTTTGAGATACAGTATTTACTGTGTTAGTAACAAGGGTTAAACATTGCAGTGTTAATGTTTACATTAACACTATAGTTAAGTCTACTATAGTGTAGACTTACACTATAGGGGTATGTGCAAGTCTCTCGTTCAGTCACATACATAACCTAAAGCAATAAGTGATTGGTTCAGGACTGTATAAGGGGCAGTCTAATTGCAATTGACCAATTACAGGCAGAACCATGGCAAAATGTGCATCTGGTTAGTGTTTTAAACCTTTTTATTTCACAATAATAACATTCACAGTTCCCAGATCCACTTGCTGGGATATGAGGCCAATTTATGAAATCCACATGTAGCAGCCATAGGTGTAGGTGGTTGCACTCCACAATGGTATAAAGACCTGCACTACTCCCTAGTTCTGCAGAACTGTATACACAAGGTACATGCTGGGGGTTAAATGTGGGCAACAAAGACATGACATAGTGAGCCCTGTACTTCAAAGGGTAGGATACCTTTATTATCAGGCCCGGACTGGCAATCTGTGGGTTCTGGCAAATGCCAGAGGGGCTGCTATAAGGTGCCATAGAAAGTCAGTATTTAGTGGGCTGGTGTACCTGTAATGCTAGGGCCTATTTTAATTCTCAGTCCGGACCTGTTTATTATTATATATTCTGTGGCAACTTGCAATTGCTTTTGCTTTTTTATTTGTTTCGTTTTTTTTGTTTGAATGGTTTAGTTTTTTGTTCATAATCTCTCCACTTTGTAATTTCAATGGTTGCTCTGATCCTGTTTTCCTACCAACCAGGCAATGGCATGAATGGAATATGCAAAGGAGAGGCCCTGAACAGAGAATAATAGATAGAAACAATAAACTTGTAGCCTCACAGAGCAGTCGTTTTTGGACTGCTAGGGTCAGTGACCCCCATGTGAAAGCTAGAAAGATGCAACTTGGTTAAAATAAAAAATAAAAATTTGCTCAGAATAGAGCCTAGCAATTACATCTGAGGTTTTGATAAACAATCCATATGGTGCCAGTGACTACTGAAAGCTGTATCCATGGTCGTATTTCAATTAGAGAAAACTGGCAGTGAATATATCAGTCCATGTGGCAATTTTACCCATATATTTGGCATACACACAGTAAATGAAAGAGAATTACATTTATGATGTGTTTAACTTGTTTGGCCGAGGTTCACACAGTTCACAAGATTTTATACCAAATAAACTTAAAAAAAAAAGCTTAAAATTGTTCAATATCTGAAATATTTTGGAAAAAATATTTTAGAATAATCAGGGGTCAATAAATAATGTAGATGCTTCCTCTCCAGTCTGGTTCTTTTGTACTGTGGAAAATGTGTCAGGCGAAACTCCCAAAATGCCATTGTATGCCATAGGCCTTATATCTCACACATGTGCCCGCTCATTAGACTGGCTAAGGGAAAACAAAAGCTGTCTTTGTTCTGGTAACTTCCTGAGCCTCAGAATGATGGCTCTGTGTCTCGCATAAGGGCTTTTGATTTTAAAGGAACAGTAACAACAACAAATGAAAGTGTTTTAAAGTAATACAAATATAATGCAGTGTTGACCTGCACTGGTAAAACTGCTGTGTTTGCTTCAGAAACACTACTTTTGTTTATATTAAATAAACTGCTGTGTAGCATTGGGGGCAGCCATTCAAAGATGATAAGGCTCAGGTTACACAGAAGATAGCAGATAAGCTCTGTAGAACATAATGGTGTTATCTGTTATCCAAGTATTTTTTCAAGTTTATATTATAATTTTTATTATATAGTTGTGTTTCTGAAGCAAACAGATCAGTTTTACCGATGTAAAAATCTTTTTTTTTTTTTTAAATATTTGCAAATTAAACAATGGTTTCATGTTTTACCTATGTTGTTCCTTGAAGTTTTAAATATGAATGTGGTGCTGTAGAAGCTGAAGCTGAACCGCTGTAAATGATAAGGGTATTCAAAGTCACTGAGGGGCTCTGTGACCATATAAAGTTATATGAGTTATACAGGGAACTCTGAGTATCACTTATGTATTATAAGGGACAATGTACCCGCGCCCCTACTGTAAATGATAAGGATATTAGAAGTCACTGAGGGGTTCTGTGGACATATAAAGGCATAAGGCTGCAGGCTGAGTTATACAGGGAACTCTGAGTATCACTCATGTATTATAAGGGATAATGTACCCCCTACTGTAAATGATAAGGATATTAGAAGTCACTGAGGTGTTCTGTGACCATATAAAGGCACAAGGCTGCAGACTGAGTTATACAGGGAACTCTGAGTATCACTCATGTATTATAAGGGATAATGTACCCCCTACTGTAAATGATAAGGATATTAGAAGTCACTGAGGGGTTCTGTGACCATATAAAGGCACAAGGCTGCAGACTGAGTTATACAGGGAACTCTGAGTATCACTCATGTATTATAAGGGATAATGTACCCCCTACTGTAAATGATAAGGATATTAGAAGTCATTGAGGAGTTGTTCTGTGACCATATAAAGGCACAAGGCTGCAGACTGAGTTATACATGGAACTCTGAGTATCACTCATGTATTATAAGGATAAGGAATAATTTACTCCTTACAGTAAATGATAAGGATATTAGAAGTCACTGAGGGGCTCTATGACCATATAAAGGCACAAGGCTGCAGGCTGAGTATCTAATATATTATAAGGGATAATGGACCCCCTACTGTAAATGATGATATTTTTCATTCAGTTGTGTATGTTGCACAGGTAGGGCTCATGCTGAATAATTGCTAGTTATGTAACTTACTGTGTGACTATTTTTTTGTTTATGAGAGAAGCAGCAGCCCATTTTCCCTCCTATTTCTGCACCAAGAGTGTGTGCTGACACCTCCATGTGTTATTGGTGGCCTGTATGTTTTAGATAAAGCACTCACCCTGTCAGGAGGAGCACCTCAGAGCAAGATAAACCACGCTCACACTTATCTACACGAAGGAGACGGGGCAAATTATTTAACTGAATCTACTGCATTTGTCGCTAGAGACGGATACCGTCTTGCCTTATGTAAGAACTTCTGTTGAAGGTATGGATTGGACCTCCCTGTGTTATCATAGTATACTATCATCCCCTGGCATTATTTTGGGTCATCGTACTGGGGATTTGGGCTTTGTAAGAAGCAGCACTGAGTACAAATCTATGTATTGTCTATATAGTGGTGTTCAACACCCTAAATACATATATGTGTTTGTGGGGAATCTGTCTTCCTTTTATTACCATCTCCCATCTATAGGTTGAGCAGGTCTAGTTTTAGGGTAGGGTGAGGGAACATGTCCTGGGATCCAGCAACAGAGGGGACTGAGGGTTGGGATGTATAGGGTGTGTAGAGAGGATATAATATGTAGTGTAATGTTTAGTGTAATGTTTTTTAATGGGAAGATGCTGAGAGTTGTAGACACACAACAGATGGAGGGCTGTACGTTGATTGCTGCCTTCATCATTTTTTTCCTTCCCTCTGGATTTATCAGGATTACTGTGCTGTAATTCAGTTGGTTTTCTAGGAAATCATGGAGGCATAATGAGCAGAGCTGTAGTGGGGTAAATTCAGGCAGCACTGAGTTTTATATACTGCAAAATGGCCTGTTGTTGTCATAGCATCTATATAACTTATCTCATATGTCTCATTATATCTAGAAATAATGACTGATCTGTACTGATAGCACTTGGCTTGTATGCTAGTGGGAACGGCCATAATGGTTCCCATAAGGATATAGATTTTTGTGTGCACAGAACACTATATATGTATATAAGCTGCCATGTTGTTTGATTTAGTCAATACAGTATTAGGGTATAACTTATGTGCAGGGAATATCTCTTCTGTGTGTAACTTTTTTTTCCCACTAAAAATTCAGATTTTAAAATAAAAAAACGTTTTACGTTTTAGTTTTTAGCATTCGGACTTTAATAAATAACCTCTTAAATAAACCCAATAGGCTGGTTTTGCCTCCAATAAGTGTTTATCATATCTTAGTTGGGATCAAGTACAAGTCACTGTTTTATAATTACACAGAAAAAGGAAATCACTTTTAAAAATTTGGATTATTCCGATAAAATAGAGTGTACGGGAGACGGCCTTTCTGTAATTCAGAGCGTACTGGATAATGGGTTTCTAAATGATGGATCCCATACCTGTATAATATATTGGGATTTAATGCAAGGCTAAGCAGGTGGGTCAATGGATACAAATGCGGATGAAATAACACATAGAAGATTGAATGGTTCCTCCGTGAATGTTGGTATGGGGTTATACCAGCAGGGGAAATTGTGAGAAGCGGAAGCCTTGTTTTAATTCTAAGCTTTGCTCTTGGGTTACCCAAAATGTGAGCTAGAGCTGGAAGCTGCGCTGTATCCATTACAGGACCTTGGAGAGGGGCCCAGAAAGTGCCCTATAATATAATAGGCCCAGAGCATGTCAATAAGGGATGTCAGCATTGCTTTGGCTTTAGGGAAATAAGCGTAACACAGAATTTAATTGGGCCATGACGGTAAATTAATCACTGGAATCAATTCAATGCTCTTTCCAGACATTGCCATCCCTATGCACAGCACATTACTCAGAAATCAACTGAGTTTTATCCTCTCGCTCGTGTGCATTCTGTTGCCCTTAAAACTTTGAGAATCTGGATTAAATCATTAATCAGTTAAATACCTCCTGGGCACGCTGACAGTTGCAGGATCTGCTTCATTATCCACACCTTGTTAGTAGGATCTGTTAGTCTCCCTCCCTTGCCTTTTTGTGTATTCTTTAACTGCCCCTAGAGTTCCTAAGAGCCAAATATAACCTGGAAAATGTATCCTTCTGCTTAGTAATGTCATCAAGCTATAAACAGTGCTCAGTGACATCATCAGTTCTAATGAATGCCTAGTGATGTCATCCGTTATACCTGGAGCTTAGTGTGACGTTTGAGTCACGCAATGTATTAAAATGTATTAGTTTTAAAATTTCATTTAAAGGGGTTGTTCACCTTTGAGTTAACTTTTGGCATGATGTAGGGGCTGATATTCTGAGACAATTTTCAATTGATCATTTATTATTATTTGTGTTCTTTGAGTTATTTAGCAGTTCTCCGGTTTGCAATTTCTGCAGTCGGGTTTCTAGAGTCCAAATTCCCCTAGCAACCATGCATTAATTTGAATAAGAGACTGGACCATCAATTGGACCGCCTGGATAGATAAGTAATAGTTTCAATAACAATAAATTTGTAGCCTTGCTGTTTTTTTTTTGTTTTTATAACAATAACCATCTGGAAGCTGAAAAAAGTCAAAAGAAAAAGGCAAATAATTAAAAGAAAACTATAAAAAATAAACAATGAAGACCAATTGTAAAGCTGCTTAGAATTGGCTATTCTATAACATATTAAAAGTTAACATTTCAGCAACTTGTTCGTCACAATCAGCCGAACCCATTTGCGGTTCGCTTTGAGCAGCATCGATACTGATGAATTAACAGCAACAAACATTATCAGAGATCAAACTTAACCTATTGATTTGATTAGGTCAGTTTGATTGTTTAGATCAACGAATGCTAAATCAGTTCCCTTTCTTTTTACATCCTATGTTTTCTGTTCCGCCCGAGGAATCGATTTCTGGCTGAATTCCGTGTCTGCATTCAGGTGTGTAACATTAGAGCCGGCAAGTCATTAGCCCATGAGTACATATGGTCTGGTGGGAGAGTCGGCGCAGTTTGAACATATGCCTGGGAAACAAATCATCTTGCCCAGGGTTTGGGGGGGCCTATACAGAGGGGCCCACTTCTCGTTACACTATTATTGTAGCAAGAAAAGGCCTAAATGCCTTATTCTGTCTGTCCTTGGATTCTTGCTGAAAAATAATCCGTTTAACATCTGTGCAGTTACATAACCTACGTCTGTAGCACTACCGGTGGGGGGGACATTCAGCCGTAAGCACTCATTCTGATGATTTTATGGATCACATTGGGAATATAATCCTGGCTGGAACCCTCATAAATACATAGGGAACGTCTGCCCTTCTGATTGATAGCACATTCTCTTTCGCTGCTGGATTTATCTGCTCCATGGGAGCCAGTGGAGATCCTGGGTCCAACCCCTTTTATACATATACTAGACATTAAACCCGTTAAATTAACGGGCGCTAGAACATATGTAGTCAAACATTCGCCACAGACGGTCCGTGGGGCACATGCGCAGTAGCGCAATCCCACGGACACAGGGACTGGACGCAGAGACACTTCAACTTTATTATATACGATGTATTTAATGTATGTGGCACTGTTTGAGTGGGGCTATTAGAATACGCGAAAAGATATTCCCAGTCCGAGTTCTAGAAGTGGATCAGCCGTATGACTTACTGGCTGTTAAATAGAAGCAGTAAATACAGGAAGGGCATGACTCATGGATTTCTTCCTCTGGGATCTATAAATACTGCTGGGAGATCAGCCGGAGCCTCAGGGCTCGCTTATAGCACCAGGGAGAGACAGGCTCATGCTTCCGACTTGTCTGTGTGTGTGTGTAGGAATGTTACTCCGACCCCAATAATCAGCCAGCACTAATCTAATTACCTCTTCTGCCAAATTGTTAATGTTATTAGTTTTAACTCTACAGTTTCATTACTGTGTTTTTATTCATTTCTTTTTAGCTGTAGTATTGCATGAAAATAGTGTTTAAACCTAACCACACGGGCTACAAGAGCATGTACTTTATTATTCCACTGTTAATATAGGCACAATTTCTCCCTACTATACCTGCTATCCCACAGTCACACTCCCTTCCCAGAGACTATTATCCACTGTTACTATAGACACCATCTCTCCCTACTATACCTGCTATCCCACAGTCACACTCCCTTCCCAGAGACTATTATCCACTGTTACTATAGACACCATCTCTCCCTACTATACCTGCTATCCCACAGTCACACTCCCTTCCCAGAGACTATTATCCACTGTTACTATAGACACCATCTCTCCCTACTATACCTGCTATCCCACAGTCACACTCCCTTCCCAGAGACTATTATCCACTGTTACTATAGGCACCATCTCTCCCTACTATACCTGCTATCCCACAGTTACACTCCCTTCCCAGAGACTATTATCCACTGTTACTATAGACACCATCTCTCCCTACTATACCTGCTATCCCACAGTCACACTCCCTTCCCAGAGACTATTATCCACTGTTACTATAGGCACCATCTCTCCCTACTATACCTGCTATCCCACAGTCACACTCCCTTCCCAGAGACTATTATCCCACTGTTACTATAGGCACCATCTCTCCCTACTATACCTGCTATCCCACAGTCACACTCCCTTCCCAGAGACTATTATCCACTGTTACTATAGACACCATCTCTCCCTACTATACCTGCTATCCCACAGTCACACTCCCTTCCCAGAGACTATTATCCACTGTTACTATAGGCACCATCTCTCCCTACTATACCTGCTATCCCACAGTCACACTCCCTTCCCAGAGACTATTATCCACTGTTACTATAGGCACCAACTCTCCCTACTATACCTGCTATCCCACAACCACACTCCCTTCCCAGAGACTATTATCCACTGTTACTATAGGCACCATCTCTCCCTACTATACCTGCTATCCCACAGTCACACTCCCTTCCCAGAGACTATTATCCCACTGTTACTATAGGCACCATCTCTCCCTACTATACCTGCTATCCCACAGTCACACTCCCTTCCCAGAGACTATTATCCACTGTTACTATAGGCACCATCTCTCCCTACTATACCTGCTATCCCACAGTCACACTCCCTTCCCAGAGACTATTATCCCACTGTTACTATAGACACCATCTCTGCCTACTATACCTGCTATCCCACAGTCACACTCCCTTCCCAGAGACTATTATCCACTGTTACTATAGGCACCATCTCTCCCTACTATACCTGCTATCCCACAGTCACACTCCCTTCCCAGAGACTATTATCCACTGTTACTATAGACACCATCTCTCCCTACTATACCTGCTATCCCACAGTCACACTCCCTTCCCAGAGACTATTATCCACTGTTACTATAGGCACCAACTCTCCCTACTATACCTGCTATCCCACAACCACACTCCCTTCCCAGAGACTATTATCCACTGTAACTATAGGCACCATCTCTCCCTACTATACCTGCTATCCCACAGTCACACTCCCTTCCCAGAGACTATTATCCCACTGTTACTATAGGCACCATCTCTCCCTACTATACCTGCTATCCCACAGTCACACTCCCTTCCCAGAGACTATTATCCACTGTTACTATAGGCACCATCTCTCCCTACTATACCTGCTATCCCACAGTCACACTCCCTTCCCAGAGACTATTATCCACTGTTACTATAGGCACCATCTCTCCCTACTATACCTGCTATCCCACAGTCACAATCCCTTCCCAGAGACTATTATCCACTGTTACTATAGGCCCCATCTCTCCCTACTATACCTGCTATCCCACAGTCACACTCCCTTCCCAGAGACTATGATCCACTGTTACTATAGGCACCATCTCTCCCTACTATACCTGCTATCCCACAGTCACACTCCCTTCCCAGAGACTATTATCCACTGTTACTATAGACACCATCTCTCCCTACTATACCTGCTATCCCACAGTTACATTCCCGTCCCAGAGATTTTTATTCCTGCTGCTGTATCTCGCATCTCCACAACATAATTATATTTTTAGCATAATGCTGTAATGATTAGGGGAGCTAGTATCTTTATAAAGAATAAACTCTGTAAATACATTTTATACAGGAAATCAAATATATCTGAAGATAATTATAGTAAAAAGCATACTAAATGTCAGCTGTGGCTCTGTAACATATCCGACTGCAAGATTTTAGACATCAGTGAGCTTAAGCAGACTCACATTCAGCAGTCAGGTGATAACTCCTAAAAACAAAGTTTGGCACTTTCCTTAATTAAAGATCAGCTCCGAAGACACTGTGGGAGGTCATTTAAATATGTGGCTCTTTCCTTACACTTATATCATTTATCATTGCTAATATGATGGTATATACAGTATGTCTTTTACAGGGACGGTAAGGAATGACTCGCATGCAGTATCTGATATTAAGTCTGTCGTAGTTGCATCCAAGTTCATTAATGAGATATCATGGCTAGGGAAGGTCATCAGGAAGTTTCCTGATATAATGGCTCCTTCAGTAGCGGAAACAAGCAGAGCATTGTTTGGTTCCTTTACAGAGAGCTTGGTGGGTATGATTTAGGGAAGAAGTATTTGGCCTCAACCTTTTTTTTGGCTGTTTTTCCTTAGGTTCACCTTGTGGCAGGATGGCTGATCATTACCAGGACTATGATTCACTGGGAGACCACACAACAGACGGGTCAGCTCAGCAGATCTACACAGGAGGTGCAGGTGATCAAGGTCTAGAGAGTGTCATACGACTTCCTAGCGCAGCACACGGAGATGGTAAGGTCAATTTTTAACTGCATTTTTGGTTAAAGAACTTTAACATCATTTCCATTATATTGCAGCAATAGCCTGACAACACTAAAGTTCCTGCAGGCTCATTCTGTGGACTCCTCACAATGATCACTATTGGGTTTTTTTAGTCTTATATTTGGCTTTTTTCCCCTTTCATCAACAAAGTTTAAGAACATTATGCTGATTGTTCCCTGGTACCACCTTTTGTTACCCTAGCATGGCTGCCCTATGGGCCACAGATTCCCTTCTCAAAAGTGCTGTCATGCACACGCATTCAAATGGCTCCTCTCGCAGGTATTGAAGAACTGTATGAGCCTCTTGTGATAGGACAGGTGGAGCCATTTTTCTGTACAGTAAAGCAACTTGCAGGTAAGGTGCACATGCAAGTAAAAGTTAGAATACCCAATAGGAATAATGCAAATGCATGAATGCAGGGTGCAAAACTGTGTCCATTGACACACTATTAACAAAGGTCCTTATTAGTGATGTGTGGGCCAGCCCGATACCCGTGGGACGGACGAGTTCGGGCC
The DNA here is from genome assembly GCF_017654675.1 of Xenopus laevis. Classification (NCBI taxonomy): domain Eukaryota; kingdom Metazoa; phylum Chordata; class Amphibia; order Anura; family Pipidae; genus Xenopus; species Xenopus laevis. The sequence continues at coordinate 5,717,559 of NC_054388.1, read as the reverse complement.
AACCTCACACCCCCATTTGCGGGTGGGTGGGTCCGGGTCGAGCCCTTCTTCCCGGTCTCCCCACCCATCACCTTACACTGCCAGCTTTCAGTTTTATAGCCGCGCACCTGCTCCCATTTTGTGATGGCATCGGCGGGGTGGCGCGGGTCTTTAAAGGGAACCTGGAAGTCGGGCTGAGGTTTTAAATGGTGAATAGTCGAATTCGAATTCGGGTATGATAAATCTCGAAAATCAAAATCAAATTTTTTTTAAAAAACTCAAATCTAATTAATTTGACAGTTTTGTCCATAAATTTTTTTTTCGAAAATTCTTAATTAAAATTTGAATTTTCAATTCGACCCTTGATAAACCTGCCCCTTACTATAAGGAGCTGTTACTTCTAGTGTTTCCTTTATGTTTTGCGCATACAAATGCAGCTGAATAGTAAAATAAATACATTTTGGTTTGAACTGTAAGAAATAATCCTGCCCATGGGTATGAATTTGGCTCAGTTTTTGCACCTTGCACTTGTGTTCGTAAATGTAAAGCCCTATTGTGTGCTAGAATGTCTAGAACATGTTCATTAGTTTCTTGTTTTGTTAGTTTTTTTGGAATTACACGTAGGATGAAACGCAGTGTGTTTTATGGAAGACGGAAGTGATCAGATACAAGGCTGGAATGCCAGCGTTACTGTGTAAATGTCTAGCCATAGACAAGCTTGCTGCTATTATTTTGTATACACTTGTGAGCCCGCATTTCACGAGAGGACTCCTCTATCATAATATGACAGCAATGGGTTCAATGTGCAGTTCCTGGCTGCTGATAAACAAACTTTGGTGTAAGCCTAAATACATGTGCTGCTGCTCGACAGAGCGGAAAGTTTGGAATGAGCTACTGTTTTCCTCGGATGTTTTACCCCATAAATCAACTGAGCTTCCTCTGAATTATTTTTTGGACAATTCCAAATTGAACTCTTTCGACAGAAGCAGAATGGAACTGCCCAGACCACCCACAGCTATAACTATTTCAAGATTAATGTCTTTATTACCCAGTGAGGTTGGACCAGACACATAGGGGCTGATTTATTAGGGGTCAAATAGTACATTTCAATTTTTTGAAATTGTTTTTTTTTTGGTCAACTCTCAAAATTCGAATTGTGAATTATCCAAACTGGGAATAATTTGAATTCGACTACTCACCACCTAAAACCTGCCAAGCTCATGTATAAGTTAATGGGGGAGGTCCAGTGACCCATTTGAAGACGTTAACTGCTTTCCTGACATTCAAGTTTTTTTCGGAGAAAAAAACTAGTTTCGAGTTTAGTCTAATTCGATTTGAGTTTTCGGGTTGGTAATCGAGGTTAGGTCGAGTTCTAGATATTCTATTTTTTTCTTAAATGACCTTGAATTTCAAGTATATACTAATTTAGTAAAGTTAAAAAAAAACTCACATGAATTTGAAATTCGACCTTTGATAAATGGGCCTTATAATGTATGTTGTACTAGGGTGTGATGTGATTGTCTCCTTGGATGATCGTTAAGCAAACCCCAAATGATAAGGATTCATTTATGGGGTGAATAATAATTTGCTGTTCTGGATACTTTTGGAGTAATGTAGCAAGGTGATGCTTGCTCGGTATTTTGTGTGTCTCTAACCTTCTTATAAGTTAAGGGGTGCATGAACCCACAATGTTAGAAAAAATGTTTTAAAGATGTGTTTGTTTTTTTAATATAAGTAGAGACCTTTACCCCTCTACACCCCTCAGACCCATGCATACATAAGGGAAGGATTATTATTATTTGAAATTATGTTGTGGTTATAATGTCCTTTAAATATCGAAAATGCAGTAAATGGCTAAATATCAGTGAGTAGTTGTACGTACAAAGCCCTTGAGCTCTGCAGACTTGTAGTCACCTAGAATGTGTGATGTTGCTTTAGAAACCTGTGTTTTTAAAACGAGGGAGTTTGTTCCTTCACAAATCAAGTAATCTCTATTATTACCTTCTGTTAGATGTGACCTCGGGACAAGAGGAACTAGCAAATGGGGAAGCAGTGAGAAGCCAGGTCCATGCAGAGATCCCTGAGGGAACAACTGGTAAGACAACAACACTTGGGACTGGGAACTATGGGCACATGGAAATAAGTGCAATGGCTGCTCTACACCCACGTTTACTGTACATTTATATAGGGCTAATCATTACCTGCAACCAAGGTGGAAACTCGCTATTGGTTGCCCTTATTGTATGCCAAAGGAATCACTTTACAGTTGTAGGGCCCATCATTCCCAACTTCTGTCTGGTGATCCAGTGAGTGTAGGTGACAATGCAATGTACACAATGTAATGCGGCTCCTTAACAGCTCTTTATAAATAAAGTTATACATACATATAAACGTCCCTTTATGTGTCTGTCCTACAGCAAAGGAAGCTGGCGTTGGGCATACCCCCAATCAACAGGACCATGCCGCAGGTAATGCAGGTAGTTAGAACTTGTGTAAGCCATGAAAACCCTTTCCTGTAATATATTCTCTGATCTTCATCATTTTACAAGGTGCTAATATGGTAAAAAGACCTGCTCGTTAGGCTTAATCTTTGTACAAGTACAGACACTCCAAGACACAAAAACACTATAATTGATATGACGCAACAATGCTGGTTTCCCAGAAGGTGTCTTCTTTTAGTTAGATACACCTGTTAGTACAGATCCAGATGTCTCTGGTTTGCAATTATTCTTACCTTATTACCCATCATTTCACCCTTTGTTTATAGACAGAACCACAGACATCCTTCTAAATACCCTTGAGTAAATTCCTAAAGTTTATTGTCCCATCTTTCTAGCTCTGGGAATCTGGGAAAGGCAAAAATCATTATGGTACCTGCTGAAAAAGAATAGGGACAGTGACATAAAACCTTATGTTATTTTTAGGTTGGCTTTGAAGAAGCCAACATATTGATCTACTAGTTTACATTTGTTCTGCCATCCCTGTTTTCAGCTATGGGTTTATCCATCTTGTCACCCACACTTAGAGGCACATTTATCAAGGCATGAATTTCGAGTTTATAAATTTGAAATTCGACCAATTGAAATGTATTAATAAAATCAAATTTTCTCAGCTCGGACGAATAAAAAAACTCAAATCAAATTCATTATGATTTACAAATACTCGATTCGAATTACAAAAACTTGATTCAAATTACAAAAACTTGATTCAAATTACAAAAACTTGATTCTAGTTTTTTTTCTCAGAAAAACTCGATTGTCAGGAAGGCTGCAAACATCACCAAATTGATCCCTGGACCTCTCCTATTGACTTATACAGCAATTTGGAAGGTTTAAGGTGGCAAATAATCGAAATCGAGTTCTTAAAGGCCAGAGTATGATAAATCTCGAAATTTTAAATTGAATTAAAACTCAAATCGAGTTTGGATAATTCACAATTCGAATTTGAGAGTTTTGACCAAAAAAAACATTAAAAAATTTTAATTTTCACTTCTACTCTTTATAAATCTGCCCCTTAGTGTAAGAAATGTAGATTTGAAAGTCAATCCTTTGGGTCCCTCCAGTCTGTTACAATTATATAAGAACAGCTTGTATGAATGAGTACTAACTGTGCAGGCCTCCTGCGTAGCATAGAAATAACTCATATTCATGACATCATATGTATGTGACTACATCAACCTTGCCATTCTTACCTCCAACCCCAGAGGAGATTGCACTTCTAGCAACCGCAGGACAGGAAGAGGAATATGAGACGGACACAATTGAGGCAGCTTTGAAAGCAACAGCAAAAGATCAGGCACACACTGAGGATTATGAGATTACAGGTGAAGCTGATGGGGAACCTCAAGCAGACAAGACAGCCCTAAGCAGTGGTATAGTTGAGTCAACTCTAGAGGATTATAAAGAAACAAATGGCAAAGATGTTAACCTAGAAATCTGTGAAGATGACACCTATGGGTGGAAAGAGCAAGTGGATGAAGGCAGCGTGAAGATGAAGGACTATGATGTATCCCCAAAGGAGGATGAAGAGGACTTGTCTCCAGTAGAACAGCCTCAGACTAATGGTATGAAGACTGAATATATTCTCCTGGAAGATGATAAACACGAGAAGGATATAGAGGAGCCCTATGTGGACATACCGGCCAGTTCTTTCTCTGTGGGACAGATACGGCCACGAGCTTCAGTGTCTGTCTACCAAGTGGAGATCGATGCCAACATACCTATAGATAGCAAAGAGGAGCCGTGTGAAGATGTAGCCTTTGCTGAAACAAGGCTTTCAACTGAGGAAACTCTGAAGTCCCCTCGGATGCGAGTGCCAGCGCAGGGATCAGGAATACCAGTCAGTCGGGTCCCAGTTCCTAAAGGTGTGTTGCCGGTTCTCCTCTAGTAATGCCCAGCCTACCACAGCCTCCTGGGCTGCCTTTTTGCTTTCCCAAACCCGCTTAAAAGAATCCCATCAGACTTCTTCGCTTCACATGAGCAGTTAGTTAGTCTGCTCCTTCTTTCCTCACCCATTCTCCGTTTGATTTCTTCGTGACTTGGTTTGTGGGTTTTTTTTTCGTTTTCCATTTATATTTTTGCTCCCATTGCATGACTTGTTTGCATGATCTTCATCCTCCGTCATCACGGGGCATATTTAGTAAGGATCTTAGCAGTGGGATTCATCATACAGTTCCATCATTTCACCTGCCCACCAGCAAAATACACTAACCAGAAAGGCCTCGAAGCTTTAGCAAAGAAGCCCTTTAACTCAACCCATAATACTAACTTATCTAGCAAGTAGACAAGTGCCATATCCTATCACACTTTAGCATATGTCTATAACTTTTCCATAAAGAGCAGTGATGAATAAGGCATAGAAGACAGTACAGGTATGGGATCCATTATCTGGAAAACCATTATCCAGAAAGCCAGTCTCCTATAGACTCCATAGATTTATCCTTATTGGGAGTATTCTGGATAACAGGCCCCATACATGTAATGATTTCCAAGTTGAAGCTGCTATCTGTACAGGTGAATCCATCTGCTAGGTCCATGTAGGACACATTGGCATCCGACTCCTGATAGAGACAGATATATACTATACCCAGAGATGAACAACAACTCTTTGGGGAGCAACTGTAATTACAGCAGTGATATTAGAAATGGGATTCACCATAGACATGAGGCTTTGATGAACAACTAGACTAGAGCAGTGTCTATCATACCTGTACGCAAGTCTCATTTATATTGCATCTTTTCTTTAAATCCACCCAAAAGCACAAGATGATCAGACACATCTCTGCTATTGAGTCATCTACCTGTTCCTCAGGGGTTGGGAAGGGTATTCCGAAAACCTGTGAGGGTGAGGAGGCCGAAGACAGTCTGGAAGACCAACTGCAAAACAGATGGGGTGGAATGTGCTGGATGGTAAATGGTGCTACACAATTGGCATGAGCCCATCTATAGTGGACAAACTAAAGTCTTGTTGGGGATGATCCATAATTTGTCCGTTGGAAAGCAGTGCTTACCTTCAAGCATCAAGAGACACAAAAAAGTCCAAGTTAAGGACCTGGATCTGCAGAGATCTTGTTAGGGCCGTTATCTCAGAAACCATGAGGGTGACCCCCACTCTATTGTAGCCTTTAATCATGTATCTGCTGTACTTGGATTTTATTCTTGGCAGGTCTAATGGAGAGGGGAATCCTCTGGATAATCCAGTTTGTAGTCGATTAGTTCTTATTGAATTACGTTTCTGGACTACATGTTTATAAAAGAGAAGTGAGTGTGCCTGCAGTTGGCTTGACCCCGGCTTTCTTGCTAAGACTTGATTGCATGATTGATTGGATCTAACCCGCTAACCCACAGATTGTCTCATAAATGGCCTTTGTTATTGCCGGCTTGACAAGGTGCCTTTGTTTTGCAGCTCATGAGCAGGAGAAACACGAGACTGACTCACAGGAAAAGGGAGCACAGGTGAGTATACTGCAAACTGGATCCTCGTGGTGCAAAAACACACATCCTTATATTTTCACAAAGGGATTAGAAAACATTCCCGTAGAGAAAGACAGGACAATGCCCATTTTGCCTTTGGGGGACACTGGCTCGTTTCACCTCTAAAGACAAATGGGGCCTCGTCATTCTACCTGTAGGGACACAGATTCATGCTCACTATGAGATCCTTCTCCAAACTGGATTTTGTACCCCGTATCTTGTCTTGAATACAGACTGGCAATCTCCGACACCCTCCATTTAAGACCATTATTTTTTCATCTTCTTAAGTTTGATTTATCCAAGAACTTTGCTTTGAGGTGTAAAAATCTGAGGTGCACATGCATCATTTTTGTCCAAATTATGTTTTATTCCATGCACCCCACTTGGCTGCACCTTAAAGCGCTGGTCTTTACCATCTACATTTATGTTTAAGTTTTTTTTTATGTTTGATTTCATTTTATTTGGATGTTTCTTTGATGTTCTGTTTTGCATCCTAAAGATCTCCACCAAACACCCCCCTGCCAAACATGCCAGCAGGCTACACACTGTTCCCCACAAGTCACCCTCCTCTAGCACCTTAAAAAGTCCCTCCAGTTCAGCCGTTTCTTCTGTACGGAGCACTCAGAGAACATCGTTTGGTACAGTTAGCCCGCTGGGCGTTACCGCAAGGCTGCACAGAGCCAAGGTAAGGAATGCAGAGCAACACACAAGGGTTAATGCAGAGTGGTCTCCATGCTAAATCTCTTGAAAAGGCTCTAGTTCATTAATATCAAAATGTGCACAGGATTTACCAATGCTGGCGCTAATTAGACCCATACAGGAAGTAATTGCACCCCTACCCTTGCCACATGCAAATGTTTCTCCTTGCCAGATTCTTTTGTAAAGAAGGGTTTTCACATATAAACTTTTGTTCCCAGGAGGATGGAGGTCCGGAAAGTGCTGCAGCCAAGCTCACTGCTTCAAGGAACGCAACCAGCACCTCCAGAATCCCAGCAAAGACTTCATCCATCCCCAAGACTTCCCCTAGTAGTAAGTTGGTATGGATATAAGATCCTTTGGGCAAAAGCAGAGGCACAGTGCCAGTTTGGATGCAGTTGTGGAAGCCAAGGCTCATGTGCTGTGATATGGTTGGCATACACAGTATTTGAGTTGAGAGAAGAGTGTTATAGGTCCAACCAGCAGCCTTCCAATTGCATTGGCATATGGTTAAGTGGCAATACAGCTGGTGGAAATATGGGGTAGAGGAAAGCCTGGTGGAAGGGCCATATACCGAGGATGGAATAGGATTGAGAGGGTGATAAAGGGAAGAGAAGCCTGGTAAATGTATTAAGTGGCACAAAGAATGGCATACAGAAGTGATATGAGAGGAGAGAGGAAATGGGAAACTCAGGTAGAAAGTCATTAAATGGGAAGGGAGCAAGGGAGATGGGTGTAAGCAGCCAAGTTAATACGGCTTGGGACATATGATATGGGAAGGTTTCTGATACTGTGATACCTGTTACTAATCTACGGTGCAGTAGGGGTTTGTTTCTGTAAGACAGGATGAGACTCTCGGTAAGAATCTGTTCTTTTTTAAACAGCTGTCAGAAGGGATCAGAGAAAGCCACCGTCCAGTGTGGGGAAACCAGACAGAGGTGAGTGTCCCGTATACTGGTAGGAGCCTAGTGACACTTCATTAATGTTATGACATCACTACTCTCATGCTATAACCATGAGATTTTTAATAAATGTGTGATTTTATACTGGTCATTATATCCTATCTGTGGGTTGTACACACTTATACAGTATAATGCTTAATATGTTTATGTACAATATATACAATATAATGTATAAGTTGATGCTTGGAAACACCTGGAACATTTAAGGAACCATAATGCACCTTGCCGGGGGCTGAATATTGCATTTGGCTGAGAAGCCAGAAGGGTTGCAGTTCCAGGTTTTGCAGTTCCATAATTGGACCAGTTTGTCTCATTTGTCCTGTTGATCTCCTCTTGTTCAGTTCTTATTAAATGTTAAACTTGTTTCAGCAGAATCGACCAAATCTGGCGAGAGGAGTGGGTACAGTAGTCCTGGATCACCTGGCACACCAACTGGGCGCTCGTCTTCACAAACACCCACAAACCGAGAGCCCAAAAAGATTGCCATCATTCGCACCCCTCCCAAATCCCCAGCATCTGCCAAGAGCCGCCTGCAGCCTGTCACTAGCCCAGCAGCAATGCCTGACCTGAAGAATGTGCGCTCAAAGATCGGCTCTACGGACAACATTCGGCATCAGCCAGGAGGAGGCAGGGTAGGAAGCATTTAAGGCATAGGCTAGAGATTTAGGATGCAGTAGAGAAGAGGATATATATTCCATCTACACAAACCATTGGCCATATTTCAATCCTTATACAACCCACTTACCTTTGTTCTTTTTACAGGTGCAGATAGTTCACAAGAAGGTCGATGTGAGCACTGTGCAGTCCAAGTGTGGGTCAAAGGACAATCTGAAACATGTCCCAGGAGGCGGAACAGTAAGTGGGCACCTCTTAATACACAACCATGCACACAATGAAGTTAACAGTGCACAGTTTTGTGTGCTTGGTACATGATTTATCTGTAAGCTGCATAAAGCACAAGATCTGCTGTTTGGATTCCAGATTGATTTCCTCAAACTCACATCTATTAGGCATCTACAATCTGCTAGTTCTTGCACAGAGATATGTAGGGCATGCTTTCCATTCTGCCTAGGAAATGCTGTGCACACATGTTGGTGGCATGTGTTTTTATACTGCGCAAAGAATTGCCCTGTGTACATCTTACATTACTCTTTCACTTTACACAGGCTTAACTTTTCACATGCAGAATGTCACAAAACATGGGACAGGGTGTAAAGCACAAAATACAGGAGCCATTTTTTCACACATTGCACCCTGCAAGGACCTGCACCTGCCTGGTTAATACAGCTCTATCAGCATTTAGTTGGGTTGTTTTCATAAAATAAACCTTTAAAATAAGTAAATGTAAAATTGATGAGAGTGCTATTCTAAGCACTTTTGTCATTTATGTTCATTATTTATTTTCTTTTTATTCCAAGACATTAAGGGATACATGTGCTGTTAATATGAATGAATTTTGTTACAACAGCACCACCTGCTGGTCAGTTTCTGACCACCAAGTAGTCAAGGAAGTCATCAGGCGAAAGAAAGAGGCTGCTCTGATGTTCTTCTGCTTAGGAAAGATGTGAGAAAGGTTTCTAAATGTTTTCCTAAGCAGAAGAACTTCAGAGCAACAATTATGCAAGGGTTGAAGTTCTGCAACATATAAACAATAGCGTTAGAGTGTGTCCCAGCACTTAAAGGGGAACAAACTAGATCTACAAATGATTTTATACAGGTATGGGATCTGTTATCCAGAATGCTCGGGACCTGGTGCTTTCCAGATCTTTCCATAATTTAGATCTTCATACTTAAAGCTGACTAGAAAATCATGTAAACATTAAATAAACCCTATAGGCTGGCTTTGCCTCCAATAAGGATTAATTATATCTTAGTTGGGATCAAGTACAAGCTACTGTTTTATTATTACACAGAGAAAGGAAATTATTTTTTAAAATTTAGATTATTTGGATAAAATGGAGTCTGTAATTATGAGCTTTCTGGATAACAGGTCTCTGAATAACGGGTCCCATACCTATATTGTAAAGTCTAGTTGTCATTCTAACTTATGTAATTATCAAAGTAACTATAAGGAGTCTGGAATCATCTGTGTTACATCAGGTGACCTTTTATGTTCTGCCCAATGTTTGCTTTTCCCTTGTGATTCTCACTGTGTTCTCTCTTTCTCTGTTTCTTGTGTGCACTCACAGGTACAGATAACTCACAAGCCCATCGATCTGACCCGTGTCTCTTCCAAGTGCGGATCTTTTGGCAACATCCACCACAAACCAGGTACCGCCAGCCACTATTATTCATAGAGATTCACGTCAGAGTTCTGCAATATTGGCAGTTTGGCACCACTGTCAACTGCTTCCTTTTCTCTCTTGCACAGGGGGAGGCAACGTTGAATTAAAATCAGAGAAACTGGAGTTTGACAAGATTCAGTCAAAGATTGGATCCCTGGAAAATGTAACGCATGTACCTGGAGGTGGCGCTAAAAAGGTATGACGGGTTTGAGACAAGCATGGAATGGGAAAGCCAAGACAGCATGGACCAATCCCAGAGCCACGCCTAATATAGTGGGCAGATAGATTATAGCTATAGACGGTATATGTTCTTGCACAAGACACCCCCATAATTGCAGGGTTGGAATATACGGGACAGATTATCCTAGAGAAGTGCCATTTGGAAATCCATGCTCTGTTGGCTTCCTGCACCCTGTGACTAACTCACTGCACCACATTTTGCTACCGCTTTTGCTAACAGTTTCCAAGCACTGTGTGTGAAGTGTTTAAAAACAAAAAAAAAACACAGATAAAACCTGCTCTGCTGCTGTAAGTACAGATCTGGGCATTGGTGTCCTCCGCAGGGGTTTCCCTAAGGCTATGCTCTGGCCTCTCACATGAATGTGCCTCTCTCTCTCTCACCAAAATATCTTCTCACTGAATCCACTCCATGACTGTTTTTCCATAATCTGCATTTACCTGTCTTCAACATCACCCCCATTTAATGGAACTCAATGGACTATCCCATAAACACCGATCTCCTACCTAGGGTTGCACCAAACCCACATCCTAGAAAAGATTTCTCCAAATAGTAGACCAAATACTCACATTAATTTGCAAATTTTGATTAAAGCAAAGTCCCCCAAAAACTGGAATCAAAAAATGTTGTTACTTCAGTTTTCCAGCACCTTAAAGGGCACCTGTTGGGCAAAAATATTTTCCCCAATCAAAGATGAGGGCTAATAAAGCCTTGTACTCCTGGCCACTAGAACCAGGAGCTCCATCCCAGTGCGGGTGTCCTAGCGCTGGCAGGGGATTTTTTTTTAAAAAAAAACTACTGTTACCCCCAACCAGAGTGCAGGCTTCATTAGCCCATTTGGTTGGGGAACCAACATCAGATGCATCATTAACAATTTGACCTGCTTTGTATGCTGCCCAATACTGGGTTTGGTGTATCCCTCCTCCTTCCTTTCCATTGTAAATAGTACCTCCTGCCTCTCCTTGGATTTACCCCTATGACTAAATGCCACCAGCCAGCACAAACAGGCAGTCAGAGGAGGGTTATGAAGAGAATTATGAATGTTGCCACTAAAGAACTCAGCCTGACTGCATTAGTTCCATCCCTGATTAGAGTTTCCACCTCACAACTTTAAGGGTACATCTACGATTTCCCCGCGAATGTGTTGGCTCGGACGTGCTGCGCAGGCAGGCATCAAGTCAGATGCGACTGAAAAGGTAAGAAATACAAATGTTGGATGGTGTCACAGAGTGCAGCATCCAGCGTCTGCATCCAACAGTCGTGCCGCGGCAGACGACCGATGCAATACCATCCGATGTTGCTGTTGCTTACCTTGTTTTCTGTCGCATCCGACTTGACGCCTGCATTTTAGTGCAACACGTTGGATCTGGCACAATCGCAGGAAAATCGTCAGTGTAGTTGTACCCTAAGGGCTCTTACAGACAAGTGTTTTTACCTGCGCTCCGGTTTCATGTGTTCAGCCGCAGGAGTAGATGCACTGAATTCTTTTAATGTGGCATGTAAGCGGCGAACGCAGGTAAAATGCAACATGCTGCGTCCCAACCTGCGTTAGGCACTTACATGCGTCTGTGTGAGTACAGCCACATTGAAAAGAATTCAGTGCGGCTACTCCTGCGCTCCCCTGTAGCTGAACGCATGAAACCGGAGCGCAGGTAAAAATGCTCGTCTGTATCAGCCCTAAAACTCAACACATATAAAATCCACAGCCCAAATGGATAATTAGCAATTCATTTATACGCACGCAGCAGACTGAATTGATTTATGTGCAGCCATGCGTCTAAATGAATTGCTAATTAGCCATGCAAGCTGTGGATTCCATATGCGTTCACTTTTAAAGGGGTGTGGTGGCAACCCTATCCCTGATTCAATTAAAATATCCAGACAGCAATAACTACAATGTCCCCTCTATCTATCTATTTGATAAATTCTTATATAATAGTTCAAAATCAAATCCTTGTCTCTTAATAGGCTTGTAACTAAATGGGCATAGGGCTAACGCCTGCTTCCCTAAACAGATCATATAAAGAAAAAACAACATTCCAACCTGGTGGTGATTCAAAATCTCCGCAAGCTCACACCTCACACAGGTAGATATAAACACCCGGCTGGACTAGCAATCCTGAATCCAGTCTTTTAGGAACCTGCGAGATACGTAAGCGCCGTCCTGGATATCCCAGGTATCCACATAGCTGAGAAGGAATTAGCAGGAACATTGTATATTTAGGATTCCCAGGTCTCTGGGGCTCATTTATCAAGACTCTGCAAATTTGCCCATCGGCAGTTACCTATAGCAACCAATCAGTGATTAGCTTTTTGAAGGCAGCTGCAAGTAGAACAATGAATGCAGCAATTTGATTGGTTGCCATGGGTTACTGCCAATGGACAAATTTGCCCAGTCTTGATAAATGACCCCCCTTCCAGTAGGCAGCATGTGGCCCCTGATCATTGAGGAGATCTAGTGTAAGGGCACGGAGCTATGGGAGTGAAGGAGCCATGTTTTTGTGATCTAAATGCAACGTTTGTTTTCAGCTTGTGCAGTATGAGCAGAATTGTCATGGACAACAGAGCAATAGCGCCCTCTGCTGCCTACTGACCGAGCACAACAAGCAACAACCCCAATAGCTTGACCTAGAAACTTGCTTTATTATAGAGTTCTCTATATCAGATATAGGAATGAGGATAAGTTTAATATTCCATATTATTTGGAGCTCACATAGAGTAGGTCCTCTTCGCTCCTTTCCATCTGTGCTTTCGTTTTCCCCTGCCATTTCCCCCCCCCCCAACAACCTGCATGTTTTTAATCGATTCCCCCACCCTCCCCTTTCCACTTCATCTTGTCAGGAAGGGAACGAAGAGCAGACAGGGGATACCCCTTCCCCTCCTAATGGGCTGTTACAAGGCCCTCTTGCCCCCTTGCCTGAAGAAACAGAGGTACCAGACTTGGTAGAACAGGAGAACGGTAAGTACCCAGTCTCCCAGCCAACTCTCATTTTTCCCTGGGGACTCTGATTGGCTCGTGTCAAGCCTCGGACTCAAGTGGCTTTACATTGAGATGGGTCAGGAGTTGTACCAGCAGGGGATCTATTATATGGAAACCCGTTAACCAGTAATACAGTGTCTGCAATAAGCAAGTCATGTTAAGTGGTCACTGTGGTCCCCCTACAGCAGTACTGGCAAATTACATTTAACGGATAAGTAAACCTTAAAAATGAATGAATGTAAAATTGATGAATTCTAAGCACTTTTGTCATTTACATTTATTATCTTTTTATTCCAAGAAGAAAGAAAGAGGCTGCTCTGATGTTCTTTTGCTTAGGAATAAAATTTAAACCTTTCTCACATCTTTCCTAAGCAGAAGAACATCAGAGCAGCCTCTTTCTTTCTCCTGACAACTTCCTTGACTACTTGCTGGTCAGACTGGTGGGAAACTGACCAGCAGGAGGCGCTGTTGTAACACAATTCATTCATATTAACAGTACATGTATCCCTTAATATCTTGGAATAAAAAGAAAATAAATAATGAATGTAAATAAAAAAAAGTGCTTAGAATAGCACCCTCGTCAATTTTAGATTTTAAAGGTTTACTTTAAATATATATAAATATATTAGTTCAATGCAGAATATTGTTACAATGTTGGGGTCTCAGTTTGAGTGGACTGGCCTATCAGAACCAGAGGATTTCATTGTGGTCCCAGCACAGGAGAATTCCCATCAGCGCTTTCTTATTTCCGATATGGGCCTATAAAACCCTACAGTGGGCCTAGAGTGTCAGCTTCTCTGCCAAGTCTGACACTACATAGAGGTACCCAAGCAGTTGGGAAAAGGAACAATGATCTGCATGACAGCAATAATCTTCGGGCTGCATTTACAATCTACAGAGCAGCTGCAGCAGTGGATTGGAACATCTTAGACCTAATGATACCAGGGGAAACTCCCCGCAGAAAGGAATTCTCATTTCCCCAATGTTCTACCTTCCCAACAGATTGAGTCTCACAAGCTGCTGTTCCGGGAGAACGCCAAAGCCAGGACGGACCACGGAGCTGAAATTGTCTACAAGTCCCCCGGGCAATCTGGAGAAACCTCCCCACATCGCCTCAGCAACGTCTCCTCTTCCGGCAGCATCAACACGAGCAACTCCCCGCAGCTCTCCACCCTGGCCGACCAAGTCTCCGCCTCCCTCGCCAAACAGGGCTTGTGATGCGCTTCCCCCACCCGGGGAATTAAACGACGAATTAACCAGATAAAAGGGAAAATAAACACAAAAAAAAAGTTACACTATAGAAAAGCCCACGACAATTTTCATAATGAAATTCTCCTCTTGCTTATTTATTAAACTCCTCACTGCCATTTACAGATGGTCCTCCCCGACTGGCACTTGGGCAGAGGTTTATGCTGCTCTCCCATTGGTACAAACAATGTGTATATTTTGCTCCATAACATGACACAAGACAGGCACATGTTCAGAACGAGTGCAACCCCTTTACCCCCATTGTATCCTACTCACACATAGAGCAGCTGTGGGGTCAGACTACACAGCACTTGGTGTATCACCAATAGTAGTGATACACTCAATACAATGAGCACATGCTACAAATCACCTTCCTCTCTACCTTTCTCCAACTGAGCTCCCTTTGCAGGTATCCCCTGCACCCCAAAGGAGAAAACGTCAGGCACTCACAGACCCCACAGAACAGGCTTGTAAACAAACTGAAAACTTTCATTTTGGGGCAAAAAATAAATCAATACAAAGTCTTACGCATTTCATGCCGTCCTATGACTATGATTAAGTGCTGGACGGCACAAAACGCGTAAGGCTTTGTATGGATTTATTTTTTGCCCCAAAATGAAAGTTTTCAGTTCATTGACAAGCCTGTTCTGTGGGGTCTGTGAGTGCCTGACGTTTTCTCCTTTGGGGGGGTTGGATACCTCCACCTCGAGCTGTAGGTCGGTGACATGAGCACCCAGACCCCACATATTACTGGTGAGATAATAAACTTCCCCCCCAGGAACACATAATGGGATAATGAGCCCCAATATTCTGCGACAGGCATGTGACAATAGAATGGGGGGCCCGTCTCCCCTACTGTTACCCCTCTGCCAGAGTTTGGGGTTAGACATCTAGGAGCATGGTACAAATAAACCCCTCTGCACGACTTCCCTCACCCCCCCAAATGTCCCACTCACTCTCTCTGAACTTTGTGTATGAATTTCAGCAAAAATTAAGGAAATCACCGTGGCTGCTTCTTTTATTTGCCAACCCTTTCCCCTCGGCACCCCCATTACATTATTTTTTTATTTCAGTATTATATTCCCCCCCCCTATATACACAGCTTCCCTAATGGACCCCCCTCAGGATATATGCCCCCCCCTTCCCTCTGCGTTGTGTCTGTGGCTCTCCATATTCCGTGTCGTGTCTGACCAGCTGCTTCACACAGTCTGTTGCTGTACAAGTGGATTTGGAAATAAAGTCGTTAATACAAACGAGACGAGAGTGCAGAGTTTTTATTGGTCTCGGACTCAGCAGGTACAGGGGCACTAACCAAACACTGCACTTCACCTTCACATTCATCCACCACCTTGTGTTTCAACCTCTAATACACTCCTGTCAAATGACTTCTAATATCCTTATCATTTACAGTAGGGGGTACATTATCCCTTATAATACACGAGTGATACTCAGAGTTCCCTGTATAACTCAGCCTGCAGCCTTGTGTCTTTATATGGTCACAGAACAACCCCTCAGTGACATCTAATATCCTTATCATTTACAGTAGGGGGTACATTATCCCTTATAATACATGAGTGATACTCAGAGTTCCCTGTATAACTCAGCCTGCAGCCTTGTGTCTTTATATGGTCACAGAACAACCCCTCAGTGACTTCTAATATCCTTATCATTTACAGTAGGGGGTACATTATCCCTTATAATACATGAGTGATACTCAGAGTTCCCTGTATAACTCAGCCTGCAGCCTTGTGTCTTTATATGGTCACAGAACAACCCCTCAGTGACTTCTAATATCCTTATCATTTACAGTAGGGGGTACATTATCTCTTATAATACATGAGTGATACTCAGAGTTCCCTGTATAACTCAGCCTGCAGCCTTGTGCCTTTATATGGTCACAGAACAACCCCTCAGTGACTTCTAATATCCTTATCATTTACAGTAGGGGGTACATTATCCCTTATAATACATGAGTGATACTCAGAGTTCCCTGTATAACTCAGCCTGCAGCCTTGTACATTTATATGGTCACAGAACAACCCCTCAGTGACTTGTAATATCCTTATCATTTACAGTAGGGGGTACATTATCCCTTATAATACATGAGTGATACTCAGAGTTCCCTGTATAACTCAGCCTATCCCTGATATAAAGAAGTAGAATTCTGTAACCAATGGGAATTGAGCAATGACAGGTCAGACAAGAGACAGTGTTTAACTGGTTTATTATTTAAGTTTTTTTGGCTTTTTTTTCCCCTTTTTCGCACTTTGCCCAGTGCTTATTTTTTTTCCAACAGGATAAAGACATTAAACAAAGAAAAGATTACCCTGAAAACAACAAAAACGCATAATTTTTATCCCCTCTTCCGCGTATACAACCCAGTAACTGGCGCCTGTTCCGCCATCTTTCTGCCGTCCAAAAAAAAAACAATAGGCAGAAAAGCCAATAAAAAGTTATTTACAAAAAATACAATTCTTTACTGATCTCCTTTATACAAAGCTAAAAGTTCTCTCGTCCGTTTCAATGTATGTTCTTGCCGGAGAACCAAAGCTGTTTATTAATGCTCAGAAAATTTGGGGGAGGGGAAAGGGGGCGGGGATTTAAAACATGTTAAGTGCCAAGGAGCCTTTTGATTGGCACAAAGACTAAAAGAAAAATAAGGGAGTTACAAGAGAAGCAGGTTAAACACATAAAATATGTGGAACTTTTGAATTCTAGAACAAAGGGGGTAATGCAATAAAAGCAGTAACCCATAGCAACCAATCAGCAGGAAGCATTTACTGGTCACCTGTTTAAAAGCAAGCATCTTATTGGTTGCTATGTGTTACTGCTCCTGGGCGTGCCTTTTATTACATATGGGGGAAAGTGTTTAAACCTGGGGGGGGGGGGTGTAACAAGGGCAAGTAGGAAGGAATATTTGGGAATTATTTTTATTCTACAGTAGGGATGCACCGAATCCAGGATTCAGCCGAATACTTCTGCCCGGCCAAACAGAAGCCTAATTTGCATATGCCCCTAATTTGCATATGTAAATTAGGGGCAGGGAGGGACATCACATGACCTTTTGTCACAAAACAAGTAAGTAAAAAATGGTTTCCCCTTCCCACCCTTATGCAAATTATGATTCGGGGATTTGGCCTGAATTGATTCGGTGCATCTCTAAAACACAGCAGAAGAATTTGGGGTCTACTTGTAAAGAACAAAGGGGAGGGGGGGCAAAATGGTGACCTTACTGCTACATTATGGGGCAGAACATCGGCAGAAAGGAGAAACAACTGTCACAAACGCCTTTCGCCCAATCAGGAACTAGAATTATGACTACTAGGCGGGAACACCCCCTCTATGGCTTTCAGCTTAAGGTTTCTGATTGGCTTAAAAGTTGAAGGCAGGGTTCAGAATGAGGATGGGGAGAAGCCAAAATGATTTTAGGAAGGGGCAGAATATCTGGGCATAATGTGGGGGGTCAGAGGGAATTAACTACATGAATATTCAGAAAACGGGAAAGCAGAATTGTAATGGAAAAAGAATGGACACCAATGGGTGATCAGGAAAACACAAAGTGATCTTGAGCTTCTATTGGTTGATTGATTGTGAGCTCTGTAATCAAGTCCTGTCTCCCCTCTGAACACTAAGTGCTTAATTAACATGGAGTTTAATTTCTGGGGGGAGGGGGTCGCTGTGGTGGGAATGAACATTCCAGCCCTACAAGCCTGTGGGAATTCAGTGATAGGGAAATGGATGGGGGGGGTCTCTACTCTCTCAGCCAATAGGGACAGAGGAAATGTCAACATGATCATCTTTGCAAACTGCCTGCGCTTCCTTGTGCCCCAGTTACACCCAGACAAGCAGTTTCCATGCCCCCCCTCCCATATTGGAACAAAACAACAAAAACAAAGAAAATATTCTCCCGTAAAGTCCTTAAATTCACTGAAAATTGTGAAAATGGCGCACTCTTCCGGGGTTCAAGTTTGAATATCAAACAGTTGATTTTTTTTTTTTTTTTGTGGCGCCAAAGTCTCTTTTTGGGGGAATTGCTCTCCTCGCCTCTCTATCTGTGCAGAGGTCGGGGTCTTGAGACAGGAGTGGGGGGAGGGGACGGGGGATCCTCTGGGTCTTTGGCAGTTCTAGAGCTGCAGGAAGGCCGGCGCGGGGGGCGGGGTCCTCCCCAGTCAGGGGGCTCACAAGGTCCTGCGAGTTCCTGCTTGGGACTGTATGAGAGGGGGAAGTTTCTCCGTTCCCAGGGGTGCACAACCTACAAGTGAGAGAAAGAGGGGGCAATCTATAAGGCTGGTGGGAGACAGACAGACATATACACCCCTGCTTGGTGGTACCTTCTGCATTTCTCCAGAATGGAGAGTCAATGCTATCTGGTTGCTAAGGACACTTACCCCAGAAACCAAGCTGTGGTTTAAAGGACTGGTAGAAAGGGAACAGGAAGTGGCCTCAATAGAAAGAAATTAAATCCCTCCTGAACTTGTCCTTTAAACCCACCACGAGACTCACCATCTCTTCACGTCCGGAGTCAGACACGGAGCTCTGGGTCTCTTCTGAGAGGAGGCGGGAGGTCTCGCGGGAGGTGGGGGTGGGAGGTGCCGAGAGAACGTCGGGGCTGAGAGGGGAGAAGTCGGGGAGGGCTTGCCAACTGCCTGTGTCGGGGGACGAGGGTTGAGGGGTGAGGGGACGAGGACCAGAGGAAGGGGTGACGGAGCTTTCAGACGTTCTGTGGGAGCTGAGACGGGAGGAAATACAAAGGTAAGTACCAGAAATAAACTGTTTCAAGTAAAGAGAAAAATATTAAAATGATTTATTTGGAACCATGTGACAGGGCACAACACGGCTATAGAAAGGAAATACATTGCCTGGAGCTTAAGTGATGGGGAAGAGCAGCAGCAGGGACAGACTGATTGTTAAAGTTCAGCGGAAGAGATTTCGCTTACCGGCTTCCATGCCGCTGGGGAGGGCCACTGCTCAGCCATCTTGCTCGCTCCTGTTCTTCACACTTTGCGTGTAAGTCAGAGAATGCAGCGTCCGAGAGATCCTCCAACTGAGTGACAGGGGAGAAAGTCTGTGCAATTAGTCTTAGAAACCCACTGTATAATAAATAGATCCGTTTATTGGGCTTTAGACTCAGTGTATAGGGCTCAGCCATCAGGCCTAATCCTCATTACTAACCCTTAGGGCAAAGCGCCCCCAACTCCCAGCACCTTCCACCCCCTCTAAACAGCCAACTCACCTCCTCCGAATCTTCCTCATTATTTGGGGTAACAGGAGTGATGTGAACCACACGCCAGCTGCAAGAAAGGCAGGGAGGGATTAATATATATATAATATATACAAAAGCCATGAATATCCTGTAAATTATATCCTTATCAATGGTGACTAGTGATGTCATCAGTTATAAAGGTTGAGCAGTGATGTCATTTCTGTCACATGACTCACTAAAACGTGTGTATAATAAAGTACCCCAGTTGGAAAATAATAGAAGTAAACTCATGACCTGTATAGAAGCACTCGGCCTCGTACTTTTATATGGTCATCCTTATATTTTACAGCACTTTATACACTATATAATGATATAATGATATATAGAGGGAGACACTGCGTGTGATTGGTTAGAGGTGAGGGCGTATGGCTGCACAGTCTGTACCTGGGTGTGAGGATCTCCTTGTACTGAAGTCTCTCCACTCTTGTAGTTGCCGCCACCGACATGGGGATGACAATGTTGTTGATGTCATAGGAGCTTTCAGTCCTGCGGCGTCGGGCAGCCTGTCGGTAGAAGAAATTAAATACAAGTGGAAACCAGAGTGTGACGTGTTGTGGATCTGGAGCTCAGGGCAGTCCTTAGAGGTTGATGGGCCCGGGGCATGTGATGCCCCCACATACTGACTCTGGAGTTTCTCAAGCCCAAGTCTGTGGCCCCTATTTGCCACTCCCCAAAGGAGGGCTCTGCTGAGTCTGTCAGTACACCTACGGGACACGGGACTTGCACCTACGGGACCTGAACCTATGGGACCTGCACCTACGGGACCCTCACCTACGGGACAGACTCACCACAGAAGCAGAATAGGAATGTATCTGTCCTTCAGATGATGCAGAAAGTTGTCGGATGAGCGTGGGATGAGGCACAGGAGAGGCAGTGATTGGTGTAGGGCTGATAACAGACACATCCACTTGCTGGGGTCCTGCTGGGCACAAATGGGGATCATTAGAGATATATGAATGACAGCAGAGGTGGAGTCTTGTATAAGTGGGTGCATGGGTGACCCCTGTAATGCTCAGTCACCCCCTACCATTTTTGTCTGGGAGTCCAAACTGCCGTCTCTTGACATGAGAAGTGGGTGGGACTGAGGGATCCGGTCTGGAGAGGAAGGACCTGTCAATCTTCAGCGTGCGGAGGGAGGAGTCCAAGTGATGTTTGGGAGTGAGATCAGTAGAGCGATGGTGAGAGACTCCTGGTGGGGGAAAGAGAAAAAGGCTGTTAAGAAGGGAAGGAATGTAGAATTATGGACAAGAAAGAAAACAATATTGTTGTGGAGACTCAGGTGCAGCTTTAAAAGTTTCTAGTGAACAGGTGACTGATCCCACTCAGTATTCTTTGCTGTGACGTTGGGTCGGGGAAAGTACTTGGGTTAATACAAAGTGGCGCTGCCCAATTCAGACACTTACTGTGCAGAGTCGCGTGTAATCGGTCCCTACGTGGGGGCTCAGGAGTAGATTGGAGCTGGCCGAGGGGCCGCACTTTTAGCTTCTTTATGGACTTGCTCCGGTCTTGTTTGTGAGAGCGCAGGAGAGAGAGGAGACGGAGGCTGCCCGGGATGTCTAACAGTGGAAAAAGAAGAATGGGAACGTTCAGTTTTAATTTGGATAAAAGTCTAAGGACTCCCCCAGGCAAAGCTCAATTGAATCGGCCTCCATCATTAAGACTTATTTATAAGCCACAGAGCAGCACATTCCCTTCTAGTAGAACACGGCCAGCCATGATCAGAGAGTCAATTATAAAAGGTCTGGCACAGTACAAATGTCTCCTAGTCTATACGGAGCGTGTGATTGGCCTCTTTCTAACAACTTCTGTCTATTCCAACGCTAAATAAATAGCAACATAACTAACCAGGGCAGCGCAAGAAGCCCACGTTGCTACAATTATACACTGTCAGCAAGAATGAGCCTTGAGGAGAACCCCATAAGGGTCAGGGCACACAGGCAGATTCAGAGAGATTAGTCGCCCGGCAACAAATCTCCCCTAAAATGTAAATCGCACTCGGAGCAATAAGTTTTCCTCACAAGGAAATTTCGGGCGACTTTGGAAAACGAATCACTCAAGAGTGTCATCCCGCTGGCAATTTACATTTTAGCTGGCGGGAAGGCAGTTCGGGGAGATTAGTCGCCCTGAAGAAGAGATTTGTTGCCGGGCGACTAATCTCCCCAGATCTGCCCTGACCCTTAAAGGAGAAGGAAAGGCTAAAACTAAGTGAGCTTTATCAGAAAGGTCTATATAAATACACCAGTAAACCCTCAAAGTAATGTTGCTGAGTCCTCTGTCAAAAGAAACAGCACATTTCTTTCCTTCTATTGTGTACTCATGGGCTTCTGTATCAGACTTCCTGTTTTCAGCATAAACTTCCAGGGCTAGGGCTTGAGCATGCTCAGTTTGTTCCTCCTCCCCTCCCTGCTGTAATCTGAGCCCAGAGCTATGAGAGACAAAGTCAGGAAGTGATGTCACACCAAGCTAATATGGCAGCTGCTATCATACACAAACAGAGAGAGTTTCTAGAGCTGTTTACTCAGATATGGTAAAGCAATAAAAGCAGAATATATACAGTGTTCTAGCTTGCACTATTGTGGCTAATCTATTGGAAATAAACTGCTTCTGTAGCTTTCCTTCTCCTTTAAGCCCAACTTACCATGTGGGCAGGATAAGACGGGGTGAAGCGATGGATCCAGCAGTGCCAGACGCTCAGTCAGGGGGTCGCTGTATTGGAATTCGGGGGAGGGGCCAGGTAGACTGACACACATTAGACAAGAGGCGGAAACATGGCACACGTGTGTGACACCCCTCTGAAACTGAAGCACATGAGTGAGAGAGAACAAGATGTTATATATCCAGCAATGATCTTGCCTTCTGCCTCTGATCATCAATAAATCTCCAATAAATCTATAACCCCGCACTTGATAGAGAGACATCACTGACTTGAGAGAGGAGACATCACTAACTATCAACCAAATATCAATGCTGATTTCCTGGGTGAAAACACCCAGCAGAAGGTGCAGGAGTTGTAGGTGGTGGGATGGGGGCGTAATAAAAAGACAACAGGCTCAGCAAACGGTATTTTCTGCCGGGCAGCCAAAGGTTAATACGGGTCACTTGAAGGGATATGTCTGAGGCCCAAAACGGATACGATGAATATCATGAGGCTGCTACTTGCTCTACATTTCCTCCTTTGCTCTGTACAGGGGAAGTGGTTTACTACATAAAGTGCAACCATTAAAAGGTCTGTAAACGCTGTTGTTAAAGGACCAGTAAAGAAAAAATTGTATAGAACGAAAAAAAAAAACCACAAAGGAAACTAAAATCTTTATTAAGAAACAACTTACCGAAACTCCACTTGCGCTCCTCTTCAGAAATGACCATCCATCGTGTGGACCATCCATCGATTTCTCCTGCCTGGCTATCTCCTATAAGGAAGGCAGGGAGGAGAAATCGAGTGCCGCACGATGGATCGAGGAGCGCAAGGGGAGTTTCAGTAAGTTATTTCTTAATAAAGATTTTAAAGTTTTATGTTTTATTTTCGTTGTATACAAACAATTAAAAAAAGAAATTTGATGTTACTGGTCCTTTAACTCCTTGGCAAACAGGTTACAGACCTCTGACTGCATTGGAAGCAGAATACACTCAGCGGCAGATTTATTAAGGGTTTAATTGAAAATTCTAAAAAAAATTTATGGTCAAAACTCTCAAATTCGATTTGGATTTTAATTTGAATTTCGAGATTTATTACACTCTGGGCCCTTTAAGAACTCAAATTTGACTATTCGGCACCTAAAACCTGGCGAGTTCATGTATAAGCCAATGGGAGAGGTCCAGGGACCAATTTGGACATGTTCGAGAAAAAAAACCTCAAATCAAGTTTGCTCGACAGATTCAAATTGAGTTTTTAAGTCAGTAAAATTTGTGAGAGTTTAAGATATTCGATTTTTTTTTTAGATTAAATAACGCCCCATTCGACTTGGTATGGGACCTGTTATCCACAATGCTCGGGAACTGGGGTTTTCCGGATAATAGATCCGTAATTTGGATCTTCATACCTTAAGTCTACTAGAAACATATAAACATTAAATAAAGCCAATAGGCTGGTTTTGCTTCCAATAAGGATTAATTATATCTTAGTTGGGATCAAGTACAAGTTACTGTTTTATTATTACACAGAAAAAGGAAATTATTTTTAAAAATGTGAATTATTTGATTATAATGGAGTCTATGGGAGACGACTTGTCTGTAATTTGGATCCATTCTGGATAATAGGTTTCCGGATAACGGATCCCATACCTGTACATTCAAATTTAATAGAGTTTAAAAAAAACTTGACCTTTAATAAATGTGCCTCCCCATGTGTAGAACTATAGCTCTACTACAGCCCCTCCTCACCTTCTTGTTAAGCGTCAGTAGTCTGTCAGGCCGCATGATCCTCCTCCGCTTGCAGGCAACTACAGGCCTTGTCCTGGCACACACACACGTGGCATCTGGGAGTGGCTTACTGACTGTCAGCTCTTGGGGCTCTGAGCCAGACCGAGGGGGCAATACAGGAGGAGGCCTTTGAGAAATAAAGAGGAATATACAGTGTGAAATGAAAGAATATCAATAGCACATTACGTGCCTGCAAAGCAAAACAGCGTTAAAGGATAAGTAAACCTTTAAAATAAGTGAATGTAAAATTGATGAGGGGGCTGTTGTAATTTACATTCATTATTTATTTTGTTTTTATTCCAAGATATTAAGGGATACATGTACTGTTAATAAGAATGAATTTTGTTACAACAGCGCCACCTGCTGGTCAGTTTCCCACCAGTCTGACCAGCAAGTAGTCAAGGAAGTTGTCAGGAGAAAGAAAGAGGCTGCTCTGATGTTCTTCTGCTTAGGAAAGATGTGAGAAAGGTTTTTCATTTCATTCCTAAGCAGAAGAACATCAGAGCAGCCTCAGTGCAACAAGGCTTTTATTATCTAGAGAACATAAAAAACTAGGGATGCACCGAATCCAGGATTAATCAGCCTATTTCAGATTCAGCCGAATCCTTCTGCCCGGCCGAACCGAATCCGCATATGCAAATTAAGGGCGGGGAGGGAAAACGTGTGACTTTTTTTTTACAAAACAAGGAAGTAAAAATGTTTTCCCCTTCCCACCCCTAATTTGCATATGCAAATTAGGATTTGGATTCGGTATTTGGCCGAATGTTTGGGAAGGATTAGGCCGAAAGCAAAAAAATTGGATTCGGTGCATCCCTATAAAAAAAAAATGGAGAAAAAGTAAAATCCATACAAAAAATATATTTTATATATAGTTAAAACAGCAGTGGTCCTGGATATTAACTATACTTACATGTTAACCACCCCGTTAATTGGTCTCTGCAATGATTTGGCTTCTGTGGTGCCGGAATCGGCCTATGAGGAAACACAAAAAGGTCAATGTCCTGGTTAACGAGGGAGAAGCAAAAACATTGAAATAAGTCGCAGCTCGCAGGATTGACGCGCTCCTCGTTATTCATGTGCTGCTGCTGCTGCTGAATGGCTGCACTTCCCACAGGACAACAGCAGGGGCTGCTAGAGCACAAGAAACAGAGGGATTTGGAGCCACACAAGAGACAATCACATGACGTTCATTTCGACATTAACCCCCGACTGACTGCGGTTAAGACATCCGCACGCTTATTCACAGGAGGGAAAGTTGCCCTTTTCTGCAGAAATAGAAACAGCAGCACCGTAGCTCACCCGCCTCTCTGCATCTGATGAAGGAGAAGACGAGGTTCTTGAGTCCAGGAGACTCTCCCCAGTTGTCTCAGGACTTGACTCCCCAAGGATCACTTGTCCCTAGAGATAAAAAAACAGACGTGTTTGAATAACTAAACACGGGACACGAACGAAGAATTCGCCCCAAATCTCTCCTGGGTCACTGACCTTCCCAGCCCGGAGCTGACGGTAGAAATCAGTTTGCTGGCGGATCCTGTATTCCAGGTCGGACACGTGAGCTTGCAGCCAGTTCCATCGACTCACCACATCCGCGCGCTCTTGGGCCCAGCTCCATTCACACCGGCGCTTCCTGCAGGGAATCAAATGATGCAGTTGCTATTTAAAGGGGTGGTTCGCCTTCAAAGGGATACTGTCATAGGGAAACATGTTTTTTTTCAAAAGACATCAGTTAATAGTGCTGCTCCAGCAGAATTCTGCACTGAAATCCATTTCTCAAAAGAGCAAACAGATTTTTTTTACATTCAATTTTGAAATCTGACATGGGGCTAGACATATTGTCAGTTTCCCAGCTGCCCCCAGTCACGTGACTTGTTCTCTGATAAAATTCAGTCACTCTTTACTGCAAGTTGGAGTGATATCACCCCCTCCCTTTCCCCCCCCCCAGCAGCCAAACAAAAGAACAATGGGAAGGTAACCAGATAGCAGCTCCCTAACACAAGATAACAGCTGCCTGGTAGATCTAAGAACAACACTCAATAGTAAAATCCAGGTCCCACTGAGACACATTCAGTTACATTGAGTAGGAGAAACAACAGCCTGCCAGAAAGCAGTTCCATCCTAAAGTGCTGGCTCTTTCTGAAATCACATGACCAGGCAAAATGACCTGAGATGCACCTACACACCAATATTACAACTAAATACACTTGCTGGTTCAGGAATGACATTTTATATTGTACAGTGAATTATTTGCAATGTAAACAGTGTCATTTAGAAACAAAAACGACATCAGAAAAATCATCGCAGAATCCCTTTACGTTAACTTTTAGTATGTTATAGTATGGCCATATTAGTATAATTTTTCAATTGGTCTTCATTATTTATTTTTTATAGTTTTTTTTTTTAATTTTACGTTATCTTCTAATTCTTTCCAGCTTTCATATGGGGGTCACTGACCCCATCTAAAAAACAAATGCTCTTTAAGGCTACAAATGTATTGTTATTGTTACTTTTTATTACTCATCTTTCTATTCAGGCCTCTCCTATTCATATTCCAGTCTCTTATTCAAATCAGTGCATGGTTGCTAGGGGAATTTGGACCCTAGCAACCAGAAATTGCAAACTGGAGAGCTGCTGAATAAAAAGCTAAATAACTCAAAAACCACAAATGATAAAAAATGAAAACCAATTGCAAATTGTCTCAGAATATTCCTCTCTACATCATACTAACAGTTAATTTAAAGGGGAACAACCCTTTAATGGACCAAGACTCCCTTTGCCCGTAGCCAGATGAAAGGGGCAAATATTGAGGGTATAAGTTTCACATTCCATCACTATTTACCAATATGTCCCTGCCGAACTGTGCAGGGGGCTGTATGGCATCTCCCTTGGTCACAGGCTATAAGAAGACCCGGCTGAACTATACAATTCCATAAAGAGACACTGACAGTTGGTCACACCCAGGCCAGTGGCAGTCAGTACAGATTCAGCTGCTCAAGCCAAAAAAAACATTCTTAATTGGGACTATGGGACCCGGTGACTTAACTGGCTCTTCCCTTTGGGTGTTTCCTTAGTCTGGTCAAAGCTTTAGGCAAAGACTCTGCTTCATTTAAAGGGCAAGATGTTCCATCATGCAATATGACAGAAGCAGTAGAATTGAGAAGAGAAGCATCGGAAGATGCTTCCTGCATCAGCAAATTAAGCTTCTGCCTTTCTAAAATCCCTCTTAAGGAATTGCAAGGGCAACTGCACCGTTGAACTAACTGTTAGTCTGATGCAGACAGTGACATTCCGAGACAATTTGCAATCGGTTTTCATTATTTATTACTTGAGTTATTTAGCTTTTTATTCAGCAGTTTGCAATGTCAGCCATCTGGTTGGTAGGGTCCATATTCCCCTAGCAACCATGCATGGATTTGAATCAGAGACTGGAACATGAATAGGAGAGGCCTGAGAAGAAAGAGGAGGAATAAACTGAGCAATAACAATACATTTGTAGCTTTACAGAGCATTTGTTTTTTAGATGGGGTCAATGACCTCCATTTGAAAGCTGGAAAGAGTCAGAAGAAAAAGGCAAATAATTTAAAAACTATAAAAAAAATAATAATGAACAACCCCTTTAATCAGGGCAACAACGCGTTAATCGGGGCAACGAATGGTTATTCGGGCAATGAAGAGTAAATGCAGCCCCAGTGAGTGAGCGAGTGAGTGGTACACGGGGAGACAGTCAAATACTGTCAAATAACATTTAAAAAAATGAAAAAGTCCCAACACTCAGGAGTCTGGAGGAGAAGTAGTGATTCGATTTATATTCCCCCCAGCGCTGAGCCCTCCCTCCTGTATTATCTGCCCAATGTGACCTCCCCCATGTTACACCAAAGTGGACTGAACCAACAGCTGGACCGGAGGGGGGGGGGAGACTGATCACATCACATAGTGACCCTGCAGAGACTGATCATACAAAGACCTCGACTAGGGGCAATTTTCTACACCGACAGATATCAGCCCCCCTGTATCTTCCCCTCATTCTCATTGTAGTTTAGGCAGGCGGATGAGAAATACAAGGAGATCTGTATAAACAGCACCTGCAATGTTCCCTGGGAAATAAACAAGTGACATCAATTGTAGCCCCCCCATGCAAATCCAGTATATGTGATGTCTTTCTGTATGTCTTTCTGTATGTCTTTCTGTATGTATGTATGTATGTATGTATGTATGTATGTATGTATGTATGTATGTATGTATGTATATATATATATATATATATATATGTATGTGTATATATATATATATATATATAAAAAAAGTGATGTCACTATATATATATATATATATATATATATATATATATAAATGTGATGTCACTATATATATATGTATATATGTATATATATATATATATATATATATATATACACACACATATATACACATATATACACACATATATATATACACATATACATACACACAAATGTGATGTCACTATATAAAAATGTGATGTCACACAGAGTAAACATCAGCGCAGGTTTTGTTGTGCTGCCAAATAGAGCCCATTAAATACAACGAAACATCGTTCCAATTCCCTTTCAGTGTGTCTAAATGCAGAATAAAGTCATTATGTAAATGGGACAGAACCAGCCCAGGTCTCCTTGAGCTCAGAACCCCAATAACATTATAGACCTTGTACCCAGAACCCCAATATATAGAATATATTCCCAATTAAAGGGTTAAACCTTGTCCCCGCTGGCTCTGGAGGTAAAAGAGTTAACTGCACCCCCCACACACCCAGGAATTCTTGGAATGTGAGAAGAAAAGAGACGATTGGTCAGCAGAGAGCCAGGTTACCATGGCAGCTAAAACCCTCCTTATAGGGTCACAGCCCATGGTCTTTTCCACTTCATTTATGCTCAGTGCACCAAAACTGCAGTGAATTTACACCCGAGTACAGAACATTATGGGAATGGGATCTTCTCTAGTCCTTCTCCGCCGCTCCAGTCCTCCTCTTGTAATGCTCCACCAATGCTGCTGACTCTCTCTCTGCAACTCGCACTCCCTGCATTCTGCTTCCCCAAACATTTTTGTGGTAATCTCAGAGAAGATCAATCACCGGTGCCTTGAACTCCAAAAATGGAAGTTGGGACCTTCATTCCGCCCAACCGCTCTCATATGCAACACCATCACCGTCCAATTAGAAAGTTTTATTATAGGGGGGTAATTGTAATAGCGCCAAAAGTGCCAGCGACTAGTAAAGAATGATCTGCCTACCTTTTGTTTTACCTTTACATGCAATAGAGTAGGGGCTGAGCAGAAACATGGCCGCCCCCACATGAGGAGGTTTTCCCTTTAATCTCCAAAGGATTCACTTGTAAAATGATATAGAAAAGGATAAAATGCCCCATATGGCGGATAGACATACATTTCCTGATGCACACAGGAAGAGGAAGTGCAGAGTGCTCCCATGCTGCACACAGGAAGAGGAAGTGCAGAGTGCTCCCATGCTGCACACAGGAAGAGGAAGTGCAGAGTGCTCCCATGCTGCACACAGGAAGAGGAAGTGCAGAGTGCTCCCATGCTGCACACAGGAAGAGGAAGTGTAGAGTGCTCCCATGCTTTACACAGGAAGAGGAAGTGCAGAGTGCTCCCATGCTTTACACAGGAAGAGGAAGTGCAGAGTGCTCCCATGCTGCACACAGGAAGAGGAAGTGCAGAGTGCTCCCATGCTGCACACAGGAAGAGGAAGTGCAGAGTGCTCCCATGCTGCACACAGGAAGAGGAAGTGCAGAGTGCTCCCATGCTGCACACAGGAAGAGGAAGTGCAGAGTGCTCCCATGCTGCACACAGGAAGAGGAAGTGTAGAGTGCTCCCATGCTGCACACAGGAAGAGGAAGTGTAGAGTGATAAAATGCCCCATATGGCGGATAGACATACATTTCCTGATGCACACAGGAAGAGGAAGTGCAGAGTGCTCCCATGCTGCACACAGGAAGAGGAAGTGCAGAGTGCTCCCATGCTGCACACAGGAAGAGGAAGTGCAGAGTGCTCCCATGCTGCACACAGGAAGAGGAAGTGTAGAGTGCTCCCATGCTGCACACAGGAAGAGGAAGTGTAGAGTGCTCCCATGCTGCACACGGGAAGAGGAAGTGTAGAGTGCTCCCATGCTGCACACGGGAAGAGGAAGTGCAGAGTGCTCCCATGCTGCACACGGGAAGAGGAAGTGTAGAGTGCTCCCATGCTGCACACAGGAAGAGGAAGTGTAGAGTACTCCCATGATGCAAGTGGCAACACAAGAAGCCCTGGCACATCAACAGACCAATGTGGTTCTTATGACATTTTATATTGTAGAGTGAATTATTTGCAGTGTAAACAGTGTCATTTAGAAATAAAAACGACATCATAAAAATAAAATATAAAAATAATGACAGAATCCCCTTGACTCCAGTATCCAGGTATACACTCTGTACTTATACACTAACAACACAACAGTATCATTGCTACTGATCAATATGAGCAGTTTAGAAAGCAACAGCCAATTAAAAAAATATATTTCACTTCAAATCCTTTTGCTAAGGTAGATCAGGGCATTGGCGCAGTGGTGTGTACATAACAGGAACATTTACTGACACCTGAGAGCCAACTGGCACTTCCCAGCAACACTTCACATGGGTGAGGCCTGGGCGCTGCCTTTACAAGTAAGGAAATCCCTGCCTCAGAGCACAGGTCCAAGTTTCTAAACCGGACCCACAACTCAAACTTTCATAAATAACCTGACTTATCCACAATCCAACCTGCTACCCGTAGTAGTCGCCGCAAACCAGAAGTGACATCACTGAAAGTGGGCAGGG
This sequence comes from Xenopus laevis, assembly GCF_017654675.1. Classification (NCBI taxonomy): domain Eukaryota; kingdom Metazoa; phylum Chordata; class Amphibia; order Anura; family Pipidae; genus Xenopus; species Xenopus laevis. Next base: position 5,686,678 of record NC_054388.1, on the reverse strand, counting down.
AAAAAAGAAAGTATCAAAAAACAGACTATTTTTATAGAGACCAACAATGTTCATGGGTATAGTTACCCTTTAATTAATATTTATAGAAAACCAGACAGAGTGAACCTCTGGCCCTTGAACGTGTACAATCCAGAGAGAAGGACAATAGTTATATAAAATATGAGTGCAGTGCATAGAGTCTACACTAGCTCATCTGAGCAATCATGGCTGCTCCCTCTACTTCCTGGTTTACCTTTACACCTATTACCTCTACTTCCTGATTCACATTCACACCTATTACCTCTACTTCCTGTTTTACATTCACACCAATTACCTCAACTTCCTGATTCACATTCACTCCTATTACCTCTACTTCCTGGTTCACATTCACACCTATTACCTCTACTTCCTGGTTGACATTCCCACCTATTACCTCTACTTCCTGGTTCACATTCACTCCTAGTACCTCTACTTCCTGGTTCACATTCACGCCTAGTGCCTCTACTTCCTGGTTCACATTCACTCCTATTACCTCTACTTCCTGGTTGACATTCCCACCTATTACCTCTACTTCCTGGTTCACATTCACTCCTATTACCTCTACTTCCTGGTTGACATTCCCACCTATTACCTCTACTTCCTGGTTCACATTCACGCCTAGTGCCTCTACTTCCTGGTTCACATTCAATCCTATTACCTCTACTTCCTGGTTCACATACACACCTTTAAGTTAACTTTTAGTATGTTATAGATCGGCTACTTCGAAGTAACTTAACTTGGTCTTAATTTTTTTCTTTTTTTAAAAAAATTTTTGAATTATTTGCCTTCTCTTCTTATGGCTCTTTTCAGTTTTCAAATGGGGTCAATGACCCCATGAAGGGGAAGTAAAGTGTAAAATAGAATAAGGCTAGAAATGCTGTATTTTGTATACTAAACATGAACTTACTGCACCACAAGCCTAATCAAACAAATGATTTATGCTTTCAAAGTTGGCCACAGGGGGTCACCATCTTGTAACTTTGTTATACATCTTTGCAAGACCAAGACTGTGCACATGCTCAGTGTGGTCTGGGCTGCTTAGGGATCGTCATAAATGATCAAAACAGCACAAGTCAAATAATATCTGCCAGAAGCCGATACAGCAAGACTGATTAATAATCAGAATATACAGACTGCACTGGGTCCTGTGTTGTCATGTAATCTAATGTGGATTTTATAGTTTTTGTATTGTTTAATACAAACTTTCTCCAACTCTGCAGAACCAGTGGCTGCAGCAAAATAATCCTCCAAATAGAATCCCAGTTTATCTGTTTAAATCTGGCTCCATGATCTTTGTCCCTGCAGCTGGAGTTGGAAACAGTAAAGGGGATGTAAAGGCAAAAATAAAATCCGATACAAATTTCTACACAGTCGCCGACTGCTCTACAGGGAAACAAACAAAGCTGCTTGAGTTCTGCATGGCTGGGAAGTAAGGCGGGGGCTCCCCCTGCTGTACATAAGTATGATTGTTTCCCTGCAGAGCAGTTAGGGACCGTCTGACAATTCCTATCCACAGCAGTAAATGAAGGAGAATTTCACTGCATACAGTCAGGTTTCTTATAAAAACAGTACATATTTTTTAATTAAAGTATATTGGAGATAGGTTTCTTTTTCCTTAAAGAAAGTAAAAATGGGATTTTATTTTTTTGCCTTTACATGTCCTTTAAGTCTACTAGAAAATCATATAAACATTAAATAAACCCAATAGGCTGGTTTTGCTTCCAATAAGGATTAATTATATCTTAGTTGGGATCAAGTACAAGCGACTGTTTTATTATTACACAGAAAAAGGAAATCATTATTAAAATAATTAATACATTTGGATCATTTGGATAAAATGGAGTCTATGGGAGACGGCCATCCATTCTGTATAATGCGTTTCCGGATAACAGATCCCATGTATCCCTGAGGAAATAAAGAAATATGGCAATAGCCCAGGTTACATATTAAAGTTACAAGCTGCCTCTCCCAGGTAAAAGTTACGATCCTTGACCTTTAATCTGAAACAGTAATGAACATATACCCTACTGTATGGAAACACTGCAGCTGCTCTGTGTGTGAGTCTGTGTGTCAGTGTCAGTCTGTGTGTCAGTGTCAGTCTGTCTGTCTGTCTGTCTGTCTGTCTGTCTGTCTGTCTGTCTGTCTGTCTGTCTGTCTGTCTGTCTGTCTGTCTGTCTGTCTGTCTGTCTGTCTGTCTGTGTGTGTGTGTGTGTGTGTGTGTGTGTGTGTGTAGCTTCACTTTAGAACGCCCCTTTATCCCTTTTAAAAAAAAAAAAAAAAAGCCCCAAAACTGTGTATTTGGCAGTGTAAAACACTCAATGTAAAGATGTGTGGAGCTGACATTACTGTGCCCGAGCCCAAACTGCCACCGCAGATACAAAACTGAGAAATACCCACAAACGACGTTTAACTTGTGTCAGAACTGTGCAGCATTGTTACAGCTTTCTCTCTGGGTGGAGCCTGAATGACAGCAATCACTCAAGGTGGCCATACACGGGCCAATAAAAGCTGCCGACAGACCGAGTCAGCAGCTTATTGGCCTGTGTATGGGGGCTCCCGACGGGCTTCCCCGATCGAGATCTGATCTCGATCGGATGGGATTAAAAATCCCGTCCGCATCTGTTTGTTGATGCGGTCCCGCGATCCGACCTCCCGTTTGCGAACGCTAGGATCCGATCGTTGAGCCCTAGGGCCCACGATCGGATCAGCCCAATATTGCCCACCTCAAGGTGGGCATATCGGTGGGAGATCTGCTCGTTTGGCGACATCACCAAACGAGCGGATCTATCCATGTATGGCCACCTTCACTGTGAACAACTACATTTATCTGAAAGACTTGCTGGGCCCTCCCTGCTTTCCCCTACAGTGAGGAGTGTTCATCATTGTGCATGGGAGAGCTGTAGCTGCATGCACCAAACATGCTCCAAACATGCACCAAACATGCTCCAAACATAAGAACATGGAAAGGCAAGCGAAAATACACACTACTGGGACACAATCCCAGCAAGCTTATCTAGTATATCAACTGCCTCGCTATCAATAACAAATTGTATTCATCAACTGCTGTTTTATATCATATGCCTCTATTTATAGCTGAATTACAAACATAAAACCTTATGTACAAACAGAATGGGTTTCCAAAAAGGACACAAAACTGAGTCACAAAAGTGCTTAGTACAGGGAATACCTATACTGCCATAGTTTTATGGGATCTCTCTGTACAGACTATGAGCAAACTTAGGGACTGTTCCTGCTGAATTGTGCTTAGTACAGGGGAATACCTATGCTGCCATAGTTTTATGGGATCTCTCTGTACAGACTATGAGCAAACTTAGGGACTGTTCCTGCTGAATTGTGCTTAGTACAGGGAATACCTATGCTGCCATAGTTTTATGGGATCTCTCTGTACAGACTATGAGCAAACTTAGGGTCTGTTCCTGCTGAATTGTGCTTAGTACAGGGAATACCTATGCTGCCATAGTTTTATGGGATCTCTCTGTACAGACTATGAGCAAACTTAGGGGACTGTTCCTGCTCATGTGACACATACTCAATGTCATGGTGGCTTCTTAAATAGGTTTGTCACAATCTAGTGGCTGTGCCCTGAGAAGACAGGAGTATAAGTGTTTAATGGAAGGCTCAGTTACTAAAGAGTGCAAAACTTCAGCAGAATAATTGGACTGTTCACAATGTGGCCCTAAAACTCCTTGCCCCACACACAGGAGACACAAAGACTACAATAAGTGTCCGTTGCACCTGTGTAAATTAACACACCCTACAATTACAGGCAGATCTAGCAGTGTAACTGCACCCATAGGCACAACACACCCAGTACTTAGAGTCTGCACAAGGCAAGAGTTAAATACCGGGTGCTGCAAACACATCGCTGGTATAGAGGAGGGGAGTTTGTGTATTGTAGGACCTTCTACTGGGCTCAGCAGCCATATTAGCACCCAGCAATCACAAATAAACTCTAATAATCATCTGTACAACAGAACATGTGTGTCACTATTCTTTCCAACAACATCGGCCCGTCAGCTGACACACAAAAGGCAACAACACACACTACTTGCGCTGAGTCAGCAATGGGCCTCTCACAACAGACTCTTACACAATCAAATACCCTCTTGTTCTCTTCACTGCCCACTCTCAACCAAACAAAGCTGCTTCTGGAGCCTCGCTGTAAGGCTACTGTAAAATGATCCCCAAGGATCTAAAAAAAAAAAAAAAAAGTCCCATGGCCCCATGATCTCTGTGATTCGCCCCAAGTTAGTATAGACCTTTTATGATGAAGTATTGAAAGTTCAGAGAAACAATTAAAGGGAATATAATGTTGAATGATCAGTAACAAGCATAGAGAGGAAGGGCTGATCAATATACTCACAGTGGAACGTGGTTTCTCCGTGTATCGGGCCGATTCAGTTCCTCCTCCTCAATATCCGAATCTCCACCTGAACTGCTCTCAGTAGCATCAGAGTCAAATCCAAGCTCGCATGCCCTCAGCGCAGCTCCACCTGATAAACTCAGCTTCTCCAGCTGCGGGGCGGCTTCCTTGAAGAACGCGTGTGAGCCGGAACCCTCCTCCTCCACCCTGCGCTGGGCCTCAGCTTTCCGAGTGAACACGCTCGGCCGAAAACCAGGAGACTCCAGGGTCCGGTTTACAGAAGCTCCGACAAGGCCCCCGAGTTGCTGATGGAGGTGTCGCTCCACCTGTTTCACTTGTACCAGACGCAGGCGTTTCTGCAGGCGCCGGGCGCGCTCTTCCATTTCCCCATGACGGTGTAAAAGTGCTTTTAGTCGGGCCCCTGAAGTAGGTTCCGCAGGAGTTCCCTTCTCTTCTTGTGCTGCAGCAGGGGATTCTGGGGAGACGGCTGGAGTCTTGACCAAAGCTTCCAGGTTAGGGACATTCACGGGCGGCTTATTGAGTTTCTTTGCCAGCCCATTCAGAGGTCCCTCTTGTCCTCCTCTCCCAGAATTAGTGATGCCTCTTAGCTCCTCCAGCTTGATCTCCAACATTGAGGGCCGTCCCCGGCACAATGACTGAGACAAGATGGAGCAGGGGCCAAGGACTCCGGCCAGTTTCAGCTGCTGCTTGCTTATAGTTCCACAATAACTAGACACCAGCTCAGGAGCAGGAGGCAAACAGGCGCCGTTAACCTCACCAAGGGCCAGAGAGGATGATGGGGGCGCCAGCTTGAAGTGCAGCTTGTGGGCGTCGGGGTCAGTGAGAGCAGGAGCCATGGCAGCCATTCAGCACTGGGGAGAAGAAGAAGGGGGACGGGAGGGGAAGGGATCCCCAGTGGGGGAAGCCGGGGCAGGCCACGTTGTCTTTGTGCAGGTCCAAGGGAAATCTGCAGAAACAAAAAAAAAAGAGAATAGATTAAGGGGAAGATGAAAATGTTACCAAACACTGTTAACATTAAAGGAACAGTTCAGTGTGAAACTAAAAACTGGGTAAATAAATAGGCTGTGCAAAATAAAAAATGTATCTAATACAGTTAGTGAGGCAAAAATGTAATGTATAAAGGCTGGAGTGACTGGATGTGTAACATAATAGCCAGAACACTACTTCCTGCTTTTCAGCTCTCTAACTCTGAGTTAATCAGTGACTATAAGGGGGGCCACATGGGACATAACTGTTCAGTGAGTTTGATCCTCAACATTCAGCTCAGATTCAAAAGCAACAGATATGACCCATGTGGCCCCCCTCAAGTCTCTGATTGGTTATTGCCTGGTAGCCAGGGTAAACTAAGAGAGCTGAAAAGCAGGAAGTAGTGTTCTGGCTATTATGTTACACATCCACTCACTCCAGCCTTTATACATTACATTTTTGCCTCACTAACTATATTAGATACATTTTTTATTTTGCACAGGATATGTATTTACCCAGTTTTAATTTTTACACTGAACAATTCCTTTAAGCAAGAAAAAGTGGAGTGGAAAACTTGAGCTTATTAATGGGTGCGGCAAACCGAGAATAACATTCAGCAAAGCTCACCCCATGTCAAGCCCATGGTTTACTTCACTGCAGGGTTTTGAGCTCTTCACAGGATTTAGGGAAATTATTGGGAAAGGCTTTTGGTGGGGACCTCCTGGCTGAAGTATCTAGCAGTGCCACCAAAGGAAGGAAGGCAGGAGAGGGAAGAAAGAAAGGAGAGGGAAGAAAGGAAGAAATGGAAGGCGAGGGAAGAAAGGAAAGAAGGAAGGAGAGGGAGGAAAGAAGGAAGGAATGAAGAAAAGGAAGTAGTGAAAGAAGAAGAGGAAAGGAAGGAATTAAGGAAAGGAGGGAAGGAGTGCAAGGAGGAAAGGAAAGGATGAAAGGAAGGAAGGAAAGACACCGCCAACACCAGGGAAAGCATCTGTCAAGGCAAACAGGGAAAGTGAATAAAAAATCCAAATTAATGTAAACCATAAATCCCCCCCCCCCACCATTAAATATCCTTGGCCAAGGAAGAGCAGGGCTTTAAAGAAATCAATATAATTAAAAACTATAACCTTGTGTTTAAAAAACCAAACAAAAACACAAAATACTGGGTGCATTGTGCAATTCTAGCTTTGGTTCATAAGTATAAACCATACTCTGCTCATCAAACGTTCCCATAAAAGACAAATGCAGCAAGAAAAAATGAGGCGGCCAAATGCCAAATCTTAACCATAATTTACTTCAGGATTGAATACAAAATCTCGGATTAGTTAATGACTACAGATTTGGATTCAGTTTGAAGTATTTGGCAAAAAAAGACGGGCCAAATCTATCCCCATATCCAAGAATCCCCCCATACACATTTCATATATTACAGGGAGAACAACCAGAGCAACCACAGGGAGCACCTATTGGATGAACAACCGCAGGCGCTGCAGGCCCTATTTATGTACCAGTTACATGTGTATGTTTTATGTTTCATGTACACACAGTTCTTTTGTACAGCGCGGCTGAATATACTGCTGAATATACAGATGCTTTATACACACGTGTAGTCAATGCAGCAAGAGTCTGACAGGCACAGGGAGGCCAAAAAAACACAAAAGGGAGGCCAGAGAAGACACAAAAGGGAGGCTGAAAAAAACACATTAGTGAGGCCAAATAAAGACACATAAGTGAGACATGATGAGGGAAAAGCAGGGGGAGGACAGAATGAGAGAGACTGAGAGAGACAGAGCAGGATCAGATCGCAGGTACAAGATAGAATGACATCAGCAAAGACAAGATTAGGCAGAGCAAAAATAAAAGACTGACAGACATGGACAGAGTTTTAAAAAGAGGGGGGGGTCTAAGACATGAAGTCTATGGAGCAACAAAATGAAAATATTTACTCTTCCAAAAAAATAAATAAAGGTAAAGTAGGATGGGCTCCATTCATGTCTATCAACAATTACTGGTACCCCCAAACATTTATGTCTTTATCCTGGAGTCCAGAAAGAAAGAAAAGCAAGTCGGGCCAGTAAGAGATTGTCTGCCATTATCAGCAGAGAGCACATGTATGGGCACACGTATGGGCACACGTATGGGCACACGTATGGGCACAATATCAGCTGGGACTGTGTATTTATCAGCCAACATAAAGCTGATCTACAATCAATGGCAGATGAAGGAGAGAAGAGTCGGGGGGAGCAGCTGAGAAACTGGAGGAAGAGGATAAGGGAGCTGAAGAGAGGGGCGAGGAAGGCAGACAGATGGATATTCTTATATGAAGTCTGACTGGGGAAATAATAAATAAGGTGATTGGGGAGAAAAGGAAAAAAACATTGGGGGACAGGAGCTGTGCAATGGGGTGGGGGCAACACAAGGATGAGGGTGAAGTTAGTGGGGAAAAGGGGAAATTTGGAGGGAAGAAGGCGTGCTTGGGGTGGTTACCAAAACACACTGCTCTCAAGTCTGAAGAAAAGGGCTGATAACTGGGGACAGGGTTTGGGGGAAAGTGTTTAAAATGTGAGGTTATACAGGGCAAAGAAATGGAGGCAAAAGTGAAAGGAGAAATGGAGGCAAAAATGAAGGAGGATAAAATGCTGTGTGGGAGGCAATAATGGTGCAGGGAAGGGGCATTAATGAGGAGCTGCAATTAGGGGGTAAAAGAAAGTAAAGCTAAGGAGACAATAGAAAAAATAGAATATAAGTGAGAATAAAGGTTGTGGTTTGATGCAGGCAAGTGACAGGGCTTTAATGGGAGAAGCCACAGGAAAATGACAGAGGCCAATACAGAAAAAGAGAGGCTGAGACAGAAGGGCAGAGTGAGGACAGAGACAATGAGTTAATATTGGAGAGATAAATGCAGAGGACATGAGACTGAGAGGGAAGAAAGACTGCAGACATACTGAGGTAAATAGGACACGCACTAATGACAAAGAGCCTGAGTAGAGAGAAGGGGAAAGGCTGAGAAGGAAGAGATAGAATGACTGGAGAAGAACAGAAGCTGAAATGGATGAGCAAGACAGTGAGTACAGAAGAATAGAGGCTGAGGGAGAAAAGCTCAGAAAAACAGAGGGAAGGGGAGGCTGAGAGGGAAGGGGAGGCCAAGTGCAGAAGGAGGGAGGTTGAGAAGGAAAGAGGACAAGTAGAAAAGAATAAAGAGGGGATGAAGGGAAAGTACAAAGGTAGAAATGAAAGGAGAAGCTGAGGCAGGAGGAGGGAGGCTGAGAGAGGGAAGGGAAAGAGGAGAAGTAGAGAAGAGTCAGGAGAGAGAACACTGGGGAGGATAAAGTTCGCTGCTTAGAAACAAGTAATGACAAAGATCATGGGGGGGGAGATGCAGGATTTAACATGAAAGCTCATTGGCTGGACATGAGGCTGCTGGTAGCTAGCTGAGCATGCTGGGAGTGAGGCTGGTAGCTGAGCATGCTGGGAGTGAGGCTGGTAGCTAGCTGAGCATGCTGGGAGTGAGGCTGGTAGCTGAGCATGCTGGGAGTGAGGCTGGTAGCTGAGCATGCTGGGAGTGAGGCTGGTAGCTGAGCATGCTGGGAGTGAGGCTGAGCTAAAGATAAGGAAGTGCAGATAAAAACACTGGTCACGTGACTGTCCCTCTCTACAGACTGTGGGATTGTGTCGCAGGGGATGCCGGGAGGAGCAGCAGGAGGGACATGTTACACTCACACTTGTTAACACTTCTCCGCAGCTCCAGGCGGGGGCGCTACATCCTATTCTCTCCCCGCCTCCGGGGGAGTCGCAATAAAAGGAGGAAGGTGCGAGCGATCCGGGGAACAACAACAGGCTTCTCTCCGGGGGATAAACGTCACCCCCGCACGTGACCGGGGCAAATCCGCGGGGTCGGCGCTGCCTCTTCTCTAATTCCCGGGTAGGAAAGGGGCAAAATGGCGCCGTCACACGGACGGACGGAGAGGAAGACTGCGAGGGGAGGAGACTCACTTCTCCCAGGCGCCAACTGCTGGGGAACTCAGGGAAGTGCACTCAGCGCGGTCTGTAGCGGAAACCCACGTGTCCCGGGCATTATCCTATAGCGTCCCGCCTATACTGACGTCACTCACACCACTGAACCCTGTGATTAATATTATTACTAAGGAGCCCGAGTAGCCTGAGAAAATCCCAGAAGTTCCCTCAGCTCGAGCCGCTAAACGACAGCCGCGCACTTACTCCTCACAGGCAGCAGAGGGCGCGCCGGACACTCTAAGATTTACCCGCGCACAACAAACACAGGGGAGGGGCATGACGTCACAGGGGAGAAGAGAGAGGGGCGTTGTGGGAAATGTAGTTCGGGAGCAGAGAAGTGCACCAAACAAGCCATGCTGCCCCTGAACACACACAGCAAGGAGGCAACTGAACATCTGCAGTCAGGAGGTCGCCGACCCCCGGGGAAACAAGCAGCAGCACTGTGACATCATGACTTCACTAGCCTTATTGGCTGAGACCAAAATAATCTGCAATTGCCACAGACGCTCATTGTACCTTCATCAGCATCAGGCCACTGCCTCAGCCTAACCCACATGTTACTGGACTACAACTCCCAGCATTCCTGCCCAACCTATAACTGCAGGTTATTTGCATTACAGTCAGCTGCACTGAAGCAACACCACAGACCCCTGCAGCCAATAAACAAAGCATTCATCACATTAACTGCATTTTAGCCCACTGTGATGTTACTGGACTACAACTCCCAGCATCCCTGCCCAACCTATAACTGCAGGTTATTTGCATTACAGTCAGCTGCACTGAAGCAACACCACAGACCCCTGCAGCCAATAAACAAAGCATTCATCACATTAACTGCATTTTAGCCCACTGTGATGTTACTGGACTACAACTCCCAGCATCCCTGCCCAACCTATTACTGCAAGTTATTTGCATGTATGCAGACCCCTGCAACCAATAGATAACAAATTAATTGCATTACATGCATTTTAGCCCTAGAATCCCTCCAACCTATAACTGCAGGTTATTTGCATTACAGTCAGCTGCACAGTAGCAACACCCACAGACCCCTGCAGCCAGTAAATGAAGCATTCTTCATACTTATTGCATTTAACCCACTGTGATGTTGCTGGACTACAACTCCCAGCATCCCCCAACCTATAAGCATTACGGTCAGCTACACTGAAGCAACATCCAGAGACCCCTGCAGCCTGTATCATCCTAAACGCATTATAGTCCACTGTGATGTTGCTAGACTACAACTCCCAGAATGCTCCATGTTATCAAGTTTGTTGAGGGTTGCAGTTTAGCAACATCTGGGTCAGAGGTTATGAGGTCATCAGGACACGCTGCCTTGGTGTAATGGGGATTAAACGGGGGGCAGTGGCTGGAGGGGAAAAATCCTTTTAATAAGGGGAAGCACTTGTAATCCTCATTATAGCACCAACATATTCAGCAGCGCTGTACAACAGAAGAGTATATATTCTATACACAGACATTATATATAAGGGTATATATTATATATACAGACATACATAAGGGTATATATTATATATACAGACATTATATACATAAGGGTATATATTATATATACAGACATTATATACATAAGGGTATATATTATATACACAGACATTATGTATAAGGGTATATATTATATACAGAGACATTATATATAAGGATATATATTATATACAGACATTATGTATAAGGGTATATATTATATACAGAGACATTATATATAAGGGTATATATTATATACACAGACATTATATATAAGGGTATATATTATATATACAGACATTATGTATAAGGGTATATATTATACATATACAGACATGTAATAACATGTGGAAGGGAAGAGTCAGGCTTATTATTGCAGGGGTGCATGTAAGTATACCCAGTGCCAGTGCAGCAATAAACAAGGGCAGCCTCCAGGGCACAAGGGGTTAATCAGCCGAATCTGCTGCAAATGCACCAAGGTCTGTGCCAGGACTGATCCCCAGCCAGGAATTGTGCCCTCTTCTTGCAACACATTGAGAGAAGGAAAAGGACTACATTTCCCATACTGCAACGAGGCCAAAGTGGCATAAATAAAAGAAATGCTGCCAAACCCCCAGAATGAAGGCACAAGGGCTCCGTATAAACACTCAGCGATCCTGTGACTTGGGGGAGGCAGGAGGGGGAGCTGTAGGCTGCAGAGCTGACACTCTAGCGCAGGGAGGGAATTTCCAAAACAAAAGAGGACGGAGGCACCACCCCTTCCCCACAGCCCTGGTACTCACAGGCGGACAATGTGGGGCTCCTGGGGGCCAGGGAAGCTGCTGTTGCCCGAGGGAGAGAGTTGTAGTTCATCGCTGGTGCATTGTCTCTCCCTGCGCTGCACAAGACTCACACTGACTGTAAGACCGGGAGCTCCTGCAACTCTCTCACACTGGATCATATAACCTGCAGCCGCGGGAGGGCAGCTCGGATTTATACAGCTCTAACCCAAGCCCCGCGCTTTTCTCCTACCGACTCCAACACTCCCGGGTCTTCATAAGAACCGCGCCTGTACAGACTGACAGCAGGACCAGCAACTGGGACACACACAAACCAACCGCTGCCGCTGGACTGGCCGCACCGCTCCCCCTCTATCCAGTCCCTCAATGGTATCTCCCCCCTGCTGCTGCTGCTGCTGCTGGTTCCGATAAATGCGCTTGTCATTACACAGTGTGTCCACACGAGGGCGCCCCAGTCACCACAACGTGTCCTACGCCAGAGCCATTACGCAACAGGCGCTTTATTAGTGGCTGACAGTTGCACTTGGCATCACACACACAGGCAGGGTATTGAGAAACAAGAGATCAGAGCCCCTGACTCATTCTGTGTCATAAAATAACACTGCAAGCAACACACTGTGTACTATAGGAATACATCAACTACAACTCCCAGCATCCTCAGCCAGCACATTAGATTTGCTCTTTTACATCCTTGCCCCACAATACCTGTCCTTTCATACCTGCTCCAGGTACGATTCTGTTCCTTCCCTGTGATGGATTTGGCCGCTACCCTATTCCCGCATTCCCTGCACTGGAGCCCCAGCGTGGCACCTAATTGCTTTGGGTATGTTTTATACTTGCATCATTTACAGCAGAAAGTTATACGGAGTACGGGATGCACCAAATCCAGGATTCCGATTCGGCCGAATCCTTCTGCTCGGCCGAACCGAATCTGAATGTACATATGCAACTTAGGGGAGGGAAATCGCGTGACTTTTTGTCACGAAAACAAGGAAGTAATTTAAATTGCATATGCAATTTAGGAGTCGGATTCAGTATTCGGCCGAATCTATCGCAAAGGATTCAGGGGTTCAGCCGAATCCATAATAGTGTATTCAGTGCATAACCTCAAGGTTAATTCAATTATCTGTGCAAATTCACAGCAAATGGACTACATGTCCCAGCATTCCCTGAGAGCCTGAGGACTTAGACAGAAGTGGAGCATTTGCGGCTGCAAATCTATTTAATATATATATATATATATATAGAAGCCACAGAGCAGGGCAAAGAAAGTAACAGAGAGACTATTTGTGGTGCGTGTGACAGACACAAACAGGTGCCGCAGGGCCATCTAGAGGCGCAGGGCTGGGAGCACATTTACGAAACACAAAATGGCAGTTGTCACCGCTCCCTCCAGCTGTCACGTATAGGCACGCCACATCTCAAAACACAATTACACTGGCTGTATCCTGTATAGTGGTACTGAGTGTGAGAAACTGCTTCTGCATCTGTAACACAACTACAGCTCTCAACATGCCCGGCCCCCTCACATGCTAAGTAAGAGCCGCAGTTACAGAACAACTGGAGCACTGACACTCATGTTGCCCTAAATAAAACCCCTCTCCTAATTGATAAGTCAAAACTGATTCCCCTCATCCTCCTCCTTAAATTTCAGGCTCCCCCAGGTACTGACCCACTTCATCTTCCTCTGGTTCCCAATTCTCTTCACCCTTCCATGTGTTGTGTTGTTAATGTACATGAAACTAACACTTTATTTATACTGTGTGTGTTCTGGAATTGCCACTGTATTTATGCTGCCGTGTGTTCTGGGGGCACTATATATATATATTAGGGATGCACCGAATCCACTATTTTGGATTCGGCCGAACCCTCGAATCTTTCGCGAAAGATTCGGCCGAATACCTAACTGAATATGCAAATTAGGGATGGGAAGGGGAAAACATTTTTTACTTCCTTGTTTTGTGACAAAAAGTCACACAATTTCCATTTGCATATGCAAATTAGGGCTCGGATTCGGTTCGGCCAGGCAGAAGGATACGGCCGAATCTGAATCCTGCTGAAAAAGGCCGAATCCTGGCCGAATCCCGAACCGAATCCTGGATTCGGTGCATCATATATATATATATATATATATATATATATATATATATATATATATATAATATCAAAACAGGAGGGTTGTGGGAGCACTCTAAAGGCTTTAAAGTATATATATATATATATATATATATTATATATATATATATAATAAATGCTATTGCATATGTACCCAAAACAGGGGTTATTTTGTTACAAAGTTATGATCATAAAATTGATAAGCCACCATACCACGTCAAGGTAAACCCCGAATGGCGGTCCCTAACTAGTGGTGATCCTATGCTTTTAAAATTGGGTGTTTGTTTTGGGAATATCTCTCCTTTAAAAGCCTGATTGCTGGCTGGGGAGGATTTAGCCCTCAGTGAAAAAACAGCGTTCAATGGACATTGATTACAGGTAATGCTAGAATGCACATAAAAAATAATTCGGGGTTTACCTTGACGTGGTATGGTGGCTTATCAATTTTATGATCATAACTTTGTAACAAAATAACCCCTGTTTTGGATACATATGCAATAGCATTTATTATACTTATATATATATACTTTAAAGCCTTTAGAGTGCTCCCACAACCCTCCTGTTTTGATATTATATATATATATATATATATATATATATATATATATATATATATATATATATATATATATATATATATATATATTATAGGATTGACACTGTATTTATGCCATGTGTTCTGGGGGCCAGAAAACATGGCAACATAAATACAGTGCCAATTCTATATATATATATATATATATATATATATATAGATATAGATATAGATAGATAGATATATATATATAGAGATATATATATATCTCTATATATATATGCGCCATGTGTTCTGGGGGCACTCACTATATATATGGAATTGGCACCGCTGTGTGTTCTGGGGCATTATCTATACAATCTGCTTTGCATTGATGCTGTGATGTGTTCTGGGGGCATTATATGGAATGTGCTTTGGATTTATCCTGCCATGTGTTCTGGGGGAGTCTATATGAAACTGGCGCTACACTTAATTCTGCAGGGTGTTCTGGGAGGTATTTTTAAAAAAGGCTGCGCCCAGTCCACTTGTTTGGGATTTGGCCACATCCCAAATCATTCCTAATTGTAATCCAACCCCTAATTTGCATATACAAGAACGGGTTAAAGAGAACCGCACACTCAGCATGTAACAAAAACATTGTTTGACACAAAGTCAAGTGATTTTTTTTTTTTATTCGGTTTGGACAGGCACTTGGATACAGTCGAATCCTGCTGGAAAAGGCTGCATCCCTAATTTTAAATGAAACTGCTGCTAGGAGTTCTGGGGTACAACACATGGAATTGGCTCAGGATACAATGAAGGAATTTAAATGTATTTTAATTAGCCTGATATGGCAATTTCAGAGAGTGATGGACACTCCAGGGAAACTCCATACACACAACTGTCCGTTCTTCCTGGGTTCCAACCTACAGACTCTTAACTCTCACACTAAATACTGACCCTCTTCAGCCACAAATATCCTGATCCTGTTCTTCTTCCCCAAATATCAACCCTCTACTTTGAACCTCCTGCTCTCATTGCTATAATGCCTCCGTAGCATCTCCCAACTGTCAGCACATATCTAGCTCTGGATTTATCATTAGTCTCTTAAAAATCCAACAAGTCCTGGGGTACCATGTCCTTTTTGAAACCTATGTTTGCATTTTAAAGGGCACATAGCAAGCACCTTACTATATGATGCTAAGCTTGGTGCCATTTGGTAACCAGTGGTGCTGGTCCAAATATTTTTAAATTCCGAGGTTAAAATAAAGACCATTTCCCAATACAAGTGGGGTACTATAGGCTTCGCTCTGGGTACTTGGGATTGCTGCCCCCTATTCTCATCCCAACACATGAGGTGTTAAGCCAATGGCACATGGAGGATCCTATCCACCACTACCACCCAGCAGAAAAGTGACAGTTAGTGGATGACAGTTATCTGGCTTAGTCAGAAAGCCTCAACCTTTCTGCAAGTTGGTGTCTTACTCCATTTAAAACCAAATGTATTTTTAGACGCTTCAGAGAAATCATTTTGGTCTGCCCCCAAGTGAACTGCCAATCCTGTAAGATTTCTATGCAATATGCGTTTGTTTTCATTTTCATGGTTACCATTTGTTTCCTAGAATCCCCAGAATGAATGGAGAGGAAGGAATTTCGGTGGGACCTGTCCCTTCCCCAGCCTCCATTTATACAAGTCTGGCCACTTACTCACCATTTAGTAGCCTGTTCCTATTTGTTCCATGGATTCTCATCCCAGTGGTTCCTCAGCTCTGGGTTCCTATTTGCTCCGTGGATTCTCATCCTGGTGGTTCCTCAGCTCTGGGTTCCTCAGCTCAGGGTTCCTATTTGCTCCGTGGATTCTCATCCTGGTGGTTCCTCAGCTCTGGGTTCCTATTTGCTCCGTGGATTCTCACCCTGGTGGTTCCTCAGCTCTGGGTTTCTCAGCTCTGGCCTCCTCATTTCCAGGTTCCTCAGCTCTGGGCTCCTATTTGCTCCATGGATTCTCATCCCGGCTGTTCCTCAGCTCTAGCATTCTCAGCACCGGACTCCTTAATTCGGGGTAGGGATGCACCAAATCCAGGATTCATTTCAGGATTCGGCCTTTTTCAGCAGGATTCAGATTCGGCCGAATCCTTCTTCCCGGCTGAACGGATTCTGCATAAGCAAATTAGGGGTGGGGAGGTAAATCTGGTGACTTTTTGTCACAAAACAAGGAAGTAAAAAATGTTTTCCCCTTCCTACCCCTAAATTGCACATGCAAATTAGGATTTGGATTCAGTTTGGCATTCGGCTGAATATTTTGCGAAGGATTCGGCCAAATCCAAAATAGTGAATTCAGTGCATCCCTAGTTCTGGGCTCCAATTTGCTCCATGGATTCTCATCCCGGCGGTTCCTCAGCTCCGGGCTCCTCAGCTCCGGGTTCCACAGCTCCGGGCTCCTCAGTTCCGGGCTCCTCAGCTCCGGGTTCCACAGCTCCGGGCTCCTCAGCTCCGGGCTCCTCAGTTCCGGGCTCCTCAGCTCCGGGTTCGTCGTACCGTTGGCTGCCGAGGACAAGTTTCAGGGGTTCCCCCACTTTTGCCATTGATATCTAGGATCACAAAGAAAAAAAAAGTCACTTTTTTCAGTGGCACAATGTGATTTTTTTCAGTTGCAGATTTGTGAGGAGAAATGTGTGGAATAAATGTATGCGCTAGTGTGTGTGTGTATAAGGGATAAGCAGTGTGTTGGCCTGGGGTGAGCCAGTGTATATCAGTGCTGAGTATCCCCTCACAGCTGATCCTACAAAGTTCTAGTGGATGTGGCCTGTGCTGACACTGATTCCTCACACATTCCTCAGCCCACTCACCCCCAACTCTTGTAATGGTCTCTCCCATCTCTGCTCAGCCTCCTCTTCATGCCCAGAGCTGCTCTATCCCCCTCACTGGCACCTGCTGAAGGAACCCCACACCCCAAGCTCCCCTCAGTTTGCTCCTACCTGCACAGCTCAACCACAACTGCTGGCTCCGGCGCCGCCCTTTACCCTCCTTTGCAAGCTCCAGATTGGTGAAAGTCCGGAGGAGCTCCGCGCGATTGGTCGATGAGTTGTCCGTCAAGCTGTAAGGGGCGTGGCCCTGTGCGATAGCCGTGTCGCTTGTGTGAGTCTGGTTGCAGGATATGAATAGGGGGGAGGGGGGATATAATGGGACAAGGGGGGGGGGGGAGCGCTGAAAATGTATTTAGCCCCCTGAGCGCTAAATGTTTTATCTATAAACCCACAGGGAGTGATCAGGGAGGAACATTCTGTATATAAAGCTGGGGACTGGTGGGGGGAGACCCCTGTGTCTGTAAATGAGATCTTCCTTAAAGGAGACTCCTGTGTCTGTCATGGAGCAGCTACTTCCCGTCATTCTCTGAGACAAACTGTACAACTCAAGTGCAATGCCCCCAATTTCTACTTTGCCTTTAACTGTCACCCCCACCCCAGACAGTACTGGGCCCCCATCCTGAGATTTATATATTTATCTTTATTCCCTATTAATAACATTGGGATCACTGACCTTCCTATATATTTATCTTTATTCCCTATTAATAACATTGGGATCACCGACCTTCCTATATATTTATCTTTATTCCCTATTAATAACATTGGGATCACTGACCTTCCATATATTTATCTTTATTCCCTATTAATAACATTGGGATCACTGACCTTCCTATATATTTATCTTTATTCCCTATTAATAACATTGGGATCACTGACCTTCCTATATATTTATCTTTATTCCCTATTAATAACATTGGGATCACTGACCTTCCTATATATTTATCTTTATTCCCTATTAATAACATTGGATCACTGACCTTACTATATATTTATCTTTATTCCCTATTAATAACATTGGGATCACTGACCTTCCTATATATTTATCTTTATTCCCTATTAATAACATTGGGATCACTGACCTTCCTATATATTTATCTTTATTCCCTATTAATAACATTGGGATCACTGACCTTCCTATATATTTATCTTTATTCCCTATTAATAACATTGGGATCACTGACCTTCCTATATATTTATCTTTATTCCCTATTAATAACATTGGGATCACTGACCTTACTATATATTTATCTTTATTCCCTATTAATAACATTGGGATCACTGACCTTCCTATATATTTATCTTTATTCCCTATTAATAACATTGGGATCACTGACCTTCCTATATATTTATCTTTATTCCCTATTAATAACATTGGGATCACTGACCTTCCTATATATTTATCTTTATTCCCTATTGAAATCAGTCCCATTGCATGCTGGGTATTGTAGTCTTACATTCAACTTGTCAGTTGACAAATAGTTAAGCAAAAACTACATTACCCAACATGCATTGGGAGACACAGGCTTGGCACATTAGGTCAAGAAAAAACTTTGCCCGGTTTCCAAAATACAAACAGCTAAAGGCCCAAAAAAGTAGCCCAAATCCGTACCTTGGCTTGTTTGTAGTTTCAAAACCAGCCTGGACTTTAAATTAGTTGCCCAATTAGGCTGGAAAACCGCCAACCTGGCAACTCTGGTGGCAACCCTCGTCAGGGGGGACTATTGTCCCAGGCCCGGGGGCTGTGCTGTAGGGTTGCCACTTGGCTGGTATTTTACAGGCCTGGCCAGTAGAAATGACGGCTGGTCCCAAATAGGGAAAAAAGATAAATATATAGAAAGGCCGGTATTTTTTCCCAGAAAAGGTGGCAACCCTAACTGTAAGAAGCTCAGGAAAAGATTGAAGTAGTCGAGACGAAAGAGAACGAACAAATTGCAACTGAAAAGAACGAATAAGTCGCCACCAATGTTTTTTTGAATGTGTAGGGGGCCCTGGCCTCCAATGTTTTTTAACTTAGGGGGGTCCCTGGCCTGGGGTGGACGGGCTCTGGGGAGGGCAGGGCCCAGAAAATGTTGTCGTACGGGGCCCCATGGTTTCCGATGGCAGCCCTGCCCCAGTACTAGAACCTAGGGATGCACTATAAGGGATTCGGCTGAATCCCCAAATCCTTGGTGAACGGTTCGGCCGAATACCGAACTGAATCGGAATCCAAATTTACTTATGCAAATTAGGGGCAGGGATGGAAAATTTCTTCTTTTGTGATGAAAATTCACGTGATTTCCATACCTGGCCCTAATTTACATATGCAAATTCGGTTCTGCCAGACACAAGGATTCGGCCGAAACCTGGATCGGTGCGTCCCTACTAGTATCTTTTTGCTTCGGAATTTTCACTCTCACAATCCAGGATTTGGTTCGAGATTCAGCCTTTTTCAGCAGTATTCGGCTAAATCCTTCTACTTGGCCCGAACCGAATCCTAATTTGCATATGTAAATTAGGGGAGGGAGATTGCGTGACGTTTTCTTGCAAAAGTAAAACATTTTCCCCCTTAACACCTGCATATGCAAATTAGGATTCGGTTAGGTATTCGGTACAAATCATTTGCAAAGGATTCGGCCGAATCCAAAATAGTGAATTCAGTGCTTCCCTAATTGCTTTAATACAAAGGTTTGCAGACTCTCCATTCCCCACACTGAGGCCCGACATCAATGAAAATGCTTCTTGGATACAGTTTTGGTAATACCCAGTCTTTTAGTGTCCACCATAAATATCACCCTTAGTGCCCAATGTGCGGCCATTCTTGTGGCCAAATCTCACCTTAAACCTAAAACACTAGGAGACTACATTTCATCCTTCTGACTATATACAGGAGACCGAATCTCACGCTAACTGGCCTGAAGGCGGCGGGTAGATGTAGTTCAGCAACAGCTGCAAATCACTTCCTGGTTCCAGCGACACAGATGAAAGAGGGGTGTCCATACTAACGCACAGTGGTGGAATGAGGGTATATCTATGAAAGGGTGAATTTAGTGGCATATTTGACAATATTTTGCTACAATAAGTCTAACCTCTACCTAACCGATGCCTAAGGTGCCAGCAAAGTTATTTCAATCCCCCCATAACGCGAGACCCTTTTCTCCAATATACTGTATAGTGAGACTGCTGATCAGTCAGGAATTTGTGGGCTGATCTTACGGTGGTTATTCACAGGCCCATAAAAGCTGCCAACATAGGGGCAGAGTTATCATGGGTCGAAGTAAAAAAATTCGACTTTCGAGCTATATTTGTGTACTTCGACTATTGAATAGGCCAAAATTCGATATAAATCTGAAAAAAATGACTATTCGAATATCAAAATTTATCATGTACTGTCTCTTTAAAT
Source organism: Xenopus laevis (assembly GCF_017654675.1). Taxonomy (NCBI): domain Eukaryota; kingdom Metazoa; phylum Chordata; class Amphibia; order Anura; family Pipidae; genus Xenopus; species Xenopus laevis. The sequence continues at coordinate 5,666,145 of NC_054388.1, read as the reverse complement.
CTTCGACTTCGTCCATTCGCCATCTAAAACCTGCCGAATTTCTGTTTTAGCCTATGGGGGACCTCCTATAACCTATTTGGAGTCAATTGGTTGACTTCGAATTCAATCAAATATGGTTATGGGAGTTCAAAAAAACTCCCATTACTACGAAATTCAACCCTTGATAAATCTGCCCCTTAGTGTTGGACTTGGGTCCAACATGGGCTGCCACTGCAATGGCCTTCTAACCCAGTCCCAAGCTCTTCCACCCACCTTCCCAAATACTTTTTTACCTTTTGCAGCCACAATGAGGGGAGCATCCACAGTTGCCGGCATGGAGCAGGCCGAGGCCCACCGGGTTGTTTCCCCATATCCCACCACATCCTGGTACAAAGTTGGCAGCTAATTGGTCCTTGTAAGGGAATTCCCTTCAAAAATAGCCCCAATATCAATGGGGCAGGTTGATTTTTCCCATCCAACGAGCCTGAAGGCCCGTCTGTGTGATCTGATCCTTGGCCCCTGGAGCAACAATCAGATCTGCCTCATTTAACCCAGCATGTTAACTTGCCCTTTAAAGGAGAAGTAAAGTGTAAAATAGAATTAGACTAGAAATGCTGTATTTTGTATACTAAACGAACATGAACTTACTGCACCACAAGCCTAATCAAACAAATGATTTATGCTTTCAAAGTTGGCCACAGGGGGTCACCATCTTGTAACTTTGTTATACATCTTTGCAAGACCAAGACTGTGCACATGCTCAGTGTGGTCTGGGCTGCTTAGGGGTCGTCATAAATGATCAAAACAGCACAAGTCAAATAATATCTGCCAGAAGCCGATACACAAGACTGATTAATAATCAGAATATACAGACTGCACTGGGTCCTGTGTTGTCATGTGATCTAATGTGGATTTTATAGTTTTTGTATTGTTTAATACAAACTTTCTCCAACTCTGCAGAACCAGTGGCTGCAGCAAAATAATCCTCCAAATAGAATCCCAGTTTATCTGTTTAAATCTGGCTCCATGATCTTTGTCCCTGCAGCTGGAGTTGGAAACAGTAAAGGGGATGTAAAGGCAAAAATAAAATCCAATACAAATCTCTACACAGTCGCCGACTGCTCTACAGGGAAACAAACAAAGCTGCTTGAGTTCTGCATGGCTGGGAAGTAAGACGGGGGCTCCCCCTGCTGTACATAAGTATGATTGTTTCCCTGCAGAGCAGTTAGAGACCGTCTAACAATTCCTATCCACAGCAGTAAATGAAGGGAGAATTTCACTGCATACAGTCAGGTTTCTTATAAAAACGGTACATATGTTGTTTCACATTTGTCTACATCACGGACGAAGGGGGCAAGGGGCCCTTGAAACGTTTGATTTGTTATACTCTGCATTAATAAATATGTAGAGGTACCTCCGGGTACACCGCATCAAGTCGTTTCAGTGCAACTTTTTTTTTTTTCTACTTTTTGCTCCGTATTACGTTCACGCCAAGTCACGTGACTCTGGAAAAGAGTAAGAAATATTACAAGAAGCGCTTCATCAAAAACTGTGAGTGTATCGAACCTTTTTACCTTGGCCATCTCAGCATGAGCCTAGAGAGGTGCCCCTATTTGGAGCCCCTAAAGTCAACCCTGCACAGAACCAATAACAAAAAATTAAGGACAGTTGGCAGCTATTAACTAGAAAAAGAGTCCCCTTAATTTGGTCTCTGAATCCCAAAACCAGGGGAAGGTGCCCTCTATCTGCTCCCCCATCATAACTCTATTGTAGAGTTAAATGTAGGCACTGCATCTCTTATACAAAAAGCTGCTCAAAGGTAAATAAAAAGGCAGAAAAGTTGCTTCACATCCTTATATCTCCAAGGACTGAAACTGAAGAATAAGATGTAGCTCCATGGGTGTCTCTTGGACCTTATAAAAACATAAATCTAACAAGATACCCCAGGGATGAGGAGCTTCAACATGCCAGATATAGCAAAACCACAACTCCCACTGTTACTTTAGGTAAGTTCATGGAAGGATTTGGCATTTTGGAGTTCTGGAACATCTGGAGAACTAAATATTCCAGAAATGGAAACGTCCAACCCCTTTGCTTGAGGCAGGTCAGTGGAACAGAAGCAAATAGTGTACGATTACACAAATGCAACTAGCAGATGTTTCTGCACAAGCAAACACGGACTATTTAATACACAAGTTGCAAAAACCTTCGCCTGACATGAGGCGTGTGTTTCCTGTCCCTCACCCCACAACTTCCTGTAGTTTCTTGTAAACGACTCCAGATGTAAACATCGTTCTTTTTCACTTGTAGAACCATGGCAAGAAAAGGACGACATGTCTGGACACCCAAGGGGGTAGGACTACTGAAAACGTTGTAGCTTTATTCTTCCAGTACGTCTGTCGTATCTCTTCTCAGATGAGACCAATAAGCAGCTCAAAATAATGACAAGTGGCCAACAATGGAGGGGCATATTGGGTATGGATCCAGGAGGAAATTATTTACTGGTTAAAAAAACTAATCTTTTACCAAGTTGGTGCCATGCCAAGTTTAAAGTGCCCAACAACACTTCATAATAATCCTTAGATATTCTCTACATCACCAAGAAGTCACAGTAGGAGAAGCACTATGTGATGGCAAGTTTATCGTGCCCAACAACACTTCATAATGGTCCTCTTAGATATTCTCTACATCACCAAGAAGTCATCCGACTCACAGTAGGAGAAGCACTATGTGATGGCAAGTTTATGGTGCCCAACAACACTTCATAATGGTCCTCTTAGATATCCTCTACATCACCAAGAGGCTGTCCGACTCACAATAGGAGAAGCACCCTGACTGGATGTGCCCTTAACACATCAAGCATATATTGGCATGTCTTAGGGATGTTCTAGATTTCAGATGGAAAAAAGGATCACAATGTCCTTACTGATGTGAAAAGCAGAGCTTACATTCCCCTCCTGAATACAGGAGTGTTTTTGCCGAGAGAAAAGTTTCCTTCTAGATCAGAGGTCCACAACCTTTTGTACCCATGAGCCACATTGGAATGCAAAAAGTTTTTTCAACACAAGCATAAAACAAGTTCCTGGGGGTGCCAAAGTCCTGTGATTGCCAATTTGTAGCCCCAATGTGGACTGACAGCCTGCAGGACAGTTTGGCAGTACATTTGTTTTTTATGCAGCCAAAACTTGCCTCCAAGTCAATCATTCAAAATAAGCAGCTGCTTTGAGGCCACTGGGAGCAACATCCAAGGGACTGGTGAGCGACATGTTACTCATGAGCCACTGGTTGGGGATCACTGTTCTAGATAATGCTCTTCAAGCCACAAGTCCATGGTGACTTTCCAAAGAGAATTTCCGAAAGAGACCTGAGGACCATCGGTGGGTTATGCTTGTTGGGAGAATTATAAGCCTGACCACGTAGGCCATTAAGAAACCAAATGGTCAAGAGTCTTCAAGGCTACAGAAGACATTTCTTCAGCAGAAGGTCATTTAGACTAGAGTGACTTTAGGTGACAGATCCCACACCTGTATAACATTAAGACCAAGAATTCAAAGCGCACCAGTAGAAATGTAGGACCTACACCTTCCTAGACCTACAGCTTGAAGAGGTAGGTCCAAAAAAAAAAAAGCCATAAAACAGGTGTAACTAAAAGAACATGCCAGGTAGATTCATGTGTGGGTTCGGGATACGGGCTGTACACCAGCTTGATCCGGCCACCCTGGATAGTGGTCTTGAACCACACCAGGAACTGTGTTAAAGGGGAAGGAAACCTAGGTGGCGCAAAAAACCCTCCCGTGTGTTGCCCACCCTCCCCCCTGGCCTACCCGTCCCGCTGGGCAAATGCCCCTAACTTGTTACTTGCCCTTCTGCGCAGGTCCAGTCCAGGGAGTTCACCGACGACATCTTCTTCCGCGCGATCTTCTTCCTGCTTTGACTGGCGTTTTGGCGCATGCGCAGTAGGATCATTTCGCCGGTACGGATCTACTGCGCATGCGCCAAAAGTCACGAAGTACTTTTGGCGCATGCGCAGAAGATCGTACCGGCAAAATGCTCCTACTGCGCATGCGCCGCTCAAAGCAGGAAGAAGATCGCGCCACCTAGGTTTCCTTCCCCTTTAAGGGCAGACTGATTGTAGGCTCCACTGCTCGCATCGTGCACCATCTCTATTCATTTTAAGAAGACCGGCTTGTGTACAGTCACACGCGGTGCAGAGGTCAGCACAAAATATGCAAAAGCAGATGTTTTTGGGCCAACCTCTGCAACCCTAACACTTTAACAGCAGAGACTACGTTCATTTAACGTCCAACTGAATAATTTGAGGTTGTCCAATCAAAACAGGACTGACCCCCCACCTCCTACTACATCTTCCTCCGCCTCCCCCAATGTCCAGTCCGACCTTTTGCAAAGTCTTGGTGTTTCTTTCACATGGATCCAGTAACATCAGCTGGGACATTTTTAAAACAAGTTTTTATTTGGATTTTTTTTTACATCCTTAAATGATTCGCAAAATATATTAAACAGGAGCCTCCCATCCAATATAATGAAACACTGTACACTTCCCTAAATAAAAAAATAATAAAAAGACAAAAAATCACGGGCCACACGTTACAGGAACCCCTTCTTGTCAGAGAGGGGGCCAGAGCCATTCAGCAGAGTCCTTCATTTGGCTATGATGGAGAGAAGGTAGAGGAAGGGGTTTCTCATCCCTGCGATGTGTTTGGGGAATCCATATTTCCCCCCATTTCTTTATCATAGGACCAGACATTCGCCGATTAATACCTGGAAAGGCTTGGGTGGGGGACCTGAGCAGAGATTGAGTGATAACACAGTATCCTCGCAAACTGCCTGAAACCTTAAACCATTTGGGGGTTTCGGTAGCAACTGCTACTTTGGTTGTGTTACTGCATTATAGGTAGGGATGCACCGAATCCACTATTTTGGATTCGGCCGAACATCCTTTGTGAAAGAATCGGTTGAATACCGAACCAAATCTGCATATGCAATTTAGGGGTGGGAAGGGGAAAACATTTTTACTTCCTTGTAGGGATGCACCGAATCCACTATTTTTGGATTTGGAGGAACCCACAAATCATTCGCGAAAGATTCGACCCATTACTGAACCGAATCCTGATTTGCATACGCAAATTAGGGGTGGGAAAGGGAAACATTTTTTACTTCCTTGTTTTGTGACAAAAAGTGATGCGATTTCCCTCCGTAATTTACATATGCAAATGAGGGTTCGGATTCGGTTCGGTCAGGCAGAAGGATTTGGCCGAATCCTGGATTCGGCGCATCCCAACTTCCTTGTTTTGTGACAAAAAGTCACGTGATTTCCCTTCCCACCCCTAATTTGCATATGCAAATTAGGATTCGCTGAATCCTGCTGAAAAAGGCCGAATCCCGGATTCGGTTCATCCCCAGTTATAGGGAGGTAGAATGAACAAAAATGCAGTTGAAAAAGAAGAGTCAGTATAGGAAAAGGTTTTCGGGGATACTAAAATAGAGAGGGGTAGGATATCTTCCAATCAAATTATACACTCACAGTAAATCTTCTTACCCTCCTGTCCCAGCCAAAGGGTCAGTTACAGACATCCATTGCCCTCACTTGCAGAGAAAAGATTACAGTCCATAAATATACTTACGCTTTGACTGAATAGCAAGCAGCACTTGACTCCATAGCATGCAGAGCTCTGCACAATCTGCTGCTCTGGAAGCAAAAGGAGGGGGAATTATTCGGGGGGCCAATGACAGATTATGGCTTGTCCTCATCACATCCTGGGAACATAGCAGCTCAGTCACAATGGCCCATACTTAGAATTAAGTGCTGAATAAATGTTATCCAAGCACAGATCTCACGACCTTCAATGTCCATCCTACTAGGATGCATGGGGAAGCCACCAGAACTGCAGGCAGACATTCTACTACTCCCAGAATGACAAGAAGGGAGAATTGTGCCTTTTAAAGGGGACACGGAGGCTGAAAAGAGAGCTGCTGCCCCATAGTGGCGGCACAATTGAGAAGATACTCATCCAGCCATAAACCAGCAGTATAGGTCATGTTGTGGGGTGTTGAATCAGCAACGTCTTCAATGAAGGCCTCTACAGAATCAGGCAGAAGTGTCCATGTTACATCACACTTGCAATAACACCTTGCAGGCCCAGAGTATTGTTTCCTAGAACTGAAAAGAGCCAACCCAAACCCCCTCCCTTGCACCTTGATGGCCGAGAGAGAGAGAGCAAGGAAGCCGAACACGACCCCATATTGCACAGTCTTTAATTCTCTGCAGGGCGTTAAAATCAGAAGGATGGGAAGAGGAAAACAAATAATAAAAGTCCAATAATGATGGCAGAAGAGGCGATGATGATGATGATACAAAATGGCCTGTGAGAGGTGTCTGAGAAGGCAAGGGTGTTAGGCCAGGGTGGTGTGAATTAAAAATAACAGTCAAACACCCCCAGTGCCATAAGTTCTGCAGGAAGAAGGGGTTAAAATTCGTCACTTTCAGCAGCGTGCAACTGTGTGTCGTCTGCGTCTGTCATACTGCTCTCCTGCGATTCATCAGTGGCCACTGCAGGGGAACAAAGGACTTGTTATAAAAGCTACTCAACAGGTTACTGCTATGAACTCAGGCATCCATATAAAGGGGAAGCAAAGTCTAAAATGCTAGAAATGCTGTATTTTGTATAATAAACATGAATTTACAGCACCACAGGCCTAATCAAACAAAAGTCTTATGCTTTAAAAGTTGGCCACCATCTTGTAACTTTGTTATACATCTTTGCAAGACCAAGACTGTGCACATGCTCAGTGTGGTCTGGGCTGCTTAGGGATCATCATAAATGATCAAAACAGCGCAAGTCAAATAATATCAGCCAGAAGCCAATACAGCAAGACTGATTAATAATCAGAATATACAGACTGCACTGGGTCCTGTGTTGTCATGTAATCTAATGTGGATTTTATAGTTTTTGTATTGTTTAATACAAACTTTCTCCAACTCTGCAGAACCAGTGGCTGCAGCAAAATAATCCTCCAAATAGAATCTCAGTTTATGTGTTTAAATCTGGCTCCATGATCTTTGTCCCTGCAGCTGGAGTTGGAAACAGTAAAGGGGATGTAAAGGCAAAAATAAAATCCAATACAAATCTCTACACAGTCGCCGACTGCTCTACAGGGAAACAAACAAAGCTGCTTGAGTTCTGCATGGCTAAGAAGTAAGGCGGGGGCTCCCCCTGCTGTTCATAAGTCTGATTGTTTCCCTGCAGAGCAGTTAGGGACCGTCTGACAATTCCTATCCACAGCAGTAAATGAAGGGACAATTTCACTTCGATTTCAGGTTTCATTTGAAAAGGACTTTTATTTTTATGTTTTGGTGACAGGTCCCCTTTAAAAAGGTTGTTCACCTTCCAAACATTTTTTTTCAGTTCAATTGTTTTCAATAAAGACTTTTTTTTTTATTATTTTCCTTTTTTTTTTTTTACAGTTTTTCCAAAAACTAAGTTTAAAGTTTAATCTTCCTGTCTCTGGAGTTTGAGTCTGGCAGCTCAGTAATTCAGGCGGGGACACTAAAGTACAATTTTGCTACATTTGGTTGATACATGAGCAGCATCTCTGGAGTATCAGCAACTATTGTATCAATTCTAACAGCTGCCTGTAATGAAACCCAGGGATTCTGCTCAGCAGGGACAAAGATAAGAAATGTATCAGTTTAGAACAGTTTACAGGGTCGGCGACTCCCAGAGCTGCTTTAGAAGGTGAAAAAAAATGACACTTTACACTTACACAATATTAGAAAAACCGTCACACATAGAAAGTAATTGGAAAAAAGCTTTTATTTCTGGTGAACTATCTGAAACTTAAAAAAGGTGAACAACCCCTTTAATGGTTGGATTACAGCACCCTTGCATGTCATTAGGCATTTCAGTGATGGCAACTAACAAAGGTGGCCATTAACAGCTAAACCCTAGCACGGAAATTCTACAAGCATCTACTGACCTGATTCATAAGGGTAACACTCGCTGATCTGCTCCTCTTGGGTCACGGCCTCCTCATCATCTGGCAGGTACCGTTTGTCGATGGCCTCTTTGATCTGGTTGTTAGCACCTTTGGGGTCCAGGTCCATGGCCCAGGAAAAATTCATAAGCGCCAAATGTGTCTGTCCTAACTTCTTGTATACCTTAAAGGGATTCAGAATGGATGACACTTTATAACTGGCAGTGGAGCAAAGTAGGACAAGCAGCAATGAAAATATTATAGACAAATTGGTCGACGGAGTCTAAAATAGATACTGAAAGCATGAAAAAGGTCTTAAACATATACAGGCAAAATATAATCACATTATAGAAGTCTGTTCATATTAATAGCAGCTAGGGATGCACCAAATCCAAGATTCGTTTTGGGATTCAAACTTTTTCAGCAGGATTCGGCCGAATCCTTCTGCCCGGCTGAATCGAATCCTCACTTGCATATGCAAATTAGGGGCGGAGAGGGAAATCAAGCTACTTTTTGTCACAAAACAAGGAATTAAAACATGTTTTCCCCTTCCCACTCCTAATGCAAATTCGGATTCGGTTCGGTATTCGGCCGAATCCTTCATTAAGGATTCGGGGGGTTCGGCTGAATCAAAAACAGTGTATTCGGTGCATCCCTAATAGCAGCAACAGACTTCTTGAAATCCTAATTTAGTACATGCAATATCTATAACCTCTCTACTGTTGTACTATTTCAGCTAGTGGCCTGAACCCTGCCCTCTCTTCACTATTAATAAAGGATAGAGAAAAGAATTAACTTTCACATGCGTGACAAAAACAGGCATACTAAAGGAGTTGAGAGAGCACAGATAGAGAGATTTTTGTACTTACCGTTAAATCTTTTTCTCTTGTCCTATATTGGGGGACACAGGCACCATGGGGATGAAGATCCTGCAGCTGGAGAATGGACACTAACTTGTTAACTTGTGACTCCTCCTCCTGCTCTGGGCTTCATCCCCTGCCTCCTCCTATTACTTCCAGTTTCAACCGAAGAAGGAGCAAAGCAACCCAAAACCGAAGAGGAACACAAGATACCCCTCAACAACAATAATAAACAGGAAAATTTATATAAAAAACTATAGACATAGCATGAACAGTGTCAAATTCAGGGAGGGAAGGCCTGTGTCCCCCAATATAGGACAAGAGAAAAAGATTTAACGGTAAGTACAAAAATCTCTCTTTCTCTTGCCTAATTGGGGGACACAGGCACCATGGGGATGTCCCAAAGCAATCCCAGAGGGCGGGACACTGAATACACCCCTATTGCTCAGAAACAACCGTCTGGAGCACTTTTCTCCCAAAAACAGCTTCTGCCGAAGCCTGAGTGTGCAACCTGTAGAATCGTGTGAAAGTATGATGGGAAGCCCAAGTGGCCGCTCTGCATATCTGTTCAGCCGATGCTTGATGTCGAACCGCCCAGGAAGTGCTAACGGATCGAGTAGAATGTGCAGTAACTCTCAGCGGAGGGTTACGACCACGGACGGCATAAGCTCTGACAATCGTGGAACGAATCCACTTGGCAATGGTGGCCTTGGAAGCCTTGGTTCCACCTCTCGGACCGTTGGGCAGAACGAAGAGGGCGTCCACTCTTCTGATGCTCTTGGTGCCTTCCAAATAAATCCTGAGTGCTCGAACCACATCCAGAGTGTGTAACTTACGCTCAGCCGGATTCTTGGGGTCTGGGCAGAGCGACGGTACGACTATATCCTGATTCAAGTGGTAGTCAGAAACAACCTTTGGTAGGAAATCCGGGGTCGGACGTAACACCACCTTGTCCTTGTGAAAGATGGTGAATGGAGCCTTGCAGGACAAGGCAGCAATCTCGGAGACTCTGCGGGCCGACGTGATAGCCAGTAGAAAAACAACCTTCTCAGTCATGGATGGCAAGGGCACGGAGTCCAGTGGTTCGTAAGGATCGTCCTGAAGTACAGACAGAACCAAATTGAGGTCCCAAGGGGGTACAGGTGATCTATAGGGAGGCACAATCCTCATGGCTCCCTGAAGAAACGTCCTAATGTTGGACTTCATAGCAAGCTTCCTCTGATACAGGATGGAGAGGGCCGAAACTTGAACCTTCAGAGAGCTCAGGGCCAATCCTTTCGATAATCCGTCCTGCAGAAAGGAAAGGATCACCTTCTCGTCAGCCCCCTGCGGGTTGACTCCCCTGGCCTCGCACCAACAGATAAAAGTCTTCCAGACCCTGTGGTAGATCTTGGCGGAAACCGGCTTGCGAGCCCGCAGCATGGTAGGTATGGCGTCCGGAGGGGCACCCTTGCTTTTTAGCACTAAGGTCTCAAGAGCCAAGCCGTTAAAGCCCACAGATGTGAATTCGGGTGGACAATAGGACCTTGAGTGAGAAGATCCACCCTGCTTGGAAGCCGAAACGGATCCTCCCGAGCCAACTTCACAATTTCCGCGAACCAGGCTCTCCGCGGCCAGTATGGAGCGACCAGAATGGTCAGAGTCCTTTCCCTCTTTATCTTCTTGATGACCTTGGGAAGTAGGGCCAGCGGGGGAAAAATGTAAACCATGGCGAAAGTCCATGGGATGACTAGAGCGTCCACCCCGAGAGCTAGTGGGTCGAGACTTCTGGCCACGAATCTTGGAACCTTCCGATTGCCCCGAGACGCCATTAGGTCCACCTCTGGAAGGCCCCACCTGTCTACGATAGACTGGAAGACATCGGGATGGAGGCTCCACTCTCCCTGGTCCAGTGTTTCCCTGCTGAGGTAGTCGGCAATCCAGTTGTCTACCCCGGGAATGTGTACGGCGGAGATTGCTGGAACGTGAGTTTCTGCCCACCGTAGGATGGAACTTGCCTCTTTCAGGGCAGCTGGACTTCTTGTGCCCCCTTGGTGGTTCACGTACGCCACAGCGGTGACGTTGTCCGACTGAATTCGAACCGGGTGACCTTTGAGGAATGGGGCTAACCCTTCTAGGGAGTATCTGATCGCTCGGAGCTCGAGGAGATTGATCGACAGCGAGACCTCGTCCGAGGTCCAGAGACCCTGAATTGTCCTGTGACCCAGGACACCTCCCCACCCGGAAAGACTGGCATCCGTCGTGAGTACTGTCCATAGATGACTGGGGAAGGGTTTGCCCAGGGACGTGCGATGTGGGTGAAGCCACCAAACCAGAGAGTTCTTGACTGGTTCTGAAAGGGCTATGAGTCGCTCCAGGTCGTCTCGGTTCTGCCGCTGGTAACGCAGTATGGTCCGTTGTAGGTGTCTCGTATGGAACTGGGCGTATGGTATGGCTGGGAAGGAGGCCACCATCGTGCCCAAGGTCTGCATGGCTCTCCGTAGTGGGATGCTGGACGCAGACTGTAGGGCCTGAATTCGCGCCCGTAGGGTCGAGCTCTTGGCTTCCGGGAGGAAGGTCCTCCCCTTCCTGGAGTCGATGATGAGGCCGAGATATTCTACCCTTTGTGACGGCAGAAGGTGAGACTTGTCGTAGTTGATGAGCCAGCCGAAATCTGTTAGGGTCTTGAGAACAAGAGATGTGTGGCTGGAGGCGACTTCCACCGACGGGCCTTTTATGAGAAGATCGTCCAAATAGGGGATGACCGAGACCCCTGTGACGCGAAGGGTTTCCAATGTAGCTGCCATCACCTTGGTGAAGGTGCGCGGGGCGGACGATAGACCAAAGGGGAGGGCGACGAATTGCCAATGTTGCCCGTCTACAAAAAATCTGAGGAACCTGTGATGGGATGGGTGGATGGGGATGTGGAGATATGCATCCTTGACGTCTATCACCGTCATGAACTCGTTCAGTTCCATGGAGTTGAGAACTGATTGAATGGACTCCATCTTGAAGTGACAATGTCTGACGAACGGATTGAGAGACTTGAGGTCCAGAACTGGTCGTAGGGAACCGTCCTTCTTGGGTACGGTGAAGAGATTGGAATAGTACCCCTTTCCCTTGTAAGCAGCTGGAACGGGTTGGATTGTTCCCGCCGCAGCGAGGTCGCGAACCACCGATAGGAACAGTGCCCGGTTGGACGGTTGAGTAGGAAGACGGGAGATGAAGAATCGTTGGGGTGGGGGTTGTGTGAATTCTATAAGGAGGCCTTGCGACACCACCTGTAGTACCCAGCGGTCTTTTACTTTGTCTGTCCACACCTCCCGAAAGGATTTGAGGCGGCCGCCCACAGGGATCTCTTCGGGGGTGGGCACCCCTTCAGGCTGTGCTGGGCTTGTCCTGAGAGGGCTTGGATGAACCGCGTGAGGGCAAGCTACTGGTTCGTTGCTTGTGCTGGAAACGGGAACGGAAGTTGGAGTTGGTCTTTTCCGTGTGAGTCTTGTGCCCCTGAGTTTGGCGAAAGGGGCGAAAAAAGGGACGTCTCTTAAAAGTTGTTCTCCTAGTTCTGGTCTGAGGGAGTAGAGTACTCTTACCACCTGTAGCCTGAGAGATAATCTTGTCAAGTTCTGCCCCAAATAGGAGCTTGCCTTGGAAAGGGAGGCTGACAAGGGACCTCTTAGAGGTCAGGTCCGCTGACCAAGTCTTCAGCCAGAGGAAACGACGGGTTGCAATAGATTGGGCGGAGGCTTGGGCCACCATTTTCGCTGCATCAAGGGCTGCATCGCAGATGTAGGTAGTCGCATCAGCGATCTGTGAGAGGAGATTGTCCGTTGT